>NW_023416285.1:97986504-98586504 GCF_014176215.1 Rousettus aegyptiacus | reverse complement strand
TGTGAGTATCAATCTTCTTCAGGGCACGATGCAAATCCTTTAAATAAAGGCCATTTCTGTCCTGCTGTTATTTACGCATTTAAAATTTCATTGTAGCACAAAAAGTTTGGGATTTGCCAGCACATCGATATTATCTGGAGGCTTAATCTGATTTTCAAAGCCGTCTCTGTTGCATTTTCAGACTGCTGGAGGCCCACACTGCCTTCCCAAAGCCTCTTTCTTTCTGATGTGTGCAGTAGCAGAGCCAAGGAACACGGGGTGCCAGGTAATTTCGGGGGTTAGCAAACCATGAATTTTCCAGCTTGAGGTTCTTTCAGCAGTTGGCTCGCTCTGTCCTTATAAAGCCTGAACTCATCTTACTAAAACAAACATGCAAGGTCATGGGATTCAAGAACTTAAAAAAATATATATTTTAAAAAATTTCCAGCTGGCTCAAAGGGCTAGTAAGCTTCATCTTTTGTGTTCATGCAACAATTTAGAATACAGCGTCTTAATGACGGGCTTGTCCTGTGCCTTCGCAGTCGCTGAAGGGAAAAAACGGTGGGCTATGCACACGGCAGGGGCCCGGGGAACTTCGGCTGACGGAGGAGAGAGAGGCGTCATCAGAGGCCAAGGAGGGGTCTGGGGGCTGCGCCTTTGCCAGGCAGAAACGAGACCCAGATGCAGAATTAAAGGTGCCGTTATATATTACAGGAAATCGTCTTCACTCCAAGGCCGACCTGTTCTGAGATAGCTCGTTGATCAATATCAACGAGAAGCCATGATCTCACTGTCAACAGACTTCGTAGCAAGATTCGGAGGGTACGTTTTTCATGTAAAAAGTGAGCTATGCAAAATGCTCTGCTTATTTATGCATGCAGCGTTCAGAAACTCAGAGGGAAAAGCTGCCCATGGAACGGGAAGAATTACGTGATCTGGAACCTTCATGCTAACTAAGTTCACTCATTTCTGAATTCAAGAAAAGAATGCGTTAGTGTCATGGCATATTTTCATATTATTATTCATTCTCAAATCACTTCAGATTTACAGAGAATTCCAAGACAGTGCACAGAACCTGCACGATAACTTCACCCAGATGGCACAGTCGTTAACTTTTTACTCACCACATGTTCTCCAGTGTTTCTCTTTCTATATTATCCATATTACTTTTGGTGGATTGTTAAAAGTAGGTTGCAGATTCAAGCCCCTAAATACTGAATACTTTTTGTTTTCTGATAATAACAAAGGTGTTGTACAAGTGCTAAACCAGAAAATTAACTTCAACATAATGCTATCATCTAATCTACAGGACCTAATTACATATTGCTAATCACCCCAATAATTTTCTTTACAGGAAAAAAAAAAACAAACATTCCAATTGTCAGTTCGAGGCCACATGTTGCCTTTAAAGTGTTTGTGACACTTGGATTTCCTTTGACCTAGGACAGCTGCACAGCCTGCCTTCTGTGAGTGTGGCATTTTGCAGAGAACAGGATACTTATTTTGGAGACTATCCTGCAATTTGTATTTGTTTCAGGTGCCCTTCTGATTAAATGAGGTCACGTGTTTTTAGGAAAAGCGATGCTGTGTTATGCTTAGGGTACCGAAACAATGAACAAGTGCATGTTAAAGCAAAATAGATTTTAACATATTTCACCGAAAAGCAATTAATCGAGAATTACAAATTGGCCATTTACTAATTCACAAATACTAATAACGACCGACATGGAGACACCATGGTCACATGCTGAGCATTCGAGGTACACGAGGTGCTGTTGGATTTACATTCTTACATAGGGCATCCCTTTATGCCAATTCTTTCCCACAGACGACTAATTGGGTGCTACCGAGTTGGAGCTGGGCACCATTGTTCTGTAACTTTCACCTAATTTCTTAATCATGTTTCTTTTTTTTTTAATTCGACAAAGACAAAGGTGTCACAAGAACCCTACTTAAAGTTAGAGCAAAGACGTTCCTCTGTGTGTTGGCTTTTTTACTTTTATTTTATGAAGAAGAGCAAACTTGCAGAAGAGTTTTTCTTAATGTTTCAAAGAATTTGCTAAATATATATATATTTTTAAAAAAACAACTTTAGCGGAAATTACAAGATAATTTATGAACAAACTTAGTCTAAACTTTTAGCAGAAAACAGACAAGTGTTTGTTATATTTTGCTCATGAAGCATAAGGTGGACATAAAACAGAATCATATAAAGCGATCAATTAAAACTAGACAAAGCAGAAAGAAGGTTTCTTAGGAAACTAAGCTTAGTCTCACCACGCAATTCAGCAAAATGCTGCTCAGCACGCGCCCATGATTTGGAGATGCCCGTCTCCACTCACGTGCAGTGACGAGGGCCTCTTTCCTGCACCCCAGAAACTGGAACAATCGAGGTGTCCTTCCCCAGATGACTGCATAAACAAACTCGGTTTACCCATACATCGGGCTGTTATTCAGTGATAAAAATAAAGGGGCTATTGACCCACAGAGGGGCAGAGGGAAGAGGCTACCTGGCGCAGGACACCGACGGCGGCAGTTACGGAAAAGGCACAAATGCAGACAGTGAAACGTCCCGTGGGTGCCGGTCCTCGGGTGGGGTGGGGCGGCGAGAGGAGGCGACAGGCAGGGACCGGACGGAGAGGAAAACGGTCCCGCAGCGGGGGCCGCGCGGCGCTGCACGTTTGTCGGTCTCACAGAACTTTCCAGCACAAAACGTGAGTCTCGACATGTGCAGATTAAAAAAGTACCGTTGGCGGTTGGGCTGCCCCGGGAACGGGCACGAACCAGGACGCACAACGCAACGATGATGAAGACGCGTGACTAGGCCTGGGCCGCGGGTGGCGGCAACAGGCGCCGGCGCTGGTAACTATGGAAACGAGCGAATGCGCGTCGCCTTGCGCGTCAGTTGGGTAAATGCAGCCCGAGTCCCGGCGGAGCCCGGGGTGGGAAAAGGGGGCGTCGCCTGCGTAACGGGAGGGGACCCGGATAAAACACGGGTCGCAGTCGCCGACGGCCAGCGACGGCGCTTGGTCGGTGGCGACCACGTCAGGTGCCGGCGTGGGGTGCTGCTGGCGACGGGGATTGGCGCGTGTCACGGGGTGACCCTCGCCCCTCCCTGCGGTTTCCTGTGGGTCGAAAACAATCCCCAAAGAAGTTCACTTAAAATCTGCATTTAAAACCCCCCGAGACACCGCCTGCGATCAATGGCTTAGTGACTTTCCAGAACACGGCCGCGGGCCACACAGGGGACCCGGTGGGGGCCGCAGGCGACAGGCCCCGGGCTGAGTCCCCACGGCCACCTGGCGCCGCCGAGTGCGGGCGGCTGGCTCCGGGGGGCAGGGGCCTGACCAGCAGAGGGGTGCGCGCGGGTCCCCAGGGGCCCCCGCCTCTCAGCGCCCCCAGGCACGGGTCGTCGTGCGGGCCACGTCAGCTCGTTAGTTCGGGCGGGTCGCGGTCCTGCGGCCGCGTTGTGACGCGGGGTCGGGTCCGGGGCGGAGTTGCCGCGACTGTCGCTTCCTCGCACGCCGCCTCCACGCGCGTCCCGGCCGCGGCCTGCGCACGGCGTGCCGCCCCTAACCGTTGCGTGCTCCGTGCACGTTTGTCTTTTAACGCGCCCGGTTATTTCGTCCTTTGCATCCCGGCTCCTCGAAATCGCAAGGTTCTCGCGGAGCGCGGCGCGCGGCCCGCGCCACCTCCACGAGCCCACGGGAAGGGCGGAGGAGCGTGCGGGCGTCCGCAGGTCGTGCGTTTGCATCTTTGGATATGTAAAATCCGCTCGAAATTCCAGGAGCTCCAGAGGGAACTGCGAAGGTCCGCCGCTGGCCTTTAACGAGGCGTCATCGGTAGACCCGCTGGGGACCTGGCCGGGCTCGAGTCAGCGCCCCGAAGCCGCTGGCCGGGGCAGAGGCCGCGCGTGACTTGCCGCAGACCGGCTCCCTGCGCGCGCACAGAGCGTCCTGTTGTCGTCCGGCGTCAAGCGTGTCGTGACCAGCCACTTGCCACCTCCACACCGAAGTGGCCTCGGTCCTCCCCCGCAGAGTCTCCTCCGTGCCCCGCGTGGTGCGGCGGCATCTCCACCTTGGCGGGCCGTGGGCGGCACACACTCGACGCGCGTGCCCTCTTGTGAGACTCGCGTCCTCTCTTAATGACTCCACTTATTTATTTTCCTTCGCATCCTGCTTGCTCATTACTCATTTCCAATTATGAGTCAGATTTCTTCTGGGGCTTAATTACCTCTCTGGTTGAAGATGACAAATTAATTTGCTTGTTAACTCTTTAACACCTTTAAATTCGTCGACTCAGGTGCCATCCGCGGTCCGGTGTTCTGTGCCGGAGGGCCGGCGTGTCACGTGGGTTGCAGCAGGGAGCGCGAGGCAGGAGCCCCGTAGCCTGGAGCTGCAGAAAGCCGGAGAGGTGTAGCCAAGGTTCGCGCCAATCCCAATGTACCTTGTCCTGAGCCGCAGAGTAATCGAATTGCTATATCTTTTGATTATTTTCCAGATTATTATTCACATTCTTGGGGCGGAAATATGTCCTGTAAGTAAGACACGTATGGAGAAAGCTCAGCCTTCAAAATCTCCTGTGCCGTTTGGGTTTGGCCGCAAACAGTGATAAAAACCGAGCCGTGTCCTCGAAGCTGATTCCTCGCTGTGCGATGGCTGTTTCCATCTGTGTCCGTTCTTACTCTCAGTACTTTAAGTGACCTTACGGGAGCTGGGAAGAAGGGTGCCGCGGCCAGCATTTTCTTTTACATTAATACTTTGTTTTTCAGATCGGTTTTAGTTTAATACAGAAATCAGCTAAAAATACAGAATTCCCACGTCGCCCCTTCCTACTCTTACCTGTGCTGTTACTATCTTGAATTTGTGTGGACTATGTATCAATATCGGCTGGTATCATTGGTGTTATTAAAACTCTGTAGTGGACCAAGGAGAAAAGGCGATGCAATGGACAATCGGTGCTGGCACAACTGGACGCGCCAGAGCGGGACCTGGACCGCGCCCGCTGCCCAAAACCTCACTCAAAACGGATCATGGACCTGGACGCGCCACAGCGGAACCTGGACCGCGCCCGCTGCCCAAAACCTCACTCAAAACGGATCATGGACCTACATGGAAAATCATTAGGGGAGAAGCTAGGAGGAAGCCCAGATGACCTTGGCTGTGACCTTTTCAGATACAGCACCGAAGGCGCAATACATCACGGCGCTTGTCTGGCGGGAGGCTGTTGCAGATAACTAGACTCCGTTAAAATAAAAATGTTCACAAAAGGCCTTCGTAGGAGAATCAGACGAAAAGCCGCGGACTGGGAGAAAATCTTCGCAAAGGCCATGAACTCTTATCCAAAATATGCAAAGAACTCTTCAAAGTCAACAATAAGAAAATTAATAACTCAGTTAAAAAACGAGTAAAAGACCTCAACAGACCTCTTACGGAAGAAGACATCCAGATGTCAAATGAGCACAGGAAAAGCTGCTCCACATCCTGCGTCACCGGGGAACTGCAGGTTAAAAGGCGACGCCCCCACACTGCCCATCTGTTAGCGTAGCGTTAGTCCGGGACGCTGACGACGCAGACGCTGGCGAGGACGCGGAGCGACGGGACCGCTCGCTCGCTGCCGGCGGGGGCGCGGGAAGGCGGTTCGGCGGTTTCTTACAAAACGGATGCGCCCTGACCCCACGATCCAGCACCGGCACGCCTTGGTATCTACTCAAGTGGGCTGAAAAATTATATTCGCACAAACACCTGCACGCGGATGTCACAGCGGCTTTCTTCATAACTGCCGGGACTCAGGAGCGCCAAGACGCCCTTCAGTAGGGACAAGTAAATAAGCTGTGATCCATCCAGATGGCGGAACGTTTTTCAGAGCTAAAAAGAAACGAGCCGGCACCTGTACAGAGACCTGTAGGAACCTTGAATCCATCTTCCTAAGTGATAGCAGCCGAATGATTTCAGATGGTGAAAACTAGTTCAGATGTTTTCTATCATATTAAATGTGACATGATTTTATTTGCGTGTAAGTATTTAAGTGACATTGTACATAACATATAAATATTTCTCATCTCCGTTTCGTGATATAATCCCTTCTCTGTTTGCTAGGGTCCTTTGAGAACACTAGAAGATGGAATTTTAGCAAAAACTTTTGACTATTTGGTTCAGGTGGGTCTAAGAAGTAATACTGATCGGTGAGCAAATTTTTTGAAATTTGCTTTTAGGATTACATAGTATGTGATTGCCCAATAATGGGTAGAGCTGGAGGCTTAGAAAACAAATGCCTTTCAGTGATCACCTGAATTCTGGAAATTTCTTGGAAGGCAAAATGTCAGTCTATGGTTATTACTTCGCCTAATTAATGTTTATTTTTTCCTTTCTTTTTTCTTCCTTTTCTTATTCTTTCAGTAAATATCTATCTTTTTATCTCTGTGTTGAAACCTTTAGGGAGTGTTTAACTGGCATAAATATCTTCCCAAGGACATAAATTTCATTTGATAAAAAGCTAGATATGCTAATTACGAAAACACTGTCTAGTCTCCGTACCCGTGAACTTATGCCAAAAAATAAAAAAATCCACGTATTTGCTAATTTATTTCTACGTTTCTGGCTTTGTGCCGCCTGCTCAGGTTGGGGTGGGGGTGGGGACGGAACGAAACCCCCTCCCGCAGGCACGCGGGAGGCTCAGGTGGTGCGAGTCACAGCGCTTGTCTGCGGGGAGTCACCGTCGTCGTTTCTCACGGCCCCAGGGAGTGCAACGTGGGTGTTTCAAAACTATTGACCAAGGTTTCATGAAATTAAGAAATGTACCAGTGACGTTTTCCGCCATCCAGAACACCTTGATCTTGAACCCTTTTAATGCCGAAATAAGGATTTCAATAGCTCGTTCTATGTGTCTTGTCCTTCTGTTTTTTTTTTTTATTTGGGGCAGAGACACATAGTCTAGAAATCCATCATAACTACAATTAGTGATCTCTCCCCCAATATGCTTGTGGACCCATTAGGACTACACGAATCTATTTATAGCATCGACTTCGCTTCCTAGGATATCATTTCTTTGAATTTTATCGACACATCCTGAAGTCTCAGAGTCTACTGATACCTTATAACTCACACCCATAGTACATATATAAAATAATAAGCCTCCAAGGCGTGATTAGAGGAATCTAAGAAATCCGCCCTAAAGCAGCATGGGCGGGAGCTGATGGATGCATTTTAGAAAAGACACGTACTTCCTCTCGCTACATCTTGGGATTCCAGCAAATCACCGTCAGTAATGAACTGTGCACTTTTCGGTGTTTTTTGATGAGACAGGGCTGAGCGTTTGGCTGTTTATCATTTTTCCTCTACCAATGTGACATCTTGGCTGATTACTTATATTATGGCTAATTTGCAGCTTATCATCAGTCTAGTTTCTTAATAAATGTCTCATTAAGTGACAGGAGCTGTCACTTTGCCTCTGTGTTCTCACTTCGCAGTATAATCTGCAAACGTTTTGCAAAAAAAAAAAAAAAAAAGCCTGCCGGACGTCACACGTGTCATCTTCAATCACGTTCCAACGCGTCAGAGGGGGCGCGCTAAGTAAATGCCCTTCACAACTCATTACCACAAATGAGACACGTGTAATTAGTCACCATGTTGTTGCTTTGTTTTCCTGTTTGAGGCTTTGAACACGTGACGCACAGGTCTGAAGTGAGAGGGGCATTCCTCTCCTGGAGGAATGGTCACGGTGAGGATGGCCATGAAGATGATTCACGTGCCGTACCAGCACAGTAAGTTGACCGAAAGATGGACAGACATCAGAGGAACTCCGAAACTGAGCTGGAAAACGTGGCCAACATCTCCAGCCCTGGACGAATCGAGAGTGTGAAGAAAGGACTTCGGTCTCCGTACTGCACGAGGGTGACAGTTTTCCAGGCTCGTCCCCTCTTCTTTGTCACCAGCACGCAGGGCAGGGTGGAAACCAAGGGTGAGTTTGTGAAAAACAGGCGAGATGTGGCTTTGTGTCTTCAAAAACATCGGTTTCAGGAAAGCACGCATTAAATTGCAAGCTGAGACTTTTGTTGGATGTGATTTCGCAGGAAATTCGTTGGAATAGCGTCACCTCTCTACGTGATAGCTTCTGAGATAGACTTCCTGGAAATTAAGTTAAATGTTGTAATGAAAATACAAATCAATGTACTTTTAACTTTTTTTCTTCATAATCACAAAAGCTCAGTTGGTCAGACCCAAATCATTGTCATAATATGAGAAAAAGAGAAGGCACCGTTGTCCCTGTGTTACAGGGGACAGAGACAGCCCTCCTCTGTGAGAACTTGGGCAGGAAGTAGCCCTCTGACTATTTAGTTATAAAGTAGAGAATGTTCCTTGATTTTTCAATTACTTTGACAAGCTGTTCAATTGTTCTGAAGGTGGCTTATTCCACAGGTACATAATCTCTCTAAATAAGTCTTCTTATCACAGCATAAAATACATGTGCAAAACTGCACATATCATAAGCAGACAGCTTGATAAACATTCGCAAAATGATCACTTCAGCGTGACCACACCCCAGATGGAGGGAGGGAGCATGCTGGTGTTCCAGAAGGATCCCCGACATACCCATCGGGCACTGCGTCTCCTAATGGCTAACCTCGTGGATTATCGTGCTTCCTTTGACCTTTTTATAAAGCGAACCATCCTGTAGTCCTTTTTAAATGCTCAACTTGTTCAATATTTTGTGTATTAGATTTACATGAGATTTTGTGTTTCGGTATATTTTTCCTTCTCAGTTGCCTGGTGTGAGTTTATCACAGCTCTCTTACCCTTTCTTCTGTGGGTGGCACTTCTGTGAGTTTGTGTTATATTCCATATATTAACTTTTGGATCTGAGTAGGGACATTATGAGCATCCCTACGCACGTCTTTGGCGGGCTGGGATGCTGGGTACCTACGTTCTACTGGATTTGGTCAAACAGATTTCCAAACTGGGTAACGGGAATGGCGCCGTGTTCCGCAGGGTGGGGGCTTCTGTTGGCTCCATGCTCATTAATCCTCTGACTGTTTTTGCTTTAGCCTTTCCGGTGTGTATGCAGAGATATTGTATCGTAATTATAATTTGCATTCCGCTGATGATCGATGAAATTGAGCACCCTTTCATATCTTTATAGGCCGTTTTAATGTCCTTTTTATAAACTGTGTATTCAAGTCATTATCCATTTTTTCCATTGGCTTGTCTTTATGTATTCTGCCTATCAGGCATGTGTTAAATTATATAACCTTTTCACAATGACTAAAATATGCAAATACTTTGGCACTTACCTTGGGTTTTCATTGATGATTGCCCACAGCCTGGTCATTTCAGGCACTTGAGACGTTATTCTAGCTAAATACAGAACATGAGACCAATTAATACAGCTCATAGCTTTAAGATTTAGCTATTTCCATTGTCTTAGGCAGAGCATTATACTAATATTGCTTCTAAACTATTAGGAATAGAGTTAACATACGGAATATAGATACAAACCACTCTCTTTAAGTCATTTATTGTGTTTTATTATGTATAAATAAAGTTTAACATGTATAAAATTTTCATTTTTAAAGTTATACATTTTATATCAGTATTTTGATAATACTAATCTGTATTTTCAAGATTTCAAATATGTTATTTAAAATTGAAGATTTTAATAGTTATATATCATTGCTTCTTTAAAAAAATATAAAGACATCTTTCAAAACTTACTTAGCATTACCAATACTCTGTAATATAATTGGAGACACTGGGATTAAGTAATATTTTCTTTAAAAAATGTTGCCTTTAAAAAAAATCCATTTTCTTTGTGCCAACCTTTGATATGAAACGGTATAAAAAGGTTAATACACATTTCAAAAAAATAACTGCCACCCTCTGCCTTGCAACCGTATACATTTCTTTCACAAAATAACATAAATTTGTGTAAAGCCTCACTGTATTTCATGTACAAAACATAATGAGGATAAGATGCAGAAAAGGGGGAATTGGAGAGGGAATATTTACTGAGCATCTGACATTTATTGGGTTATTTAATTTTCACCATAACCTTGTAAAGTAGATTATTCATTTATATTATCTATATTATGAAACTCGGAACTAAAGAAGTAAGCCAACTGCTACGGGCCGCAGTGTGTCCTCCCCAAGTTCATACGGGGAAGCTGTCCTGCCCAGGACCCGGCCGCGGGGACACCTGGCCTCAGACGGTGACACCCCCCTGTCCGCAGTTCTAGCCGCTCGCTGCATGGTGTTTGGATGCGTCAGTCTAAGAGGGCGAGAGAGGTCGGGGTCTGCGTGCGCCGTCACAGAAATCTGTCCGAAACAGGTCAGTCATCACTAGGAACTGAATCTACAGGTCAACTTGAAATTATCTTACGTACATCCATTTTGAGTCTTTTTATCCAAGTGTATTATCGACCTACTTTTCCAATGAGTATTTTTTTAAACGACTTTCAGTTAAGGTGAATATATTTATGAACACCTTGTACATATCTGTATTTTTAAGTTCCTCATAGTTTTGTTGCTCTTACAAATGGTAAAGTATTTTTAATTTTTTGTTCATGTTAGATAGGAATGCTATTAATTTCGAATATGGAATTTCTATACATGAATGATACTCAAATCTTATCGATGCTGGTAATGATTCTGCAAAATCTCTGAGTATTTTCGGTCGATAAAATCTTATCTTCCTTTCCTGATATTTCTATTTTCTTTATTTTTCACGTAAACCGAGCTGCCCATTGCTCCCAGCGCAGACGAGGCCCGTGCGCCGACACTGCCTGGCCCTTCTCGACGCGGTCCGAGCGCCAAGGTCACGCACACCAGCCGTTTGGGTGCCTCTGACATGTCACGTGCAACCCGGACTGGAGTGACAGCCCCGCGGGGCGCGTGTGTGGCTGCACTGTCCCCACGGGCACCTGGCAGAGTTGCCTGCAAAATAAACTACTTTCTGCTGGGATCGACCACCATGCACCCCTGGGTTCTGGCGACCACGTGGCCATCCTTGGGGTCCGGAGGAAAACGGCCCTGCATTTGGAGCGCTGGGGTTTACACGGCCCCCCGTGCTACGAGAGGGGCAGGAGCGGCCCCCACCGCCCTCCGAAGACACCAGCCCTGCCGAGCCCCCAGCCCTGAGCTTCTGGCCTCCAGAACCTGTATGTGTCGTTTTTTTCAATTCTTGCTCATGGTGGTGACAGTGGCCCTAGCAGGCCGATTCCCACACGGTCACAGTCACAGGGCCGAGTCCTCCATGGCCGTGCCCTTCATTCCCCCGAGCCGTGACGTCACGATCGGAGGGCAGTGGGCGTCTGTCCCGAGCATCTGGCTGTGTGACCAGAGACCAGCAACTTCCGGAGGTCCCCACGCTTCAGGGGACAAACGAGGGTGACCTACGTGCACGAATACGAGACGGCGGACCGTGCACTCATCGAGGTGTCCAAACCCTTGACGTGATGAAGAAATGACAGTGTGAAGAGAAGGGAAGTGACCAAGGATGCATGAGTTCTGTGCGTTAATAATCTCTGAAAAAAAATCATTTCCGGAAGCCAATTATTTTACACTAAAGAAAAGAATTGCAAATATCCCATTGTCCGGAAATGTTTTACAAGTCTATCTTTATGGATTAAATTTTTGTCGTGCAGTATCGTCAGGATTCTGTCACATTTCAGCGTTATTGATTTGAAACACAAGTGGATTTTGATATCATTTATTCCGGGCTACACACTGTGTAATTATTCAGATGCTTCATTTTCGTCCGGGCTTTCCTATTTGTTTTAAATGTTATTACTTGCTTCAGCGCCTTTTCATTTTCGCGAACACGCTGATAAATATTTCTATCAATTGCAGATGCGGTTTTTGCATAAGTAACTAAAATGCGGGGACCATGGTTTAATACAATATTACACACCGCAGGGTCCCACGGCAGCAATTAGAAAGTTTGTGTGCATTTCTGTAATCGTAAAGGCCTTATGGAATGGTTTAAAGTGTGCTTATAATTAGTGATTTTAATGCTTCGTATCTTTCTAAAAAGCCTTAGGCACAAAGCCAGGGCCCGTGCTCGCTAACACGGTGACGTCGACAACATTTTCTTTCCATATTTCTCGTCCTTTTAGCTCTGCTCGGTCCCGATTTCCCGCGTCTGGGTACACTCCTTCATGCCGTCCCCACCACCTCGTCTCCTGCCAGACCGCTCGAAGCGTTTCTTCTCTCAGTTCGTGGGCAGTTAGCTGTGGCTTCCTTTGCTGCTGCCGTAAGTTGGCCGAACAGTCTTCCGAGCACGCGGGGCGCGGGGCGCACGCCACACGCCAGCCCGAGCGAGCTGCTGCCATGTCGCTGCACACCCCCGCCAGCCCCCAGGTCAACACTGCCCCCTTCTCCTAACGATTTCACTGCGGATGTCGTTAGTTCATTAACATCATTGATTCTCCATTGCACGTTCACCAGGAGCAGGGAAACCGAAGCATCCTTTCTCGTGTTCAATAAAGGAGAGAGAATGTTTCTCCCGGTTTCCCCGAGCAGGACCGGAGGGGATCTGCGGGGCCCAGAGCTCCTGCGGGAGCCGGCTGCCCCCGCCCCGGCCGGCCTCTCTCCCCCACGGGCTGCTCGCCGAGCAGGACCGGCGCCTGCTCCCTCATCAGAGCCAACAAGGCCGGACCCGAGCATCTCCTATTTTTGAATCTCATGCCAGGGATTCAGGGACCAAAAATGGAACGTGTATGCAAATCACTTTGATAATATTGCAAATTATGAAACAGCAAGCCGCATCAAGTTTTAAAAAAATTTTTCCAGTGTTCTAGTAATGACCACATTTAGAAAACGACTACGGGATAAAATTCCTATAATGACAAGGTCGCGAGAACTGGCGACACCTCACTATGTCCAAGATCAGAATCGGATGAGAACCAGACGCTTAAGAATCGAGACGCGGGAAAAGCCGCGGACGTCGGGCGTCCTGCTGGGCGCGAGGCCCGTCCACGATCGCGTGCGATTCTCAGCAAGAAGCCTGGCTTCGCCGTCTTCATTTCAAACGAGGAAACCGAAGCACGAAAAGCCCCAGTGAGCCTGCCCGGCGTCACATGCCGCGCACCGCGGCGTCTGGATTCGAACCTGGGGCGTCTGCCTTCAGAGGCGGTGCCCTGAACCGCTGTGAGGTGCGCACACGCAGAGCTAAAACAGTGGGATATTTCAACCCGGAGGAATATCAGAAAAATCATATACACGTTCATCCCTCGTACAGAACAAAATGCTGCTTAACAGAAACACAGAGCAAAGCACAAATCGAGATACACTGCCAGGCGAATCATTATAGGGTGAGAACGCCCTACGGCTCAATAAGCAGTGCGTGGAAATCCACGACATTCTCCCCCAAACACCACCCCGACCTATTTCCGAAATTCGCTAGTGATCGATTTGACCTGTTTTAAAACCACACCGTGTATCACTTTTTCTTTGTCGTTTCTTTACTCGGCATAAGATGCGCTCGCATTTGATCCTTTCTGTTCCCGTAGTGAGTGTGTTCCTGTTCTGTTCTCCACACTATTTCTTCCTTTTTTCCCTGCTATATGTCCGTCCTGTGTGGGGAGGATTTTAGGCTGTTTTAGGGATTTCACAATGGTATAAACTTTTTTACAGGTGCATTTTAATATATAGTACATATATAAATATATATTATATATACATGCGATAAGTAAGTCTTTTGTCTTTTCTCAATAGGACTTATTTGGGGAGTATGCTCTAAGGGGGTGGTCAGGATTCTTCTTTTTTAAAATATTTTTCCTTCTTTTTCTCATTAACCACACAGTAATTACTGAAAAGAAGCCCTTTCTTGCTTTTCTGTTGGGTGTAAAGTTGGTCTTAAATCCGATGTTAGTGTTTTCTTCATTTAGTTAGCTACTTTGTTAGTTATTTTTGGTCTTTCATCATCTAGTTCATGGGCCGAGCTGGTTATCCTCATGCCGACTACACACTGACTTCGTGAATGTGGCCTTAAACAGTCTCGATGTTTAGTGGATCTCTTCTCTGCCAAATTTTTTTTTCTTAAAATTTTTATTTGATATATTAGTTTTACACATTTGCATATGTATACTGAGTAAGCTTATTGATTACTACACACACACACACACACACACACACACACACCCACACACACACTACCGGATAGCGACTGAGACGTCATTAAATCTGTACAGAATTTTGTGAGATGCCTTTTTACAATATGAACTCTTTCAAAATGTGCACATGGACTATTAGTCACTTCTTTCTTTAACGACGGTCTTCATTTCTCCTAATAATATTAGTTTTTGTGTGATTTTGCATGTCTTTTTTTAAATTATTCATAAGAACGCAGAGCTTTGGATGTCATCGTAAATGGTAGGGTTTAAAATTTTTATTTTCCAAAAACCGTTTTTTAATTATTTCATGCTGACACTTATAACGTTAAACTCCGCTTTCAAAAAATATTCAACTTAGAGTCAGTATCGTTGCTACATTTGCTCGATTCTAATTGATTATCCTGAAACACATTTGGAGTTTCTTCAAAAACAAATGTGACATCTGTGAATAATGTTGGTTTTCTTTAATCCTTTCTAATCTATATTTGTTTGCTGTCTGTTCCTTGCCTTGCTACACAGACGAGGACCTCTGGAGCAATGCTTTCCTGAATGGGTGAATCAATTCAATTCATCTTTGTCTCATTTCTCATCTACAGGAAATTTGTTCAGCTTTTCACTGTTAACTAGTGTAGTGGCTATAATTTTTTTTTTTTTTTTTTGGATAATCTATCACAGGAAAGAGCTGTCTTTTCATCACCTGATTTGCTAGTAGAGCTTGATCACAAATTAGCCTTTCATTCTCTCAAATGTTTTCTGCATTGTTTGGATGAAAATGTGTGTTTGTTTCTCTCTTCCGTAAATTTAGTGATCACCCTGGGTTTAACTCTCTGCACTCTAGCCTTCTGAGGTCATCGTTGGCATACTTGCTTACGAGCTGTTCTTTTTTCTGATAGATGAGTTTAAAGGCTTAATTTCCCCCAGATCTCAGTTTCCGCTACAGCAATGTCATATTTTTTACTTTAATTTAGTTCAGAATATACTGATATTGTGGTTCGGACACACTCTGATGTGCAGCGACTTATTCTTTGATGCCTGAGCTGTCTGAAAAAAGTACTGTTGAATCTTCAAATACATGTGGAATTTTCAGTGTGTTCATGATCATTACATAGTTTAATTCGCCCTTACACAGAAACTATGATCTGTACAAATTTAATCATTTGATGCTCGATGAGGCTTAATGGGCGTCCCAGCCTGTGGTCACTTTTGGGAAACAGCCTTTTTGTACTTGAGAAGAATGCAAACTCTGGAGTCGGCAGGGGTAGCGTCTTTATGCCCAATAACATGATGTTCGTTCATCACGTTGTTCAAACGTTTTACATCTCTACTGAATTGTGTCTCTTTGTTCTATTAGTCACCAACCTACCAGTAGGAGAATATGCTAGTCTATTGCATTCACATGTTAATTGTGATATGAAAACTGTTTTTCAGGGGAAAATGTTACCTGGGAAATGAAAACTTTTACCTTAAAATTTTTTTTCTCTTCACCTCTCACATTGCATTGTTCCTTAAAGAAGTCTACTTTGTCTGATATTGTGTGTGTGTGTGTGTGTGTGTGTGTGTGTGTGTGTGGTTTTTTGGGGGTAGTAATTGCATGGTGTAACTTTCTTCATCCAATTATTGCCAGCTTCTGGTTTCTGTATATAATGTCATGTCTCTTCTAAGCTGTGTTTCGTGTTCTACCCAACTTCTCAGTTACTCTAGTTACCTCTCCTATTTGGTTATTTGATTTCATTTTGTCTTTTCTAATTGAATAGTCCTTCTTTTGAATTGCTTGTTTTTGTAATTTTTTCCTACTCTTTTCGTTTATTAATTTCCTGTTCTTTTACGAAATTAACTAACAGTTAGTGCAAAGGTTAGTAAACATAATCTTTACCACTTCCCAGATAATTCAGAGTCGTGAAACATCGAACACCATCAACTGCTTCCAACTTTTACAAAAATCGTCAAACATTTTATAAATTTTATATCCAGTCTCATTGCCATGGGCTGTTATTTCATTGTTATGTATAACCCATATTTACTTAGGCTACTTTCTGTTCCACTTGATAATTATGACCTTCTTTCCATGCTTGATCTTTTTTTTTCCTACTAGAAAATATCCTCAATGTCCTTCCACTGCACATCTGCTCATAAACAATCGTCTTAATTTTTGCTTGTCCACCCACGTCTTTATCATGTCTTCATTTCGAAGAACATGTTTCCTCATCGCAGAACTCTATGCCGGCCGATTTCTTTGTCGACATGTTGAAAAGCCACCTCGTTCTTTTCCGGCTCTTGACGAAGCTGTTGCTGCGTCAGATGCCATTATCATATTGTTCCTTTGAAGTTGATAACTTTTTTTAATCTGGATATTTGTAAGACTTCTTCTGTGTGTGGTTTATAGTGATTGTGGGAGGACAAACCTAGGTGCTTTTCTTTTTATTTCCCTGTTTGGAGTTTGGAGTTTTTAAATCTAAGGCTTGAAGTCTTTGTGTAGGTTTATAGAGAATATGGCTTTCACAAACAAGGTAAATAATGGATGCTATTTCATTTTGCTATTTTCTAACTCCTCTCTCTGTGTGTGTTTAAGGCTTAAAATGTCCTTCATCTCTCCCTTTAGTGTGCCGTGAAGTCCACCAATTATTTTCATTACTGTTGCTGTGTTTTTAAACTCTGGTGCTTTTTGTGTTATTCTTTGATGTCGCTTTCAGTTCTGCGTAGAAGTTATCCATGACATATTTCATTATTTTCATATTTTATTTTATTTTTGGTTGTGGTATAGCACATATACTGTACAAGTGGCAATTTCAGCAGCGTTTGAATGGACCACTCACTCGGTGACAAGAATCATCCTGACACTGGCAGGTCCTTCCGTCTGCACTTCTGTAACTGGCCAACCTCGCAACACACACACACACACACACACACACACACAACAAACCAAACGCTCACTCCCCTCTGGGATGTCCTGGATGTTTTGCCTCTTCTGGATTTTGTCTCTGCGAATCCTTGTGGCCATTCAGTTCGTTCAGAAATCGGCGAGGTTATAGACTTGTAGTTAGCAGGAGATCGGGTAATACATTTTTCTCTTTTCTGGAACTTCAACTCCACCAGCCCACTGCTTATTATTATTATTATTATCATCATCATCATTTTTCTTGTTCTCGAATTCAGGGATGATGCTCGGTGCACGTCAGGGGTGTCGCAGTCACGAAGGGCCGCAGCTTTCGCAAACGCGACCTGCGTGCGCGTCCGAGTCAGCGCGGTAGACCGCACCGCTCGCACGGTTTCCACCGCGTCCTTGCGGGGCGGCTGTACGTCCCGCCTGCTGAGTTTGGAGGCGGCGTGGCTCGCGCTCGGGGTCGCGGGGTGGTGACGGAAGTGACGTGTGTCGTCCTCAAGGAAGACTGGCAGGGTCCCGGCTGGGGACGGCCGGCTCGCCGGAGGAGGGCGCTGTGAGCCGAGCCGTACCTGACCCGCGCGAAGGCTACCGTGGGCGCGAACGCACCTCTCTCTTGTGACCCCCCGAGACATTGGAGTCACTTCGTGTGCTGCAGCCTATCCTGAGTAATATAGCAAAGGTGGGAGTAATCGGACGGCCGAAAACCAGGTTCTTGAGGCCGCGAGCCGTGCAACTCAGGCTCCGTCACACCGGGGAGGTCCCGCTAGGTGCCCCCGGCTGTGCGGGCAGCAGCGCGCGCGCCTGGTCCCGGCGGGGTGCGCGCCTGGTCCCGGCGGGGTGCGCGCCTGGTCCCGGGCGGGGTGCGCGCCTCGTCCCGGCGCGGCGCGCGCTGCGCCCACTCTCCCCGCGCAGAGCCTGCGGCGGCCGGTTTCACTGTAACTCGTCGGCGCCTCCACGCTCGGCCCGTACGTGGCGTCTATAAACCGCGGATCCCGAGAGCTCACAATAAAAGAGACGTTCGCGAGAGAACTGGGGGCCCGCGCCCCTTAGGGCCGGGACGAGGGCGAAGCCGCGGGCGGCCCGAGCGGGAGACGGCGGGGCCACGCGCGCGCGCGGCGGGGACAGGCGGGAAACCGGCGCGGGGCGTCTGCCCGAGTGCGGCGGGCGCGGCTCGGTCAGGCCGGAGAGCCGTTGCGTGGGGCCCGCGCTGTCTGTTACGAAACCAGCACGAGCAGTAACCACATCGCTTTCGAGCAGATGCACGACGACGGGCAAGAGCAGAAGCCTGACCTCAGCCCGGAGACATGCGGCGGCTTAACCGCGAAGGGCCGACTCAGGGACACGAGCCACGCGAGCAGGCGGCGCCGTTCGCGCCCCCAGGCGCTCGCCGTCCGCCGAGCCCGGCCGCGCGCTGGCCTCGCCACCGCCCAGTCCCCGGAGCGACGGTGACCGTCGCCAGCAGGACGGCCGCGAACCGAGTCTTAACATCAGACCGTGGGGCGTCTGTAGAAGATTGCGCCCCGCGTAAACCATCGCAGAGTTAGACGGAGAGTGACGTCGTGCTTGTCTTCGGAGGCGGACCCCTCAGAGCGCGGGGGGCCGAGGGGGACTGTCGCGCCCCATCCTGCTCCGCTCCGGGGGCCGTGCGGAGCCGCGGGGCGGGGGGCAAAGCCCCTTTTCCGTGTTTTCTGGCGACATCGCCTCATTTCCTGCGCGTATTCTAATGCAATCAGCACGGCTCACATCTGCGGAGCAATCAAATTACCAAGTCAACATCAATAATCCGGCGCCGCGCTGGAGAGCCGGATAATCAGATCCAGGGGCTATTAATTGCTACGTTTCCACACCTGGATTCGGAAAAGGGAGGGAGACGAAGAGAGAGACAGAGAGACGGGGGGCACCACGGCCGCGTCCCCCGAGCGCCCGCAGACTCCGCTCGGGCTTGCGCCGAACCCTCTGCCCGCTGCCCGCGCCCAGGGCGCGATCCCGGGCGTCCCTCGCACGAGCGCAGGGCCGCGCAACGCAGTGGTCCGCTCGGCATCCGCCGTGCGCAGGTCGTTTGCCACGTGGGGTGCCCGGCGCCTCGGGCGGGGCAGGCGCGGTCCTCGGCTTCCCGGGCCTTCATCCCGGCAACGTTGTAAAAGATGGTTTGTGGCTGTGAACAGACGGGTCTTTTATGCCAAAAATGACGTTTTCTATCAGCACGCCACGCTTCCCCCTAAATTTTATTTTCTGTGCAAGGGGCGAATGCGTCTCTTCCAGTGAGACGAGGAGCTCGAGGCTCTGGGTTTGATCCTCGCCGCCCCCCCCCCTTCCCTGCGCGTCCGCGGGCTCCGGACCTCGGCTTCTCCGCTGGGGAAAGGCCGGGCGCATGTGGACCTCGCCGCTTGCCATGACTAGATGTGGCACGTGTAAGGTGTTGGTGAACCCTGGGATAATGCGCGCGCAGGCTGCCGAAGGGACGCAGTCGATTTTTAAAAGTGACAGAGAGGAAATCGGAACAAAGTGTGGCCTTTAGGTAGAAATAACGCATTAATAACAGTTCATGATAGGAGATGTTAGTGATGGGGCGAGCTGGGTGTGAGTGGGGCGGGCCTCTGGGTGTTATCTCGACCTCTCTGGGAATCTGTACCCATTCTGGAAAAAAAAAATGACAGCTTAAAAAAAAAGTTTTTTAAAAAATTAAATTTTATTTTTAAAAAGTTAAACACACACACACACACCCAGAAAACCAGGACGTGCGGGTAGGGGTAGGGACAGCGCCGGGTCAGCGAGCCCGCGAGGCAAGACCACGTCCGCATCGTGACCGTGAGTGAAGGGCGGGCCACCCGCCTGGACGCACGTCCCCTTCGCCCTCTCGCAGGGCAGGAAGGCTGTTCGGACCGCGGGCCGCTGGCTCGCCACACCAGCCCGCGCGGGGACGGGCGCGGGGAATGGTTTGCGCTTCGGGGAGGTATCCCCGCGTCGATGGAAATCCCAAGGTCGGACACCACGTGGAGGTGGACCATGCGTCGCACCCTGGGGGAGGCGCGCGAGCTCATTATCGCCGCTTCTCCTTCCTGACTCTCCTCCCACCACGCGGAGACCAGACGGCCAGGGCCGAGCTGGACTGGAGACGGAAGTGTCTCCCCGATCGGGACTTTCTGTCCCTGTTGGGTCACAGGTTTTTTTTTTTTTCTTTTTTTCAGAGTCTTCTTTTCCAGGCAGACAATGAAATAGGCAGCTTCGGAGCATTCAAGACAACTTTTATACTCAAGTTCTCGTCGTTTTGTTTCGGGACTATTTTAGCACTAAATTAAAAAAACGCTCACCTCTGCTTTGAATCTAAATCATTTCAAAATAAATGCAGAACTCAGAACCCCCTGAATCTGATTTTGCATCGGTTACACTCCCCTCGGGGATCAAAATTTAGCACTTTGTTTTATTTTATTATTTTTTTACTAAACTCGACAGGTGTTTGCCGTCATCTCGTCCACATCTTTGGAGGGACCATGGCTGAGCCTGGAAAAACCGTTCTCCTTTTGTAGGAAAAAAGCAGGACCATATCATCCCTGGTCCTCCCAATCTCTCTCTCTCTCTCTCTCTCTCTCTCTCTCTCTCTCTCTCTCTCTCTCTCTCTCTCCCTCCTTCCTTCCTTCCTTCCTTCCTTCCTTCCTTCCTTCCTTCCTTCCTTCCTTCCTTCCTTCTCTCCTTTTTTCTTCCTCTCTGTCCTTTTTCTGCTATTGCTGAAGTATGTAAAACAAATCTTTGATAACATATCATTTAACCCACAAATACTTTTCTCTACGTCAGATTAGTACAGCAACTGTATCATCGTCACACCTAGTAGAATTAAGAAAAAAACCCTTAAACTCATTTAATAACTTGTTGCTATTTAAACGTTTTAATTGTCTCAAATAGATGTGTTTCTATGACTTAGGGTGCACATGAGGCCTGAGTGTCGAGTTCTGTGAACCTCAGAGTTATCAAACACGAACCCCCTTTTTCCTCGTTGATATGCGAGACTTGATTATAGGCTGCGAGAATCATTTCCGGTATCCGTTTCCTTTTCCTGGTTTCAGGTTTGGAAAAAGTTGTGCTTGATAAATAGTGAAATGTTGTTGCAGAATGAGCTGTTTTCATTAAAATACCTATGATACCTGTTGCTTCTGAGATGATTTCATTTTTTTCATTATAAAAGAAATACATTCTGAGTATTCTTCACTTTCTTAAGTCCATTTTAGAGGTGAGGAAAAAATGCTGAAAATGAAAGAAGAGAAAGAAGTCACATGGTTCAAGATGGAAGGGATGAGAAAGGATTCGATGTTGATCGAAACTTCTTTGCTGTCCTAGTGTTAGGGAAAAACACTCATAGGTTTTGTGAGAAATATAATTTTTGTCGGAGAAAATGGAAAGATGCTAAAGTACTCTCCCATTGTAGACAGTGTTTAGTCTTCACTAAGAACTTGAAACATCGAAAGAGAAATAGTTTTAGATCTTAGATCTGTCAGTGTGAAATACTCCTTACTCTCCCAACACCCACATTCTGTATGTACGATGGACGGAGTAAATGGACTTACCCTAGGGGCACGTGTCAGCTTCAAATGAGGTAGCTCAGGTAAACGGCCGGTCAGATCGCAAACGTTTAACTGGCGATTCCATTTTCATCATTGTTGCTATGCCCCATCCTCTCTGCCGTTATCAAGTTTGGTCTTTAAAACTTAGAACACAAGTTGCAACCACCATCAGGAAAGTGGAGGCCAGTTCTTTGGGGACACAAGTCTCCGGTTTTTACCAATGGCTAGGCAGGGCTGAAGCTTCACTTGGCCTAGGGATTCAGTGAAACCCCAAAGAAATTCCAGAAATCTATTTTATGGACATAGTTGAATATAAGAAAAATGACAATTTCATATTAATTATTAGTCTAGATCGATTTCAGAAGGATTTCGTCTCATACGACTTTTGCGTTTTGTGTTTATACAAGTAATTCACATCCATCTTGAAAGTGATTAAAATATAAATGCATTTTTTGGGGAGGCTAATGTCAGACTCTTAAGAAATGTATTTAGGTCATATCATCTCTGTGTAAACTTTGTACACTAAATGCCCGAGGCTATAGCTGCATTTAAGTGAAATTAAATTTATTGATCTAAATGTCCAACGTTCTGTGTTCTAGCTGCATAATTGTAAGAGCTCAGATTCCATTCAACGCGTCGTCAATAATTTCTAAAAGTCCTACGCGGTCATGGTCGCTGCGTCCTGCCCTGCCTGCCACGACCCTCCGTGGAAATGCACATCAAACGGGGACTGTCGCTGTCGCCCCAGGACGGACGGTGCACGCACCAGGACCGGGGGCCAGCCGCCTCCTGCAAGGGCTCACAGGTGTCCTCGCCCCCAGGCTCCTCGCCTGGTCTCCATCCCGTCAGGAAAGAGAGCCCCCGGGTGTGAGCTGACAGACAGACCACTGGCCCTCGGTTTAGCTAACCAACCCCCAAAACCCACATTCGTGTTTGAAATCAGTCGAGAAGATGCTACGACACAGGAAAACCACGACGAGCAGAAACATCTGAATGTCGTGATTACCGAGTTAGTCGTACTAAATGTTAGTGATAACATTTATGACTCTCAGACGAACCATCTTCATGTGCCGTGATAGTGAACGTGGTGACATGTCCACCCTCTAGGCATCTGGAGACTGTTTAAGTTCAGCTGTGTGCAATTGCATCAGATGCTATATAATTAACACCGAAATCTCTGGATTTTAAGTGCCCTGGTTCCTCAAACCCTCTCACATCTGAAACGATGTGAAAATCTGAAGCTACGTGGATAAAAATTCTTTATCGCATCAAATGTGCATATTCTGTGTGAACCTCGCAGGTAGCTGCTTCTATCACTAACGTGCCGTAGAGGACACATTGCTTCATGAATTCGGCTGCAGATGGCTCAGCCTCTGCGTCTATCCCAATATCATATGACACCAGATAGGAAATACTCAAGCACTAATGTAGCGACTTTTTAACGAGCATCCTGTATGATAATATATGGCATCCAGGAGCAAACCTCCTTTAAAATCTCGAGAAAGGTATTTATGACCTAAAGTCACCATTTTTAATATTTTCTGAGCGTAGTTCATCTTTTTCTGCCTGTCTTGGTGTATTTTAATTTTCTGTCTTCTCTTTAATCCAGGCTAATTAGGGGATTTCACTTTATAGTAATACTGGGCTCTCAAGCCAAGCTTGTAATTACAGTGGGTATGGGTGTTCCATTAATTACAGGTTGTGGGTTAATTGGTGATTCTTCACAAAGCATTGTTCGCGAAGATGGTTCAGGTCGCAGTAGTTCACCTTGTTCCCCGGACGACAGAGGTGGCCGTTTATCCGGGAGCTGCTCCTTGTCCGGACATCCCGGATTGTCCCATCGGGAAGGAAAACGAGCCGTCCGGGTCCCTGGTCTGCCGCCGAGAGCAGATCTTACGTCCGGGCCTTGCACCTCTCACGTACCTCTCCACGGTGCATCTAGAACCGCCCAACGCTTCGCTTACCAGGGGACGTTCCGGCAGCTAAGCGACTTTACATAGCATTAATTATCTTCACTCCAACAAGTACTGACAGGAAGGGAGAGAAGGGGGGAGAGGGGAGGAGGAAGCCACCCACGCTGGCGTGGTGTTCTTAAATGACAACCCGCAAGGTTTTGGCGTTGGCGAACGATTCCTTCCCTGAATCAAAAAAAAAAAAAAAAAAAACCTTTATATAAATTAAATAGTACGCGCATGGCGTATCCACTCCCCAAATATCGTCGTGAGCAATCTCTGGATTAGAACCGTAATGTCAGGTCATTAAAAGACGGGAAACAAGTGATCGTTCAAAACAGCAGTGATCATCAGAGCGCGGCCGCATCTGGGCGTCTGGCGTCAGCCGCCGGACGAAGCCACGAGGATGTCGCGGGTGAGACAGGAGGAGCAGGGTGGCCACTCGGTGCGCGGGAAATGCTCCGTTAGGATGAACCTGAGCCGGCAAATAGCGGTGTGTAGACAAACTTCTCGAGAAGGGGCATTATAACAGCCAGCGGAGAGGAGGCTTTAAACAGCAAGAGTTCTTTGTCAATAAAAAAAAAAATCAGAATTTGTAAAGACTCAAGGAGTCGCCCAACGCCCCCCGCCCCCACGACGAGGCAGGCATGCAGCGTGGGGGCTGCAGCCGGTATTTGCGGGGTGCCCCCCAAAACCTGAACCCCCCGATGGCCTCAATCAAGGGTTCTTAAGGGCAAAGATTGGGGGCAGGGGGCAGGGGGCCAGGGGTGCAGAGGCCCTGGAGGTGCGCGTTTCAGTGGGAGGGTTTGGGACTTGGCCGTTTATGGTAAAGGAGGGTCAGCTCCGGCTCTTCCTGGACAGTGGACGCGTTGCTTCTGGAAGGTTCCGGCGTTCAGGTTTTTGTCCCGTCCTGTCCGCGGGTTTGGGGGGCAGCTAGGGGACAGTGTCGGCCGTGTCCGGAGAGCTCAGCGTCCGGGCGCAAGCGGGAGAGGACCGTTTGGGGCGTGGTCTGCGCGACGCCGCGGACGGTTCGGGGGAGCAGCGCGGGTGGCCGGGGCCTCGCTCCCAGCGCGCCCGCCGCCTCTCCCAGGCGCACAGGCCAGGCCCCCCCACCCCCCGCCCGGGTCTCACGTCGCTCGCGCCGCAGGAGTCGCCACGGCCGCTTCCACGGCTCGGGCGCGTGGGCCGATCATTCCCGCTCCGGCCTCCGCGCGTCAGGCGCGAGACCCGCTAAGAAAATCAAAACGAGGAATATTAAGTTACGAGGACTGTTCCGTTCGCCGCTTCTCTCCCGACCCCCGGGGCTTTATTTTTAGATGAATAATTGTGTCCTTTGTGCTGAGAACAAATTAATAACGGCTTGCATTTAGCAATTCCGGTTTTGCCGCGGGCGAGGCCGACGTGCCCGGCCAGAGCGGACTATCGCAGGGACAATTAGTTAAAACGTAGCTGGTCTGGTGGAGAAAAAAAATAATAATAATCTGTATTCCAAGGGCAGCTGTCGTTAAACGGGGACATTCGGGTTACTAGGCAAATATTAAATTAGATGAGTTTGTGGAAGCCATAAACATGTTATTCCAGAGTCCTACAAGAAGATAATGGAAGCAGTAACAAATAGGCTTTGAAATCACATTTTAATTAGTCAGACAAACTGTTCTACACAGAAACCCTGACACAGCACCAGCCACGGGGCCATGAAGCTAGTTCGACACACAGATACGAGCCAGTCGGTTCGGAAATAAAAATGTACCACTTAACAAGCAGTTTTACTCAAAATAATGAGCCCCATAAATCATTATAACTAGGGCATTATTGGACTGAGCCTGTGCCCTACCTGGCTCTATCATTATGCAGCATTATCTCGGGGTGCCACCACGAGCACCCAGTGACCAGATGCATTTTTCAATGCCATGGGGTCATATCAATATTATAAAATCGGGATAGTGTTAATTTCGTGATACGAGTTAATACGGTGACATCAGTCGCTGGAGTTCTTTGTTCCATTCCCGCCTAACTTCGGTTTTTGTCCCCAAGGGGGGCATTGTGGACCCTACTAGTCTGTGGTCAGCTGGTCACTTGACGTGGTTCCAGCCATCAGGAACCCCGGGGCCCCGGTGTGAGGTGACAGGCACGGGGCATGCGTCAAGCCCGTGGCGCCGGATGGGGACCTGGGTGGCAGAGGTCCCAGCGGGGTGTGGCCCATCACGGCCCGTGGTGCAGGCTGCACTGCGGGCATCTGGAGCCGGCAGCCCAGGTGACAAAGGCCTCTCTGGGACGTGGGACGTGGGACATGCCCCCATGGCCAGCCGCGAACGGGGCGGAGCAGGACGCGGTGAGTGAGCGCTTGGTCGGGCTCCTGCCGGCTCCGAACCAGGGCCACCGTGTCGTGGGACACGGGACAGTCCATCTGCAAATGCCCCCCCCCCACCCCGGGGTGCAGCCCGCGGCCCTGTCCCCGAGCCGCAAGCTGGTTGGATGGCTCTGTGAGTGGCAGGCCGCGCGCCACGGCCCCCGCCCGGCCTCCGGGCCGCCACCCGCGCTGTCCGCGAAGCCCAAGGCTCTGTTCTCTCGAGTTCAAACCCGGCTCGTCTCTCCTAGAAAAACGGCCTGACCAAGAAAACGAACCCGATGCAACGTTCCTTCCAGAATGGTTCGTTCAACGTTGGAAAATAGGTGCTGCAGCTCATCGCCTCAACTGATAAAATTATTTTAAAGATCCTATTTTTATCTCAACATATGCGGAAAAACATGCATCGGACCAATTCAGTGTGCCTTTGAATTTTAAGTCCATTTTTAAACAAGTAATAGAATGAATTGTCTTTACCTTTCTAAGAGATATGTCCCAAAAAGAGAAAGTTTCTGCGGAAATCATCCTCAAAGGTGAAACCAGAGAATTGGAATGTTTAAACACCAGGAATGTGACAAGAACACCAGCTAGTATCACTTCCTTGACATTATACCAGAAAACTGAATCACGGATGGAATACTGAACACTGCGAAAGGTCTTAATTATCTCCGAATCATTCTAAAATCCAACAAAATATCAAACTCTCACCGACAGAGTTGGCTGTAGTTTTCTTGCAGGATGCCGATAAGTAAATTTATAAATTTATATGGGATGACAATATCTCGGATTTGACAGACAGGACATTATAGATCGCTGAGTGTGGAGGACCATTCAGGGGAGGAGGCAGAGACAACTTGGTTTTCCGTTTGGGGAAAGTTAAAATGTGTAACATTTTGGTATATTAAACACCTAAATGGGAATAGGAGAATTTTAAGCTGTTAGAGATAAATACAGGTCAATCTCTCTATGAATCCGGACACTAATGCATTAGGTAGGATGAAAAGGTTATATATGTTTTTTTTTAAATTCCCCAAATCTCAATGGTTTGACCCCTCGCTTGCTTATTTCCACCTCTCGGAAGACAAACGTCCATAAGCAGACAGACGGGGTCCAGCATAGGCATCTTCATGTCGTGATGGCTCACGCTTTTGGGGTCGCATGTGAGAATTCACGGCCAAAACCGAGCCGATAAAAATTTACCCTGAAGCTTTCTTCTTAGAGTCTTACAAGCCCGGCTCGTACGTTGAGGTCTTGGATCCGTTTGGAGTCGATTGTCACGTACGATGTAAGGAAAGGGTACAACTTCATTGATTCGCAGGTGGATGTTCAGGGTCCCGTCCGCTACTGGTTGAAAACTTGTCCTTTTCTACATCGAGTGGTCTTGGCACATTTTTTTGAAATGTCGTGGCTGCATATGCGAGGGTGTCATCTGGGCGCCTGACCACGTGTCCGGGCAGCGCCCAGTGTGTCTGGCCCGGGTGAGGCCGAGTGAGGAGATATGGGACAAGCAGCACCCTTCAGGCCGGTCAGATTTCTGCCAAACACACGGTGCTTGAGGCCTGCCCTGCTCTCTCAGAGACAGGGCCAGGGCCCCACGCCCGAGGCCCGCGTGGCCGCCTCAGGTCGCCGCAGAGCTGGGAGGAGGCGGGCGGGTACACGCGGGAACTCCGAAGCCCCCTCCCGCCGGTTTCAGCTGGGCTCGTCTCTGATTCAGCGATGGCTTGCTCGCCGTAAACCCGTGACTGTGTGCTTGGGCTCCCATGACCTAGGTTTCGACCGCTTCTTATCTTAGAATCCACACCATTCTCTCCTTTTCATACCTGTACAAAAAGTAGTTTGCCCCGCGGCCTGTTTACTATCACGAAAATAAGAAGCAGATGCACCAAACATTGGTAAACGTAAGAAATTTTGCCAAACTTAGAACGCAGGCATTTCCAGCTGCAGAGTAAAATTCAGAGAACGGGGCCTGGTCACTCTGAACACCCACCGGTTCCTAGCCCCAGTTATCTCTCTCACGTAGACAAAGGGGAATGGCAAGATGAATCAAAGTGTCACGTGATCGGTGGCTGTGACTTTCACCTTAGACGCTTTGGTGGAGGAGACCAGTAAGTTGAGTGGGAAGCAAATGGAATGGCTTCCAAGATATAGACATAGGACGTCCCTGCAAAACACAGAATCTGGGGCCACAGAGTCACTCCAATCTTTAATGTCGCCATCAGCAAAGGTAGGCCCATCGGTTGCCTCGAATTTAAGCCATCACACTAAGATGTTTCTACCGCAAGGCAAGGTAAGAGATGGCGTGTAAGACAGGAAATTTGGCCGGGATGCAGAGCTGCGTTCCTTGAAAGAAATAAGAACTTGATAAATATTCATCGACACGGCTGTTATTCGTGGTAGCGATTTGTGACAATCGCAAGGAATAAAATAAAAAGGAGTGATTAGGGATGATTAGAATTCTCGAAACCATATGCTCAGATGGAATATTTCTTCAGAAATTTTCAAATGACAATTTCCTGAATTAGTTTTAAGTTTGCATAACCTAGCATGGTCTGAACCTATCCTACTGATTACTCGTGCTGAGAGAATGTAATTAGGATGATTCTAATATTGTTCAAAATAATTACTGTGGTTTAGCAAGTTCAACATAAACTTGCACTAATACGAGGCTATTTGGAGATGATATGAACAAAGCCTGCGAGACATGTGGACGTCTCGGCCCCGATCCGCAAGCTGAAAGTCGTACACGGTGACTCCGAACACAACTTGGTATTGTGTTTTCACTCCGATCTGTCGTCTTTCATGGAAATGGGCTCCTGGTTTTCCCGTGATTATAAATAGCACGTAATTCTCCAAGCCATTTCAAAGATTTTGTGTTTGCACAGACACAAATATTTTAACATAATTTTCATTGGTGGGCTGATTTAGTGACGGACATAGATTTTATTTTGATCTATAAAATTAATTACCTATTTTGAGAAGATTTGAGTCAGAAACTGAAAGTGGAATTTTGGATGGAGATTTTGAAAGGTGATCTATTTTTTCTTAATTAAAATAAAAGTAAATATTGCCAAACGTCCCACTGTTAACTCAATTTCTCAATGGACTTGAGAAGAATGATATGTTTTAAAGACAAAGAAAACCCACATTAAGATCGTCGTAACAGATCTAACTTAAAATCTGAGACTATTCATATACAGTAAACTCTTCTTTAAGATTGCTCGCTGAAAGTTTCAGGATAAAAATAATGTTAAAAGTAGAGGGGGAAAAATCAGCTAATAATTAAAAGAATTTAATTATCTATTTACTTATTCGCTTCTTCATCGAGTGCTAGCTGAGCCCCTGTTACATTCTAGGTTCTGACCTCTGTGGGGGGTAACCCGACAGCCAATTTCCCGATTCGCCAAGCCGTAGTACTTACGGCAACCCACTTTCCTGCTGCCTTCTCTCCTCCGCTCCATTTACAATGTGGCTGTGTCCTCACACGTGCTGCCTCGAGATCCGAAGATGCCATTCTTTCTCCAACGTCATGTTCACATCGAAGACCAGTAAAAACATCCCCCAAGTCCCTGGAGCTCACCTCTCCTTCATTAGACCTGTGCCCTAGGGCTACTCTTTGCTGTAAAATGAATCAGGAAAGTGTTCGCTTTATCTGGGCGTATGCTTTCTCAAACAAAATCAAGGTTCGGTGATCGATAAGTGGGAAAGAGTATATGCCGGGGTAAGCAGCCGACAGTGTCTGCTGAGTGATCGATGGGAAAGGCATCGTGTTATGAGAAAATGATAGAATCGATCGGGTTATCAGAGCGATTTCTACTCACCTGATGTCAGGACCTAGTGTGAAACTGCCCATCTCCCTTCTCTATGCCCACGAAAATCGATGTTGGCCCGGGTTATTTATTTTCTTGTTCAAGAATGCCTTCGACTCTTAATCAAAATGTGTCTGTTTCAATAAAACTATGTGGATTTTCCCAATAGCATTTCTAAAAAGTAATCTCGAAAAAGGTAATTATAATTATTCACAATGTTTATCCACAGTCGTCTGCCCGCCCAAAAATGTGCACTGGCTCAGTAACTCGGAGGACAGTCATTAAAAAGAATTACGTGCAGCCATTAAAATGTAAATATGTCTGAGGATAAACTGTGATGACTTAGAAAGATTTTCATCAGCAGTGGTGGAGTTTTGATAGGGCAAACAGCGCTATCGATGTTATATAGATACGCTTGCGAATATTAAAATATTGATATGTTTATTGATTGACGTTAGTGTGTTTTCCTGCGTGGCAGTATTAGAGAATAATTTTATTTCTTTTTTGGCTCGTTCGTTGTTTTAATAAATTAAATCTAATATGAATGATTTGGAGCAGTGGGGAAGGAGGCAGAAATGAGGCTATTGGGAAACACGGTTCTGCAGAAAGAACCACATTTAGTGTATTAGTGTCAAAGCGGCGAGCAGCGAAGTAGTTTTTTATTTTAGGAAATAACGTTTTCCAATTGTATAAAAGACAAACAGAGAGGTGCAAGGAAGATGTGGGAATTTTCCCACGTTCGGTCCAGTTTAACCGTAAGAAAAGCAATAAAGTAAATTTAACCCACTTCCCGTTTGGAAAAAAAAAAAATGCAGCTCGCTGCCAGCGTTAATTTAATTTTACACGAACACACTCTTGGAGGCCGAAGCAAACCTGACTGATTTTCAATGTGAAAATGAAATACAAAAACTGTTCTTGGAGTGATTTCTGAACAGAACTCATCTCTAATCCTAATGGGACAGAACTGTGCACGTAAATCGGGTTCATCCTAGGAACCTCCGGCTAACGACTGCTGGGGAACAATGTTCACGTCACGCGCAGGAAGGCCACGTTTTCCAGGATTTGACATTTTCGGCCGTCGAGAATCATTGTATTTTGCACATGGAAATACCACTACTAAACACAACGCTGTAAGTAGAATGATGTCTTCTGTTTCCGAAGTCTATCGGTATACTAGCGCGATGTGAAGAAAATGGTAAAAGAGAGATATTTTGCGGTAAACTTTGGGGGTGAGGTTAGGGTTGTCACCCGCAAGGTACCTCGGTCCCCGTCCCCCACCCTATCTCAAACCCGCAGGCGCTCTCTTCATTTTTTTTATTGTTGTGTTAACTTTATTGAGGTGACATTGGTTAATAAAATTATATAGGCTTCGAGTGCACGATTCTATAATCCACCATCCGTAGATGGCTCTGGCGGCACCTTCCCGGCATTCCTCTGGGTAGGGCACCAGTAAAGGACCCGGGGCTGGCAGCAGGTCCCCACAGCTGCCCGGCCCCAGGTGATGAGCTTCCGGCAGAAAGGCTGCCTCCGAGGTCTTCAGAATGGATCCCCGGGGAGAGACCAGACGGCGACAGAGGTTCGAAGGCCACCGCCTGCCCTGCCCCGTCCTCTCTACAAAACGATGTGGAGCGGTCGCAGGAGGGCCTCTGCCCCTCCCCGACGCCAGCCTCTCTCAGCCTGCTCGGCCACGTCACCTGCAGGCAGGAAACGACCCTGAGAACAGCCCCAGCAGCTACCCTCTTGTGCCCGGCGGGGAAGGGGCCTTAGCAGGAAGCGTGTGCACCCAGGGGCGTTGGCCGACCTGCTGGCCAGCAACCCGCCCCAGGAGTCTGCTGACTCAGAGACAAATGGCTTTGCAGCTGGGTTTATCCAGCAGCCAGACAGGGCCAAAACGCACTCAGTCACCGGCGGGTCCCTCTGGCAGAGCACCGAGCCTGAGCGACCCAAACAACCAGGGGTTCAGCATGGTGAGCTCTGGGATGCTGGGCGCACACACCGAGGAGGCCGAGGTCGCAGCGAGGCCCCTGCCCCCAACTGAGGCTCGTTCCCCACGCCCGCGAGGCGCTTTCTCGGCCTCCCACACTCAGTTTCTCTTTAAGGACGGTTAGACGGCGTGGCATCTAAGGGACAAGTGTTTTACCTAAAAGCTCAGTTTAAGACAGTAAATCAGTACAGCCTTACTCCACTGGATGCTACGGATGTGGCCCTGTACGCAGCGCGCCCCGGCAGGGGACTGTCACGGAGAGCGAGGTGGCCACAGAGGAACGATGCAGCCCGTCGGTTTGGGGGCTCAGTGCCCGGCTTTGCCGCAAACGTGAAGACTCGGTCCTCAGTGTTTGACGACAATATCTAACCGTGCAGGGGCTGCGCGACCCGACACGTCGGAGCAGACAGCTGTTTTTCCAGGACGGCTCAGTAAGTGACCTAGTGAAAGAAATCACAGAGAAGGAATGGAGGTTAGACCAGAACACCAGATTATAAAGAAACAGTGCTTCCGAATAGTAATCGGCCAAAATAAATACCACGGATACCCTCAAGATCGCTTTAGCGGAGACCGGTCAACAGCAAATCCCCAGTTTGAAACACAGCAGAAGCTCAGGTGACAGTGACAAAGGATTTAACTAATTACGAGGAGGCTTCGGATGGGCGAGCACCGGCCGTTAGCTGTCGTGGCGGCCGATGACGTCCGGGCCGGGGCAGCCCGTGGCAGGCCAGGCGGGTCCCTGCATGGCGCCGGGGCCTTGGTGCGGGGCCAGGAGCTTGAGCAAGCGCCTGAGCCGGGGCGGCGTGTCTAACCTGGCAGGCCCGCCACGTGGGAAGAGAGGCAGGAAAAACGCCAGGGCGCGCGTGGTCGGGTCCTCGCGGTGGCCGGCGGGGCCCTCGGGTGCAGGGGGAGGCGAGGGCGAGTCCGTGAGCGAAGTCCCTTTCCCTGTGGACGGTCATCGAGGCGACACAGGCCTCGGGGTCCCCCGGATGACACGGCAGGTGTGTCCGGGCAGTCTTCATCACGACTCTCGGGGTTCTCCGGGGAGGTTCGCAAAAACGGCCGTCGCCGACACGACTCGCACGGAGGGAGCCGGTGAGTGTGAACACGCAGGCCCACATGCGCCTCCGCCTGGAGGTGAAGTGAGACGTTTAACAGTGACCGCGCTAGCCGCCGCCTTCTCTTGGAAGACGCAAACGAAACGTCAGCTACTCGCACACATTTTTGTTTCAAAAGTTTACTCATCTGTGGATCCGGGAACTGCTGACCCAGACAACCACACGACAAATAATTTCAGACAGCGTTCGATCTCTAAGTTACAGGTCTCACCGCTTCCAATCGTAAATAGATTATGCACACATACAAATGTATACACGTACACATGTAAGTTCATATATGTATAACTTCTGCATTACAGATTATCATCATCTCCGAGGAAGTTCGAAAAACAAACCCCCCAGATAAATGCGCTGCCCTCACTCTGCTGTCCGTCTGCCGCTTTGCACGCGACCGCATGCGAGGTCCCTCCCCCCATCTAAACTTCTCCTGAATTGAAGGTCAGGAGCGAACGCGCCTCCGCAGAATGCACACGCAGCCTCTGATGCGTCCAGCAGCGTCGCACACCCAACGGAAGGGAGGTTTGTCGTTCCGTGTGCGACGCACACTGACGACACCATTTACACGTGAGTCAAACACGAATCTCACCGTCACGTAGAGAAGTCCCCAGAAATGGGAGTCAGCTGGGTGTTGCTTAACATACGTGTATGATAATCACACTCATGTCCAAGTGGTGATTTTGCAGAAGAAATGGCCAATGCAGGGACGCTTGTTTTTTGTTTTTTCCTGTTGTTTTAGTTAAGTAGAAATTGCTTTTGTGGCAGAGACTTGTTACCTTAAAAATCCCCAAACTCATTTCCGCAGTGTGGCTGCCGCTCGCCGCGCCCCTCCTGGGGGTAGATGGGCGCAGACGGTGATTTGGGGACGAAGTCGGCAGTTGCGTGGAACACGCTTCTTAAGCGCGGGCATCTTTCCTCCCGCAAATCCTTAAAAGCTATCATGGAACTTTTTTCCCTCTGAACTTTTCTCAGTAACCCCGGAAATATATTTTTTATTTTGTGGCTTTTCTGAACTCAGATATTTATATCGTCAACAATATGAAAAAAGCGTCTACTGATGAGATAAAGTGAAATTTGACTCAGGTCTAAAGTACTTAACACCAGTGGAAATTAAGCATTTTTATTTCATATTTAGACAAGAGTGGTCGTAGGACTTCTGAGCTATAACAGCTGTTCCCTGAATTGCCCTGTGTGCCACATAAATGAAAACAACCTTTTTTTAACAGAATGAAAAATGAAGAAGGTTCTGGGTTGACCTTGGAAGCTCTTGTCTTTGTCTCCTTGTTTATCTGGTCTACTCCAGGACCCGGTGTCCAGACAGGGGTGGGACCTGCCTCGGGCGCGGGCTGGAGCTGGCAGGCAGGTGACAGGTGCGGGTCTTCCGGCCATGGCCCCGCCCCCCACCCATTCCTGGTCCGTGCGATTTTATTTACTTTCTAGAGCATTTACCGTCAACTGCGCGAGAGGGGGGTGACGCTCCGTCATTGTCGAGCTTTCCAGATTGTTTCCCTGGTGCTGGATCTTTGCGCATTTAAATCGCAGAAGCCCCGCCCCATACTCAGCTGCAGGCGCGACCTCAGTGGCAAATCTGCAGCCGCTCAGCTCTGCACTGGAGAAAACTTCTCTCGTCAGTCTGGGCGGGTGGGGGCATGAGTGGGGGCGCGAGTGGGGGCGCGAGTGGGGGCGAGTGGGGGCGAGTCGGAGCAAGTCGGGGCGCGTCGGGCGAGTCGGGATGAGTGGGGGCAGGTCGGGGTGAGTCGGGCGAGTGGGGGCGAGTGGGGGCAAGTGGGGGCAAGTGGGGGCGAGTCAGGGCGAGTCGAGTGAGTGGCGGCGCGTCCGGGCGCGTCGGGCGAGTCGGGATGAGTGGGGGCGCGTCGGGGCGCGTCGGGGCGCGTGGGGGCGCGTGGGGGCGCGTGGGGGCGAGTCGCCCGAGGCCCCCGCGCTTCTGGGTCTGCCGTCCCATGTTTCCCAGAGGCGGCCCTTCCGCGCCTCGTGCCCGCCGAAGCGTCCGTCCCACGACGTGCACAGGTCGCCCGTCCGGGTGTCGCCTGCGAGCCGGTTTGCGTACACGTGGAGCGCTGGCCTTTTATTCGTGGTCCTTTGAGTTTCTTACTGTTTATGCTTTTCTGTTAAAATGAAGTAGCTAGTAGATTCCCCCGAAAAGAGCGACTCGGCAGAGGACCCCCGAGGGCGGGCCCGGAGGCCTCTCCTAGGGCGGCCTCGGCTTCCCGCGGGGGGCGCCGTGCCCAGCGGTGCCGGGCGCGCCGTGCACCCCCCGGCCCTGCTCGTGCGTCCTCGGCAGCCCCTCCTGCTGCCCGCGGCGCTGAGCGTGGCCCCCCGGAGTGGAGACGCTCCCCGTCCTCCGAGCAGCACCCCAAGCCGTCGTCGTCCCTCTGCTGGTCACCGAGATCAGAACTCCGGCCTCCGCCCGCCCCCGGTTCTGCGGCCCAACCAGGAGCCACGCGGCCGCCGCCGCTGGGGTGCGGGCGCCTCCCGGCCGCCCCGAACCCCAGCTGCCCCCCTTCCCCGCCTCCCGGCTCTGCGCCCCCTCTGCGCTCGCGTCCGAGGGGGACGAGCGTGCGGCCAGGCTCTTCATTCGGAATCGGGACGCTGTGTGCCCGCCTCGCGACACCCCCGCGAGCTCGTGTCCTCGCGCCCCGGTTCTGGGAACCGGCCTTGGAGCGTTTCCCTGGACACACGTTGAGCAGCTCGCGGGCGACGTCCGCGTGGTGACGGCTGCGAGACCTTCATCCCGCCCCGACGACGATTTCTAAACCTTCCACTCAGGCTCTTAAAAATGCCTCTGGCCCCCGAATTATTTTCCTTCCGGCATCAATGAATGCGCCTGGGAATGGAAGGGCCTCGGCCAGGCTCAGCGCCTAAGGCTTCCTGCTGCGGGCGGGGTGAGCATCCGCTCCGGAGGGCCCCGGGGCATCCCCGGACCGCGAGAGCCCTCCCCCAGCCTAGGGCCACGGTATAAGGTCTAAACATCCTACTCTGGTCAGTCCCTAAATTAAAAATAGCTCTGTGTGTGTGTGTGTGTGTGTGTGTGTGTGTGTGCGCGCGCGCGGTGTGTCCTCTGAGAATAAAATCGGAACTATCAAAAACCCTGGGTGTTCGGGCAGATGGATCAGCTTACATTTTCCCTGGATCCGTGGACACTGCATGGGGCTGATGAATAAGGAAGAAGCCCGTGTGTGCTGGACGTGTGACCCCGGGGACTAGCAATCTGTCCCTTATCGTGTGCTGAAATTGGAATGCCCGGGTAATAATTTAGCCTAAGCCACCAGGAAGAGATGGTGACTTCTATAAATCTTACAGCGCTGAGTATATAGCTCGCTAAACAAATACCAACAGGAAGAATAATGTTTGCCTAATGGTGGAGAAATGTCAGACAGAATGGGATTCCGTGGAGCAATCGCCACCGGCCGACAACCACCAGGCCCCGAGCGGCCATCGGCCAGGGGCCGGGTGTCGCCGCTGTCCGGAGCCTCTTCCTTGGCCAAAAGCCAAGCGTGTTCTGCTGTTTTATAACCTTGACACAATATGGACTCGACTGTTAAGGAAAGCAGGAAGAAAGGAAGGAGAAGTTCAAAGAAAATTCAAGAGAATTAGACCAGATGTTGCATCTCAAGTACTTACCGGCAGGAATACGACAGTATTTTTTGTGTCTATTTTTAGTCTAGTTATTACTTTATTTTTAATTACAAAATAAGAGATGAAAAGTTCATCCTCTGTTTCTAACTTTTGCTCTGCATTTTGTCCCTATTGATTTGAAAAGAGGTGCAAAAGAGTAGTATTGTCCTCTCTGCTCGCCCCGTGACTCGTGGGTGACATCATATTTTGTACCCACACCCTTCTGTTAAACCGGGAGTCCGCGTACATTAAGAGCCTGAGAATTTATTAGAAATGTTTATGGCCATGTTTCTCAGGTAGCCAGACGCAGTTCTGGTCATTTAGCTCACTAAATTTTTGTCTTCCAATTCCAGGTGCACGCAGCGATATTTTCTTAGCTGTGACCTTGACATATAGGAAAAGAGGGTATTGTGTCTAATTATGACTAATATTTGGATCTTATGTGTGAATCATGAGCATGTTCTTTAAGTGAAAATATTTATGGAAAGGGGCATTGTATTATGCACTATGTAAGGATGAAAGAAAGCAAAATGCATTCCTTTTCCTCAGGGGTCTTATAGCCTATATGTGCCAGACGTGAAACGCTGTTAAATAATGCAAAAGGTTTTACTAAACATGCGGAATGACTAAATGCCAAACGAGGAGGCGTATGTGTCTGCGTTTGCCGTGAAGAGCTGGCGGGACGGAGTTAACCCAGGAATTATCTCTAGCAACGCCTGGAGGTATAGTAGCTGTCGAAGCTATATGGAGTGGAAAACACGGCTCGAGTTTACAAATGTCAAAGGGTTCCGTAATTTGTAATCTGATAGACCATTTAAATTGGTGGGAGGTACAATTCCTTCGGTTTCCGAAGCGGGCCCTACTGTCTACTGTGATTCGAGCTGGATGAGGAGTTATGGAAGCCAAGTGTTCGCAGTGATCGTAAGGGAAGTCGAGGAGATAAACCTGGCTGCTGAGAGCGGACGGCTGGTCGTCCTGAGTGAATCGAGGGACGGCCACGCTCTCGCGGCACGGTGGCGGCCTGGCCTGAGCCTGCTGGAGACGGCACTTCGGGGCTCACACGCGCTCTCGGTGATGAATTCTGGAAAGCCAGTGGAAGCCCAGACAGCAGAGGTGGGAGGGGCCCCTGCCCCCAGCAGCTTTTGCCCGACTGGAAACAGCGCACCGTGGCCGCTGAGAGGTTTGACCCAGATCCAGCCCGGCAAAGAGTCTGCCCGACCTTCGCAGGTCAGACTTCCACCCACGAGAGCGTCCTCAAGGACACGAAGTTGCAGAGTCTCTCTGGTTTCAGAGAGAGACCCGAGCGGACCGATAAATGCATGTCAATGTTATTACCTTATTAAAAATGAATCACTTCGATGTACTTATGGGAAATATAGAATACGCTATATAAACTGCTAGGTGCTGTAGATTAAAAAGTTGCTAAAATTATCACAATATATTTTATGTAAATATTTGTATCAACACAGGCCTTCTTGAGATGCGCTACGTGTACACCTACCTACGTGGGAAAATATTTCAGTGAAGTTGCTTTCTTGTTTCTGTCCCTCGCGGCCTATCCTAAATGACCTTGGCCTGTAACTATATAGAAGGAGTTTTCACTCTCTCTCCTTTCCTCCCTCTCTCCTCCATGCTCTTCATAAGCTGTAGTTTGGCTAAATACTTCCACACTCACACTAGAAGAATCCACACTGGATATGAACATTATCCTACGGTATGAGCCATTTTCTTCATGTCCTTTTAATCTGTTTGGAATTTCATTATTGGAGAAAATAAAACCAGCCAATGGCCTCTGCTGAGGACACCCCACAAATGAACCCTCAACTTTGTCCAGGGTTTCCTCTCTCTGCACAATGGAATCCAGTTCCCGTGCCCCTCACCCCGATTGCTTTTGGTAATTTGTTAGTCACTTTTTCTCTTCCTCCCTGAAGACGGTTCATAATCTCTGACGCCTTCCTTAGTCCAAACGAGCAGGTGCCTGGGAACTGAAGGCGCTTCACGGGAACCCGCTAGAATCCGTCGCCAGAGGACGCTGGGGCGGCAGCAGCGTGTGGGAGGGAGGCGCACGTCCTCCCGGGGCAAACGCGCTTCCAGATTCTCTTCCCAGTCCCAAGGCAGCCCATCGCCCAAGGGTGACCGAGTGACAGTGTGGACGGGAGCCAACAAGGGAACCAGGGTATGGCCCTGGCCCCCGAAACGCCCTCTCGCCCGCACGAATTCCGAGAACCGGGTGGAGGCGGCGGACGCTGACTCCCGCCTGCTCGTGTCTTCCGACTTGGTTCCTTAATAAAGAACCTTTAAACCTGCGTTGCTGACGCCTGCGGAGATCCTGGCCTCCGGGATCCGGCGTACGGGTCCAGTTGGTCTTTGAAAATGGTGATCGACCCAGTGCTTTAGAACAGCTTTTGGGGAGAAGGTCCTCGTGCTCTCAGAAAGACACAGACTACCCAAGCCCATCTTCGCATGGGAACTGCTTCACTAATGTCGTATTAATCAACAGTCTCGTTAGACAGGAAACGAAGGTTCGGTTACGGCCGTTAGCGTCACGCCGACTTTTAATGTAAAAGATTTACAGAGAGACCTTTCCCGTAGACTGTATTTTGTAATTGCATCCTAAAACACACCCTGATGACGCCTTCGATGTAGAATTAATGATCTCGCGATGCTTATTATCGATCCGCGTAATGAGCGGCACAATGGGCATTATTGATTTTCCCATTACGTTCCAAATAAAACCGTTCTTCCAATAATGGAAAGTCCCCTTAATGCAGGATGGGCGGGGACGCCCTCCGCCTCCGCAGTGTCTTCTCCTGCCCCTCCCGCCACCCTCTGGGCGAGGCAGCCAACCCGCAAGGCCGCCCGGGGTGGGTGACATCGGCCATGGAGGACGTGCAGAAGGGCGGTATCTGCTGACGGAGGCTTTGATGATCAATAAATGAAGTGAAGTTACAATGGCGAGATGATCATCGTGAGGTCAGTGAGTGCGGCATGTCAAACAACAGCCCCCGCAAAGACGCGGCCACGGCCCGACGCTCAGACCCTGTGAACGCGGCCTTGTCAGGAGAAGGGTCCTTGAAGGAGCTTAAGGCGAGACCACCCTGGATTGCCAGGTGGCCCTCCGTCCGATGACAGGTGTCCTTATGAGAGACAGAGAGGAGACGATGCGAACACCCGAAGGGGCGGAGGCAATGTGACCAGCGAGGAGTGGAGGCCGGAGAGAAGCTTCCGGAAGCCAGCGACGCAGGGGCCCACCGATGGCAGGAAGAGGCAGGAAGGGGTGTGGCCCTAAGGACATTGACTTCGGATGGACTCCTGGCTTTCAGATCCGAGAGAGCATAACATTTCTGTTCAATTCGAGCCCCCCGTTTGTGGTGGTTTGCTGAAGTGGCCTCCGGACACGCGAGGTAACTCGGAGCGCCTGGTGAGGAAGGAGGTAGCTTGGCGAGCTGGAGGGAGGCTTCTGGGGGCCGGGGGGTGCGTTTTCTCGAATCCCCTGCCATCTCCGGGTCTTGGGCACAAAATACAAGCAAATTGAAAAACAACTTGGTTTTGCCTTTACAGTCGGGAGGTTTCATGAAGAAGAAGCATGAGCCAGCACAGGCAGGGGACGGGTGTTAACGTGGAAGAAATATGACATTGTCGCTTGGGCCATAATGCTCGTGCCGGCAAAGCCCAGACGCCGCGTCCTCGCGCAGGCCGGCGCGGGGGGCCCGCGGCGAACCGCGCGGCTGCCTGTTGAGCGTGAAATCTGAACAAAGGAGATTAGTTAGCAAATCTTACTATTTAACGACGGCCAAGCTGAACAGCTCGAAACGTCTACGCCACTTAGAGGGGTTACTGCCAACAAGGTTGGAACCCCGAAAACCTGGGTTCGCAGAGGCTTTCCTCTCTGAGGTCACTAGAAATATTTGCTTCTACGTGTTTTTTATTTCCTCTTCCTTTTTTCCGACTCCACGTCCCCAGTGCAAAGCACAACTCTGTCTACGGACACCTCCATCCTTCCGGTGCCCCCGTTTGCGATTACCTTCGTCAGCCCCCCGACAGGTGTTGCTGGCCTGGGGGACTCCTCAGAGTCTTACGGTGGCTTTACTTTTTCTTTCCCTGTTCCGATCCATTAAAAAATCTACGCGGCCCTGTGCTCGCGGCTGCGTTCTGCATGACGCCCGGGACGGGGAAGCAACCCGAGGCCCGACAGCGGATGACCCGGTGAGGAGGCGGCCCGCGCGGGCGGCGGGACGTTACTCGGCCGCAGCAAAGAACGAGCTCTGGCCCCCCGCGACGAGCCGGGCGGGCCTGGAGGGCGCCGTGCTGGATGACGGGGGTCGGGCGGAGAGGGACAAGCGCCGTAGGACCCCTAACGTACATGCAGAATGTAAATAACGAAACGAACAAACAAACGGAATGAGAACAGACTCGGAAGCACGGAGAACGCACGTCTACGGCTGCGGGGGTGGGGCCGGGGCGGGGGGCGGGACGAGGACGGCTGCGGGGGGCGGGGACAGGGGCGGGGTGGGGGTGGGGCCAGGGCAGGGCGGGGCCGGGGGTGGGACAGGGGCCGGGGGCGGGGACAGGGGGCGGGACGAGGACGGGAGGGGCGGGGCCAGGGGCAGGATGAGGACTTCTGTGGGGGCGGGGCCAGGGGCTGGGGCCGGGGGCGGGGCCGGGGGCGGGGACAGGGGGCGGGATGAGGACGGCTGCGGGGGGCGGGGACAGGGGCGGGGTGGGGGTGGGGCCAGGGCAGGGCGGGGCCGGGGGTGGGACAGGGGGCGGGACGAGGATGGGGCGGGGGCGGGGCCAGGGGCAGGATGAGGACTTCTGTGGGGGCGGGGCCAGGGGCTGGGGCCGGGGCCGGGGCGGGGACAGGGGCGGGGGGCCGGACGAGGACGGCTGCGGGGGCGGGGACAGGGGCCGGGGGCGGGGCCGGGGGCGGGGCCGGGGCGGGGCGAGGACGGCTGCGGGGTTGGGGCCGGGGATGGGGACGGGGGCGGGACGAGGACGGGGCGGGGGCGGGGACAGGGGCCGGGGGGCGGGGACAGGGGCTGTGGCTGGTGGCGCCGTGCTGCCCGCGCGCAGGGCCCCGCGGACGCTAGACTCACTGGTGCGTCGCGCCACGCACGGTGCGCAGGCCAAGCGCGGCGCTGCGCACCTGACTCTAACGCGAGATGCTGTCGGAGGTCGATTGCAATTAAAACATGAGAAATAATAATAAAGACTTAAGAAGGGGTCGATCTGTGCGGTTGCCTTGCGGGAGGCGTGGCCCCCCCTCCCAGTTCCGGCAGGTGCGCCCCCTTACTTCTCGTGGGGCAGCGGGGTGCCTTTTCTGTCCCCGGGTGCCAACGCCTCGGACACGACTCTCACCTTCACCTGTCTCTATTCCAAACCCGAAGCCGCGGAATTTTGTAGATAAAATTAAATTGGATAGAAAAGGTAGCCGGCCCTTCACATAGAGTCATTTTGAAGAATTTCGGTTAGACGTGACAAAACAAGAAAATGAAAAGGTAAAGGAGAGCTGTTCGGCGGCCAGAGACACCGTCCTCCAGGACGATCCAGTCCTCGTGATCAAGGGGAAAGTCTGGAGCCGAACGGGTTCTCTTTGCGCGTTTCTTCCTCGGAAAGAGCAGCTGCATTTGACCCAGAAGAGGATGCTGCCGCGGGACCGTGTTCGCCCCACCCGTGGGGGTCACCAAAAGGCGTGATCCTAAAAGGCCAGATATTAAATACGGGATGAAAACGGAAGGTTAAGTTTTTGCTTTCAGAGAATTTCTTTGGCTGCCATATTTACTATATCCCGGCTCAGTAATTATTCAGAATTTGCCACGGAAAAGACTTTAAATTACAGCTTTAGGGTAAAGCGACCACTTCGCGTGCATGCTGATGGCAAGGCCCAGGTCCCCGTGTCGGAGGGACCGCTTGCTGATGAAAGCGAAATTCTCACTTTTAGGTTTTAGGAGATGGAAGTTGTATTTAGAAAGATCGCCAGGCCGTGCTGACGGTTCCTCTTGAATTAAGTGATCTCCTACTTATTCCTCGAGGAAATTCGTTTCCACCAGAACCCACCCGCAGAGCAGACACAAACTCCTCTTTTTTCCCACATGCACAAACTGTTTTTGGTGACAATTTCAATCAATGGTGAGGTGCAGGGGACAGAGACACGCTAAGTTATTAAATGATGACGCATTAATTCAGGGTCTCCTTCGAAAGCAGTCGTAAATGTTTTTCTTTCCAGGCAAAATGGCCTGGATTTCTCAAAAACACGTTTTGGTTTTTTTTGTCTTTTTTTTTCCCCAGAAATCAATCTCTCTCTCTCTCTCTCTCTCTCTCTCTCTCTCTCTCTCTCTCTCTCTCTCTCTCTCTCACACACACACACATACACGTCCAAGGCGCGGACTCCAGTCGGGCCTCAGATGGTACTGCCGAGGGTCATCCAGAGGCTTCTCTCTGCTGCTCGGGTGAAAAGGGGAAATGCTTTTTTTTTTCCCCCCCAGTTCCCCAAATCTAGGAATTTCTGGAATCTAAGCTTTAGCTCTTTCCGGTTATGCCTCAAAACTGGCCGGCTCACTGCACTTACCCGCGGCCCCCCACCCCCCACCCCCGCGGTCCGTTTGTGCCCCTCCCCCCCAACCCCACAGCCCGTGAGCCGCCGGCCGCGCGCTTCCCCGGCCTCCTGCACTGTCCCGCGCGCGCGCGATCTCCTCGGACCCCTGTGCCGTTTTCCTCATCTCCAGCGTCCTATTCGTGCGGTCATCCCTTTGACCTTCCAGCGGCGGCCGGGCCCAGGCGGAGCGCTGCGTGTCTCGCTCTGGGGGCACCGTGCTGTCACGGGAGGACGGCCGCGTCCCGTATTCACGGCTCCAGTGACGGGCCGCGGGGACCCGAGCGCACAAGCTGACGGTTCCGGCTGGGGCCAGCTGCCTCGGGGGCTGGTCGTCCGGCGGGCTCCGCGGGTCAGCGGCGACCACTCGTCTGTGGTCTCCAGGTTCCCTCGTCCCTCGCGGGGCCCTGAGGCCTCCGCGGGCCCCGGCATGACAGCGGCGGGAGGCGGGGATCAGTCCCACGCGGTCCGCAGCGTTGCGGCCGTCGTGTTCACTCGAGCCAGTTGGGGGTCAGGCTCAGAAGCCGCCGGGGAGAAACGCTTTCTGACAAAGGGTGGGGACCCTGGGGAAGGGGAACAATGAACATGTCACGCTCGGTCACATCGACGAAGTCCGCGTCCAGGGCCCACGTGAAGCCCGTTTGAGAACACCGTGGCGATCGGGGGGACGCAGCCCCGACGAGCCCCCAACATGGGCCCAGAAACGTCCCGTTCCCCACACATATTTATTTTCTCTACAGATGCACTGCGTCCTGCAGGCGTCGCTAAGGAAGGCCGATGCGGCCGCCTTCAGCCTTTGATTCGAGGAAACGTGAGAGACCTGTCGTTCACGCCTGCGGGCGGGTCTGCACGTGGACTCACACTCAGGGCTACACGGCAGCCAGACGTGGTCACCCCTCTCCCGACCACCTGCACACCGGGACCACTGGGTGCCCGGCGGTCAGCGGAGCGACCGCCACCCGACCAGCTGGCACAGAAGGGCACTCACACGCGAGACACACAGACAGCGCGAGCTTGGAGAGCAGCAAAATAAACCGCATTTTGACTTTTTATGAACACAAAGGTCAAAATAAGGATCCGAAAAAAGGTTGAGCCAAGATCCAGCTCCAAAATGCCCTCGGACAGAACACGTCTTAGAAAAAGGACTTTCTCTAAAAAAAAAAAAAAAAAAAAAAAAAGCGAGATCTTAAAAGTTGTCTTCTAAATATAGACGCCAGAAGTGGGTTTTTCAAGAAGCACCGAAGATGGTCTATTATGTTGCAATTTCTTCAGAAACAGAGGATTAAATATTGATGTCCGATCAATAGAGAAGGGAGCTGGGGTGGCCAGCCCAGCGATTTCGAGCTGGACTTGAGACAGTAGTGCAAAGTCCTCGATCGGCTGGCTCTGATGACAGCATTCGCCAAAAATGGCTTTCGCTGGCGGCTTCTTGGAGACCCGCACCTTCGATCCAGCTCTTGGAACGAACGCCCTTCTTGAGGGAGTCGACTTTTGCACCATTAAACGCAGACCCACGCGCCTTTGCCTCCCTGCAGTGTCTGGCACGGGAGGGACCCGAGTGTGGGCCACGCACTGCCGCGCGGAGCATATGCCACAGATAAACAGAGCCGGCGTGCGCCCGCAGTTAACAGTGGGGCCCCGCACCGTCTCGAAATGAACCCGGCACATTAAAGCGTAATTTCAGGGCTCGGTTTCGGAGGCGGTGAGCCTGCAAAGGCTCCGACCCCGGGGGGCGGTCCCCACGTCCCCCTTTCCAACCCCCGGGGGTTAGGAGAACTGTGTGTGTGTGTGCGTGCGTGTGCTCGTGCGTGTGTGTGAGCATGCACGTGTGCCTCTGTGTGTGTGTGCATGTGTGTGAGTGCGTGTGTCCATGTGTGTGTGCATGTGTGCATGCATATGAGCATGTGTGCGTGTGTGTGCGTGTGCCCCTGTGTGTGCCGGCGTGTGTGCTGTTTTCGGGGAGCTGTGCCCTGCGTCCTCGCCCAGGACCGCATCAAAGGATCCGCTCCCCTGCGTGAGAACAGAACCGGGAGGTGCCGCGGAGCCAGCCCAGCTGTCACTGTCACATGACAGAAACCTGGACGTTTGGCACCCACGGCCCCCAAGCAGCAGAAACCACACCGTAGCCCAGGGGTGAGGTGAAGGCTCCGCGTGAGGTCCGCGATCGGGCCTGGGCGCACGTGCTCACCCGTGGGGAGTCAGCGTGTAGCCTTATAACCTGCTGCTTGTCATGCATGCGCACACACACACACGCACACACATGCACATGCACACACGCACGCACACGGCTCCAGCTGGCCCCAGTGTCGGGAGCTGGCGCTGGGCGGTGGCTGTGGGACCGCAAGGCCCCCACCGCCCGCGACCTGCAGGGGACTGCGGGCTGCTCGGGGGCCTCCCCGGCCCCGGCTCCTGGCGACGGGGCCTCTGCCCTGTCTGTCCTCCCTCCTCTCAGCTTCGGCCGGACTCGCCAGCCAGAGGCGCTTTGGCCCTGCGAACGTTCCCGGAGCTTCCGAGTTCCCCTCCACCAGCCCCACATTCCAAGCCGGCCGCCGCCGGGCCCACCTCCCTCCACCTCCTTTGGGTCTAGGTCGCCGGGCACACGGAGGGGGACCCCAAGTCCCGTGCTTCCGCCCGGAGACCGCGTGCAGTTCTCAGTGCCCGAGTGAGCACCTGACCTTCCTCTCGGCTCGTGAAGGGGCGTGCCCCCAGGAGATGATGTCTCTGCTGGCGTGAGCATTGTAAGTCACTTTGAATCTGGGACAAGATCTAAACATGCTTCGTCCCGGGATGGGTGAGGAGCGAGAAGGTAACTTCGCAGTCAGCGCTCCGACCCCCTCCGGCTGGAGCGGCCATCCAGACCCAGGAGGAGGTCGTTTTGGGGGGGAGGGTGAGCCAGCAGGGGCCTCGCGAGCCGCGGCGTCGTGCCCGGAGAGCGCGCGGCCGGGGAAACGGAGGGACGGGATGGGGGAGGACAGTGTCTCCTCGGCAGGGAGGGTTTGCGGGCGCGGGGGTGGCGACCCAGATCCGGGAAGCGCTGGAGTGGCAGCAGGTGCAGCTCGCACTTTCCCCCCGGGGCCGAGGGGGTCACCGCAAAGCACCCCGGGCGTGGAGCCGCGGACGCTCGAAGCGACCACAGCGAGGCTGAGGCCCCGGCGCCACGACCGGGCCTCGCCTCCCGGTCGCCCTCGACTCGGCGGACGCGGTCCTTACGCCAGCATCTCCCGGGGGCCCATCGCGCCCCGGCCTGTCAGGATCTCGGAGCACAGCTGAGGAGACGCGACACCCGACCTCACGGGAAGCGCTCGCACTCAGCATGCCTCCCAGTCCAGGCCCTGCTGACGGGCGCTCGGCGGGCGCCCACCTCGTGGCTCCAGGGGGCAGGGCCCACCCCACCGGTCTGTTTCTCCGCCCGCCCCCCCCCATTGGTCAAGTTCAGGGCCCTGCAGTGGGGCGTACCCAGCAGTCAACAGGAAACGGGGTACAGCTTATGTCAATCAAGTGTCCCCCCACAAGGGGACAGCCGCCGGCCCCTGGAGCCGCAGCTCTGCCCTCGCGCTGCGTGGGGTGCGGGGGTCGGCGCGGTCGGGTGCGGCGGGTCCGCAGTGCACACCTGTGGGGTGTCAACACTGTTCTCTGAATGAATCGCGAGCCTCTCGGCGTGTCATTTCGAGAGCGACCTTATAAAAGCGGCTTTGGCCCCCAAATCCATCGTCGGCATGCCGAGAGCGAGGCCGTGCGGCGAGGTCACATCCGGCCCGAGGTCCCGAGTGTTTATTACATAAAACCAGCCCTGGCGAGGCCACGCCACGTTTTCATGCACTTTGAGGCGTTTTACAGAGCCCAACGCTCCCCATGCGTTGCACCGTCACAGAACTGTAACTAGGTCGCCGTCTCCAGGAACGTTTACTTCCCCGGCCCGGCCGTTGGGTGGGACTCGCCCCGCGGGCCGCGAGGGGTCTGGGGCGAGGCGAGGTGGCCGCCTGCAGCCCGGGCGCCCGGAGCCGGCCACCCGCAGGCCACTTGCGTGCGGAGAGCCCTCCCCGGCGTCTAAGTGCATCCGGGCTACGCCGAGGCGGGGAACCAGGACGGGGCCCACGCGGACGCTCCTCACGGCGCTGCTGGCCAACTCCGTGGGACCCCCAGCGAGGACACGTCTGGGAGAAGCAGGAACGGGGCGGCGGGGCGTGGCAGGATGGGCGCCGGCGCCTTGCGCTTCTTCGTTTCCTTATAAAAACATAAATGCACTTTTTAGTGTAAAACTCGGTTTCGGTTTCAGGCTGCTATCCAGCAGCACATGGAACAACACAGATAGCGAGCGCGTTTTCATTAAAAGCAGAAACAGGACAAAGCACACAGCGTATATGTAATTATATTTCAGTCAAAATCCCAAATGGCTTTTATTTTGAAACTTGACAATATAATTACACACTTCTTCTGCAATAAAAAGACATAATCATCAAGAAGATACAGGAGGAAGATAATGAGAGAGAGATTTCACTGCCAGATAGTTCGTAAGCTATAATAAGTTTTAAAGTACTATTAATTCAAGAATAGACATATCAATGGAGGAGAACAGAAATCCTAAAAATAGAACCATTTAAAGGGATACTTGATACACGAGGAGTGAAATTTCCAATAATTTAATAGTGTGCTTGATGAATGGCACTATGGTAATTGCTTCATACATGGAAAAACTCGACTATATGATTTTTTTTCCATGCAATATGTGGGCATAAATTATAGATGGGCTGAAATTTTAAATATAAAAAGAAACCATGAAAACATTCTAATAGTATACTTAAATAGTAGTAATACTTTTGAATGAGGTAAAAAAATCTTTTCAAATGTCAAAAATCTTAAAAGAAAAGATAGACTTGATACATAAAAACACATACGTATAAAAATCAAATAAAAATGAAAAAATATATTTTTAAAATTGGAGACATGTTTAGAATTCTACTTAAAATTGCTGTGCCCTGTTATCTAAGGTCTTATAAAATACAAATTAATAAGACCAATCGTGATTATTGGAAGAAAATATTTTAAAATGAGGTGCAAAAGATATTTTAAAAATTATATATGTGTATATATATGTATATTTATATATATAAAATGTTTAGCTCGACCAGTTAATACCTGCTGAATTTCTTCTATGGGAGAATTATTAAAATCTCCCATGATGATTGTGTTTCTGCGATAACTTTTACTTCTGTCCAATTGTGCATCATATTTTTGAAAGAAGCTGTGTTTTGTGCTCATACGCAATTAAGAACATTATGTATACTCAGCGAACTGACACTTTTATAATTAAGACAGATTCTGTGTCATCCATGACAATTTTCTTGTTTTGACATCTACTTCGTTTAAAATTAGGATGACAGGTCTGCTTGCATTGAGACCGTTTTGATATTGTCCTAAGGTCTAGATCCTCTGTTCTGCTTGCTTGCTTGCTTGCTTCCTTCCTTCCTTCCTTCCTTCCTTCCTTCCTTCCTTCCTTCCTTTCTTCCTTCCTTCCTCCCTTCCTCCCTCCCTACCCTCCCTCCCTCCCCCCTCTCTCTCTCCCCCTCCCTCCCTTCCTTCCTTCCTGTGCACCGGTTTGGACCATTTCCATTGGCTGTTCTCCGACTTACTTGCTGCCCGCACCCAGCACCCAGACTGTCACTAGACACTTTGTTTTTTCGTGGGGGGTGGGGGGCTGGGAGTCGTGGCATCTGATGTTGATGGACTCTGTGTGTGTGTGTTTTTTTTTTTGAAAGTCCTCTTTTCAACTTCAGATGTAAAAGCTATTAAAAATTCTAAGCTTCCATGTTTCTCTTCCAGCACTTTAAAGATGTAGAGCTGTATCGGGATGGAAGATGTGAGCGCATGCTGTTTATCGTCCCGTATGTGAGTCGATCGAGCTGGCCGTACCCACGGCCACCGCACGACGTGTGTCCGAGCTCTGCCCACGTGGGGCGCACGCAGCGCCCAGTTCTGTGTTCTCAGACACCCCGTTTCACGCGGAACCAGCACCCCTTGGAGAAATGGCCGGTTTGGGTTTGGGGCGGAGGAAACTCACGGTGAGGGCCGGAGACCGTCCTCGCGCAGAAGGGCCTGGGCAGAGGGGACGTGAGCACAGCCTGGAGGCACCCCCTGTCCCCGGGGCAGGGCCACCGCCCTGTCTCCAAACCCTCGGAGCGCGGGGTCGGGGCTCAAGGCCCTCAGAGTCACTGGGGCGAATCCGTCGTCGGACACAAAAGTAAACACCGAAGAGGGACGAACTCACTTTTCGGAAGAATGTCCGAACACGCAGATTCCTCCCCGTTCCTGACGCAGCTTCATCTCCCGCTCCCCCCGAAGGGTCGGGGACGGGGTCGGGGACGGGGTCGGGGAGAGCGGCTTCACGGCGGAGCGGCCCAGCACGTGCGGTGCCGAAGCCGTCAGCGGGAATCCGTATCAACCACCCGCAGTCCGTACACTATGTATCTCATCAACCTATCTCTCTATCAGTCGGCAATACCTAAAGCGGCCTGCGACACCAGGTAAAGCGATGGGTGGCTGCGCCCCCAAAATCTGTCTCCCCTAAACACACCTGCGAGTCTTTGCCTGTGCCGTTCTCTCCCCAACGGTCCCCTTCTCCTGTGACTCAGTTGCAGTTACCCCGGCCACAGACGTCAGACTGCGCTCGTCCTCCCGGCCCGAGCTCAGCCGTCCGCTCCCCGCGGCCTTCCCTAACTGCGATTACAGTCGGCGGCCCGTGGGCGCGCTCCCAGCCATTTCGGATGATTTGTTTTCTTTGATCCCAATAGAAGACTCCCGTACAGGACGCATGGTAAATCCGCATCAGGGGTGTCTCAACGTGAGAACCCAATCGAACACGTCCTGGCCTTGTCATTTCATACCCTGCAGGGCAGAACCACAACCTGCAGAGACCGTGCGTGAAAACCCAGGCAAAAACAAAGACAGCGCGCGAGAATGCGAACCACCCAGAATTCGGAAGCGAACGAATGCTTCGAGCCGAAACGCCCCGCCGAGTTGCAGGTGCAGGCAGCCAAGAACGGCTTCAGCGAGCTCGGGAGTCGGCAGGGAGAGAAGGAAGTTCTTACGGTGGACGCGTACTCAGGTTTGAAAAAGCTCGGGAAGGAAACAGAACTGGTTCAGTCCAAGGTCTGTCAACAGAGAAATGGGACGCCTGTGAGCAGAGACCCAGCACAGCTCATTAACATGGATTAGACTGAGAATATTCGGCCGTCTAGGAATTTCAAAAAATATCGCCAAACTTTCAAAACATTAGCATGCCGGTGTTGAACATGCTCCTTATCCAGGGGGCGTTGGAGAGAAGATCAAATTGCCTTTTTTATGTAAGAAATTGGATAAAGAACAGGAATCCAGTAAACCCAAAGTGTAATTTTCTCATGAACAGAATTGATGGGCTGGACCCAGGTCAAGGCTAATGTGTGTCATTACACAGCTGAGGCAGGAATCTGACCCTTCTTTGGCCCTGGCATAAAATTTAAAGTGACATGCTTTTATTTTCCGCTGGGACAGCTGCTACAATTCTCAGCCGAGCGCTGGCCCCAGCTGGCACGTTTAAAATGGAAATGCATGTGGATAATGACCGCAGACTGCGGGCTGCTGCCCGGCTCACCGGCCGCAAATCAGGGCTGAGCGAAAGCTTTGTGTTTCTCCTGCGTTTAAACCTTCCCGGAGGTTCGATTCCATGTTATTAGCGTGGATATTTGCAGGTTAGGGATCCCGGGAGCTAAATGAGCACGTTCGGCTTCAAGACGTTCCCTGGTGGTGTGTGTGCGTGTGCGCATGCGCGTGTCTGTGTTCTAGCACATCTGTGCACACGTACCTTTCTTCTTGTATGTGCAAAAGACAAGGGCGGAACACGGCCTGATCCGTTCGGACTGCCTCAGCCTGGAACAGACCTTCCCCGAGACCGGAAGCCTTTTAAGTCCTCTTGGATCCGCTTCCAGAGTGGCCCCGGGGAGGGGTATGCCCACGCCGACGCCCCCACGTGTGCTCCGGCGACCGAGCGTCTGAACGTGGTCGACTTCTCTGGGGAGTCGCTGGGGACGTCCCCGATGCCACGGCCCTCCCCGGCCGAGGCACCCCGCGGCCGCCCGCTGACGGGCGGCGGCTCGTACTACCAGCCTGAGAGTAGTTTAGCGCCGTCGGGCGTCCGGGGGCGCGGCCATGACAGGGCCGCCGCGGGGACAGCGAGAGCCCTCGCTCCCCGGTCACTTTCGCACGCCGCGTCACGTAGCTCCTGGGGCGTGCCGGCGAGCTGGCTGGGTGTCCTGCCCCGCTTGCAGGGGTGAGGGAGCCGGCGGAGAGTGGCGCGTGCCGTGGTGACATGTGCCGCGGTGACATGGCAGCTCCCGGGGACGCAGCGCGGTCCACGCCCAGAGTGTGTTTCTCACGCCGCATGCCTGGGGTCGTGTGTAGCCGAAGAAACGCAAACTATTCCAGTCGTCCCTGAGTCGTGGAAGCGAACAGCACTTGACTTTCTTAAGAAACATGTTTCGGTGGTTTTGCAGCTAACGTCGTTTGCCAGCCGGCAGGAGGAAACAACTTGGCGACGTCCCGCTGGGCAGGACTCACAGCGGCGACGGTCACACTTGGATGCGAGCATGCTGTGTGCACAGCACACTTGCACTGACGGCCAAGCCGCCCGCCCGGCCGTCCGCGAGGAAGCCGCCTCTGAGCACTCGGCCTTCTGCTGCCTCCCGACAGATTGTGAGGTCCCCACGCGGCCCGTTCGGCCGGCAGTGGCCTCCGGGAAGGCACCGCTGGGCAGCTCAACAGGACGCTGAAAGTTCTTAATTGCGGCCAGAAGTTCCTGTAGTCGACCACGGTGGCGTTTTTTATGTCGCGACACGAACTCTCGGCTCCTGAGCCTCCCCGAGCCGCGAACGTCTCCCGTCCTGCGTCCCGGAAAAGGAGCTGCAGAATTCGGACGCGAGACGCCCTTTCCTGGGGTGTGGCCCGGGAAGCCACGAGGACCCCGACCCCGGCCGGAAGCGCCCGGGTGGCGTCTCCCCCAGGAAGCCCGCACCGCGGCTTCTCCCTTCCGGGCTTCGCGGTTCTGACCCCGGGGCTTTCCCGCGGTGTCCGCCGCACCGGCCGCCTCGGACTCCGGGGCCGGCACCCTCGCCCTCGGCCAGCGGCCCTCGGAGCGTGGATCCCCGGCTCGTTCGCCTTCCCTGTGTGGCTTTCTGTCCCCACCTCCGGGAATTCTGGACCCGTGCCTTGGCGTGTTCTGACAAGGAAGCCCCAGTCTGAGTGCGGTGGCGATCGCGCCGGGGCCTCAGCCCCCGTGGCCCGGATGCAGCCTCGGTCCGGGCCCCAAACACGGCGGGTGGGCAGCCTGTCCCTCCCCCGCCACCGCGCCTGCAGGCTCGGGTCACATCGTGTTCAACGGAGACCTCAGGAAAAAACCTTTTCTGACAAATTCTTAGGTCGAAAAGAATGATCTTCGTGCAAGAGTTAAAATTTGAAATTAAAAGTGGCAATTTTATTCAGTTCGACCTTCTACTAGATGAATCGCCGCCTTGACAAGTAAGAATGACGTTCAGAGCATCTTCTCTTTCTGGCCTGTATCTCGCCCTTTGGCTGGAAGAGACGATGGTGATTTTTACAGCTCCCCATTCTGGGTTTTTTCCTGGTTGCTCAGTCAACCATACGTGCTTAACTATGTATTGAATTTACTTGCCACAGCGTGACCTCTGGCTTCGGGAGAGAGGAGACGTTTAGACGTAGCCGCTCCCCAGCGTCGGCCCTCTGGCCTGCGACACGCACCGGCGTCTGCGCCCCGAGCCGTCTCGGGGAATGTGCACCCCACTCTCTGCCTGTGAGGCTCCCCGCGGGCGAGCGCGCAGCCCAGCTCCGGGTGCCAGCTCGGGAAATCTCTCATCCCCCCTCCAGGGCGGTGGGCTACGCCGTCTCGCTGCTCACTTCCCCGGAGGCGCGTGGCCCCCCCCCCTCCCCCGCGACCTCCTGCCTGGAGTCTGACGATGGCAGTGAAATGAACTTCGAGAGCCTTTCTCCTCCTCCGTTGGGGGGGGACACTGGGGGGCGCGATGTGGAGGAAAACCGGCCTCTGGGAGCCGACAGAAACCCGGAGGCTGGCGGTGGGCTCAGGGCTGGGGGCCGGAGCCGAACCCCGCTTCTGCTGCTCCGCCCCCCACTTCACAGGCTCCATCTCCAGAAGGAAAACCCCGGCGCGCCCCGCCGAGCGCCCTCCCTCATCCCGGCCCGACCTGGTCATCGCCCCCCTGGCCGGCCGGCTCCGGGGCACGCGGCGGCGTCACGGCCGCGTGGCGGTGGCCGGTGGCGACCGCGTGCGTCTCGGCCGCGGCAGCCGAGCGAGGGGGAAGGTGCGGCAGACAGCGGCCCTGTGTCCGCGGCTCGTCTCAGAGGGGCCCACGGTCGCTAAGCGGCTCCGCGCCTCGTCGTCCCCCGAGCGACAGGGGGCTAAGGAGGGCGAGTGTGGAGACAATGACAGGGAGGACCTGCCGCGCGCGCCGGACGCGGAGCCCGTCGCGGGGAGCCCTGGCCGTCCCCCGGGAAGACCCGGGCACGAAGGGGCCAGCCGGCACGGGAGGGTTCCGGAGGCGTCCTGGGCGCACGCTGTGCGGCGGGTGTTCCCTCTGCTTCGGGGGGCCGCGGAGCGGGCGGGGCACGCGGCCGAGGGGCCCCCGCGCACCCCGGTGGTCGCCGAGCCTTCCCGGAATCGGGGCGAGGGGCCGAACTGTGTCCCGTCCTGACACGCATTCAGGGCCCGACACGCGGCACCCGAGAACGCGACCTGCTTTGGAAACGGGGCCTTGTCGCCACGTTAAAACGAGGTCACACGGGTGTCGGCGGGCCCTGGCCCCGTGGGGCTGGCGTCCTCGGGGCAGGGACCAGTGCCGTTTGGAGACAAGAAGAGGGAAGGCCCGAGGCCCTGGGAGGGATGGAGGCCGCGGGGCTGGGGCGCGCAGTGTGGATCTGCACCCCGAGCCGGGAACAGCCAGCGACCGCGGAGGGGCCGGTGAGGCGACTGCGGGGACCCAGCCACGGCGGGGCGGTGTCAGGGGCGGGGGTGGGGGAGCCGCCCCGTCTGCGCCCCTCGCTCGCCTGCTTTGGGGGGAGAAGGGAGAGGCGAGCTCCGGCCCGCAGTGACCGGGGGCGACTCCCTGGGAGCAGAACCCCTCGCCGCCCTCGCCAGCCGCCGCGTCCTCACACGGTCCTCGCGTTGACCGAGCCGCTTGCCGGGGACTCGCCGGCGCCTCGCTGCGGGGGTACACGGAAGGGTCGCTGCTCTGGGATGTACTTGCGCCGGAAGGCTTGTTCTTTTCGTGTATACGTGGAGTTGCTTGGGAAGACATTGGGGGTAATATTTGGAGCGAAGGAGGGTGCTGTCTTAGTCACTGAATTCGCAGCCCTGGTGGTGGTCAACGGCGCCTCCGGTGAGCTGCGTCTGAGCCAGGCTGACTGGACACCGTGGACCCCCGTCCCTGACCCCCGTCCTAGGGAACTGGGACCAGACGGTCACGGAGGCCCCGCTAACAGCCCCGTGTGTCCTGTGGGCAGGTGACTGCGTTGCTCCCCCTGCAGGGAACGGCCATCGGCGAGGCTGGTGGAGAACCACCTAGAAGGGGAGCCGGGAGGTCAGGGAGCACCAGCCCGGCCGCCCGGTTCCCTCTCACTGGGCGATCTGATGCTTAACGGTTTTGCAAAGCAGATCCCGATGGCCTCTGGGAGGATGTTGTGGGTCGCATGTTCTGTGTGAACACATCTTGATGCAGAAGAAGCGAGTCTGTGGCCAGCTCTCGGGGAGGCTGCAGGGGCCGCCGGTGTGGTCACAGGCACGTCCCCATCTGCCCCCCAGCCGGAGGACCCGCGGCCAGCTCTCCGGGGACAGCGTCGGCTTCTGGGTGCACGGCCTGCCGTCCTCCTTATGACACTGCCCTAATCAGGCCCCAGGGACTAGCGTAATTTTGAATTTAGAAAACATACTCAAGGTAAACATATTGCTTACATAGTTGAAAATGTCTAGAAAAGAATCCAGGATTTGGATACTTTTGGGAAGAAGAAAAGGAGACAATGTGTCCTTTCCCCGTGACCCTAGGCCAGACCAGTATTCTAAGGCTTGTGCCCAAGTCGTTTGAATTTCTCGAGCACAAAAATCCTTTTAATTAAAAATGTTTAAGTAGAATTTTAAATCTTAATTTTTAAATTAACTTTAAATTATTTTAAATTTTAAATTAATTTCAATTGAAGATTTTTTAAAAAAATTTAAATAAAAAAATTTTGTTCTACATATTGTCAGTTAAGGCCGAAATGTTTTTCGTAATTGTCGGGAAACTAAAATGTTTTTTTTTTCCGGTAGGTGCTATGTAGTTTCTTTCCGGCAGAGAATGGAGTCACAGTGGCCACGTTGCCTCGCAGCGCGCGGGGCTTTTGTCCTGACTTAGAGCTCATCTTCCCTCGCTGTGTCTTGCTGGCCCCGTGCACGTGTTTCTCGAGTCTTTCTCCGAATCAGCTTTCTGTCCCACTAACCAGCTTATCCGCACTGCTCGGCACAAACGTCTTTGGAACATGTTCATTATAGATGTCTGCGAGGATTATATCTTTAAATTATTTCGAAATTTACATATAGACCAAAACCGGATATCGCGTGTGATAATTCTGTAACACACTATCGGCACTAATCTCGTGTGCTCTGTGGGGAAAAGCCTGTTCTTTGTATTAAATGCTTTATCTAATATTGACACAATCATTTGGGGACGGGAGATTATTCAAGATTTGAAGATGGCTCTGATTTAAATGACTTTAATGCACAGAGAAAGCGGAGATAATGGTTCTAGTCCAACGTTTATGCTGGAGAAAAACTTCCAGGGAAAGAGGTTTCTAATTCCAGCCACGGTTTATCCTCTGGCCCCAGAACACAGGCCCGTGTGTAACGTGCTGTCTGTCTCGGCCTCAATTTTAACCTTCTCTCTCGCTCTTTTGATTTCTCCATCAGAATCACTAAGGGCCAGAATGAGAGGCTTGTAAAGCCGCCTAGATTATAGTATGCTGCCCGAAGGTCGAGCGTTAAAAAGGCCGCAGGTGACAGGGACCAGGGAGCCTCATGCGGCAGGCGGCAGGGCCCGGGTCCGGTTTCCATCCCGCAGAATCATGGTTACGTCAATTGGTTGGTTGGGTTTTCATCTGTGGCCCAAACCCGTCACCCGTGAGCAAAGCCTTACAGCTCCACCTTTCCTCTGCTCTCCTGGAAAAGGGGCAGAACTGTCAATTCCAGGATAGGGACACGAGCTTTTAACACTGGACATCGTCTGGCGTCAGAGGGAGCCTGGCCCACTCAGCCCACTCTCCACATCGCGAGCCGGTCTCTGAGTCCCCTTCTCTCATTCACCTACACGCCTGCAGGCGCCTGGCTTTTTCCCTGTTTTAACCCGTTTTCTCCCCTTTTCCGCAGTCCCAGCGGGTAGCACGCTTGGTCCTTCTTCATGACCCGGGGATTCTGAAAGGTGAGAATTAGACGTCCGGAAGGCATCCTGGCCTGGTTCTACCTCCCCAATCTCAGAAGGAAAGGGGGGGCGGGAGGGTTTCAGGAAGAACGTGCAGCTGGAGGTGTTTTCCCCACGCAGGGTGTCGGGGTAGGGGCGGGGTCTGTGCGGCCCGGGGGTCCCGCCCTCTGCCCCTGAGGGCTCCGCGCTTGCAGCCTGGGGACCCCGCACCGACCCCGCACCGCCCCCCGCACGGGGTCCTGGCAGTAGGTCGTGGGCCAGGGGTTGCAGGAACCGCGAAATGCAACCACACGCACTTTTCGGCAGGATGGCGGGTTGCCATGGAGACGAAATACAATGGAAACAGAAATGCGGCGCGTGCCGCGCGCGGTGGCCGTGCACAGCGGCCGCGTGCCGCATCCGTGCGTGGAGACCACGCCGTCCACGTCTCCCGCACGGCGGGGCGCGACCTCAAGCAGCAAGGGACAGGACAGGTGGCCGTCCTGCTGCTCCCGGCTCTGCCCGTGGCTCTGCTGGGTTCTTGGAGCACAGTGCTCGGCAGGCCCCCCACGCGAGGACACGGGACGCGATGAGAACGTCTTTTCTTTTTAGGCGAGGCACCCCTCGGTTGACCTCACAGATTGCAAGGACCTTGTCAGCAATCCCTTATTTTTCACGCCCACAGCACCTGGTCTTCCTAGGCGGGCTCCCACCCACGTACTAACCAGGCCCGACCGTGCTGAGAACGCGCTGAGGTCTCGTCCTGGGTGCGGCGGGCGCTGCGGGAGGACGGGGGCGACGGGGTGGGGCGCAGGGGTGGGGGGCACCTGTGCGCGCCCGGGAAGGGACGGCACAGGTGTGTTCTGTTCGCTTTGTTTGGTCGCCAGCCTCGGGCACGGCCATTGCATTTGCCTTCGTGAGTCACGACAAAACGCCGAGACCTGAAAGCCCTGCTCAGAATTACCGTCCTCAGCTGTCACCCAGCAACAGGAGTGACGTCTGCAGCGTGACGCCGTGGACGGAGGCGTCGCGTTAAGCATACGAAATGCCGTTCGCTTTCTCGCCGATTTCATAAGCCGTTCAAAGGAGTATGTGATGGGAAAATGGAATAGGCAAAAGGTTAAAAACTGAGATCTGTCAGAATTCTAAACGCGGTTTAGAATTCGATTGTCTGGTGTGTGTCTCTTCTTCTCTGAGACTCTGCCGGCAGCATTTTCAGACACGGTTCTTCGGGGACGGTCACCGTGTGTACAAACTCACTGTAAGTAGCAGGATAGTTTTTTAAAAGGTGGACTTTTATTTTCTGCTCGTGTGGGCCGCGTTTTTGTTACATGGTCCATTGGACAGCAGATTGCGGGGAGCAGCTGCCCCTCCCGAAGCGGTTCCCACAGGGCTGGAAAATGACGCCGAGTTACGGGGGAAAAGGGGGCCGTTCCCAGGGTCCAGGTAGGAGAGCGGCGGCGCGGCCGACGGGGACACCTGTAAGGGCGACATGCGGTCTGCCGCGCCTGGAGGTCTCGCCCCACGCGTATGCCTTGCGTGTCCTTCCGCCGAATCCTTGGAACCGCCTCGGTCACCCTGCCCTCTGGCCGCGGCGCATTTCTGGACTCCACGTGTTTCCCGTCTGTTTATACGTTCACCCTTAGAAGATAACTAATTGCTTAACACACACACACACACACACACACGCAGTTGGTAATTGATCCAAGAATATGTACTGATCACAAGAAATAGGGATGGGAAATATTTGGAACGGAATTAAAATCGATCACATAAAATAAGCCAAAAAATAAAAATAAATAAAAATAAATTCATGGTGACAATAAACAAACAAATAAAATTGATCACATATTATTAATCATTTAGACTCACGTCCAGGTACACAGAGAGTTAAGGCTTCCGTTTATGCTTTCATTTTTATTCATGGACTATATTTTCATTTTATTGAAATGTGCATTGTTGTAGGCATTCTGTAATGTCTAATAAATTTCCTAACATATCTCTGACAAATTTCAAAGGAATTGACTACAAACCATCTGATTCATGAATTTGTGGCTAGTGACAAAAAAAAAAGTTTCTGAAAACTTTTTTCAGCACAGACCACTTCGACACACTCCTTGCTTCTAATTAAATTTTAGCTGAAGGTGCAGCGAAGGAAAGCACTTTTTTGATTTTTTTTTTAATTTGATAAAACTTCAAGGCAAGGCACGCCCAGCTATAAAACCTGGGTTTACAAATCTACAGTTGTTCTAAATGAGCAGCCAACAATAAATGCTAAGGGTCATTCACGCAGCTGAAATGACTATTTCAAACCCTGAAACTGGTGGCGTTGGTTTTGCGTCTCTCATTTCGAGTTTTTTTGTCTGGCAGTCTAGAAAGAGCGGATGAATCTGCAGATCTCGAGATGCTGCGCACACGCTAGTCCTAAGGACACGAGCCATCTGATTAACGAAGACAGATGAGCTGCTCCGATGCCGGCATCATCAGCGTCCTGATGGGCATGTTATGCGAAACCGTGGACGCAGATTTTAAGACGTCGCAGCTGCCTCCTGCAGCTACTTTTTGTCTGTCATTCTCGCTTGTTTTCCCCGATTTCTCAAAACTTTCCTAATACTTTAAACCCCACGTTGCTCTTTTCCAGCGATGCCACCACTGCTGTAATTGTTCCATGACGATTCCCTTCAAAACAGGTGTTGTCACCGCACGGTCAGAGGCGAGACGGCCTTCCGAAAGGCGCGTGAGGTCGCTCCCCGCGGCCCAGCTGGAGGACCTGTCACCTGGCTCTCCGAGCCGGTGTCTTGAGCGACCGGGTGGCAGCGTCCCCGGGCCAGCTCGCACCTGTGCTGCCGGAGGCGAGGGCTGGGGACGGGCAAGGGCGGCCTCCCCGTCCCCCATGCGCGTCGGCCCCGTTCTGACCCGGAGCTCGCACGCGGGCCTGCAACGCCCGCCCTCCGGGAATGGCTCTCGTTGATTCTCCCCCTCTTCCCTTCTCCGGGGGTGACTCAGAGGAGATTCTCGGGGCCCGTCCTGCCCAGCACCGGGTGCATGCCTGCTCGTGGGGACACAGGTCAGCGGAGCCTCCGCGGGAACTGCCTCGCCTGCCTCACACGCTCCCCGAGCCCACGGCGCCGGCCTGGGCGACGCTGTCTCAGTCGCAACGAGACGCTTCTCTAAGGAGCGCGGCAGACATCATCCGGGTGCCCGCCGCACCTGTCCTTGACTTTCGCGTTGGAGGAGCCCAGCGCCCGGTCCCCGGGTGGAGAGGGTTGAGTTTCGAAGTCCCGCGTGGGACCTGTCGCATGGGCTGGGCGGTGGGACCGTCCAGGTCCGGCCCGTTTCGTCTCCAACCCGGTGCTCGCTGGTCCTGAACTGCTGGTTTTGAACAGTTTTCGTTACTGAATAAAATGATGGCGCCCCACGATTTTTGCGCGTTCGTCCACTTCATCCTTTCATAATGGTTCTTCACTTACAGAGATATCTGTGCGGATGACACAGAAAACGCCCGTGTGACCCTCACCCGGTGTCCCCTTGTCATTGATATCTCGGTAGAATAGATTAGTATGGTGTATTTGTCACAATTAATGAACCAGCATTAATGCATTACTGTTAATTAAAGTCCATACATTATTCATACTTCCTTAGTTTTTTTTTTTTCTCAACTTAATGTCCCTTTTCTATTCCAGATTCCCATGAAGGACACCGCGTGACACCCCGTCCTCGTGGCTCCCGGTCCCCTCCTGGCGTTGTCTCGGCCTCTTTGTCTGGGGCGATTGCGACGGCTTGAAGGAGCCGTGGTCGGCACCCCGCGGAATGCGTCGGAGCGGGATTTATCCGACGTTTCTCTCGTGCCGGGGCCGGGATGACGTGTGCGTCTCCCCGTCACTCACGCAGGGGACACAGTGTCCGCAGGGCATCTGTGGGCGTTGCTTGCCCGCAGAGATCTTCCTCTGCTCTCCGGGAGGGAGCCCCGCACGGCCGGCCCGGGAGTGGGGGCCGGCTCGGGCCCCCGCGAGGGCGGAGCGTCGGGAGGCGTTAGCGCCTCTGCCCAGGAGACGTGTCCCTTCCTCCCCCCCACTTACCTGTCTCACCTGTTTACATCACTGTGGACGGACAGGTGTTTCTTGTGTGCTTCGCATTGTCGTCTGGTCGATGCTACTGTATCTACTTCGCTGCACAAATTGTCCCGGCTTCGGCCGCGGAGAACCCCCGGGTGGCGCCCGCGGCCCTCGGACGAGGCCCATCACGTGTGTGTGTGTGTGTGTGTGTGTGTGCAAGTGTGTGTGCGACGCGTCCTTCCTCCCCGGCACAGTCAGAGGCTCCAGGCTCATCCCGCGCGTTGTCTCGCTGCCTTGCAGACTCGGCCTTGCGGCTCCCAGACGCTGAGCGGGCAGGGCCGAGGCCGGGCGGGGCAGGCGGCACCTGTGGCCGGGCCGGAGCCAGCGCCCTGCGCACGTACACTCCTGGCTGCAGGGCACCAGCGTCTCGTCGCCCACAGAAGCTGGGTGCTGGGCACGGCCGCCTTGTCTCCCCAGCGTGAGTCGACTTTGCCTCATCTGATCTGATCTGTTCTGTTCTGTTTTCTCGGAGAGGCTAAGTTCCAATGTTCGGGAGGACGGTGCCACAGGGAGCCCAAGCAGGGATGGGGCGGGGGGCACCCGCAGATCGGACTGTGAGGAGAGACGGCTTTGTAGCGGGCAGCCCCTCCGCGCGTCCCTAGCGACCGGCGGCCTCTCGCGGCACAGGCGGCCTTTAAAGCCGTGCGTGGCCCGTGCGTGACCCGTGCGTGACCCGTACGTGACCCGTGCGTGGCCCGTGCTTGACCAATGCGTGACCCGTGCGTGACCCGTGCGTGGCGCTTGCCTGACCCGTGCGAGACCAGTGCGTGCCTCGTGCGTGGCCAGTGCGTGAACCCTGCGTGACCCCTGCGTGGCTCGTGCGTGACGCCTGCGTGGCCCGTGCCTGACCCGTGCGTGACCCCTGCGTGGCTCGTGACCCGTGGTGGCTCGTGCGTCAACCCAACGTGGCTCGTGCGTGACTAGTGCGTGGCCAGTGCGTGAACGCTGCGTGACCAGTGCGTGACCCCTGCGTGACCAGTGCGTGACCCCTGCGTGGCTCGTGCGTGACCAGTGCATGGCTCGTGCGTGACCAGTGCGTGGCCAGTGCGTGACCCCTGCGTGACCCCTGCGTGGCCCGTGCGTGACCCCTGCGTGGCCAGTGCGTGAACCCTGCGTGATCCCTGCGTGGCTCGTGCGTGACCTGTGCGTGAACCCTGCGTGACCCCTGCGTGGCTCGTGCGTGGCTAGTGCGTGGCTCGTGCGTGGCCAGTGCGTGAACACTGCGTGACCAGTGCGTGGCCAGTGCGTGAACCCGGCGTGACCCCTGCGTGACCCGAGCGTGACCCCTGCGTGGCCCGTGCGTGACCCCAACGTGGCCTGTGCGTGACCAGTGCGTGACCAGTGCGTGGCTCGTGCGTGACCCCTGCGTGACCAGTGCGTGACCCCTGCGTGACCCGTGCGTGACGCCTGCGTGGCCCGTGCGTGCCCAGTGCGTGGCCGGTGCGTGGCCGGTGCGTGAACCCTGCGTGACCCCTGCGTGACTCGTGCGTGACCAGTGCGTGGCCAGTGCGTGAACCCAGCGTGACCCGTGCGTGAACCCTGCGTGACCCCTGCGTGGCTCGTGCGTGACCAGTGCGTGGCTCGTGCGTGGCTAGTGCGTGGCCGGTGCGTGGCCGGTGCGTGAACCCTGCGTGCCCAGTGCGTGACTCGTGCGTGACCAGTGCGTGGCCAGTGCGTGGCCGGTGCGTGAACCCTGCGTGACCCCTGCGTGACTCGTGCGTGACCAGTGCGTGGCCAGTGCGTGGCCGGTGCGTGAACCCTGCGTGACCCGTGCGTGACCCCTGTGTGACCCGTGCGTGACGCCTGCGTGGCCCGTGCGTGAACCCTGCGTGACCCCTGCGTGACCAGTGCGTGGCCAGTGCGTGAACCCAGCGTGTCCCGTGCGTGAACCCTGCGTGACCCCTGCGTGACTCGTGCGTGACCAGTGCGTGGCCAGTGCGTGAACCCAGCGTGACCCGTGCGTGAACCCGGCGTGACCCCTGCGTGACCCGAGCGTGACCCCTGCGTGGCCCGTGCGTGACCCCAACGTGGCCCGTGCGTGACCAGTGCGTGACCAGTGCGTGGCTCGTGCGTGACCCCTGCGTGACCAGTGCGTGACCCCTGCGTGACCCGTGCGTGACGCCTGCGTGGCCCGTGCGTGCCCAGTGCGTGGCCGGTGCGTGGCCGGTGCGTGAACCCTGCGTGACCCCTGCGTGACTCGTGCGTGACCAGTGCGTGGCCAGTGCGTGAACCCAGCGTGACCCGTGCGTGAACCCTGCGTGACCCGTGCGTGGCTCGTGCGTGACCCGTGCGTGACCCGTGCGTGACCCCTGCGTGACCCGTGCGTGCCCAGTGCGTGGCCGGTGCGTGGCCGGTGCGTGAACCCTGCGTGACCCCTGCGTGACCCGTGCGTGACCAGTGCGTGGCCGGTGCGTGAACCCAGCGTGACCCGAGCGTGACCCCTGCGTGGCCCGTGCGTGACCCCAACGTGGCCTGTGCGTGACCAGTGCGTGACCAGTGCGTGGCTCGTGCGTGACCCCTGCGTGACCAGTGCGTGAACCCTGCGTGACCAGTGCGTGACCCCTGCGTGACCCGTGCGTGCCCAGTGCGTGGCCGGTGCGTGGCCGGTGCGTGAACCCTGCGTGACCAGTGCGTGGCTCGTGCGTGGCTAGTGCGTGGCCAGTGCGTGGCCAGTGCGTGAACCCTGCGTGACCCGTGCGTGACCCCTGTGTGACCCGTGCGTGACGCCTGCGTGGCCCGTGCGTGAACCCTGCGTGACTCGTGCGTGACCAGTGCGTGGCCAGTGCGTGAACCCAGCGTGTCCCGTGCGTGAACCCTGCGTGACCCCTGCGTGACTCGTGCGTGACCAGTGCGTGGCCAGTGCGTGAACCCAGCGTGACCCGTGCGTGAACCCTGCGTGACCCCTGCGTGGCTCGTGCGTGACCAGTGCGTGGCTAGTGCGTGGCCAGTGCGTGACCCCTGCGTGACCCCTGCGTGACCCCTGCGTGGCTCGTGCGTGACCAGTGCGTGAACCCAGCGTGACCCGTGCGTGAACCCTGCGTGACCCCTGCGTGGCTCGTGCGTGACCCGTGCGTGGCGAGTGCGTGGCCAGTGCGTGACCCCTGCGTGACCCCTGCGTGACCCCTGCGTGGCTCGTGCGTGACCCGTGCGTGAACCCAGCGTGACCCGTGCGTGAACCCTGCGTGACCCCTGCGTGGCTCGTGCGTGACCAGTGCGTGGCTCGTGCGTGGCTAGTGCGTGGCCAGTGCGTGGCCAGTGCGTGAACCCTGCGTGACCCCTGCGTGACCCCTGCGTGGCTCGTGCGTCAACCCAGCGCGGCTCGTGCGTGACCCGTGCGTGACCCGTGCGTGGCCAGTGCGTGAACCCTGTGTGACCCCTGCGTGGCCCGTGCGTGACCCCTGCGTGACCCCTGCGTGGCTCGTGCGTGGCTAGTGCGTGGCTCGTGCGTGACCAGTGCGTGGCCAGTGCGTGAACCCTGCGTGGCTCCTGCGTGGCTAGTGCGTGGCTCGTGCGTGACCAGTGCGTGGCCAGTGCGTGACTAGTGCGTGGCCCGTGCGTGACCCCTGCGTGAACCCTGCGTGAACCCTGCGTGACCCCTGCGTGGCTCGTGCGTGACCAGTGCGTGGCCAGTGCGTGACTAGTGCGTGGCCAGTGCGTGAACCCTGCGTGACCCCTGCGTGGCCCGTGCGTGACCCGTGCGTGGCTCGTGCGTGGCTAGTGCGTGGCCGGTGCGTGGCCAGTGCGTGAACCCTGCGTGACCCCTGCGTGTCTCCTGCGTGACCCCTGCGTGGCTCGTGCGTGACCAGTGCATGGCTCGTGCGTGACCAGTGCGTGGCCTGTGCGTGAACCTTGCGTGACCCCTGCGTGGCCCGTGCGTGACCCCTGCGTGGCCCGTGCGTGACCCGTGCGTGGCCAGTGCGTGAACCCTGCGTGATCCCTGCGTGGCTCGTGCGTCAACCTAGCGTGGCTCGTGCGTGACCCGTGCGTCACCAGTGCGTGACCCGTGTGTGGCCAGTGCGTGGCCCGTGCCTGACCCGTGCGTGACTCGTGTGTCGCCCGTGCGTGACCGGTGCGTGACCCGTGCGTGGCCCGTGCATGACCCGTGCCTGCTCCGTGCGACGGTGCAGAGCGAGAGAGGTTTTGCATTTCTAAAAACTCCGTTGTCACACTCAGCAGAGTGCCCGCTCAGGGCAGACACACCTGGAAGGGGTCCCTTCAGATGCTGAGGGGCCCTTCGAGACCCTATCAGAACATTTCAGGGTGCGAGGGTCACGCGCCCCGAGCGCTGGTGCCCGGGACGTGCGTGCGGCAGGTGCACATCCCGCTCGGCAGAGCCCGCCGCCCGGCCCGGCTGCGTCCCTGGGAACGCATCTGGTCGCCGTCCTGTGTCATTATGCTTCTCCGGCTTCTGCCAGCTCACATTAGAGGCAATTCGACAACTTTCCGTCCTATTGTTCCACGCGGCCCAGGAACGAATTTAGAAAATGCATTGTGAGCGGCAGTTTGCTCGTCCTCCGCGCTCGCTCATTAATGCGGTGAACAAAGCAGGTGCCTCCCATTCGTGGGGTTTGGACAATGTAGAGGACTCGCCCCCCACACACATACACACATGCACACGGCCACACGTGCCTCACAATTGTCACGGAGCACGGGGTGGCTGTGCACCTGCTGGGGTGGGGAGCAGGGGGGCGGAGCCGGGGACCAGGGACGTGGGGACCCGGGGACCCGCATGAGTGCATGGAGGGGAGCCCGAGGTCGGGCTGGAAGCTGGAGATAGAGGAACAGCCCTCTGGGGACCCCGGGCCAGGTGCTCCCGTGGCAAATAAGGCCCCGACTAACCACAACCTGATGTGGGTGGGTTCCCTGGACCCCCGTGGGCTTCGCCACCAGCTTTCCCGGTGGCTGTGCGTTTTCAGGGAGCAGCAGCTTCCTGAAGCAGGATGACCCCAGCGTGCCCCCGCTTCGACGTCCAGATGGGGCCTTCCTGGTCCACCCTCACCTCACTCACGGCTGCCATCTTACCTCCCCTTTCCTGTCTGTCTCTCTCCTTTTCTCTCTCCATCAATCACCGCATAAACACTACCTCTACTTATCAAATTATGACCCATGCTTGCTTCATTATCTTTAGTATAAAAGAAACAAAAAGCTTAAAGAAGGGGCGATGCGTTGTCAGTCAGAGGGCGAGTCACTCCTCTCGGAAATGTCTCGTTTATGCTTTCAGGGTCTGAAAACGCACCTTGCGGGTTCTCGGGCCTCTGTCTTCAGGAGGAGAGGCTGCGGCCCTGGGGAGCTCCCACGAGGCTGGCCGCTCAGCAACGGGCAGGACCCCCGTCTCATTTGTCCCGCGAGTGACTCGAGCTCCCGGCCCGGGAGTCATGAGAAAGACAGACAGGTCCTGGGTGTGCTCTATGCTTCACCGCATTTTTCTCCTCAGTGGAAAGTTAGAAAATAAGAAGATAACTGAGATGTATGCACGGGAAATGCATAATTCACCACGAGGGCCCAGGCAGAGCGAGGACCGAGAAGTGGGGGGCGTCTGGCCGGGGTTGTAGGGGGAGAGGTAGATCTGATCTCGCTTGTTTGTGCATCGAGGGCCGAGCTCGGCGAGAAAATAGGCCGGTCATTTGTGGCGGCCCCCGGCTCCATCAGTTCTGAAACGGCGAGAGAGCTTAATTATTGGGCCGGTTTTCCTGCGTTTTACCCGCCTGTTCCCTCCCATGCTCGCTGCGGGCCTGCTGTTGCCTTAGCAACCTCTCTTTTCTTTTCCCCTCCATTGTGTCTTCTCCGTTAACGTGCTGTTAAAATGTTTTAAGGGAAAATGATAATTTATAACAATTTATCTTGTTTAACAATAACCAGGCCATTTTTTGGTCATGCTCTCCACAGTTAAGAGGGAGCCGTGGAGCAGAGACGCCTTGTAAGCCATATGGCTGGTGGCTCAGGGGCCGCAGCAGGCGGGGGGCAGGTTCCCCCCGGTGACCCCGGGGACACGGCGGCTTTTCTTCGCCAGGTCCCGCGTGCCCGGGACGGTGCCAGGCACCCGGCAAAGGAGCGACAGTGTCCAGTTAGTGGGTGACCTGGTGGGGGCACCCGCTCCGGTTACTCGCATCATAAAGCGGTCCTTCCGCGTTTGGAGCCTGCGCGCCTCCTGGTTTCTGTCATTTCCCCCCATGGCTGTCTCGTCGGGTCTCTGTGTCGGTCCTCGTGCCGTCTGAGCCGTGGGGACCGAAGCGCATCCGAAACGCAGACGCTGTGTTGGTCGCCTTGACCCAGGAGCGAGGACGTAAACACAACTCTCCCGTGGTATTTGCTAGAGGTTTCCAGATTTTTCTCCATGTAATATTTTAACTTTGTTCCCTCTCACGGGGGGCAAAGCACCTATTTTCCCAGCCCTTTACCCAAAATGATTAGTTTCCCTTCAAACCTTCCCAGATCTCGTGAGGTACCGAGCCGTGGCGGTCAGTCGCCCCCCATCTCCGCTTGGTCCCCCCGCCTGTCACCTGCCGGTCATCGGCTCCTTTATTCCTGTCCCCTGGCTGTGGCCCACTTTTCAATTAAATCCTTTCTCTTAGAACTCAGCTCGTTTGAATTTTCTTTATTTCTCGACTGTCAGTTGAATCTCCGAGCAGATTGCCGTTTGATTCAATTTATTAGAGGAGCCACAAAAAATAGCACATCACACTTCCGTGGTGTGTGTCATTTCATAAGCTGTTTTCATGTGTCATTGTGAGATACCAAACCTATTTCTTACCTTAGCTAGTAACTATAAATATGCTATGGAAAAGAGATATTAACTGACAAGCTTAAGAGGAACATCTTATCTTTGATGTGTTAGATTTAAGAAGAATAAAGACATTTAAAAAAATTGCTATTCAACACTTCAGTTCACACTGAGTGTGCAGGAAAAAATAAATGAATATGAGATTGACGAGAATGGAAAAGATACATACTAAAATTTGTATAAATTGTACTCATGTGTGAGTAACTCAGATAGATTCAAATATCAGATTATGCAGAGTAAAAGGCTGAGAAGAAGCTGGATTTAACAACAGAAGCACTTGTCTGACTGCACGGGTCGAATCTCGTCCTTCACACAGCCACCCGAGCTCTGTCGCTGTGACCCTGCTTGGAAATAGATGTAACCAAATTAAGGCATCTTCCTACTGGCCTTGGGTGGACCCTGATCCAATGACTGCTTTCCTTCTAAAAAAAAAAAAAAAAACGGAACTGGACAGAGGCAGTCACAGGGCGGACGCCACGTGGCCACTCAATGCCGTACGTTTTCCGGGTCTCTTCCATACGGAAGCCACAAACCACGTGCGGCCAAGTCCGTCTTAAGATGCCTCAAAGTGCGTCACACATCGGGTTTCGGAGACGGTGCGAAGAGCACGCGAAACACCTCACTGTATTTTACGCCGATTACGTCCGTCCAGTGTATGTTGCGTAAGCCTAAAGGAACGACTAAAACTCACCTCACCCGTTTCTACCTTCCTCGCGGGGCTGTTAGAAAGCTTAAAATTCGATACGTGTTTGTGGCTTGCGCTGTATCTCTGTCGAAAAGAGGTGCTCTGCGTGCTTTACACAGACATTAGGAGGCAGAAACCGGACTCAAACCAAGGTCTTCTCACCCAAAAGGTCGCGGCTTAATCACCAGGCTGTGTGACATCTCGACTATTGATAAATAAGTGAATAGGAACAAAACTTGCCGCCTCGAGACTCTGCTATGTAGCAGGGACTATGTAGCTATTTCATATACCGTACTCCAAACCAACGTGCCCAATAGCTATTACTATACCCATTCGTTAGATGAAAAGAAAATCTAGTTTCAGTGCCATTATACTCTTGACTGCAAAGCCAGCACCTAGGTAACCCAAACGGACATCCGAGATGCACTCTGCCGTCCATGGTCTTGGTCACAAAGTTATCAGGCCTCCTTTGGAATGAATGTTTTTAAAAACAAAGTGTAAACATGTTGCAATTTCAGACACATAAATAGGTAACCTGTTTCTGAGTGAGCTCAACGAGCCAAAAGGTAACTTAGTAACTCATCCTACACTGCAGCATGATTAGCGCTATGCAGAGCTGCTCATCCACACCCTGGCAGATTAAGAGATATTAATAAGGAAATTCCATGATGGATCACGCTGTGGAAACGCCTCGCCGATCATCAATCACTGAGCTTCCATGGCCTGTGAGGAGCATCTATCACGCAGCTAACGGAGGCTTGCACACGTACACACTCACAAACACAGACAGCCCGGCGGCTCTGGGAGCTGATTTCACCACCACACAAGACAATTAAGTGGTAGATGGGGTTGCGGGAGGACTCACCTCACAGCGAGCTGACGGACGCTGTATGTCGAGAACCTGTAAAGGGCTACAGTTTGCGTAGGAAACGTAACAGATAACCAGGTGCTTTGCAATCACCTTTTATACACAGGAATTAAATACCAGATACTGGAATTTACGAACCAGAACCAAAAACCGGACACGGCCTTCCTTACGACACTGAGGTGCTACAGAAGCAGAAATTCATTTTGGGCTCTGTTTTCCATATTTGTTTCTTTTTATTCCCCTTACATTGTCATCGTCGATTTACCTTTAATGTGAGCTCTTCCCGTTTCCCCACGATCTTTATATACCCAGAATCAAAGTATTTTCCAGTGTGGAAGTATCTTCCCAAAATATTTGTTTCCCGTTTAATTCACAAGGACTATTTCTGAGAAGTTATTGTTCAAGCAAAGTAAATTTTCAGAACACAGAAATGCCTTGTTTACGGGTGAATCTTAAAACCTGTGAGACAACTCACGAGTGATATCTTTTGTGCATGTGAGAAAGACACACGATAATATAATTGCAAGTTTAATTGTCAAGGTTTGGAGACAGCGCAGCGGCTGACCGTGAAGAGGGACATTGGAGACCATTTAGAAAAGGAACGACAGACACAGATCATGAAAATATTTCTGGTTTTAGAACATTTCTTGAGCTCGTCACTACAGTGAGACCAAAAACGTTATGAAACTAGACGTCGAATGAAGACCCTTTTCTCGTTCAGTGCTAGACTCACGCCTGAGTTCGAAACGCCTGCGTCCTGAGCCGCTAGGGTCAGCCAGAGACTGGAAAGCGGTGACCTTCTCTCTGCCACTCTCCGGCAATGTCCGGACTCCTCGTCTGTCCCCAGCAGCGAACTTGGTGACAGAAATCATTTCCTCTCTCCCCTTTTCCTTCTGGAAAGCATATGGCGTAATCTGTCCAATTTATTTTAGCATTCAGGAACCTTCATGACTAATTTCCTGAGCCAAACTCTAATTACTTTAATTCTACACTGCTGGAGAGAATTTGAAAACAGGACTTCTTTAGAAGAAAATTAACTTATATAATGAGTGAAGAGATAAATCATATTAGCTCTAATTAAAGTATATTAACATTTTGGTTGCATATGAATAAAAATCAGACACAATGAAAGCAGGTTTCTCATAAAGGCTCAATTTATGGAGATTTATGAAGATTTTAGGGACTTGCGAAATTTCATTACTTAACATCTCTATTAAGATCTTTACAAGCATGCATAATGAAAAGCCTAATAAAAGATTTAATAAATGGACTTTGGCTTAAAGTCACACTGATTCAGAGCAAGCAAAGGTTTTAAACCCATAATGGAGATTAAAATGATAATTACCAATTTAAAAATACATATGCTATCTCCTCAGCGAGAAGAGGAGAAGCCGGAAACGGGGCTGGGAAGTCGGAGAAGGGTCTCCCCACAAAGTCGGCAATCCCGCGTTGTTTACCTGCTGTGGTCAGGCCGGCAGGAGCCGGGGAAACGGGCGGGACAGTTTACGGGCTGTGACCCTAAGCTCCCGGCCCCTGTCCTGAGCATCCGTCCAGGGCCCTTCGGCCCTGCGCCCAGAGCGCACGAGTCTGGCAAACGGCGGACCTCCAGGGAAGCTGACTGGAGGTAAGCTGCGGGCGGAAAGAGCCGGATTCTTCTCCGGAAGGGCCTTCCCTCTCAGCAGATGCGATGGCACTGGCATTGCTCCTGAGCGGAGCAGGTGCCGGCGAAACAGGCCGCGGAGGGGGCCCTCGCCCGTGACAGGCCCCGGGAGCAGGCGCTGCGCGTCTCATTGGGAGACGAGGCTCACGGCCAGCGTCTCCGGGTGCGGGACGGCGCTGCCTGCTCTGTCCTGGTCCTGGGAACCCGCCTCCCCTTTTATCTGCACTAAGTCCCCCCAGAGCCGTGACATTTTCAGGGTGGGTCTTATTTCCCTGTCCTTCACACGACATCAGCTGTTTACAACTACCTTTTTCTTTTCTTTCTTTCTTTCTTTTTTTTTTCTTTTTACAAATAACATGCCATCATGTAAACTGTGCAGCCTTACGGAGAACCCTTACGGTCACTCTGCAGGAAAAACCTCACACATTCGCAGATTATCAAACACGAAAGACACATTTTAATGGAGAAAAGGCCAGGCTGAGGTCCGTGGAAATGTTTTCCGGTCCCCACGTGAACGCGGTGGCCCTTGGCACGGCAAACCCGCATTCGCACGCGGGGTGAGTTACTCGTCTGCAGAGCGAAAACGGACACACTCTCACGTCCACGTAGCGTCTCTCCAACTCCTAGGAAATATTTATTGAACCACAATTTTTTTAAACTCTGAATTGTATTGCTATCGATACTGGGGGATGAAGAATAAGATAATAGAATTTTCAGAGAACTCGGGAATAAATGGCCATGTAAGAGCAGAGAGAGGGGATGATGACCGTAAAAGACAGACAAGAACTAGTCATCGAAGGTTTCCTGATGGAAAAAAATCTTAAACGATCCCAATAGAGCAAAAAAAAAAAAAAAAAGTGCAATTCTGATAGGAAATCTATTTTAAAAGATATATGTGAAACGCTTAATTGAGATGCTCTTAAACGAAAGGAAAGAAATGTGGAAAAACACAGACATAAGGAAGCGATAGAGGCAGCAGCTTCCCTCGGGGGGTCCTCGGCGTGTGGCGGGTCACGTCTTCTCAGGCGCGGCCCCCACCGCAGATGGAGCGCGCCTCCTGGCACCCCGAATGCCGCACCCCTGTGTGCGAAGGGCGCGCGTGGCCAGTCTCGCGCCCGCGGGACCTGGAAACACATGGCCCGTATGTTACGAAGATCCTCAGATTATGAGCTCATCTTTAAATGGCCCTGGGTTTGCACTGAGCTTCTGAAGCGAAAGCAAATACTTTAGAGAACTGATGCCTCCAACCAATGGTCAAAATGTTTCCAGTGAAAACACACGGTCAAACGTGAACTTCATAAAAATGCAACATAAACACACACACACTCAGGAAATACGGCAGGGTGAGCAAGGACTCGGAAAGGTGAAAACCGGAAAAAGCAGACACGCGAAGGCTTGGGAATTACGAGATGCCGACTATACACCGAGCACACGGCATAAACAAAAGGATTGGTACATTCGACCACATTCGTTTTAGAAAATGTTACTTATCAGAGACACAGAGAAAGGACAGGTGTCCTGTTGAAGAAACAGCGCACCTCCCCTTAGACAAGCGACACTCTTTTTTCTATATTGCTTTCTGAAAGATTTAAAGGTCCGTCATTCACATTTAAGTTTCTAGCTTACCTGAAATTGATTTTTATGTAAGATGTGTGGAGACCTAATTTCATCTTTTGTATGTCTGAACAAGGTTTTATTTATTTATTTATTTATTTTTCCGGATTTGATCATCAGAAAAGAGTCCATAAAAATAAGTTCATGACAAATATATTCTTCCTTTGACCTTATTTCGTAGGTATTTAGGGTATTTAAGATTCATATATTTGCCGAACTAGGAGAGAAAATGAAAAAGCCTCGGACAGAGGCGGACAATCATAGGGGATCATGCGAAGCTTAGATTTTCAGTGAGAACACAGCAGACTTTCGCGGGCAGAGGCTTGTCAAAGGAGATAAAACAGACCCTCCTTCGTAATCGAGGTCAGGTTTTTCTCTGAGAACAGTGGGTCCCGTGCAGCGGGAACTTCGTTCTCACCCAGATCTGTGCCATGGGGCTTTGCGTATGGAGGGGACCGTGCCGGTGACATAGTGATTGAAAGCCGAGTGAGTTGAGACGTGAGCTCGATGCTACGCCCCTAACCACAGGTGTCGAGATGGCCTGTGGGGCTCACGACGGGCTCTGATTTAGGGGTTGGAATACTGGTCGATCCTTTGGCCCTGACAGGACGCGTCCTCCGCGGAGTCCCTCCTGTGACGCCATCTGGTCCTGGAGCGCCAGATTCAGCCCAGGGACACACCCTGCCCGCGGTCGCTCTTATTGGTGGCTAATGTGACCTTCTGCTGTTAACAGCTCTTCCACGATGCCGTGCAGCCCAGGGACAGACATGCTCACAGGGCAACTATGCCCATCTTCGTGTGGGTCCGTGTCTCAGAAGAAATTCATCATGAGCTGTCACGTGCTAATTTTCCATCAGAGGCGTTTGCTCCGTCACCTAACTTGTCACGGGCGACAGTGAGCCTCCGGGAGGTGGGGCCAGCGCGGTTGGCATTCTTATTCTCTAAGTTGTGGGCAATGAGTGAAAAAGGAGGCTACCATTCGCACAGACAATAACGCTGACGGAAATGAAATGATTCTTTTTTTTAGGTCGCTTCATCCTTTTCTCATGAGATTGTTTTTAATAACTCATTGTGAACCGAACATTTCGTATGAGTCAGAAATAAGCATTTCTTCCTCCCATTTCCAACATGGCAAAGGCAGCCAGCTAAGGTATTTAACAGACATTTTAATTCTCTGATCGACGTATCTGCTATATCACGTTGCTCGCAAATACTAAACAGTTCGGAGAGCTGCCGAAAAGTTTTTATAATTGGTTTTCTCGCGTCTCTGCACTTTGATCATCTATTTTCACATTTTAATGATTTTGAGAGTAGATCTGCAATTATGCCTGTTATTTTTGGAAAATATGTTCTATTTTTACTCCCTAGAATAAGTAGCAAGACGCTCATAAGGTTACAATGAAGCATGGACTAACCCAGCACCAGGTCCTGGCAGCTATGTTTTGACAGATATTTCTAATTACGAGTTTAGAAATGCCCACGCAGGTTACAGCTACGCAAGAAAAAAATGCAAAGGTTTTTTTTTTTTTTTTTTTTTTTTTTTGCAAAATGCTTGTATATTTACCGAGTTTGTTGGAAAATGACCCCTGACACTTTCAGTGAAAATGCTCTTATTTTTAGAGGGGTTTTGCAAAATACACCTTTCTTTGCTATTGCATAAATGACCCTTCGAAAGTAGCACAGGGTCAAAAACTTACCAAGTAACTTAAAATTGGAAAATTAGCACTTCCTCAGCAAAGTCTTGGATGAGTAACTTTAATTTTCTCAATCTCTGGCAAGCATGTGACTACATTAAATAAGTCATCAATCTTCTCACTGATTGCTCAGAACGGCACTTCCGCGGGCGTCTGCGCCCGGCCTGGGCCCCAACGCCCCCTTTCTTCTCCAGGATGCCTTCGCTTACACCCCTTACTCTTTAGTAAACTTTTAATATCTTGATTTCATAAGAAAAATAAAACAGAGTAATTTACTCAGGTGATCAGCCACTCCCTTTCCCTAGAGACATAAGGAGAATACTTAGACGCTAAAATATAGAACAAGATTGTGCTTCCGTACCTGATATATTTTGACTATTTCCACAGACTGAATTGGTTAAACCAATGCAAACTTCAGAAGGAGGTTGGGGATCTCAGGACGGAAGGCCTGTTGTGACAAGACACTCTCATAGCGTTATCAATGGAATGCAGGGGCCGCCGGGGCCGCCGGGGACGCAGGGGCGGCCGGGGCCCGCGCGGGAACCCGCGTCTGGCCGGCCTCCGTCCGGGAGGTCCGTGCGCGCCTTCCCGGCTGCTTCCCCCACGGCCCACCCGGGTCCCGCGGGGCGCGGTCACCGCCAGGTGTGGACCGACGCCCAGGTGTGGTTCTCCTCAGCACAGCAGGTGACGCCCAGGGACGCGCTGCCTCGCCCGCCCCGCACCCCGCACCCCGCACCCCGCACCCTGCACACGCCCTGCACGACCGCCGGGGAGCCGGCCGCCGCAGACCCACCCGTGGGCGGCGCGATTCCTGGGAGACGCCCGTCCTTGGTGTCCCGCAGCAGGGGCCCGCCTCGAGCACGACGCCAGGCGTTGGGTGGCGTCCCGCCGCGCATCCCGTTGCCTCGGCAACGCGCGCACTGGCCGCGTGGTCCTGGACTCGCAGCGTTCGTGCAGGCGGGACCCGTCGGCGTCCTCATTATGTCGGGAGGGGGCATCTTAAGCAGATAGCTAAGGCCTCCCAGCCCCGAGTCTGGGCAGCAGTGACAGGACAGGACAGCGTGTGTCGGCGGCGAGGGTTGGCGTCACACAGAGAGCCCCGGGCACCGCGCGCCGGGCAGCATGTGGCCCGGCGCGTTTTGGTCCTGCACATTTTTCCCGTCCGCGCAGCCCACAAGGGGAGAAGGGGCGCGAGTCGGTTGGGAGGCTGACGCCCTTAGAACAACACCTTCCGGTGTCTCCCACCGGGAGAGGCGGGAGGGGCCCTGGCCTGGTCGCCTTCCTTACCCCTATCGGCTCTGCATGCCGTTTGCCTGACGTCCTTCCAAAGACGGCAGTACCTGTTCTCTTTAACCACGAGAGCAAAGACAACATCGGGGTTTTTAAATTCCGTATTATATGTATGAATTATGAACATGGAAACTAGCCATTTCTTAAAATCTGAAGACGAGGTTGCCCACCCCCCGCCCCCCGCAAATAATGCCAGTGTGGCTGAGAAGTCTCTTCCCCAGGCCAGTGGCGGACGTCCAATCTCTCACGGACAGAAACACCAGAGGCCAGTAGGGAAGAAAGTGTAGAACAGTGGCTCGGAGAATTATGAATGAAAAGGACAGCAGCGGGTGATCTGGAAGGTCAAAGGCGCAACAAGCAGGGTCTTCTGGGAAGAATCAATTTCAGAACTGTGAGTGAAATTGTCTGAGTACGGGAAGGGAGAGAAATTTCAGTCGTGTTTGGAGGTTCGTCTGACACTTCCATCAAGTGAAGAAAATATGAATAATCTAGCCTGTACGTGTTCGAGCTATAAGTCGAAGATAGCATGTGAAATAAATTCAAATATCACCATTAAACAGTGCACAAAACATTGATTTCACTGTATCCTGCTGTTGGTTGGTTTGTTTGTTTTTAACTTCCATAAGTACCAACATATCCAGGGGCAAAAGGGGTTCGTTTCGATCTCTGCTGAGCCAGAAAGGATGGAAAACACTGGAATGGGCCAGACATGGGTTTCTAAAATTTTTTGAAAGTTTTCCCTGGCTTTAATTCAACGCAACTCAGTAAGTGTTCTTTAGAGATAGAGTTAACGTGCTCTTAGCTAATAGAGGGACTTAGATTAGATGGAATTAAAAGGTTCGTTTGCTGGTTTTCACTTAAGACCGCGACACTCTATCTGACCATTCATTTCACTCTCTGATTTCCAATTCTTTTTGGCAAAACAACTGTGAGTTTCCGGAGAGGGAAACGGCCTGCGAGGCATGGCCAGGTTCCCTTCTGCGCTCTGCTTGAGGGAAGCTGGTTCTCCGGTCTCCAAAGTCATCTCGAGTGACGATCCTCGCCCCTGGAATCAGGCGCGTCGCGGGACGTCTGAGTGCCGGATGGAGCCTGGCTGTCCAGCCCTGCTTTTCCGCGCTCTTGGTTTAGAACGGCCCGTACAGAGCCGAAGGGATTCTGCCTGGCAGGCCGCACGTCACCGAGACGAGAAGGCACAGTTCCCAGCGGGTGCCTCTGCCGGGTCCACGGAGACCACGTGGGTTCCGGCACCGTATCGTTTCCGTCCGGTCCACGCGAGCACGTTCCTCCTCGTGGGACCCATTAGAACACAGGTTCCGGGAAAGGAAACGCAAACTTTTCCGCAGATCGAGCCAAGAAAAGATCTGACACGGCCCTTTAAACACCCTCCCCATCCCTGAAACAACTTATAAATAACAGCATTTTGTCAGATCATCTCGGTTGCCTGATATTACCGCGGCCTTCACGGCGACAGGGGCATAAAAGTCCTTGAGGGCGGGATGTGTTACGAGCACCGCTTCTTCGTTCCAGACGTGTTTGCTGGGCGGGGGGCGCAGCAGCGCCGAGGGGAGACGGGGCCCGGGCGGGGGAGGCGGCACCGGCCTTGGACAGGCACCGTTTTTCCTGAGACCTTCCGCAGCCGGCGCAGCTGACGTGTGACAGCATCGACCCAGGCAGGGCGACCAACGACCGGAGGGGACACTCTGCATGGCCGGGTTTAAGAAGTAAGGAAAGGAAAAGAATGATCTGTTTCTTCATCTGAGAGCGTGAGCAGAGTCAGAGCAGGACACCCCCAACACACACGCAAGCACACGCACACGCACCGCACACACCACACACACACACACGCGCGCGTGCACCACACACATGCACACACCACAGACACGCACACACACCACACACACACATGCACCACACATACCATGCACACATACCACGCACACACATGCGCACACACACACGCACCGCACACATCACACACACATGCAAGCACACACCATGCACATGCACATACACCATGCACACACACAACACACATACAAGCACACACATGCACACGCTACACACATGCACACACCACACACACAAGCACACACATCACACGCACCACACACACCATGCACACATACCACGCACACACATGCGCACACACACACGCACCGCACACAACACACACACATGCAAGCACACACCACGCACATGCACATACACCATGCACACACGCAACACACATGCAAGCACACACATGCACACACAGCACACTCACACAAGCACACGCACCTCACACACACAAGCATACACACCCCACACACACAAGCACGCACACACACCCTCAAACTGCATCTACAGTGTTTGATCAAATATATGCAGTTCCGGGACATGATCAGAATTCTAAGTGTCAAATTTAGTGCTTTTGGAAGATTATGTCCATTTCAAGAAAATAAAATCTCTACTTATTTCAAATAAGGAAAATCGCTTTCTTCCTCCGAAACGAGAGGAAATGCAAAGCGCGGCCGTCCCAGTCTCCCCACCCCTGCGAAGCCCCGTGAGCACCAGGAGCGGTTCTCCGTCCTCGAAGGTGACACGCTCGCCGTAAATGAACCATTTTCTCAGTCGCGCCCCTGTCAGGTGTCCCAGCGTGGAGGCGAAACTTTAAATCAGTGTCTTCGGTAAGTCTTACTGTAACTGTATCGGACATCATGTTGGACGTGATTTGGATTTGATCGTATCGCCTCGTGCGTGGTGAGATTAACCCACCAAACCCAGCTTCTCACGACGCTCGGCGGTTCCCGCGACTGTCTTGTGCTAAGCATCGGGCTCCCCCAGGCGGATTCCGTCCGTGGGATCCCAGAGATGGGCTGACATATCCAGGGTCATTAATAGATGACAAAGCGATCATTAAAAAACAGAGACCCGGGTCGAGCTCCGGCTACGCGGTAGACGCAGTATTACATTCCCATAAACTGGCCGATCATTCCGAGAGGAAGAAAATGTTATATGCGTTTTGCCGACCAGGGGCTGAGACTCGGCGGTCAGAGGCCACTTGCTCCGGTGGACGCCGGCTGAGGCGTGGAGCGGAAAACCGCGGCCTCAGAATGCTCGTCTCCCACGCTGCGAGGTAGCGCAACTTTTTCCTTCCGTTAGTATAAGAGAGTTGCTCACCCGATATCCTGCTTCGGTAGAGTGGACCGGGCTCACACACACACTCACACGCACACCAAAGCAAGCTCATGAGTAGTTTCTGAGAAATGCATCGCCCTGCACAGTGTGTGTGTGTGTGTGTGTGTGTGTGTGCGCGTGTGCATTCGCACACATGCACAAACACTTCAACAATCAAATGACCAGAAGTGGACGCAGAAAACAAAGCGTTTCGGGGCTCGGCCGTGTCTTCAACGCCCTCTGACGTCTGTGTATTCGCGCCCCGTGTTTCGTCTGGTAACGGTGCATTTCCCAGCCCTAGGGCGCCTCAGTCCCCATGCCCGGCACACACGTCCTGTTCCGCTGTGTTCCTCACCCGGCTCTGAGACGCATCCACCCTGGTCACGAGCATTCAAAAACAGGACCGCGACGCGGAGGCGGAGTCTCTCTGAAGCTCGGCAGTTCAGGTAAGAGACGGTGACCAGAATCTCTGCGTCCGAGTGTTTTTCATTCATCCGGGAAAGAGAGAAAACACAGATCGGCCTGAGACAACGCTTAGAGGCGAGCCGAGTAACAGGGGCACGCCCCGAGCATCCGTGTGGACAGTCTATAAACGAGTCACACGCTGACCCCCTCCCCCGAATCTGTCAGGGACGAGACGGCACGAGGTGACTGAACGGAAGAAAATGGCAGCGCGCATACGATAAGAATGCAGCAGTATTTCATTTTTTGGCAAAACACATCTTTCAACTGAAGATCACGGGAGCGGCGGACGCGGGAGTGTGGATGGACCGTCCCCTCCCTCGGGAGGCGGTGGGGGCTTGCCGGTGGCGGGGTGCAGAGATGGAAGGCAGCCCTCCTCGTCCCCACTGTGGGGGCGACCCAGCGCCCGCAGACCCCGTGATAAGCCCTCTGCGGAGCACGCAGGTCGAGACGGACGCTGTCTGTCAGGGCCGTGGCCCTGAGACACCCTCAGCCCGTCCACACGTCGGTCCTGGTCCCGATGGCAGGGGGACGGGTGTCTGTTTTGAAAAAGGCTTGAACTAAAGAACCACGTCGGCGGATGGTTTCGTGGGGGACCCCACCGCCTGCCTGCCCCCCGGGCGGCTGGAAGCCCGGCTCTCACTTAGGCATCAAAGACCCCGCAGGCCAGGAAAGAGCAGATTCTCAGGATGGTTTAATCCGGCCAGTAATTAAATGGGGCGTCCCGGGGCGTCTCCGGGGTCTGCTTATCAGTTTCCCATTGATCCTAATGAGGAGGCGTGACGGGCACGGCTCGTCTGCACCCCTGAAATCAAGTCCGGGGGAGCCGGGGGAAGTGGGGATACGAGCACGTTGAGCGGCGGCCGAGGCCCGTTTCCTCGTCTCCCCCCGACTCCCGTTAGGACGTTCGCACTCTGCAAACGGCGATAACTGGAAGTTACAGGAGAGGGATTGTCCCCTTCCTCTTTTTTCCACAAAACAAGAGCGAGAAGCGCTAAGGCTTGCAAAAGATCCGCTCCCAGCGAGCCCCGAGGCATGCGCATCATGGTCGCTAGTGATGGGAAGAGCTCTGCATCCTGGACCTCCCCAGACGGTCCAGGGCTCGGAGACCAGCGGGTGGTCCTCGCCTCCCGCTGACAGGGACCCTGGAGAAACCTCGGGGTGCGTCCCCAGGCAGCGGCTGAGCCCCCCGTGTCGGCGGACCCTGTGCTGAGCCACGGGGCTTGGGGGACGGCCCCGGCCGAGCCGGGGTGCAGAGAGGGATGGTGGTGTCACAGTGAGGCTCCCCACGTCTGTCTGTCTGTCTGTCTGTCTCTGTCTCTCTCTCTGTCTGTCTGTCTCTCTCTCTCTCTCTCGGCTCGTTTTCATCAACTCACGCCCCCGGCCGGCTGCTCCCGCGTGCCCCAGATGTGTGATTTTGATGGCTTTTGTGGTCTCTTTCTTACTGACATTTAAATATTTGCTGTCACTTCGATTCTCGGAGTCCTGTCTGGCCGGCAGCCTCTGTCACTGGGCGGCGTGGGGGCCCTCGGGCAGCCTGGTTCCTGCGTGCGGCACTGGGCTTCGAAAGACATGGGTCTAAAAGGGCTTCGAGGTCATTGCGTGTCAAAGCCCATGTTGTCGTCTGTGGGTGTCGTTTTCGGAATTTCCATGTGTGTTCTGGCTTTTCACCCCTCGCCTGAGCACAAGCCCCTGAGGGCGACCGTTACAGGGTTACAGGTGGGGCTGCTGACCAGGTGGGCGGGCCTGAGGGAAGGCAATGGCTCGAAGGTGGTTTTTAAAAACAGCCTGACAAAATCAGGGCGGTCAGTGAGACGGGTAAGACTCATTTTTCACCCCATAATTCAGTTCCTTCCCTTCTTTTTTAAAAAAGTAAACTAGGTCAGCAAAAATGTGAAACCGTTGTATAATAATCGCTACAAATCACTTAGAGTTCTGGTTCAAGGGGTTTTAACCTGGTAATAAATTACCCTTCTGAGAGGAGACTCAGAGTTAATTATGCCCATTACTCTAATTTTATTTCATATCTAGGGGGGAACTTGCGAGAAGGTCCCACAAATAACTCACCGCGGGCAGCAGCCCCTATGTTCTCCTGAAGCAGGCTGGAGGTTCTCATCAATGCCTATCACAATTTCTGCCCATGGACCTTTCATTTTATGCTGAACAAAGGACCAACATAATAACAATAATAATAACAACAACAACGACAACTGTGCGGAGGCCCGAGAAGTACTGTTTTCTCTGCAGAGACACCGTTTAGAACTGGCGCTTTGTCATCATTCAGCCCCCGCGGTCATTGGCAAAGGAATTGTCCTCCCGGGCCAGACCTTGCTGGGTGCTGGGTCTGGCCGGTGAGTCCCCCGCCCCGGGCACTGGACGCTCGTCCTGCAAAAGCCTCATTAACCAGAAACCACGTAATCAACCGTCATTCCCCCTGGAGGGATGCATGGATCACAGAGATCATGAGAAACGCGGCTCCATCAGGAATTTCGACTCAGATTTAAGCTGGGCACCCCAGGCCTGTGTCAGCCACACGCCGATGCATCCTCTCCACAGTGAAAGGAAGAATCTCGATTCCGCCGACGAACCGCACGGCGGTCGTCACAGAGACCCGGCCGCGGCTCTGTGTCTGCACCTCCTGCGACGGGACCGTCACCGGCCTGTTGGAGTGACCGCCGACGGCTCAGGCTCTCACCCCCGCCAAGGGCGCGCGCATCTCCGCATCTCTGTCCAGCTTCTGGGAGAAAAAATCGTTGACGTGGGCTGCTCTAGTGGAGACCCGAAACACACCGGCAAAAGTTTCCGTAGCACATTTCAGTGAGGTTTTAAAAAGCCGTTGGCGTAATACGTCCTCCGAATGTAATCTCCTTTTTTTATGCATTCTTAATTTTTGGAGGATTGGGCCAGATTGTCATCTTTTACGCTGCAAACAACAAAAAGATCAGCTTGAATTAAATTTAAAGATGAGTAGGTGTGATAAGCACCCAGCTAATTCTGTGCCCGTGAAACTCGGCTGCAGGGTCGCGGGCTGCTTTTCAGGGCCACGAGCATCGTCCCCATCAGATCACCCTAAGAGAGGGGTCAGGTGCCCCGTGATCTAACCAGGGAACCCTGAAGTCTTTTAGCAGCAATTACCCTAGAGTGTGAGTGAGTCCCCTTCCGTGCTGGGGGCCTGTCCCACGCGCCTCAAGTCTGGCGTGGGCCGCAGGGAACCAGCCAGGGGGCGTCTATATAGCCGGGGCGTGCGGGGCAGGCTCTCAGGTCCACGTCACAGCAAGTCCCCTGTCTCTAGGAGACGGATGAGCTGGCTCCTCTGTGAACCCGCTGCAGGGAAAGAGACCCTCTGCCCGCACACCGTCCCCTCCCCACAACGTCTCGGGCCCCTCGCGTCCTTCCCCACTGTCTCTGCTGCAAGGTGGACTGTGGGCTTTGCGGCTGGCCGCGGCAGGGCCCCCTCTCCGTCCCCCATCACTGCCGAGGGTCCCTCTGGCCCCAGGGTTCGGTGGCTGTGTGTAGAAGCCTGTGTCTTGTATCCCCAATGGTGCGCCCCAACCGCCAATTCCAGGGTGCTGTGTAGAGTCCCCCCACACAGAACGTCGTGCTGAGCGTCCGCCGGCGGAAGGAGGACAGTCCCGGGGTGGGGACGGAGGCGCATGCCAGGCGGCAAACTGCCGTCTCTTGTCCCGTAAGGTGGAACCGGGGCCTAGGCCCGGGGCGGCTTCTCGGTCGCGGCCCCATCAGTGACGCCCAGCAGGGGAGTGGCCGGGACCTGACCGTCCAGTGTCAGGGCCCACAGCACAGCAAACTCCGAGGCGTGGCGCTCGGGCGTGGCGGGCAGGCGGCCCCTGGCGATGCCGTGGCGCGCGTGTGTGCCCAGGGCCCTGGGGACGAGACGAGCACAGCCACCCACGCAGCCAGGGCGTCGGCGCAGCTGCGGCCGCTGAGCCTGACAGCGCAGACTCCCCGTCTTCCTACCCGCCGGGGCCGCGCGGGCTGCGGCGTCCACGGAACAGAGCGTGGGGGCGGCCGCGCCGAGCCAGGTGCGCAGACGCCCGCGTGCCCCATGACCCCGCCCCCGCCCGGCGTCCCGTGCCCGAGCTCCTTCATGACCCGGTGTTTTGTCAGCACAGTGAGTCCTTCTCATCACCCCGGAAAAGCTAAACAGGGAGGATGCTGCCCTGCGAAGTGCGAGGAAATGAATTACTCTGTGAGGAGATGCGTGAGACATCTCACACTGATAAGGACGACACGTGAATTTCGAGGTGCCTATGGAATATCCAGAGAAGAAATATGTATTGGGGGGAGGAGAAAGAAAGAGAGAGAGAGAGACACACGTCCCAGGGAAACTCAATATATGGAGCTGGGAAGTTATACCCCAGAAATGAGATTATTGATTTTAAATCATTTTGATTAGTTTCCTAATTTTATACAATAAAAATGTATAATATTTTTAAAAGAAAAATATTAAAGAGCTATAGAACTTTAGGCAGAGAAAGACTTAAAAAATTACAAAAATGTATTTTTAGAGTCTTTGCGTGTTAGTATTATTTTAGTACTTTATATTTTAGTATACACACATTTTCGCCCTTTTAGTCGCCCGTGAGTTTGTGGGGAATACATCATGAGGCATGAACAATTTGATAAGAAAATCAAATCATTTTAAGACCATGGTCGATATCGTCAGATTGATTTTTGGACATTATTAAAACAATTACAATAACAAAATTGAGGGTCTCTGAGGCAGTCTATCACATCAGTCAAATACGATGACACCCTCTTAAATCACCATTCAATAGCCTTTTAAGTCTATCGACTTGAAGTGGTTCATCGATAACACTATTAGCATCACCAGTAATAACTACCATCGATCAGGCACATAATATTTGCTGGGATAAGTACTAAAACCATCTATAAGTATTACCTCTAATCCACACAAAAATTTCAAGTTGAAAAATCTCTCCCCTATTTTATTTATTTAAAAAGATTATGGCTCAGGTAATGAGCATGGCTAAGGGCACGCAGTAAATACCGGATTTATAGTTTTGAATACAGGTTAACCTATGCCAAAGAAAGTAATATACTTATTTCTCCTGTTCAGGAGCTAGTTTACGAAGATGGCTTGTTAATTGATATTTTGGAAAGGAAATACCTGAGAACGGTTTAATGAACATGTTTTTCAAATATGCATGGATTTTAATCGGTACATAGTATCCAGTATTCCTGTGGGAAGAGTAAGTGTTTCTTTCTTATGTAATACAAGAAAAATTGTTTCGAAGAAAAAAGACAACCACGGGGTTTCATGTTGTAAAATAAACACACCTATGTAATTCTTTCTCTTTTTGTGCTTGTCGAGGGAAGAAATGAAACACACCACATACACGCACACATGCGCGCGCGCGTGCACACACACACACACACACACACACACACAAAGAGCACCCCTCTTTTTTAGGTAGAGATTTCAAGAAGGCCTGTTCTTCTAACCGGAGATACTGTAACAATTAATTAGAGACATATAGTTTACAACGTGTGAAACTGTGTCTAAGTGTGACACGCTCAGCGGGTCAGGAGAAGAGAGGCAGATTCATGTCTGAAAACGCTACGGAGGACGGGAGGGAGGAACTCGGGGGTGGCGCACACACGCCTTCCGCGGGCTGCTCACCTGCTGCAGACTAAACCGCGCGGGCAGCCCCGCCCGCTGCGGTCCCCGGGTTCCCGCACGTGCTCCGCGCCTCTGCCTCTGCCCGCACGTGCGGGCCTCCCGCCCGCCTCTCTCTCCGCCAGCGTCCAACCCGGACAGCCGGAGACCTCCGCAGGCCGCCCGCAGCGGACGACGCAAGCAGGGGGCGCGCGGGAAGGACGCGGAGGCCCCGCCGGCCCCGCCCAGCGGTGGGGCCAACAGCGGCGTCCGTGGAGCGCTCCGTCCAGCAACGGCAGGACGCGCCTCCTTCCCAAGCTCACGTGGGGCGTCCAGCAAGACGAACCGCATCCGGGGGCGCATAACAAACTTAATTTTGTTTGGGGAAAAAAAAAATCATTCAAAGTATTTTTTCAGACCTCAATGAAATTAAACTAGAAATTAATAACAGAGAAGCTGGAAGGTTCCCAAATACTTGAAAATTAAAAAAAAAAAAAGACTTCTTAATAACCCATGAGTCAAAGCAGAAGTCTCAAAAGAAATTAAGATACATTTTTAATCTAAATAAGAAGAAGAATAAAAGTTACTTAAATATGCGGCATGCAGTAAAAACGCTTGGAAGGACAGTCATAGCGCTGAACGCGTATCTTGGAAGATTACGAAGATCCAAAATGAACAACGGAAGCTTCCACCTCTGGAAGCTGGGGAAAGAAGAGCAACTCGAGCCCGAGGCAACCAGAACGAAAAGTCATAAAAACGAGAGCTGAAATCAATGAAATCGAAAATAGGAAAGCCGTAAAGAAAATCAATGAAATCAAAAGCCGGTGGTTTGGAAAGACCAATGAAATGGATGAACATCGAACGAGGCTCCCCAAGAAAAAAGGGAGAAAACGTACAAGTCATCAGCATGCAAGACGCCGGGGTCATCGCCGCCGACCCCACGGACCTCGAAAGCATGACAAAGGTGGCCCGCGAGCACCTTACGCCACAGTTTTAATAATGGATGAAGTAGATTAAGTCTCTGAGTGACACAAACCTCCAAAACCGCGAAAGAACAGCTACATAATATCAAGAGGTAACAGTGTCGAAATGACAATTAACGACCTTCCGAAACAGACGTTGCCAGGACCCTGCGAGTCCGTCAGACGTTTAAGATGAAAGTGATGCCGATTCCCCACAATTTCCTCCAGAAAATTGAAGTAGAGAAAACACTTCCTAACTCGCTCTGTGAGGCCAGAATTACCCTAATATCAAACCCAGAAACAGACATTGCAAGGAAAGAAAAATAAGACCAACATCCCTCATGAACTGAATTCCTCAAAAACGCATCATCAAAACGAATCCAACAACGTACGAAAATAATTGCACATCTTAACCAAGTAGGATTTATTCCAGGCTTGTGAAGCAGTTTTGGAATTTGAAAATCGATCAGTATAATCCACCATATCAACCAGCTAAAGAAGAAAAATCCTATCTCCCACTCACACAGAGAGAAATACATCTTAAAATGCTCCATGACTATTGAAGTTGAGTTTCAAATGGATTTCGAGTTCCCTAGTTTCTGAAACAAAGAGATACTTATATATCTGGTTCAGTATACGACAGTCTTGAGATATAAACAGGGCAGCAATTTTTTAATCGTTTTTAGGAATTTCTTGCAATTAGATACAGTTTAAAATACAAATTTTATAACATTACTATTGGTTGAACTTTTGATTTTTTTTTGTTAATTCAATAAAACAGTTGATAAGAAATAGAGTCACAGGAGAAGGGAAACCTACAGATACCTTCTCAGGAATAATTAAAATGACATTTTTTTAAGTTTGAATTAGCTTTCTTTACAAAACTATGCAAAGTAATATATAGGCATTATTTTAATCATTGCATATATTAAGTAGGGCCTTAGTGCATGAAAAATAATTACCCTCAGCAAATAGCATCTCTTTATCTCATGAACAAAGTGAGCCTTGAGTGTGGCGATTTTTTTTCCTGGTTTTAGTGACTGGAAAACCCAGAGTATATTTTGAAGTTGGACTTTGATAGCCGTGGAAAACCTTATGAGTTATTTTCATGACCCAACTTGTCCTCGGTTTTATTTTCTTGATTTTTCAAGGAACAGTTTTTCTTTAACTCATTGTGTACGTGTGTGCATTTTAAAAATTAACAATGCAAGGTGAATTTCTATGAACATTAATTCATATATCATTTTTTTCTCTTCAAACCTTTTGTTATTCCTCTTCTCTTCTCTCATGGATTTATTTCTTTATTAAATTTATTAGGGTGACATTAGTGAATAAAATTATATAGGTTTCAAGTGTACGACTCAATAATGCATCATTTTTAGAACAGCTGTAGGTGTAGAGTGAGATCGGGGGGTCGGCACAGAGACCCTCCCTCCTGTCCCCCCACACAGGCTCCTCCCCACTGACGACAGCCCACCCGCTGGGACACTCCTGACAACAGAGGAGACTGTGCCCACACGCCGTCATCACCCAGAGCCCACGGGTGGCATCAAGGTCACACGGGTGGCCGGCCGCGTTCTGTGGGTTCGGACCAATGTCTATCAACAGGTGCCCTGCGTTACATGCTGCACAGAGTGGCCTCGCTGCCCCGAACCCCCCGTGCTCCCTCTGCCCGTCCACCCCCTCCCCACGCACACCGAACTCTACAAAGAAAAAAGCTGATGCCGAGAATTACTGAGAATTTTGCCCTGGGCCAAACAGATCATTAGTGGCCGATCGTGGACTATTGATATCCAGCCCGCGGATTTTTTTTCCTAATCAAATGTCAATAACGAATAACGGGATTGCTCTTGCTTTTCATAGTATTATCGTACTCGAGCAGACACGTCTTCTCCCCTCCGACCCCCTAACGTAGTTAACTATCTAACGATTTACGTCCAACCTTGAATCCTGGGGACAGTCGTCAGGGCCTGTAGCGGTGCCCAAAGTTCCCTGGGCCCGGCCGCAGGGCCGGGCCGCGCTTTGTACAAACACTCACTGGGAGAAAAGGGCGTTTTCGTCTTCATTTGCGATGCTCATTGCAGGGGCTTCTACACCGCACCGTCGCGATTCCGTGCGAATGGAAATTATGAAACGAAAAGCCCAGGCGTCAGGGAGAAGTCACCCGAGCTCGGGCCGGCTGGAGAGGAGGCGAAGAGGGTGTGAGAGCCGTGCGTGATCGGGTCCCCAGAGCGCCACCGCGTGTCCTTGCCGACGACCTGCAGGGCGCGAGGAGGACGGAGACCCCGAGAGACAGCGCCCCGGGGCCGCACGTTCCCGCCTGGCCCCTGACTTTGACAAGGAGCTGCTGCATTCGCACGGGCCCCAAGAGCAGAAACAGAACCCAGAAAACGCCCACCTCCTTCTCACGGGGCCCACCGCACAGCACGCGGTTTCCTGAAGAGCGGGGCCGTGTCTCACGGGGTGCACACGCACACGCACACGCGTGCACACACGTGGGACGCGGCCGCTTGGCGTGTCCCGGTCGCTGTCCAGCGGCGTTCGGGCGTCTCCGTCTGTCTCCTTCTCGTCCAGCTCGGCCGGTGTGACCCGCCGTTTCATCAGCGGGGTCCTGGGTGCCTGGGACCCCCCTGCTGGTCGCCCGCCCTGAGCAGCACCCCGAGAAGTGCCTCGGTGTCTCCCCGCTTCCCGGCGGCACCCAAGCGCCTACGAATGCGGGGAGAAACCCAAGCGGGGGGCTCCGGTCTCAAGGAGCGCGGGGTCCCGGTCGCCCTGGGGATCTGCGTCGCGTCCTAGGGAAACGCGGCGAGCGCGTCTCGTCTCCACCTGCACGCGCCTCGGCCTTCGCGGCGCGGCGCCCGCACTGGGCCGAGTTCCCACGACGAAGCCCCCTCACCCCCCCCATCTCTCCCCCCGCCCCGAGTCACGTCCCGATCACCGGCTCGGATTTTGCTAAATCAAACGCAAGACTTTGCCTGTTTCACTGAGTTTCCTAAAAACACCTCGACCTTCTGGCTCCCCTGGCGTCGCAGGGACATTCGCGAGCCTTTAAGCTGGTAAAAAAGGGGGGGTGCGGTGAGGGAGTGGCGGAGGGGGGGGCAGGAGGACGCGCCGCCGCCCGCAGCTAAGCGGACCCGCGGTCGCCGGGGACCGAGCGCTCATGCCGGCCGAGGTCGGTCCCTCCGGCCGCGCCGGCCCGTCCGCCCCGCTCAGGGCGCACGGAGAACCCGCCGGACGTGGGCACCGCACCCCGCCCGGCTCCGGGGGCCGCGGGCCGAGTCTGCGAGCGGGCCCTTCCCGCCTCCGTCCCGCCTCCGTCCCTCTTCGTCATCTGAAGAGGAACCTCAGCGACGTCGCCGTAGAGACTCCGTAAAAGACGGTCGCCAGGTCCCTCCTGGAACCGCTCTTTCTCCGAAAACTAGTGCCGAACGGGGGTCGCGAGGTCAATGCCTGGTCCGGCCGGGCCGAGGTTTTAACGGAGCCGGAAACGAGGACCAAGTGAGGGCGCGGACGGAACGCGTTGCCGTGGCGACAGGTGCGGGGGGCGGGGCCGTCGGGGGGCGGGGGGAGGCGACGCGGGAGCCCCCCGCCCTGGCCGCGGGGAGAGCGGCGGCGGCGGCGGCGGGCAGTGGCCGCAGGACTGGACCGGGCCCTCCCCGGCGGTGACCGGACGCGCGGGGCCGGCCTGGGACAGGCGGACACGGAGGCCGCGCGGTGACCTCGCGGACCTCGTGGGCGCCTCCCTGATGCCGCGGGCGCCACGCGGGCGCGTCACACCCCCAGCCTTGCTGGGCACGATCCGCGGCGTCTTCCTCTCCGGACCCGGCGTGCCTCGGACCCGCCCGCCCCTCGCCGCCCGCGGGAGCGCCGTCGGGGCTTGGGGAGGACGTGACTCTGCGGGCTCGCTCGGCTCCGCGCGCCTCACCCAGGCCCCCAGGCACCCCGGCCCCGGCCGGAGCCGTCCCGCCCTCTGCCTCCCACAGGCGATGTCGCTCAGCGCGGCCGCACCCGCCGGGCACACGGGCCCTGCGAGCCTCGATCACTCGGTTAGAACAAGATACAAAAGTTGGAATTCGAAAGCCAGGCCTTAGTCGCACTGGCCACGTGGCACGTGTTTGGCGGCCACGTGTCCCCAGGGGCCCCCCTGCCACACAGGGCACTTCTGTCACCGGGGACAGCGCTTTGTCACAGCTTCCTCTGTCACTCCGTGCTCAGCAGAGGCACCGCAGGCCCCAGGCCGTGTGGGGCAAGAACCACGTCAGACTAGCCTCGGCCGGGGGGCCAGGACAGCACACCGCTGCGTCCAGTCCCCGTTAACCCAGGAGAGGGACAGCCAGCCTCCTCCCCCAGCAGAGCCTCATTTAGCTTAGGAAGGGAGCCAAACAATAATAGTAATTGTAATAGTAATAGCGGAGATAATTACCACTAATGTGATGCAAATTGCTGGAACACTGGCACTATGAAAAGACCAACTCCACAATGCCGCTCGCGGATCTCAAGTGAGGGCATCGCGAGGCTGCAGCCCCGTTTGATATCGCTCTGCGTCTGTCCCCCCGATTCTGCTCCGTGGGGCGCAGGCCTCCCGCGGGTCATCTCTTCCCTCGTCCACATCACACACATCTGCAAAGTTAGGGCGCCAGCGATGGCTCGCGGCCACCGAGCCCGCACCGCGTGCTGGGCCCTGATGCGGGCGCTGGGCACGCACCGGTCGGGTCCCCGCTCCAATGCCATGCGGAGGCGGCACCCTCTGAACCCCGCTCGGGGTGTGAGAAGCCGGGTTTCAGAGAGGAAGGTGACGTGGCCGCGGGGCACGGCCACAGGGGAGCAGGGCCGCGGCCCGAGCGCCGTCAGGCAGGGCACGGCCTACGGGATCCCTTGGCAAGGTTTTTAGAACCTAATGAAAACTATAGGCAAACCCCCCAGGGGATAAAAAAAAGCAAACAAACCTGTCTTTAAAAACAAAATTTAACTCGGGGGCTGCTTTCTGGGCCTCGGCTCGCAGAGCGGCCGCCTGCCCGAGCTTGCCCTTTGCCGCCAGATGCTCCTGCCCCCACCGTCTGCCGGTGACTGCAGCCACAGTCCCAAGAATGTTCATTTTCGAGTGCGGTCAGGACGCTTTAAATGGCGTTCACAGCAAACCTCTGCGGTGCTTGTCTGTGGGTACCTGTTAGCGCGTCAGCCGGTGTGTGAGGCTGTCCCTGGTAAGCGCTGCCCAGGGACCGGCCAGGATGCGGGGCTGACCCCCCAGCCGGGCGGCGGGCTGGGAATGGCCCACGGTGCGGTCAGAAGAGGTGCGGCTCCAACGCGTGCGGGACACGCAGTGAGCCCCACGCCCTGTGAAACGCAGGGGAGCCGCGCGCGGGTCGGTGGCCGGGCGCCGGGCAGCTGTGTCTGGCTGCCCTGTGGCTTCTCCCTGCACCAGAGGACAGCAAGCCGGGGGGGGTGGGGGGGCAGGGCTGGGGGTGGAATGCGCCACCCCGAATGTGCTGCTTGGCACGAGGGTTATTGTGAGGTGCAGGCCCTCGGGACGCGGCAGGAGCCAGCGGGGCGCGTCACCCCCCCCACTTCTCCTGCAGAGGCCGGAGTGGAACTCCGCGGGGCGGACGCCCCTCCTGCACCGGGGGAAAGACGCACGCTCATCACCAGAGCCAGGGCTGGGGGGAGCCATCTGCCCAACAGACCCGGCTAAATACCCGCCGCCCCCACGTCCCCGTTGCCGTCCCCGGGGCCTGTTCGCAAACGCTGGGGCCCGGCTGCGCCTCTGGGTCTCGTTTCCTCCGCGAGCCCCGGGGGCCTGGAACGCCCCGCCCCGCGGCTGCGCACACTCGCGTCCCGCAGAGCCGCCCCACACGGCTTCGTTCTCGCCCCTCGCGGCTCCTGGCAGAGCCGAGGCAGAGCGGGTGCAGGGCGGCTGACCCCCGAAGGCGAGGCTCTCCGGCACCCTCACGTGGGGAACCGCACGCACCTTAGGTGCCCCCAAACATCAGACGGGACCTGGATGCGAAACTGTCACTCAGAGCGAGCGCTCCCCGAGCGACGGGAGATGTGTGGTTTCCAAGAAAATATGAAAACTCTGATTAAAATTAAAGCAGCAAGCATCTCCTGACCGGAGAGAGAGCTTTATTTTTTTTTTGTCGGGCTTTTAATCACTTGCGAGCATTATCTCTGACACCGACACCTGCGTAATCACACGTGCACGCGCGTGCACACGCATGCACACGCACGGAAGGCTCGGAATGTTTAAATGCTTGAAAAAAGGGCTCCGTGACTTTCAGACGAGGCTATATTCATCAAACAGCCTTTCCGAAGGAGAAGGGGAAAATTATGCTAACTTTAAAGACGAATTATACGGCTTTGTAGATTCTCGTCCAGCGAAGCATTGAGATAGGGCGGTCTGAACATAAAGCCGGATGAGGCGTTATTTGGGAATGTCCTTCTGAATTAGACTTCTTCAGAGCAGAAAATGGTATCTATTTCCTAAAAGACTATGTGCCATTGGAGATAACGCACCGTGTTGTTTGAAGCCGGTGAGAAATCCATTTTCCCATAATAATGAATGAGCACGGTGCGCCCCGCGAAATGGCTTTGTAATCGCCGGCAAGATAAAAGCGGAATTTGATTATCCTAATTAGGGTGGTGCTACGGAGACGGCTCAGAGCGGGCGGCGTGTGGCTTGCGGTGTGAGCGGGATGACTAAGTACCACCTGGTTGTTTGTAAAACCGCCGCTGGGTGTGCCGAGCCATTAGCAGGCGGGTCGGCGTCTTTGCCACGGGAGCCACGCTGCCGTTTCAGCGGGCGATGCCGGTGGTCGGGGGGTGTGAGGATGGGGGCCGAGGGCCCTGGGGATCGTGTGGGCCCCTGACTCTGATATGGTGCCGTTTGTTAGGAGCTGCACCCCCGAACGCCTTCCATGAAATCTCATCCATGCAAAACAAACAAAAGCGAACCCAGGCTGCAGGCGTTAGCACCTGCCCAAGCAGGCCTGGGGCCAGAGTCTGGGGCCTGGGGCTGGCGTCTGGGGCCTGGGGCTGGAGTCTGGGGCCTGGGGCCGGAGTCTGGGGCCTGGGGCTGGCGTCTGGGGCCTGGGGCTGGATTCTGAGCCCTGAGGCTGGAGTCTGGGGCCTGGGGCTGGAGTCTGAGCCCTGGGGCTGGAGTCTGAGCCCTGGGGCAGGAGTCTGAGCCCTGGGGCTGGAGTCTGGGGCCTGGGACAGAGTCTGGGCCCTGGGGCTGGAGTCTGGGGCCTGGGGCCGGAGTCTGGGGCCTGGGGCTGGAGTCTGGGGCCTGGGGCTGGAGGCTGAGCCATGGGGCTGGAGTCTGGGGCCTGGGGCTGGAGGCTGAGCCATGGGGCTGGAGTCTGGGGCCTGGGGCTGGAGGCTGAGCCCTGGGGCCGGAGTCTGGGGCCTGGGGCTGGAGTCTGGGGCCTGGGGCTGGAGTCTGAGCATCCTCTCGCCAGTCGGGACCCGCCCGGGGTAGAGAGTCTCCCCCTCTGGCCCCTTCTGCTTTTGACTCACAGCTAGAAAAGGAGCAGGACTGGAGAGAGAACTTCCTGCACCACACAGGACACCGCGTCGCTCACGACCACGGTGGCCCCTCGCGCGGGACCCCCACCCGCCTGCTGTTGGCATCCCCCCTCACCCGTGAGTCTGGTTTAGAAACCCCGCTGGCAAGAGGCGCAGAGCACCTGCGGCATCGGATGCAAATGCCCCCGCCCCCGGGACCCCACGTCGAGCCTCGGCCGCGCGTCACAGAACAGCTTTCACGTGACATACATCCACGTCCCGTGAGTCACGGCTGGGCTTCCCGATGGCTGGACTGGAGTCCCGCCTCCTGCCATCCGCCGACGCACCCCCCCCCCCGGCCGCCTACACGCCAGGACCTTCTCTAGATGCCCCCAAACTCGCCCGCTTTCCCCTCAGACGCGGCGAGGGTGACTCCCCCGTTTCTACACGTGGACGCGCGGCGCCCCGTGCCCTGGACACACACGGCGCCGTGATCAAACCACTGACCGTGGTGTGAAATCTGAGGTCAGCAAAGAAACGCGTCCCGGCCCTTGAAAGGGCTGGAGAGGAAACGGTTGTGGGTCTCTGGTTCCCTCGGTCGCGATGGTTTCGTTCGGGGACCTGATCTGGGAGTGATGGTTGAGACGGTGGCTCCGATCCTCAGCAAGTGTCTGTTATCTTCCCTCGGTACTCCGCACGGCATGGTGGGCGGTGTGTGCGCAACGAAACCTGCCCTGAAAGGTTCAGGCCCAGGTATCCCTGGGTTCTCGTAAGTTGACCCAGCAACCCAGAAGGCCACAGCTACTCAAACGGCCACCATGGGCTCTGGTGACACGATATTTTTCTGATTTGAAAATTCACTCATTCTCCTAACTGATATCAATCCTGACTGTCGTGGGAGCCTGGCAGAGCGAGCGTGGTAAGAGCCAGCCTTCGCGTCAGCCCGGGCGCTGGCCCCCACCGCTTGCATAAACACGGTCTGTTCAGACACATCCTTATTGAAGTGACCTGGGCCGTCTCCGGGCGGGGGCCTCTGCAGGAAGACGCTGCGGCCACATGCTCTGCTTTGTAAGTCTAATGCCTGGACTAACGTACGTGAATATTTTGCCTCGTTCGGCTTTATAAATGAATAAGTTGGGCCAAATGCTCATAATGCCCTTTTCAATAACTCTTCATCCAAACTCCACTTACTTCTTTCCCGTGCGTTCACGTATTAAATCAGCTAGATATGCCAGGCTTTTTAAAATTTTTTTATTTTCAGATCCATGAAATATACATTGTCCTTTGCATTTTCCCTGTTTAAAGTTTTTATAAAGCATAATTTTATCGGTATCATCTTTTCCAGGGTACAAAACGGCAGTTATTTGCAAAGGAATTTTAAATAACAGTTGGAGGAAATTTCAAAACAATACCTACGTGAGGAGAGACGTGAAACACAGATAACTCAGCGAGTTAGAATTTTTAACAGCCCTGCGCTGACGTCGGTGGCCCTGATGGCCAGGTGCGGCGTGGTGTGAGGGAGGCGCAGGTGTGACCCGCGGCCGCCCCCCACATCTCAGAATAAAATGTCGGGGGGCGGGCTGCCGGCGCCCGGCGAGCTGCTGCATCGGGTGGGCACAGGCCGAGTGGCCGGAACCACAGACGCCTGATGCTCCCCCAGAGGCCGACGTCCGGAGTCAGGCGCCCGCAGACCCCGTGTTTGCCGAGGGCCCCGCCCCGGCTCACAGACGGCACCGTTTCCTGTGCCCACACTCGGTGGCCGGGGCGGGGGCGCTCTGGGGTCTCCGTGTGAGGATACTATATGCCATCGTGGGGCTCCGGCCCGTGAACTTGTCGCCTCCCACGGCCCCGCCTCTGACACCGCCCCTCGGGGCGTCAGGCGGCCGCACGTGGATTTGGTGTCGCGGGGAAGGGCCCCAGACAGGCCAGGAGCCCGCCACCCACGCCGCGAGCAAACAGCCAGCGCGTCTTCGAGCTGTGGCACAGAGGCGCCCCCATGCCTCCCGACCCCGTCCCCGACCCCGTTCCCGACCCCGTCCCCTCCCCGCCAAGCCAGGCTCTCACTCCACCCGGGAAGACGCATGATTTTCATCCTCGGTCTCCTCGCCGAGTCCCAGGCCGGTGTATTTCACACTCATTTTACGCATCGCAGTGAGAGCTGAGTGGACGTCCACCTTTTCGCTTTGAGTACAACTGTCGCTTTAGTCGTCTGTTTGCCTCAAGAGTCTTAAAAGTCCCGAAGGCCGAGAGGACTCTGTTTGGCGATGCGTCTCCAACACTCGTCATAACACTTGGCCTAAGGTGATGGTTTAACAGTGTGAGGAACGAATTCATAGTCAGATTCTTTCCTGCTACTTGAGCTTAGGCAAAAAAAAAAAAAAAAAAACAGCAAAAACAAAAGGCCCCCGACGTGCTGTCAGAAGACCTCACGGAACATCAGCCTCGCGGATCTGGAAGTCTGTGGTAGATAGCATGGAGGCCTTCATGTCTCTCCCGGCTTCGCCCAGCTCGGGACGTGTTCGCCACTCCGTTCGCCTGACGCATTCTGACGGATCCTGTCGTCGGTCGGAGGCGTTCTGACGGCCCACGTGTTCTGTCTCCCCACGGATCTTAACCACCCCCTTTCTAGCGGAACAAATAAGTCATGTCCACAGGAAAAAGGTTCTAACTGTGGGAGAAAGCCATCCGCGTCCTGTTATACTCGGGTCAGTTAGTTTGCATTCTCCGTTGGACTGTGGTATCTCACGACCTTTTAGCGCTCAGTCTTAGCTCCTTTCCTGACACATAGTTGGGACTCAGCGGATTTCTTAAAACAGAGTGCTCGATAAATTCTCAGAGACAAAAATCGTGCAAAAGTAAAAAGTATATTTGAATAGGGACAAAACTAGGTGTCACGATGGAATCTGAATGAAAAAGAAAATGTCACCTTTGGTCCGGAGAAGAACATCCTATATGAATTCCGTAGACTAGCCCTTTGGTAAATGTAATAAAAAAAAAGTCCACTGATTAAAATAAATTGGATCTATTGCTCATAATAGCATCTCATTGATTGAAAAGCATCACTCGTAATAGCTCTCTTCAATGCCACATCTGTCGGGCATTGACCTTTCAGCCTCACGATCACGGGAAAGGAATTCCTTGCTTATATTACTGGTCATATGACCCCATCATGACATTCAGTTAATTGCATCTATTGAACATAGATTTGGGGTTTTCTAAAAATAGAGAGATGCCCACTACAAAAAAAGAAAAAAGAAAAAAAGCCATTTCCCCATTTGCTATATGATAGAATTTAACCCTGATTTGGAAATCTGGAGATGGTTTGGCAAACTGGATTATCTCTGGTCAATGATTTTAGAGGTACATAAGTAAGTTTTAAATGTTTGGATAAGTATCAATTGCATCGAGATATATTTAGAAGCTATTATAATATGTTTATGTACTCTAAGAATGTGTTTTCAAATACAATGTATTAGTAATTTCATTCTATGAGTTAAAATTATACCAGATTCTATAAATATGAAAGTCAATATATAAGAAATAGTCAACAAAATTTTATCATTAACACTAGGCAATCAATAAACATGTTTTAACAAATAAATGGCAAAATAGATAAACATTTTAACAAAACATAACTTTTATTTCCAGCTCTAAACTTACGCTACTTTTGTAAGCAATACAAAAGGAAAGATAAAATGTTTTAAAAATAAAAAAAAAACGTATTTGCATTTTTAACAAGCTACCTACACAGTGTTGTTATTCATTCCACAAATAAAACCTACCAAGTACGGGGGTTATATAAAACCAGATCGTGTGCTTTTTCATGCCATGTCTCGGAGGGATAAATGACCTCTCCTATTGATTGTCTATGTTCTTCATGTAATTACTTTAACCCTTGTGGAAGTCAAATTAAGGATGAGCATTTTAAATCAGCTTCGAATTCGAATCGGCAACTAACCGAAGTAAATTTTACCGAAAACTCTCAGAAGGAGTTCAGAAGCGTCCAGGTTCCACCACGATCTCCTCACGCCAGTGTTTTTAAATCAGTCTACCCACTCTCTTCAAAATGAGTTTTAACGCATTCACGAGTTTCCAAATGATTGCTGATCTCGATGGGAAAATAATTCCAAGGAAAATCCTCAGCTATTCAAATGTCACTCATGAATGTGGCAGCGAGAATGACAGCAGGGCAGATAAACAAAGTCGTGGTCGCAGAGTTCATCTGCACTTGATAAGGACGAATCCGCTGTTGGCGCCGAGGAGGGTTTTGATTACGGGCTTGCAAAACGCGACGGCCGATAACGCCCCTTCTGGCGCCGCCGTGATTGATGGCCGTATATTCACATCACGCCCAAACAGAGACAATGTCTAGATAACGGCAAACCGGTTGTTGAAAACAGAAGGAATCGGGGAAAGTATTTTGACTGCATGATTTAAAAAAAAAAAAAAAAATGTTTTCAACTAACTCAGTATTCGATCAGAGTTTTGGTTTACACGAGAATCAGAAACTTTCCGATTCGACCACTGGAATGACGTTTCTGGTTTGCTCTGACATAAACCAAACATGGTCATTCACAGCCAGCAGGTAGGAGAAGTCGGCAGCCGGCGACGGCTAGGGTTTTGTCCCTGGATCCGCGAGAGACTGAAAGGAATTAGAGGTCCTTTGACCAAGTGGCCCCCGCTCTTCCCCGCACAGCTCAGAGCGTTGCTGCCTGCTCTTGCTGAAGAGACCGGAGGAGCGAGGGCAGAGGGGCCGTCGGCTCGCGTATCCCAGCTCGAGGGGGGCGCGGGGGAGGACCCCTCAGGAGGCCAGATGCCAGATGCTGGCGGATCGGCATACTATCACTGGTCCAGAAAGGCCCACGAATAACTCCCAGAGGCACGTGACTCTGTGGGACTTCCTCATTTGTTCGTGCATTAATTCGACATGTTCACTGCACGTCTGCTCCGGGCCGAGCACTAGTGGCATCTTGATGGTCTCCACCATCGCACCCCCACCCCACCCTGGGGTCTGGCCTCAACGTGGAGTCCGGGGGCCTCCAGGAGGACCCCCTCGCACCCTCCAGTGCCTCCCTGTCCAGGGCGAAGCCACGCTCTTACGGTGGCATCTCTGTCCTGGCCGTTTCCCGCCGACCACCCCAGCGCGCCCCCATCCACCCCCCCGCCCCCCGCCTGCCCTGCGCCCGCCACCTTGCCACCTCCACCCTCGTCCCGAGCCCCCCGCCCCCGGGTCCCCCGGGCGTCCTCTTTCCTCCGTCTGGCCTGGTCCCTGTTCTAAACCAGCACTAGAATCCGTCCCTTCTTCTCCCCTTGGGGTCTCATTTTCAAATATCGCCTTCTTCGGGGACCGCCCCCTCTTATGCCGGTCCCCCGACTTCCCGGCCCCGTCTCTGTTCACATTCTCAGTCGCGTGTGTCTGCGTCCAGCGTAAGACACATTTCGGCTGCAGGGTCCGGGCTCCGTGCTTCTCCAACAGCCAGGACAGTGCCTGAAAGGCAGTAAGCACTCAACAAATACCTGCCAGTTAAAAGAATAAAAGAAAGAATTGTTTATTAACACATAAAAAAAATACCAGGAAGGGAGTGAAAAGACGGACCACAAACCGCGAGGTGACGTGCAGAGGATTTTACTGATAGACGGACGATAGCGACAAGCCATGTTTTTTTTTTTAACAGGAAAAGAAGGTGCTCACACACACTATTAACATATGAAAGAGGCTCAGGCTAAGTAGAAGGCAGGTCTGTGCAAATTGAGATTCAAAAGCAATCCCATTTCACACTCACTGGATTGGCAATATTTGAGAAGTATGATAATATAAATTACTGGTCAGGAAATGGATCAATGAAGCTTCAGCGCGCGGTTGGTAAGAATTCAAATTGGTAGAACCCCTTCAAGAAACAATTTGCCATTATCTGGTCACGTTAGATACCTGCGTGCCCCACAGCCCAGCAATCAGGATCGCGGGTGTCCGCCTCGGAGAAGTTTTTGCACATGTGACCCTGGAAATAATTCTAAGAATGGTCTCCTGGCTGGGCTGTTTATAAAAGAAAAAAAAAAAAAAGCGGGAAACAAAGTATGTGTTTATCAAGAGAGAATGAGTAAATAAGTAGTGATATAGATGTTTACTAGTCAATTTTAAATGGCAAAGAAAGCGGCTTATATCCGTGTTAGGTCTACCGTTACGTGGATGCTGAACCTGCTGTTACACGTCCTCTTTCTCGCCTGGGCTCGGACCGCCGTGTCTTGCCTTCATCATTCGCTCGCTGCCCAGGTACCCTCCGCCGCCTCCTCGTAAAGGTCTCGTGGTCTGCGGTGACCCAGCCTCGGGGCGCCCAACGCAGACTTGGAACTGTCTTCGAACTCCATCGTGTATGTTTTCAAAAACAAGCTCTCGCGGAGCCGACGCGATTCAAAATCTACCGCACCCCTCTTTCAAAATCATCCCAAATCGTCACACCCGGCGTGGGATGAAAAGCGAGCCTTTCACACGGCGCGGCCAGACCCCCAGGATCTGGTCCCTTCCAGCATTTTCTCTGGCCTCTCGCTGCAGCATCCCCTCAGCGGAGGCGGGCTGGCACCTGGTCTCTGCCAGCCCCGAGCCTTACGCCCTGCCACACACGTCCCCGAGGCAGGCAGCCAGCATGCGGGGAGGGTCCTGGGCCACGGACTCCTCCACCTCGGGCTCAGGCTCCTCGGATGTGTTCTGTAAAAGCTTGAGGAAGGGCGAACTGGGGAATAGAGAGGATAGAAAAAGATACAGGACGTGAGCCTGAGGCGCCGGGCAAACGCCGTCCACGAGCGGAGCTAAGGGGGCCGTCCGGTGACACCCTGAGTGCGGTCGGGGTGGGGCAGGCTTGATCCGGGCCCTGAGGGCTCGTCGCTACATCTGCAGGACTATCGCAAGCCAGTCGTTGAGCACGGACATTGTGAAAAGCTAGATCGCCTGGATTTATTATTAAGTGAAAAAAACAAACAAACAAACAAACCACGAGCGGCGTGTCCCCCAAACTCACGCCCCCGGGTACCGCACCGCCACGGGTGCTCACGAGGTGGTCACGCCTGTCACATGCCTGTGGCGGACGCACCGCGTCCTCACGCGCTGCCCTGCAGGACGCCGCGGGCCTCCCCGTTGGCGGCCCGAAGCCCGTGGGGGAAGGCAGACGCCCCCGGCGGGCCCCCATTCAGTATTCGGTCGACCCCCCGAGACGGTGGGAGACGCTAACGGCGCGAAGGCGTCCGCATCGATCATTTGTGCACAGCGCGGAACAGCGATGCGATCGTCTTCCGGTATTCGACAACCGTCACCCGCCTGAATCATCGAAGAAGCCGATCGCTCCACTCGTGGAGCGGCGAGGTCCCGCGGCGGCGTTTCTCCGCCGTTTGAGTTTTAAGAGCCGGTGTTCGCGTCGGATCTGTGACGTGTAGCCACAGACAGGTCGCCCGTGGGGACGAGGATCTGGCCGAAATCGGTGGCCGCCGCCCGTGCGGGAATCCGGTGTGGAGCCGACAGTGGCTGCTGAGCACATCGTTATTACGTCGCAGCCTCTTCACGCCGGTCAGATCGATAACAGACACGCACACGAGTGCAACATGCACGTACCCCCCGCCCCGGTGGCCGACTGTTAAACACCACCCGGCAGGCCCCTGAAATAACGCGTGTTTTTGGAGCTGCAGAAAGTTATGTAGATGCCGTCGGTGAAATCCAGTCGGGCGGCAGGGGACGAGCGTTGGCTCCGGGGCCGTGGTGTGTCACCTGGCAGCGGCAGGTCTGTATTAGGACATTTGAGCAAAGAGTGGGCTCCGGTAAGAATTAAGAACAGCTTTAGGTCGCAAAAGCTGACGCTGCCTAACTATACAAGGTTCGTGAGGCTCGGTCCCCAAAACGTGCAGAAGTCAGTGATGGGTCATCTGCGACTTACAGGTGAGGATGCCGAGGTGTGCGAGATGAGTGTCATTTGCCCAAATTCCTGCTGCAAGGGACGGAGACGGGGCCTAGAGCCCGGCGCTGGTGTCCCCGAGCTCGTGCTCCAAGCCGCGTTGCTAACTCTCAGAAGGCCCCTGCTCACCCCTGGGGCGGCGGTGTCCAGGGAGGCGGCAGGCGGAGGCGGACAGAGCCTGCGAGAGCCCAGGGCTGCGGAACAGTTGGCGATGTCGCGCACTCTGATGGAGCCGAGGGCCACCTGTGGACCAGCACGACACCGCCTGGTGGCCCAATCTCTGGGTCCCGTGGGGCCCGGGGGCGGAGGGATGAAGCCTGGATTAGGGCTGGAGGTCCGTGAATGATCAGCGTGGAACACATGACCAGAACGGGGAGTAAGGAGGGGAGCCCCACGCCGGAGTCCGGGCAAGGGCCGGGCTCAGCCCTGGCGGAGGTCCTTCACAGGGGGCCAGTGTTCCCCCCAGGACAGGCGGGGCCGCAACGACCCAGAACCACCGGGGAATGACGAGGCGTAAACGAGATGGCGCCAGGCGGGTCGGGCCCGGAGCCCCGACACCCGCGGGCTGTCAGACTGTCCCTCCGGCTGGGGGTCCAGGAGGAGCCTCCCGCGCTGCGAGTCCAGCCGCGCTCAGCCGCCGACGCCGCCCCGAGTGAGGAGATCCACGCAGTCGGCCCCGTTAGGCCAGGAGGGGCCGCCGGCCTCGCCGGGGGCCTGCCCCCGCCTCCAACCCGCGCCCGCGACGCGGTAACACTGAGGCGGGGCACAGGCAACCTGCCCTGCAAGCACCTTTGGCCACGAATAAGTGAGTTCACTGGGAGGAAAAGTCCTCAGAAAAGGCGCTGAAGGTGGCTGCTCCAGAAAGCCTGATCGATGGAAGGGAGGGGACGTGAGACTTTCCTGCTCCAGACGCCGACCACCCTCGCTCGGCTTCTTTCTTTCGCCTTTACGCCGCGACCGCGAGCATTTTCCTGGCGGTCAGCGGCGAGTGAAGAGCGTCACGTCCGCAGGCCGCGGGCCACCTCGGCTCTGCGATCCAGGCCTCGCCCTCCCGCCCTCACCCTGTCTGCCTGGGCGTCCGAAGAATTCCTGGCTGATAACCTCGTCGGATCCGGATCCACCGAGGCATCGCCGCAAGGGGTCGGAGCCGGAAAACCGTCCGCTTGTTTGGAAGGGCGTGGTGGGCCTGGGCGGAGAGAGGGACGGCGAGGGACAGTGGGAAGGACAGAGGCATTTTACTTTGGACCCGCCGTGACGAGAGTCGGGGGACACCAGCTCATGCCTGCACGCGCGAGGGGACCCGCCGCGCCTTGAGAAGCCCGGTGTGGGCCCCTCGTCCTTGCCCAGGTAAGGAGCTGGCTGGGTCTCCGAGGGAATCAGGGAGTTTTAAGCTTTATGCTGATCAAGGGGAATCCGTGTTCTCAGTCGGAGACCAGCTAAAAGCAGGCCACGCCTGGAAAGCTTCTCCCAGGCCTGTCGTCTGGAGAAAGGGAGACGGCGTTTCTCCAGCCTTAAAATTCACTTCCTCTGAGAATCCGCACAGACTTCTCTGCATTCGCGTCGCTACAGAACCTGACAGACGTTGGACGCGGTCGGTGATGTGGTCGTTAAAGAGTGCGCGTTAATACCGGGGAAGGTCGGCGTAGACGTGGCGTGTTTTTCTTGCTGTCTGAAAAAAATGTAAAGAGAGATTCAGACGCGCTTTGCCCGCCGGAACCCCCTTCCCTCCGCGACAGAAAGGCCGCGTCGAAAAGCAGCGCTTCGAATAAGGACCTAGGTGTAAAGGAAATCGGAGAGTCGTGATCAGTTTTAAAAATTACTCGCCGGCTCGCACGTGAACGCACACGCCTCTCGGGACCTGAGCACATTTCTCAGCCCGAGGGTAAGGAAAGGAACAGGGCTCGGCGTCATCGCCTCTGCCGGCGGACGGCGGATTCTTCCGACGCCGCTACCACAGCGACTTCGCTTCTGCAGCCCCTTGGCTCATCATAGCAAACACCGTGCTTGCCGTGGAACGCCCAGGAGGCCAGAGCGATGCCAAAATGCCGTTTCGATATGCTTGCATCAAAAAAGGCCAGCGAAGGAACTTCGTAAACATCGCTGTCGACTTAACAGTCGAGTTTATTTTCACATGGCTTCGTTGTGCATTACGCGGCAGAGACGGCGTCTGCTAAATAATGCGGCCTGTTTTTAATTAGATCGAGGGACGAGGCGTTGGGGGCCGGAGAAACGGCACTCAGAGCAGATGACACACTCCGGCTTTCTCTGAAGGAGAAGGAGGAAAAGCTATTTTGCGGCCTTGAAGTATTAGGGTCATAAACGAATAGAATTATCCAGAGACGCCTTAGAGACATCAGAATATTCTCCATTTAAGCAGGACTATGTTGAGGAATAAATTTCCATTTTGAGTAGCTCGCTTCTACTCTCTCTAGCCCTAAAGGGCAGTGCCGTTCAACACGTCTTTGTGAGGACAAGATCGCGGTGTTGGCTGCGCGCACCTGACCCGAGATGCCGATCACTGGGGCCACACGCCTCCCGCCGTCTCTTCCTGCAGGGACTTTCGGTTAAGGGGTGAGGAAAACGGGATCCTATAGAGCTTGTCGGCTTTCCTCCTTCCCGGATTAGACGTTGTCGATTTCATAAATAACTTGTTGCAAAAAAAAAGCCTAACTTTTGCTCGAAGCTAAAAGTAAAGAAGAGCTTCTTAATACCATATATCAACATGAGAATCACCTCAAAGAGCTGAGTCCTTAAATAATTATTAGTTCATTTCTTCTTTATAATCCTGGCTAAATGACACAGACATAATTTCTTACCTGTGAATTCAGTAACCGCGTTTGGGAAAAGAATCAAAGAGAAGACAGATTCTGTTGAGACGGAGCAACTGTCTGCTTTACTCTTAAAATAATAGATGTTACTATTTTCTTTTAATATTATGCCTTATTTTTCTTGGATTAGAAAAAGCAGTCACTTACTCGAAGGAAAACGTATCTTTAAAAGATGCCTCGGGGCCGAGGCAAGCGCGAACAGGCCGGTCAGAGAGGGCATTTCGGGCTGCGAATCCCCTCTGTCGCTACACGATTGTGCGAACTCGCAGAATGTGACCCCGATGCCGGCCGTGGGCTCCGGGTGATGGCGACATGTCTCCGTGGGTTCATCCATCGTGACAAACGTGCCGCCCGAGGGGGTCGGTGACAGGGGAAGCCCACGGGGGCCGCAGGACGGAGACGAGAGCTCTGTGTTTTCCACGCGGTTTTGCTGCGAACCTAAAACTGCCCCAAGAAATAAAGTCTAAAAAATATTTCTGTTGAGAAGTCGAACTAAAGTGAATACATACGTACATACACACATACACACAGACACACACACACATTTCTATGTATTTCTTCCTATTGCATTCGTAACCCAGAGATTTACACATTTCTTTTTCATAATATCCCTTATCCACCATTCCCGTTTATCAAACGAACCTTGAAACGTCTCAATTTGGACATAATTCGGGTGATAGCGATAGACGAACTTTTGTTTTAACCTTGGTTACAGAGACACACGACTTCGCCGACGGAACTTCATGGCAAGTGAAATCTCGCGGTAGTGTCTCAGGGTTACGACTTCCCAGATTTTTCTAGACATGATCTCCGTCCTGGCTGGTCTCGTCGCATCGTGTAGGTCTCTTAAAATGTCCACCCGTCATTCTAAAATCCCTCGAAAGTGCTCCTCGGTGCTTCCAATGCCACGTGTGTCGTGACCGCGGGGGACCTGGCGGGAACCAGGGACTCTCCTTTCAACGATCATGCGTCGTTCACAAACGAGTTTCGAGCCCCCTTTGCCTTCCGCCTCGCCCACTGATTTTTTTCTCTGTTTTTGGTCGAACTCTCTTTATTTGCCTTAATCGTTTGAATCGCGTGATAGATGCCGAGAGCTCTTCTTCGTTTTCTCAGACCGTGGTCCAGGGACCAAGTGTCCACCGAGGGGGCAGGGAGGGGGCGGGCAGGGGATGAGGCGTGGCTCCTGGCTGCCGGCCAGGCCGCAGCGAGCATGGCAGCCAGCCCCGAGGCCGCGGTGTCGGGCGGAGGAGGCCGAGGCCTGGCAGGGGACGTGGCGGACTGCCAGACAGCGACGGGCACCTCCTCGCAGACTCCTGATCTTCTCTTCGTCTGAAGCCGACACCTGTTTGTCGGCGTCCGGGAAGCAGCTCAGGTCAACCTTTTGTAGCCGCTCGGCCTTCGTCCATCACCTGCACATATGCCCCCCGTGCTGGGGTCAAGACACATTCCGCACCCACACGACAGCCGGCGAAATGCAAGCTCAGACTCCAGTCCCGCGTTTCACTGGCCTTCGAACGGTTTCGTGTCAATGCACTGACCGCAGAGCGACCCGTCAAAGGAAGCAAGGCCATTTTACAAGCACTTGCCTCCTCCCAATTTCCTGGATGTCTTTTCTGATCAGAAAGCCCCATAAAGCATGTGGCTTTCGTGCACGGAGTCATCATTCCTGAAGGTCTGGCCGTCCTTCACGCTCAGGGGCGACCCCGTGACCCAGGCGTGGAGGGGCATGACCTCTGCGCCGCAGAGGTCAGTGGCCCGCTCTGTGTGGCCTCGCCGGGCCATGCTGGCCCTGTCGCCCAGCCAGGGACAGGCGTCTGTCAACACCCACGAGCCTGATCGGTCAGTGCCATTTGCTTCAATTTTTTGACCATGGCACAAGGCACAGTGCATGTCACACAGCAGCCCAGAAAACACACGCACACGCGCACACACACACACACACACACACACACGCATGCACGTAGCAGAGAAGTTCCAGAAACAGTGTTTTGCTTTATTAACTACGGTGTTTTCTGTTTTATTTTGATCGCTATCCTCCTTCTCCATTTACGGAAAGCGCCGGCCCGCGTCCAGTCGGTTACGATCCATCGTCTGAAAAGGAAGCACCTGTGAGGTGCGTGCCCACGCCACCTGCAGAGCTCACGGCCGCGTGCGTGACGCATACCACACGGCGTCCGAGTGGGGGTGGCATCTCCACCCGGGCTCGCCCAGGCCTCCGGCCCCGCGCCTGGTTCTGGGGTCTGGAGCGGCCTCAGCCCGGACGGGCGAGGTAACATCTCGGCTCCACAGATTTCATCCGCCCACCAGGGAACTGGGGTGTGTCCTCGGTGGCCCACGGGAGGCCGAGAGCAACAAGCGGAAGTCTGCGGGGACTTTCAGGCCTCTCTCTCCGTCACCTCTGCCCGTGGGTCGTTGGACGAGCGGCCGCATGTTGGGAGCCGAGCCAGGGGAGGCAGACGGGGCGTCCGCGGAAACGTGGGGTCCTGCTCGTCACCCGCCAGGCAGGCTCCGTGGGCAAGTTGCGGGCTGCAGGGCCCCGTACAGGGGCGTCCTCAGCCTCTGAGACAAACACTGGTGGCCGCCACGTGCTGGCGACCACGCGAGCCGAGCTTTCCGGCTGAGCCAGCACAGACGCGAGGGGACAAGGGGACCCGGAGGCGGCGCGCATGGCCACCGTGCCGCGGTTCGAAAGCAGAGAAGCCGATTTCACGTCCACGCTGGATGTGTGAGAACACCGAGGCGAGCGGGGCTGGGTGCGGAGCCGGCGCCGCGCCGGGCATTCGAGGCGTCTCCTCCCCCGGCGGCCCCGCAAGTGCAGCTCGGTCTCTCTCTCTCTCTCTCTCTCTCTCTCTCTCTCTCTCTCTCTCTCTCTCCCTCTCTCTCTCTCTCTCTCTCTCTCTCCTCCCCTTTTCCCTCTCCCTCTCTGTCTCTCATATTCTTTTGAAAAGAAAGTAGCCACGAACCAGACACAGCAGCCAGTATCTTTCTTCTTTTTTTATCAGTCTACCAATCCCTGACACACGGTGGCCGTTGTGACAAAATTCTATTCGAATTACTTTTTCGCACGCACCTCGGTTACCTGAGATCTGCGTGGTGCGGCCTTATGTTCATTGTCCTTTCATGTGATGGGTTCTTTCTGCTGCGCGCCGTTTTCATAAGATGAGAAGATTATTTTCACATGTGCGGGAAGGAAATCTAAGAGACCGCGGGCCGCCCGTGACCCCAAACAACGCGCTCTTCGCCCAAGTTGTTTTTCAGCCATAAAGCAAAGCTGTGGACAGCGACATAAATGTAGTTTCCTTTATGTAAAAACGCAAGTCAAGTTTCCTTTACGTCGAACGTTAACTTTCCTGGAAGGTACGTTTGGGAAACTCCACGTTCATGTATTGGGGACATAGAAAAACGTCTCCGCCGAACGTCCGTGTTTTTCAGCGAGTCCCTCGTAAGTTTTGCTGTCCGTGATCTTGGCGTGTCCACGTGAGTGTTATATGGCTTTCGCCTTGGTCCTCCCTGCCTCCGGTCCCCGAAACCTGTCGAGAATAACTTAACCTGCTCTATCGCGCTCATAAATTCACGTGGAACCGGTGGCGAGGTTCAATGTGCGTCAATCTGTCTTTTTTGGAGCCTGCCCTAAATCTCCCCGGCACGCGCCGCAAAGGCAGAAAGAAGCCCATTGTTGCTGGCTCGCCAGCCCCGCGCTGCCCGGCCCAACACGGGGCAAACAATTTGACAGGGGGCTTCCCGATATTACTGAAGCTAAGCGGATGCGCATTATAAAAACAAGCAATGTAATCCTTTAAAGCTCACTCCTCAGGGCGAGTCAGAAAGCCATGAGAAAGTCGAAAACATGTTTTAATCGATGTGCGTGACTTAACCACCGGCTGGCATTGCCGCAGAGCGATCTCAAGAGATATTTGAAGGGTCGTTGAGAGAGGAGCTTCCTTGGGGCCAGCCCGCCTAGCGTATGAAAGGAAGGGCGAGCGCACACCCCAGTGCTCTGAGCGCACACCCCTATACTCTGAGCGCACACCCCGATGCTCTGAGCGCACACCCCGATGCTCTGAGCGCACACCCCGATGCGCTGAGCTCCGCTTTGCGCTTGTCCGAGATGCTCGCCCCTTTTTATCCGACAGCAGCTTCTCGTGCCGATTCAGGCCGTGACCGTCCAGCTTCCTCTGCGCTGCTGTTTCTGTGTGGAAACGGACGACCGCGCTCTTTCCTGAACTTCAGAATCACTCAGCTTTCTTCCTTCTGGATGCTGATGGCTGAGTTATTTCAAATTCAAGGTCAAATACGGACTTCACATTTTCTCTCCCAAAATACATTTTCATTTCTATGTAACCTATTTAAAAAAAAATTCCAAAACTTTTTCTCTTTCTCATATATCATTTTTGTGCAAGTAGGAAATAACACTATTTTTATTTGTATTTCACCTGCCTTAAACTAACCTTTTATTGCCTTCCTCTATACCAGTGTTTAATATTAAAAGATTTTTTTGTTTTTCTTTAAATGAAACTTTTTTTTTAAATTAAATCTCATGTGGAACAGCAATATGCATGATATGAAACCATATTTACTTAGGAATTTAGACATTTTGTCTTTTTATTGAAAATATTTAAACATTTATTGAAATTTAAAACATTTCTTATTGCAACATCAATCAATGAAACGATTAAGATTTTTTAAATAGTCTATGAATAATTAATTTTTAATTATACTCAAAATATAGTCGCTTTTCTTTCATTTTATGTCTGTATTTCGGATCTTATCTGTGCAATTTTACTATTTTTCTTGCAATCTCAGGATGCTTTTCAAATAAAATTTTTAGGTACTTAAATAAATAGTGATAACATATTTTCATTTTAAAGTATCTACCTACAGTATACATCCTTAATTAGCAAGTGTCCTGTATGTAGAGAGAGTAATAAGGATAAGAATTATAGTGACTTCGCATCAGAAATCCTGCTAACAAAAAGACACTGAAGTAAACTATTTAAGGTATTAGAAAAAAAAATCTCATCGAACTAGAATTCTATATCCAGTGAACTTATCATCCAAAATTGAAGGATAAATAGCATATCTTAGTAAAACAAAAAATGCTAGAATTCCTCACCATCAGCACTGTATAAACTTCATCTAATTGACATTTGTAGAATACTCCATCAAACAATAGCACAATATATATTCTCCTCGAGCTCACACGGGACATGATAGATCCAAATAGATCACATTTTGGGTCAAAAATAGAACTCCTTAACCAATAAAGAATTTTAAACACTCTAAATCATCATACAAGGTATATTTCTAAACTACAATAAAATTAACCTAGAAATTAATAACAGAATCATACCTGTAAACATTAGGATGTCAAATAACACACTACTAAATAACATTTGGGTTAAAAAAACAAATCTCAAGAGAAATTTAAAGTATTTTGTCTAGGTGAAAATAAACATGCAGTATATTGAAATTAGTAAGGGTCAGCCAAAGGGGTGCTTAGAAGTAAATTAATAGAAGTAAATACATATATTAGAAAAAAATCTAAAATCAATACATCGAGCTTCTACCTTATGGAACTAGAAAAAGAAGAGAAATTTAACCCTAAATCTACGAAAAGAAAAGAAAGAAAAACCTCTCAACAAAGTAGAAATTGAAGGGAGCTTCCTCAAATAGAAAAAGGTTGAAAAAATCTTACACGTAGTGGTGTGAAACTGGACACTTTTTGCTAACATCAGGAATGAGGCAAAAACGCCTTCTTATACTAATTCTATTTGGCAGTGTTCTGGATCATGTGTAATAAGATAAGGAAAAAAACGGGTATTCATATTATAAAGGAAAAAATAAAACCGTCTTTGTTTCCAGATGACTTAATTTCTAATGTAGAAAAACCCACTAATTAAGCAAAAACTTCTAGAAATATGGAAAGTCATAAGATATTGGTTAATATGTAAAATTCAGTTGCTTTCCTAGTTACCAGCAATGAACACTTGGAATTTGAAATTAAAAAAAAAAATTTATTTATAATAACACTCCCCCTACCGCAAAAAAAATACTTGAGTATAAATATCAAAAAATAGGTACAGTGTGGCTTATATCCTCAAAACTATAGTAGCCTCTTTAAAGAAATCAAAAATGACCTAAATAAATGGAGTAATATTCTATTTCCACGAATTGAAGAACCCAATACTTTTAAGGTCTTAATTCTTCCCAACTTGATCTCTAGATGCAAGGCAGACGATACGCTTCCTTCCTCCTTAGTTCGGTTCTGGGCACGCTCTCGTCACCCTTCGGGGTGGGGACCCTGCTCACTGGCTCGGCACCTGCTCTCCTGGTCGGTGATTGTCCTTCGGCTTTGGCCTTCGCATGGACGTGTTCGTAGATCGAACGGCGTCTGGAGAGAGATGACGTGATCTCTCAGCTCCTGGGGGCTGACGAAAGCAGCTTTTTAAAGAAGACCCACGTCTCTTTACTTCTAAGTCCTCGTTCATCGTTTTAATAAACTTGTATTAAATGCCTATGATATGTAAGAAAAAAGGGAACTGAAAGTAACCAAATCAGAGACCTCGTCCCCAAAGCGATGACGTCTGGGCTATTCAGCGCTGGGCCGTTCCGCACGTGGGACGGCGAGGGTCGGGGAGGAGCCTCGAGTCACTCGCTCCGCCGTCTACACCGCCTGCATCTCCGCGTCGCAGGCCTGACCACACACCTGGAAGCGTGGCTCCGCTCCGGCTCCGCGGGGACCCTGATCAGGCGAGGCTCGCGGAAGGACGTGACCGCGCAGACCGTGAGTCACCCCTGCGCCACTGCCAACCTTTAACAGCCAAATGACAGGGCCGTTTTATGTCTCTTGGACACAAGAATGAAAATGTTGGTCCTGTACTTTTATGTCTTTTTATTTTTCTAGTATTTCCTTTTTATTGTGTCATACACGAGTATTGATCTGCGGGAGACTGGAAGTAAAAAAAAAAATAACAAAATCGAACCTGGTCTGTCCCGTGAACGCCGGGAGAAGCTTTGTTCCCGTGTGGCTGTCGTCTGTCCCCACCCCCGTCGCTGACCAGAAACTGGCTTATGTCTAGTGTGCTTTCGACACTTACCTTGCTTTCCTTGTGTTAGGTTTACGTCTAAACACACGAGTTCAGCTGGCCGTTTTTAACCAGGAATTCTAAACCCTGAGTGTGTGTGTGTGTGTGTGTGTGTGTGTGTGTGTGTGTGTATGTCAGGGTTTCAGAAAGCATCTCGTCTTGGCCTCGCTGTCTGACAGCACTGATATTTGTGTCATCCGGCAATTGGAAAGCCTTTGGTTCCAGATGATCACGGCACAGGCTGATGTGTAAAGGGCCGTGAGGAGGCCTGAGGTGGAGAGCTGCACACCCGCCCTCGTGCACGCCGAGGGGTCCTCGGCGGTGAGCGTGGCACTCCCAGCCATGACTCGGGCGCTGGCTCGTGCTTCCTAGCCCCGTCCCCCGACTCGCTGATGTCTTAACAGGGTCATTCACTGAGGCATTTGGTGGAATCGCACGCTGGTCCAGGAGTCCAGCTAACTCTGTCCCGTGACTTCTGCCACAAATGAAGGAGGGAGCAAGTTTGACGATCAAGCTGGCCTCAGGGTAGGATTCCTGCATCAGCCGGGTCCTCCTGGATAGCAGAGAGGCGGCCTGGAGCTGGCCGAGACATTGAGGACCAGAAGGGCGACAGGTAAACAGAGAGCGAATTAGCTCAGATCCTTTGGGGGATGGGATGGTCAGTCCCGGCACGACCTCAGTACTGACCAGAAAATTCCAGACTGACTGACTTAAGACCACATTCCCGGGGAGGAGGTCAAAACTGCGATTAGGTCAGATGCGAAGTGTTGCTCAGGTGTCCTGGGTTTAGCCCAAGTGACTCCATTTGGGGCCAGTTGTTTCTATTTTTTTAAAATCTATTTTTTTTAAATTAGTTTCAAGTATACAGTACATTGGTTTTCGACATCTACGTAGTTCATAAAATTGTCCTCCCAATTGTTGTTTCTTTTGAACAAGCCCATCGCTATGAATCGACAAGATCCTTAACTTCGCAAAACTTCCTAATCCACCAAATGGAGGTTTAAAAATATTAACTGGCACTGTTAAAATGGAAACTTCCTTTTGCAACGGATAAAAACTAATGTCTCAATCCTATGCTTCTGTTGGGGGGAGGGGAGGGGAGGGGGCCGCCATGGATTTTATTCCACAAATAATAATTTCACTTCGTCCATGAGTGAGCAAGCCGCTCCCGCTGGCTGGGGACAAACCAGGCCTCCGGGAAGCGCGACCTTGGACAAACAGCTTTGCTGGCAAAGCAGGACCGCGGCTAGCCGGTCAGCCTTTTCACAGAGCGACAGAGGGAGGCGAGGCCCTGGGCACCTCGGAGCTTCATTTCCATATCAATGCTCGGGCTCTTTCAATGATAAGGAACTTCAAATTACCGCAGGGGTCAGGATCTGGAGCCGGGCAGAAGCGCCAGCCCGCAGGAGTCTCATTCAACGCCCTGACATTATGTAACCGCAAAGTTTAGAAGTTAGTTAATGGCTTTCTGAAATGTCCCCCAACTGAATTTAAGGAGATAAGGGAGTGAGAAAGGACAGGACCCGGAGGGAGGCGGGGGCGGGGGCGGGGCAGGGAGGGAGGAAGGGGACTTCAAGGAGAATGTGGTTTGTGATGCAGATGTTTCTTTTAAAACATAATCCATGATGGGGAAAAAAATTTTTTTTCTCCATAGATTACTAAGGGGCTGCATTTTCATTTACTCATGATAATCACCTACGAATTCAGACTAATTGGAGAAGAGAACAAGAAGAATCATTGAAAAGTTTAAGTTGGATAATTTCTCAAAGACCTGTACTGCTATTATATACAAAGATCCAGATTTAGGATAAAATAAAACGTTTTTCTAATTCCTAATTCCTAGGCTCGATAAAGAGACAAGAACGATTAGTCATTAGCATAGTGTTATTTTTTATAAATGGGTCCTTCTAAATGCTTCTAAAAATAGTTGCTTTCTTGTTTAAATATATTCCTGTAGTTTTGTTTACATGATCAATTCTCAGAGGAAGTCTTTATTCACATGTAGAAGAATGTCAACAACATCTATGATTTAATCTCTGAATTAACCCTGCATATGAAATATAAAATCCAAATCAATAAGAATTTTTTACAGTCATATTGCACATTGCATCACGGTTGGTCATTTTTCATTAAAAAATCATGTGTATGTGTCTGTGATTACGAAGAAACCACGGTTTTATGATCTTAAAAAATGGCAAACTAAGATCACCGGAAATCTTCCTGGAGGCTTTGAAAAACCCAAAACAGAACTTTTTAAATGCAGAGATGAACTCAAAACGCAGGGGGAAAATCTATAACGTTTCAGAAAGGAGGGTGAAACTTAAACCGGAGATGTGCGTGTCTGAGCCGATGCTGTGCGGAGGTAAAATGCTCGTATTTTATTGTCTAATGGTGAAAGGAGTGGACCTTCAGGCCGGGTGGGGGGGCCAAGCTGTGACCAGTGTGTGTGACCAGCTGTTTGATGGCCATTTCTGAATATTCCACGTGGCAAACGTACCGCTGTCCCAGACGGCGCAATGACCAAGGGCTGGGGAAGGCCGGGCTGTCCGGACAGTGGCCGGTGAGAGAGGAGCATCTCACGCCAACAGGACGAAAGCCAGACGCCGGCCGAGAAATCAAACAAAAACTAGTGGGGGGGGCGGGGGGGTGTGGCAGGAACGGGCACAAGCGAGTGTCCCCACGGGGCCCGCGTGGAAAAGACACCCAGATCCGCTGACGAGGAATTCTGTGAAAAAGTGGGGGAGGGTGAAGACCTGCCGCGACTCTCCTGCACCCCAGAACCGAGATGCGAAGCAGAGGCTGAAACGCCGTCCCGGGAGACGTCCAGAGGACGCGCCGAGGTTTTGGTCCCCGCGGACCCCGCACCCGCCCCACACCCCGAGCCGCGGAGCCGGGACGGCGCAGGTGGAAACGGGACCCCCCCCCCCAGGAGGAATCCACGCCGGGGCCACACGAGCACCGTCCCCAGAGGTCACGAAACGCGACCCACGGTGCCGGGAGCAGAGCCTCTCGTGGGCGGGCCCGCGGGGACCCGGCAGACACGGACGCCCAGCGGACGCCCCGTGGGCCTCGCCGTGACGCCCTGGCGGACGGCACCTGCCACACGGGACGGGCCCCCGAGGAGCCGGCGGGGGCGTGCGGGATGCTCGGCGGGGGGCGTGCGGGATGCTCGCCGCCCTCCGCTCCTCTCGCCTCCGGCTCGACGCCGGAGGGAAGCAAAGGCAGAAGGGGCGCAAGCAGGAATGGGGGTGCACGCCGCCCATCGCGCCCCCTCAGGCTGCGGTATCATCGCTCAAGTTAAAAGCGGCCGAATGCGTGAAGGTAAGAAGACTTCGTCGAAAAACAAGACTAGACTACTCCGAAAAAGGAGAGGATGAATTTGAAAAGAACAGTTTCCGAAAGAGAAATAATTGGTGAGCGTAAGAGCTCACCAGATGCAAGTGTTCCCAGCAGACAATAGACGCCTGGATTTCGAGCAGAAAGGAAAGGAACGTGAGGGGCCGAAGCTAACAAACAGGAAGTGCCGTCGGGGGGCGGGAGGGCGGCGGGTCGGGGGGCGGGAGGGCGGCGGGCCGGGGGGCTGCTGCCATTGACTGATCGCAAGTTCCCTCGACGCTCCTGACATCCCGGCTCAGAAACACACGGTCACGGCCCCTCCGCCAGTCCACGACGAACCCGGTGACCAAACACCCAGGCTCCTTCTCAACTGTCCGCAGCCGGTGACCAGACAGGAGGAGCTCGATGCCGCCAGGAAGGAACAAGGCAGCTCGGACCTCCACACTGCCGTCACGGCAGCCGGCGGTCGCCGATTCCAACGTCACAATGGCACACGGGCGCTACTCAGATCAAGCACTCTGATCGCAAAAGAGCGTGGCTACCATGGTATTTAACATTCCACCGCTTTGGTGGAGAAAATGCCACATTTAATTCGGTATATATGCAACAAAGCTGCAATTTGGAAAGAGATTTATGGTATAGCCATAGGAGTTCATCGTATTTAGGATGTAGTGATGTGTTTTTCCTTTTCTTAGTTATTCTTTTCATTTTTTTTGAAAGCAATCAAATGATCAAGAGAAAAACTCCCATGAAAAAAATACACGTTTTTATTCCTTAGTCCGGTTCTACAGTTGAAACACATAAAAGGCAATGTGATTAAGGAAGATTAGAAGGCTCGCAATGAGTTTTGATGTTATAATCGGAAATTATTCTAATGACGACGATAAGAAGAAATCTCGAGTCGCTTACGCGACCGCGCCATGCTACCCCGGAGCTCGCGTTGTGGGAGAGTGAGTCCGAGGTTGGAGGAGAAGCTCACGCACTCAAGGGCAGCTCCAAGGAGTCCTACAGCCTTGTGCGTCATGTCAGGAAGACTAATGAGGTACAGCAGATCAAAGCCCACGAAGAGCTGATGTTTGCAAAAAGCACCGATAATGATGAAAGTGTGATTTAAAAGGAAAGGAACTAAAGCTTTCTGAGCGCCATTGAAAAGCAAAAGAGAGGAGGAAAAGCCATCTCCTTCGTGGGGCGGTTACGTGCGTGGACACAATGAGTTTGCTCGGTCTGAGGGGACACAGAGCAAAGGTGATTTGATTCGCTCTTTTCCGCACCAATGATGATTTAATTGCCCGCACCGTATTTCGATAAGGGCGACATGACCTTGATTAATTTCTAAATCTCAGGTTTTTATCTCATACACTGTTGCTGTTATTGTTGCTGTTGAAATAGTCTGCCTCGCGAGGTTACTATGAAAATGGTAATAAAGGTAAAAAGAAACAACGTAAAATCGTCAGTTCTCTCTCTCTGGTTTTCATCCTTTCCGAGGAGAACGTTCTTTAGGTTCCGCACAGTGGACCTTGTTATGAAAGGAGACGATGTCCCGACTCAGATGGGAGATTGAAGAAGACTCGATTTCACGTATTTATCAAATTCTTCCCTTAACATTAAAAAATTATAGATGTTCTTAGAAAACCAGTAATAATAATCATTTTGAAGTCACGTAAAGAAAGGAAAACACCAAAGTATGACCTTTGACTTTCAAAGGGCAGAAGTTAAAAAAATCGCCCACATCCAAGAGGGTAAACTTGAACATGATCTCAGAACCCTTTTGGGATTTCCAGTGAGGGGGGGCGGGCAGAAAGCAATAAACCGATCATTGCTGGGTCACTGGGACATGGTCACCCCCAACTAAAGTCACGTTTCTTTTTAGGAAAATGTCTAAAGATGTGGGGGTGTGTAGAAGTCATTTTGTTCCCGTGAACCAGTGAGGAGTAAGTTAAGGAATGTCCTGCCCTCCCTCGCGGCGGCTGGGTGCAGGTGTTTAAGGTCGAGACGCCCTCGTTCCTCCGTGATCCACCTGGCGGCTCCTCGTGTGTCCAGCATGAAAGGGTGCGGGGTTCGAGGTGTCCTGCGGAACGTGCAAGAGCAGGCGGCATCCTAACCGCGCTGGTCACGGGCACGCAGCCCTCAGATGGCTCACGTGTGCAAGTGGGGTGATCGCTCGGAGGAGGTGTGTGCAACGCCGAGCTCATAACGTGTGCTCTGTAACATCAGCCTGTACAGCCGCTATTCGAATGACTAGCATCCCTGCATCTGGTGATGGATTTCGAGAACTTCTGATAGCTAGTCAGGAAAACCATAGGCTAGAGCGTGACCAGAATCCTCCCATTCAAAGACAAAAAGCTCTTATTTTAAATATTTTTATTCAAATCACCTTATCATCATTTGTCGATGTGGAGTTGCTTTATAATTCTATTTCATAAATGTTTATAAGTGATGCTAAAGTCTAAAATCTAAATTACCTATAGTTTCATCTGAAAGATTTTACATATATATATGTATTCTCTCTCTCTCTCTCTCTCTCTCTCTCTCTCTCTCCCTCTCTCTCTCCCTCTCCCTATTTATCTAATCTATCATTTATCATCTATCCACACCTCTATATGAGACTTAGGATGATGCACTTTTTTTTAAGTCTGTGAGCCAACCAAATTAAAGGCATCCATTAATAAATAAAGTCGAGTATCGTTTTACCTTTGACGCCGTCGTGGTGCGCAGCACACTGGAAGAGGACGTAGAAATGTCCCAAGCCACACCACTTTAGCGTCGACGAGAATTACCTCGTTCTCATCATGTACTTTCGATGTTAGTTATCAAGTCGCCTCACCACCCCCCGAGTACGTTCATTGACGCCTCCCCATCACCACCCCAGCCGGCCTTCAAGCCCGACCTTAATTCTAAATCCTTTCTAAAGGGGCACAGAACGGTGCCTTTGTCGTCGGAAACGCTGTGGAAACATTGAGTTACGGAGAAAATGCGTCCGAGCTGCTGTTTACTCCAGCTGCGATTTTTGAAAGTTGACGGAAAACATTGTGTCAAGGAATGAGTTTCGATTTTGAAATGGAGAACGTCATTAATCTGGGAAAAAAAGAGAGAGACAGATAGTTCTCAGTGGCATAAAATAATTTATTGGGAAAATTATATTTGCATGGTAGAAGAAATATTTCAATGACCGTAAATTATTTTTATTAGATTTGTTATTAGCTATTGTATTTTTTTCTTAGGATTATCAAAATAAATCTGTTTTTTTTCCCAAAAATAGGAGAGAATTGTCATTGTTTAATGGAAAATAACATGCAAAAACTATTTCTGTATGACCTATGTTTGAAGTGGGATTTTACAGAAATGGTTTTCTTCAACCTTCAAAAATCAGCTGGTTGTATAATTCAGCCCCGAGGCGTATTCTTAGGTTGAAAGCTCCTCCCACATGCCATTCATGCTTCAAGAACAGCGACTTGAAAGGAATTAGGAGGAATCACCGCACGAGCTGTCCTCTCTGACCTGCGTTGGCGGTCTCAGATTCTCTGGGATATGGACACGAAATACGTTTTTTGATGTGCGTATGGTCATCTGTTTGTGGGTCTTCTGGGTAAAGGTCACAGCGGCCACAGTGGCCACCGCCATGAGGGAGACGTGGCCCAGGCATTGGGAATCGGGACTTCCTGGAGCATCTGGCACAGAGCGCCTGACCCCGGGGTCACGGGGACCAGAGTCCGCGCCCACGGAAGTCTGTGTACCTGCTTCGGCCATCCTCTCTCCCGGATCTCAGAGGACGCACGTGAGTTAAACTCTTCAGGGTTACCTGACATTCTATGACTGTCTTTTAAGCCTTGGATTGTCAATTTAGGATAGGCTGACATTGAGGAAATGCGATCGACACAGGATAAGGTACGAGGACGCAAAATCAGGACGTTGGTAAAACAGTGCAGAAAACGAGATGGCATTTCTAAAGGAGCCCGGTCGCACACTGGGTCCTCCGAGAACCTCCTTGGGGCCTAGCCAACGTCAACTAAACAGAACAACGTCTCTAATGGCACACTGGTCTTTATTGATAGGAGGCATGGGGAATAAGGAGTGTTTTGGGCCATTGCGTCACCCTAAAATCATAACGCTCTGTTAAAATCCGCTGACTCTTGTCCTAGCCAAGAGGGAGCAGTCCCTGCCCCCCAGATCCTCTTATACCCAAAAAAGAAAAAAGAAAATGAAGTAACGATGGAGTCTGCTTTTCTGTCTACGGCTCCGTCCCGTTTTTCTCTGTCAAACTGACCCAAAGCTCTCTCTACCGTTGACTCCACCCGCGAGACTTCGCTCACTCCTGGCCGTTTCCATTTGATTAGTTTCCTGACCCTCTCTGCACTGTTTGCAGGGCAGGACCTTGACTTCGAATGCAAGATCTCTGCTTTTCGAACTTGATCATTATGCATAAAGAAAACATCTTCTCCCACTGTGAAATTCACTTGCTTCTTTTATAGATATTTATTGTTAACTCCTCTATGCGACTTATATTTGCTGGATTACGTTAAAGATAGAAAAAAACTGCAGAAACTACTGTGGATCATTTTTAGGACTTTACAATAATCTATTTAAGGAGAATAAACTACTAAAATTCTGAGCAGTACTAGCTGAATAAAAAATTATCGTGCAGAATATAACTATCGTGCCTGCTGAGTTAAGAGTGGTTTATCCAGGAGATATTTGATAAAACTTTATTGAATTAATTTAAAGCATGGCGAGACTCACATCCATCACAGATTAATGTTTGATTCAAAAGCCAATGAAATGTATTATTTATTTTATGAACTTCCCAAGGATAACCGAATAAGAGAGTGGCTAAATGTTTGGAAATAGAATTACGCATATTAGGAAACTTTAAGATTATTGAACTTCAGCAGAGAAAAATCCTGAAATCACTTTAAAATAGTCATCAAACATACGAAGATTTATATCGCCTCTGAATATTACCTGTAATTCAGAGATTATAGATCAACTTTTAGAATATAGTTTAATCAACATATTTTTTGTTGAAGGACTTTTTGGGGTGGCATCATCATTTCAGTTTGTGTCCCAACAAAAAGTCCTTTTACAAAACTAACATCGTTACCATCGTATAGGGTTGGTCTCCAATTACAGGCAGCTCAGCCCTTGAAAACCTTCATATCGACAAAAATTTAACAAACAATTTCTCTGAACGACACCATTTGAAAACTTTTTTTTTTTTTCGGTCTGCAGCATACATAACGTTCAGGAATGTGGATGGTTAGGTTAATTATCTACAGTCAAATTCCCACCTAAGTTTTTGCATTCTGCACACCGCACTGTACTCCGCTGGGAAATGAGGACCTCGCAGCCTTCTCTTTAGCTGGCCCCGGTTACAGACCCTTAAACCCCACCCGACTTCCACCATGGCCACTGGAGAAGTCCCAGGATGCTCTGACGTGACACCCCCCGAGTGTGCCCCCGGAGCTGTCTGCTTGGCCCAGGGCGCTGGATTCTGACGCTCACGACACGCAGTCTTGGCAAGCCAGAGCTGACGGGTGGGCGGGTAACCTGGCTGGCTTCGGTCTGCTCCCCGGAAGTCCTCGTGGAGTGGGGTCCCTGTGCCCACGTTGCTGACACCCTGTCACTCTTCCCTACCACGGGACGGCCTCACGCCACTCAGCCCTGGGTAACGTACCAACGACTTCCCCGACGTCTCGTTGAGGACGGGGCTCTGGTTATTTGGGGGGTTTTCTGTCTGTTGGTTTGTTTCCTCTGCCCCCCACTCTCTGGCAAACGCATGTCCGGGAGGGCGTGAGGAGCATGTGACGTTCTCTGGTACCTGGGGAGGTCCTTCACCCAGGTGAGTGAGAAATGGGATCACCGTTTAGATGGTGAAATATGAAACAGGACCGAACGCTGAGTAAGAACTCATGACGAAGCCAAGAAGGGAGGCCAGAGGCCAGCCACGTCCGAGGCAGACCGAAGGGCAAACGGAGGTGTGTTATTTACCTGCAGGAATCTGAAAATAGCTTCAGATAAAGTGCACCTCGTGTCAAAAGCAGACCTACTGTTTACGTGTGGAACAGTATCGATTACATGTAGCTTGATTTTAAAACACGCAAAGCAAGCGTACTACTAAAAGCAGTCCTTTCTGCATGAAAGACAGGGGTTCCCGTAGCCTGATGACCGCACGAGGACCCATCCTCTGCGGTTGAACAATGAAACCACGCAGAAGTGTGACCGCCACCCGTCCTCCAAACACGCAGGCTGGCTTTGCAAAATGCGCTTCGCACTTCCCCATGCACCTGTTTGCAATATCATCTTCACCCTTTTTTATTAACCTCTTTGTAATATAATTTTCACACTTCCTCAGTAGCCAACTACTACTTACTGAGACTCGGTATAACTGTACAGAAACGAATTAAAATATCTATAGCTGCGTAAGTCAAGCGAACGTGACCTACGCAGATGGCATCAGTAATCTCAATTTTAAGAAAAAAAAAATATTTAAGAAGACGAACGTACAAGGAACGACTTTAACTGACCGTTATCAAGCCTGGCGCGCGCCCTCGCTTGTAGCTGTTCATGCAAACCATGTCTTCAGGAAATCTGGAGCTGGTTTTTCAGCAGTTGAATCACTCTCCGGAAAAAATCAACATCCGAACATCGTTTCCTTGGTGAGTAGCCCTTCCTGTAAAGCCTTCTACTTAATAAGAAAATGACCGCTACGTTAACAAAAAAATAATAATAATGTGATATTTGTTTAACAAATCGACCACAGGCTAAATTAAATTTAACAGCGACTTCCGATTGTGAGGTTCGTGTGGATCACGGTCATAGGTAGTAGAAATTGTAATAAATTGCCCTGAGGCTTAAGGAACCTGTAATCTAATTAGTTAAGAAAGACCATCCAGCTATTTCAATTACCCCGAGATGCCGCAAGTGGTCCAGGCTTGTTTTCGTCGTCTTTCTCCCTCTGCATTTTTAATTAAACGGATTGGGGCGGCATCGGTTAGAGACATCATCCAAGTCTCAGGTGTACGGCTCCGTCGCGCGTAGTGTGTCCACTGCCTCGCGCGCCCGCCTCCCAAAGCCTGGCCTCCACCCGGCGCCGCACACTCGACCCCGTCCAGTCTCCGCCCGTCCCCTGTGGGACCCGCCATTCCGTCCCACGCCTGTGTGTCCGTCTGTCCGTTCGTCTGTTGCTTTCTGTTTCACATCCCACGGACGAGCGGAAGCGTAGGGGTCCTGACCTCGTTCACCTGGCTCGCTGCGCAGACGGCGGGGTGTCGCCCTTCCCCATGGCCGAGTGGACTCCTCCTTGTCCACTCAGGTGAAGGGCGCTGTGGACAGGACAGCACTGTAGTGCACATCGGGGCGCATGTACCTTTCTGGGTGAATGAGGAGAGGCTGCTGGGTCATCGTGAGGCCACACCGGCCCACGTCCCCGCCCGCAGGGTGTGAGGGCGGCCTTTCCTCCACGCCCCCACCAACACTCGCTGTTCCTCGCCTTACTGATGACGGCCATGCTGACAGGTGTGAGTGAGGTGGTACCTTGGTTGACCTCATAGGTTGCATGGACCTTGTCAGCTTACAGTCCCTTATTTTTTATTTTTTACGCCTACAGCACCTGGTCTTCCTAGGCGGTCTCCCATCCAAGTACTAACCGGGCCCGACCTTGCTTAGCTTCCGAGATCAGACCGGGTTGAGCTTATTCAGGGCGGCGTGGCTGTGGACGCATTGTAGTTTTGATCTGCGTTTCCCTGATGATTAGTCGTGGTGAGCAATAAACCAGGCTAAGAAAGCGCGGTGCTGCGTCCCAGGTCCCAGGCTTCTTGAAGGCAGAGCCCGAGCGGGAGACAGGCCCCCCGATCCCAGGGCAGAGGGCTCCCCAACACCCAGACGCCTCGGTGCCCCCCTTTCCAGCCTCACGAGCGGCTTGCTGCAGCACCCGAAAAGCAGAGGCTACGATGAAATTCTTTCCTTATAGTTCTTCCTGGATTGTCAAAATAATTAAGAGAGCGGAGAACAGATTGTGTTGACAGCTTGTCGTTTTTCCGTGATTGTTGTTACGAAGCTGAAAAAATAAAATAATACGGAAGAAATGACACAGAAACCACAGGGGTGTCTCTGTCTTCTCGACTCTGGCACGGCTTCCCCCAGGCAAACCATCTCGATCGCTTCTGACTCTGTTCTTCCCGAAGTGACCCCGATGGTCAAAAACGAACATCCACCGCTATTCTAGATATTGTGCTTTGTGGCAATACTTAGAGATACCCCGAGGACTCAAAATCAGCTTACCACACCCCGAGCCTCTTTCTCTCAGTTCGAGTCGGTCGTTGCTTAGTTTTCTGTCTATTACTTCTTATTCTCTGCCAGCTGCATTGTGCCTTGATATTGTCAGATATATTTACCTTCATTTCCGTATTCACTTTTCTATCTTCTGTTTTTTATGCATTGATTGTTTCCTTCTAAAAGGCAGAGACTCGAGGACGTGTAACGGTACTGCGATTCTGCGACGATCGTCCCGCACAGGGTCGGGTTCTGCTCTATGGCCATCGCTTCTTTCTCCGTGGGGTCTTTGTTGGCAAGGCTGTAAACACGGGGGACACGTCTCTATCATCTTAAAACACAGCATTCGCTGGAAACCGCGTCCACTTTAGTCGGCAGCTCACGTGGAGCAGGGTTTTCTTACGTTTCTCTTTCTTTTGTATACTGCAACCTCAAGGCGTCGACACCATTTGCAGCTGTTTAATTCGGATCCGATATTTTCCCCCGTTTCCCGGCACCAGCTGCATTCGGCGCCTGCGAAGCCTCCTCCTGAGACCCGCTGCCGGGATCATCCAAGTTCATTACGTCTCTGATGCTGCTTCAGCTGCCCCGCAGGAGCCTCTTCTTACCAGTGCCCTTGCAATTTTGACGGGTTTTCAACCAACGCTCCCCTCAACGCTCCCCCGCCCCAAACGTACTGCGCCCAAAGGGGCATAAACGAGAGTCACCGCCTGGACACGCAGAAGAGCAGCCCGGCCCCCCGGCGGCCACCCTCCTGCGGCCACAGAGGTCGGAGCAGCGCATCTTGGCGACCGCGGAGCTCAGGCCTAACCCTGGCGACCGTTAGGCCGAGGGGAACACACTGGGTAGTTTAATACCCATGCAGCATAACTTCACGAACTCGTGCACGTGAGTGGATAAAAATCTAACGGTGTAAAGGGCGGCGGCTGAGGTGTTGACGGTCGAGACGCGTGGAGCCCTCGGAAGATGCGGAGCCCGGCAGGGGCGAGCACGGTAACGAGGAGAAGGGCGGGGCGATCGGGGTTTGGGGGGAAGAGCCCGCAGGCCTCTGAGCGCAAACGCCACAGAATGGGGCGCGGGGTGTGGGGCAGGAGGTGACGGGGGCGGGGGATGCGCATAGGGTGACTCCTGAGATTTTGGCTGGAGCCGCGGGGCCAACAGCCGCGCAGCTTAGCGAGGTAGCAGAGGATCGCAGGTGCGGCATTCCTGCGCCAGCGCTCGATGGGGGGGGGGGGCGAAGGCGCGGCTGGGGACCCGACCCCTCGGAGCCCCGGGGCGATGACGGCCGGGGAGCCTCCGTCGCAGCTGGCCGGTCACCGCCTGCCCTGCCCGCTCGGCCCGGCGCAGGCCACCTGTGCTGCCCTGGCTCGGTCCTGCGGCCCCGGAGCAGAGCCCGCGCCACGCAGGCGAGGCCGGGGCCGCCGCGCCCCCCGGGACCTGGACCCGGACCCGGACGCCCCGCCCAGCCCCGCGTGGCCGCCTCCGCGGACAGCACCCCCACACACACCTCCTTTCCTCGCTCTTTTATTCCTTCCATCTTCGGTTTTCCTATTTTCCCTCCGAAGTTCGTCCTTGGCTGCTGCTCTTTTGGGGGACAGCGGACCGGGAGGCATGGCGGTCCCGCCCCCTCCTAAGGGCCCCGGATTCTCGGAGCTTGGTTAGTTCACGCTGACGTTTCTCGCGTCCCGGCTCCGGCTCTGCGCACCCCGTAGGGATCACCGCGACTCAGGGACACGGAGCACCTCGGGGACCCCCCCCCCCCCGTGACCCCGTTCTGCCGCCCGGGGGACTTCAGCCGCCTGTGACTTCAGGGCTCTCTGCGCGCCTGTCGGGCCAGCTGCCGCTCTCAAATCAGAACACGTTCCATCATTTTTCGCTTAAAAAAAAAAAAGAAGTCCGCAGATCACAGAGGACGGGATAATTGGCCGCAGCGCATGCGAGGCAGAGCGCGCGGAGCGCGGCCCGCGCTCCCCGGCCGGCTGCGTCCCACCTGCGCCCTCATTACAGGTGCGGACGGCGCTAATCCCGCCGCTGCGATTCCGCCCACGGACACGCCGACCCCGGGTCCCGACGCGGGTGGGGGGGGCAGGGGGCCAAGGCGGGCGCCCGGGGGGCGGGGAGCGCGCGCCGCCCCGAGGCGCCGGGCCAGGCGTGCCATTGCCTCGTTTCGGGAAGCGTGTCAGAGCCGGCGTGTCGCGGCCCCGTGTTCCAGCGACACTTTACTCATTCCGGCTGTGACACCCGGTGCCTGGTGGTCGGGTCACGTGTAAGTCTCACGATTTCCACTTTTTAAGATAGGGCACGAGGTCACCGGGGAGCGTGGGCGAGGCGAAGCAATGCGGTGACCAGAACTAAGCGTTTGGCTCAGGGACGGCAGGGTCGCCGTGTCTGAGGCGACAGAGGCGGACCGTCCACGGAGGGGGGCTCTGCGGGACGAGCCCCTCGGCTGGGGCTCTGTGACCGACAGCCCGGCGGGGCCTGGACGAGCAGGTGCCTTATGCTGTGTCGGCGTAAATGCCAACGCTGGAAACAGGCGCGGGGCGTGCAGGCGCCCGGCCCCCCAGGGGCTGCCCCCGGCCCCGCCTGCTGCTTCCCGGCGGGTACTTTGCCATCACCCCGGGGATAGGACGCCGGACCCCAAAGCGCTGCCCCCCGCGGAGGCGCGGGCGCGTCCCCAGACGTCGCCGGGTGCACGTTTTCCATGGCGGCAGGAGGCCAGAGGCCACCTGGATTCATCTCTTCCTCGTGCAAGGACCTGCGGTGGGTGGTTTAGACGCGGCATCTTAGCCCGTCCTTGGTTAAGATGGGAATGAACGCGCCCCCCCCCCCCCCCCCCACACACACACGCCGCTCGCGTAGGACGCAAATGGGATCGCGGCCACGTTCGCCTTCTCGTCGTCAGGGCCACACTCCAAACTCCACTCGAACGCTTGCGCCGGGCTAGAAACGCTGTGTTTGTCTGCCCGACCGCCTGGGCTGTGCTTTCTGAACCCCATGGGACCCCGGCTCAGCTGCCTCACTTCATGTGGACTTTGCAGAGCGCCCGTGAGGGCGGGAGATTGACCCCGTGTCAGAAACGAATAAATTCCGATGGTCGTTCTCAATGCACTTTCGAAACCTGAGAAGGCGTCTGAAACCATAAAAGAAAGAAAAAAGGCGCACGGACCAGTGCGTAACACTTGGGCCAAGTCTTTTCTTAAAGAGTGTGACGATTTATGTCAACCAGAGCCCAGGAACGGGGAAGCAGGTCACAGCTACGATCCAAACTGCCAGCGAGATTCTACCACGTCCAAAGTGAGATCTCAGAGACACCTCCAGCCCAGAGGATCCTTCCGTGTGCCCACGGTGTCCCGCAGAGCCCCCTGCCCCCCCACCAAGGGACCGTCCTTGACGGATTTGTATGAGGGGAGTAAGGTCCTTGGTGTCCCCCCCACTCAGCATGTTTAACTGTGGAAATGCCACTAAAATCAACCACAAAACCCGGGTGAAAGATGAGAAGCATGAGAAGGTTCCCCAAAGTCCTCCTGACGGCTCGAAGTGCGGGCGGGTGGGGGAAGCAAGGAGACCCACACTTGCCCTTTACCCTGTCCCTGGGCCACGCCCTGCTGCCCACGGGGGACCCCTGCACTCCCCGGACGGGGCGACACCGCACGGAATCTGCTGTGGGGACACCGTCTCTCTCCAGGCCCCGGCCACACGGTCACCGGAACCGATATTTATTTACACCGAGGAGTGCCAGGTCCCACTCCGTGTGCACAGGACAAACCCTGGGTGTTTGAGCATCTTCCCAGGGGACCGAGAGGCCCTTGCAAAGGTGACGGCCTAAGGATTCTCTCTCACTGTCACTTTTGGTCACCGTTTCTCGGAGCAGGCGGCAGACTCTCTTTCTCAGTAACCACTTCCCGGGCGTTCAGCACGCACGCCTACGCCTGCTCCCCACACACGGCCCGAGGTGGCAGGCCCGCTCCTGCCCCGTCCCCGACACTCGCTAGGAGAAGCAGAGTCAGACAGAGCCGGCAGTGAGCCAGGACAGGGACGGCCTGGGCGGGACAAACCCCGAGGACGCTCGCTTTGGAGCAGACTCTCACGGTTCCTCCGGCGGGCGGGGCCGGCTCAGTGACCTCGGTTTTGCGCTCCGCCAGGGTCGTCCTCAGGGCAGACTGGGCTGCAGGACATGGAAGCCTCCGGGCCACCACGGCCCTAGGACCTGGGAATGTCACGAGGAAGCGACTCGTGGGTTCCAAGGGACGTGTCTAGCCTCATCTACATGCAGCATCGATGAGTGTGCCGTGGTTTAGTTTATTTTTAACTTGATATTATTTAGCAACAACATGCTTTTCTTAACCCTCCCAACTTCCTTTGAAATCATCACGTCCATGAATCTTTTTCCTGGAAAATTTGCTTTAAAATACAAATTTATAAAGTGGCCATCTCTTAAGGGTAAAAAATGGAAGTTCCCCCTGTGTTTCTGGAATTTCGTTGTTAAATTTCAAATGTGCATTGTGGGCCTTCGGACTCTCTCTTGCATCTCTTACTTTCTCTCTTTCCTCTTTTTTTTCTCCTCACTTGTGTAAATACAAAGACAGTTTAACCTCAAATACTCTTTAGTCTAAAAAATAGGTCAAGCCATAAAAATATTTTTAAGTGGATTAATTTATCCCGATGAAGAGAGAACAAAACTTATTAAATGCCACTGAAGACTATCCACATTTCTGCGAAGACGTTGTTTTTCTTGGTGAGTATTAAACAAGCACTGGGCTTAACTGACCACGAAACAGTGTAAATGAGCTCAGACCCATTTCCCAGGTTTAGGGGTTCAGGACTGTTACGGAGATGCTGAGCCCATTATTGGTTCTCTTTGAGCAGGTAAACCATTTTTCAGATTTATAGTCATAAAATCTATGCAGTAAAGTAAGTTTGTGAAAAAAAATTGCTAATTATCAGCAAAGGTGACTGCATGTTAGAAATCATTTACTCTTTGGAGTTTTACAAAAAGCGATAGACTCTATACCATTTGGAACGTCTCCTTACAGTCGTAACACGTGCACCTGCTTCCTTGCAACTAACTGGCTGCCTGTCTACTGGGGAACGAAGAGACCTTGCTCTAAAACATTTTAAATGTTTTACGCAGGTATCAGTGGGTTCCGGGGTCCTCTTCTAATGTATCTGAGTGACAGCCAAGCAAAAGCGGGTGAAGCCGAGGACCTGACCCAGGGACATCCGCATTCTCACCTAACGACTCAGTGGTCCAGTCGAACCTGCACTTGGGCTCCTGAGAAAATGCAGTGGGAAGTGGCAGATGGGGTGTGGGGGCCCCCACCGTAGGCGCTCCATCACCCACCCGACCCAGTCGACCCAGTCCCGACGGGACCGGACTGGGCGAGGGCGCTGCCTTGCTTCCCGCTGAGCAGCGGCGGCCTCGGAGCCTCCTCTGTCCCGTGTGCTGGGGCGGGCCGGCCAGCAGGCGGCGCCGCTGAGCACACGCGCAGGCGGACCGCCCCGGGCTGCTTAGAGGGCGACGCTTCCCTGGCTTTCCTCTGGGGTCCAAAAAATGAAGAGCTTCGCGCAAAAAAAAAAAAAAAAAAAAAAAAAATTAGGATATAATGGGCTGTTCTAACGCATTGCTATCTTTTCCTACATTTCTTCGGTTTCTATAATTTTTTAAAGTACCACAAAATGTTCTAGGTGGAAATAGCTCCTTAACTATCACATGCATTTCATCTGGATGTATTTCATGCTCTACTACATTTTTGTTAATTTTTGTTTTAGTTTACATTTTTTAAAAATGTGTGGTTTTGGTTGACGAAGCCTTGGATAGTCGATGGCATTCCCTCGGCGAAACGGTAAGAAACGGTTAATGGTTCTCTCTTCTCCCCCGACCTGGGATGACTTGGGAGGCAGTCTACCTGAGTGGGGAGCAGGAGGCGCTTCGTCCCGTACGGCTGACAGCCTCGGCCACGTGAGTCTCTCGACATTAGGCAGATAAATTATCAGTGCAAGACAGGAATCAGAGAAGCCGACCTAAATTTTGTTTTCAAGACGACAGCCCGAGCGACACGGATTCCTCGCAGTAGAGCGATAGAAAGGCGATATGTCATTGGAATACACTTACGGCTCCTCTGGCGGGAGCTGAATTTCGCGTGGAATGACAAAAAAAAAAAAAAAAAAGACTTAGCCTCGTCATGGCGGACAGAACTGTGATGCCCTGTTCACGTCTGACCGTTGCACGACTTCTATTTGCAGGATCGCGAGACGCCGGGTCTGGGTTCGAATGCTCCATCTAATCCATGTTCTCTGGGCATCGGCCTCGTGCTCAACAGGCCGCGGATAATCACTTTACGGTGCTTTGTGAGGCTCAGAGGAAACCGGTAGCTTTCCTCACGTCCTCCGCACGCATCACAAGTGCTCGGCGTGTGTGTAGCTAGACTGACATCCGCCTGACGTTAACTGCTGATGTCACCAAAAGCATCAAAATAGCTCGTAGTTAATCTCCATTAAAAAGCGTACTATTCTGAGCAGCGCCCTCATAAATACCAGAGTCTCGTGGATGCGTGCAATTTTCATAAACCCTGAGAAGATGTGCAGATGACAATCCGAAAACGCAATTAATACGTTATAGGATCATTATATCCGTTCGAGCATCTTCTTCACAATGCTTTTGTAAATATTTAACTCCATTTGTAAAAGAACAGGGTGATGTCCCACCCGTGGATCAAGCGCACCATTGCAGATGTGTGTAAAACTGCTTGTAACCTTTGACACAGTGCTGCGTCCCAAACCCACACACCTGGTTCCATCCTTGCAGCGAATCAAGGCCGCGAACCCGGAGTGGGGGCGTGGCTCCTGCTCACCACGCTGGGTCATCCCAGGTGTAACAGTCGAGAGACCAAGCCGAGGCTCTCCCATCTATTACTTGCCCAGATTATTGTAAAGATGATTCAGGAAATTTCACTCAGCTGTTTTAATTGGGACCGACTAGACACTATCGTCGACTAATAAACTAATAAACTCTGGTAGTGCCGGGGAGGAGGAGGAGGAGAAAAAGGCTGGAAATCACGTGACTCAAACACTTGTTCCTGTGATTTTTTTCCAGAGTCAGATAAGCAGGAGAATTTTCCATCCTAACAAAGGAAAATAACCCAGGGAAGCTCTTTCCCTTTTCGAACAATGAGAAGGAACTTAGACAGGCTTCCTGTGCCCTTAGCATAACGCTTTGGGGTATGTGCGGCTTGGTAATTCGTAAGAAAGGAGGTTCCACAAATGCCTCTTCCCAAACTCACAGCGCTCGGGCCTCACCTGAGTGTGACGCAAAACCGCTAATGTAGAAAATGGTCAACACCAGGTGAGGACTCCTAGGTCAACGGCTGAACCCAGAGGCTTTGTTTTTAAACGACCTTTACGGGTCAAGAAAAACAAAGGCCGCAGCTCTCAGCTCTCATAATGAGCACTGAGCCTTAGCCCCGGGGGGTTATCAATCAAGCAGCATTTTGTAAAGGGACGGGTCAGTTTTGAGTCCAGTTCTATCCCTTAAATCTCCTCGGATATTGTTTTCTTCAGAAGTCACCTTCCGCTGCCGTCCTCAGCCTCGGCTGGGGCTGAGCAATCTGTGAACGCTGCGCGGCCAAGCTGGAGAATGAAACGCGTCCTTTGTCATCTCTGTGCCTGGCTGGATCGCACCCAATTATACGACTTACCACTTGTAAAGGAAATCTATCAAGCCCTTCGGAACGGCTGTAATGACGTTTTAACTCCCTTCCGTTGAAAAGTAGTCCGTAAGTGCAGTGTTTAGAAGGGGAGAAGCATCAAATGTCTGGACCTGCTGTTTTAAAATTGCTTTCCAAATTCAAGGAAACGTTTCACAAAGAAGGCTCATAATGGATTCCGAGCCGGGCCCAGGGGACGTGAGCAGGCACGTTCCCGGGCTGTGCTGTCTATTGACCCTCGGAAGGTTGATGAAACGAGCGGGGGGGGGGGGGGGGGGGGGGGGGGGGAGGGCGGCGGAGGCGGCCCCTCCGCGTTTGCGGCGCGAGCCGGCCCACGGCGGTGGTGAGGGGCAGTGATCACTTATCTTCAGCACTGTCCAGAATGTATCTTGACAGTTCAGGGGGGTGGCGGTGGGGGAGATGGGGGGGTTTCGCCGCCATTTATTTTCAAATCAATACTCAATTACGAAGAGGAAGATTCACTCCCTTGCCCATTTTCAAGATGAAATTATGGGCTGGAGCAATAACACTTAGTCAAGGCAAAGCATCGTCCATTAACTCGCCCGACGCCGGCCCGACGCTTTATTAGACTGAGCTCCCTCTCGCTCTCTCTTTTTGGCTTTTAATTAATCATTGTGAAAAAGGCCCTTCACACGGTGACCGATGACCAGAGAAAACAATTTCCTCCTAACTGCCTTTTAATGCCGACTCCGGGAGAGCGCATTGACCACCTCTCACACGACCCGCCGAGGCCGGTGCTGGACGCGGCCTCCGCTCCTTTGTTACGGAGAAGAATGGGCCGGCGACGGCCCCGCACGGCCCGTCCGCGCTCGCGGGAGCGAAGCGGTAAACGCTGCTCGTTTGCCCCGGGATCGATGAGGATACTGGGCACTGTATAAATTACTCCATTAACGAGGAATAAAGCTATTTACGGCGTTTAGAGTCAAGTGCAGCTAAAGGAGGAACACAATAACGGGACTCCGTTCGCTTCGTCTTCCTCCCCCCCGCCCCCCGCCTCCCCCCACGGCCCTGTGGGAAATCACTAAAACCAAACAAAACCAGAGGCAGGATGACGGCGGCACCTCCGAAGGGCCAGGTGACCACGGGGAGGCTCAACTCTTAAGTCTCTGACCCTAAAACGGTCTTCGCTGAGTTTCGGGCGGGCGCGTGCAGACACTCCCAGGAAAATCCCCCGGACGTATATTCTTAATAGAAACCTTTGCTCATTCGTGCAAATAATAAAGCACTGCAGATCACAGAATGAGACACAAGAAATCAAAACTCTGCTGTTTCAAAACAGCATTTTTCTAGTAGTCGAAGTTCAGTACCACAGTGAATGACATAAAAAATGTTTGTGAAGATTTATTTATTTATTTGACAACATTGGACTGAAATTTCGAGCATGGCAAATTTAGAAAGTCGCTCAAGAGAACAAAGTTTCATGCTTGAGACCCACAGAGGCTGCTCTTTCAATCAAAGCTATTTTCCGAGAAGCTGCGAGGGTTGAGGCGTGGAGAGATTTTCCTGGTTTAGTGAAATTCTTACTTGGATCAGATACCAATTGTTCAAAATCACTAATTTCCTTACAGTAAAATCATTAAATACCATGGAAGGTATTTATTATTTGGAATTCCCACCTTCCCAGCTCTCAAAACAAAACAAAAAAAAACCTATACTTTGCAATACAAATTAATCGCTGAAATTAAAATTTAAAAAACATTGGAAATCAGATAAGGAAAACAAAAAGGAGCCTACCCGGAATCTGTAATAAAATTGTTTCTGCAGAACACTCCATTGAGTCGGCTTCCTGGCAGTCACGAGAAGCAGGGAAATATGATTTATTACTTAAAAAACTTTTTCCCCATACTGTTGCTCCGAGCTTCCTCTCCGCCCTCTGCCAAGCGAGCCACTTAGTGCGCGGGGTCGACGCGCAAGACGGGGCAGCGCGGAGAGAGGAGGAGGGCCGGGGCCGGGGCCGGGGCCGGGGCCGGGGCCGGGGCCGCGACCGACGTCCACGCGTACGGAGGGGGCGGCGAGACCAGTGAGATCGTGGCGGTCTTGCAGGAAGATGTCGTCCTGCTGCATCCTGCAGTCGCGGCTGGTCCTGCGGGGGTGCGTGCGATGTCGCACGGCAGTCTGGCTCGCAGGGACCTCTGAGGACAGACGAGCCTCAGGGGCCTAGATTAAGGAGTGGTCCCAGCTGGCCTCGGGCTTCCGCGACCCTGGCCAGCTCCGGGAGCTGCACGCTGGCCGGCAGCCTGCCTCCTCGCCCAGCGCGCACGGCGGCGGGACCCCACCGTCACGCACCGGCGACACACGGCGACCGTCTGCTCTCGCGCCCCGTTCTGTTTGACGTTAGACGATCGTGTGTCCCGATGTAGGCGAAGTCGCACGTGCGATGATCACGCTGCCTCTGTCTCCACTCTTGGCGACGGCCGTGGACACCCCATCCCCAGTCAGGGATTCCTCGCTGGGCTTCTGGGTGGCGTCTCGCACACACACACATTCCAGGAAGTCCCCTTGTCGGCTCCGTCGGCTGGGACTCTGACGGCGGGGTCTGCGCTGCTCAGCACCTCGTGAAGGCAGACACCGTGACGCTGCCGCCGGCTCGCTGCCCTCGAAGCTCTTAGCAGCCGGCGAAGCCGCCATGGTCAACAAGGACGCCATGTCAACACCGAAACCGGAGACGGGGCGAAGCCACTCAACCCCGACGCCTCGCTGGCCCCCGAGGGGCTGAAACGCACCAGCCCCGGAAACCACCGCACGCCAAGGTCGTGCAGATTATTATAATTACCCTGATCATCGTTGCTATTATTTTAGTTTTCGTGAACAGCTGCTTTGCAGCCCTCGGTGACAAATCACGGGGTCCGTGTGGAGGGTGACTTCCGTGTCAGACAAGTCGCTCCTGCCGCAGGCCTCTCTCCTGCCCCCAGAGGCGTTGGTGGTAAGCCACGAGCACAGGCGGATCGCTTCTCTAGAGGGCTCATTTCTCAGAGGCTCGCCACCCACGATGCCAGACGCGCCGAGGGCGTGGACGCGCCTGGCCCCGGGGGGCGGGCGCTCGGACCCAGACCCTGCCGCCAGCACAGCGGTGACGCGAATGGCCCAGACGGCAGCGGAATCATCCGGACGAATGTGGCAGAGGTGGGAGCACCGTCTCCTTGTTTCACCCGACGTTTACGTAGAAATCAGAAAGCGAGGCCCAGGAATGATCTTAACGCGATCGCGTGACTCATCAAAGGGCGGTCCGAGTTGGGCACCCCCAGCCTGGACGGCCACCTGCATTTTAAATCATGCTTCCAGCTGAATATGTAAACGTTCTCACTCATTCTTCAGAATTGCCCAGGGTCTGTACATCCCGCAAACCCACCACATAAGATATGTTCGGGTCAATTCATTTATGTTTGAAACAACAAATAGTGCCATCATGTTTAATAGCAGCCACTGTCACTGAAGTCCACACAGCACATTCTTCCTCTGAAAGCTCCTGGGTCGCAGCGAATCGAACATCACACTTGATCTGTGCCCGCTCCAGGAGAGGTGGCGAATGCTACTCGAGGGCGTCTTCGGACGTGGAGGTGACCTCATCCCGGCACGTGGGGACACTGACCTTGGCAACGACACACGAGTTGTCACGCGGATTGCTTATCCCTTCACGGAGATGTGCTCAGAGTTCTCAGGGAGCGTTTGTTTGCAGAAATCACCTCCTAATACGGCCAGATTCAGGGAAAGGAAAATTCCAGGGTTACTTCCTCAGACCCAAGGGCGGGAGGTGTCGCTGACCTGCCCGGGGAGGAGCCGGCCACGTGGGCAGGATGTGCGCCGAAGGAGCAGCCCGCGCGGCTGGCCGTGGTCACAGGCCCGCCCGCCTGGGCACGGGGACCTCTAACGGGGGGTTGTGAGCACGAAGAGAGTGAGAGGCGGGACGGCGCCGCGCGCAGCCGGGCGAAGGGGAAAAGCAGCCATTTGTTTGAAAAATCTACGTCGAAGTGCGACGTGTTGTTTGTCAGGGGATTTGCTGCGTCACTTTCATTTCCAGACGTGACGTGACAAGCTCATCGGTCTGGACGAGGGAGTCGGGGGCATTGGCGCCTGCGACGTGATTGCCACGGGGAGAGAATGAGCCGCAGAGGGCGAGGGCCGCGGTGGCGTCTTTGTTTCGCGTTTGTTAGGTGAGAGAGTCTCGGGGAGGCGCCGGGAGCGCCCCGGGCGAGGGGGAGGGGTGGGGGCCGCGGACAAGGCCAGGCGCGCCCGCTCAGGGAGGGCGCGGTGAGCGGGCCAGGCCCCCGGAGGCCCCGGCAGGCGCAGAGGGTTGCAGGCCTGAAGGCTGCCGGCGTTTTCCATAAACGGGAAGCGAGGTCGTCCGCTGCGACTTGGGAGGGGCGCGGGAGCGAGGATGTCAGAGATGCCGCTTGTGCGCAGTCGGCGGACGAGCAGCTTCCAGGAGCCTGGAGGACATCGCCGCTGCCTCTGCCCACGCGGGACGCCGAGGCCAAAATGGTCGAGCAATCGCTTACAGACCCAATGTCCGTGTCCCCAAATCCACGTGCTGACCCCCGACCCCCGGCGTGGTGGCGTCAGGCGGCGGGGCCTCTGGGAGGTGCCGAGGTCTTGAGGGTGGGGCCCCACGATGGGACGAGCGTCCTCATGACGGACACCCCGGAGCCCCTCACCCCTGCCTCCACGTGAGGTCACAGTGAGAAGCCGTTCGGGGACCTGGGGCAGACACTGACCCCGCCGGGGCCTTGGCCCTGGACGTCCGGCCTGCAGACCACGAGGCCGGTGGTGTCTGCTCCGGCCACCTGGGCGAGGACGCCAGCCCCCACCTTCTCTGGTGTGACCCTGACCTACACTCGCCGAAGAAGCAAACGCTGTGTTGGACAGTGAGCCCCGAACTCCTGGGCAGCCCCTCCCCCCCGGGCGACCTTGGTGATGAACAGGCCGTGTGGCAGGCATCCTCTCCCTGCAGGACCCACTCAGAAACCAAACACCATCCAGCTGCAAAGTTTCACACGATTATCAGCACTGCGTTGCCATGGCGACCCTCGGAAGACATCGGAAATAACCTGTCTCCGAGGATAATTTGGTCAAGCATTTCTGATTCGCTGGGCGTCATCTAAAAACTGTAGAATGAATAAACCAAATATGCATAAAATATAGTTAGGAAAAGCTTGAGCACCAGGTCCCCGGTCCATGGACTCACACGTCCTTCATCAAGTACCACGACTGCTAATTCCAGAAGAAAATTACCCCCCGAAAGCATTATTTAAAAATCAAATTCACTTGACCGAAACAGAATGAAATAGGCATGTTACACGAAACGGCTAGCGCTTGCTTTAATCATTAGCGTCAAGCTCCTAATTACAAGTTTCCTGCGTGTAAACATCCTCGGGCCGCCTCGGCTGCCCTGCGCCCGCCACGTGCCCACGGAGCATCTCCTCTCGCCACCGATTCGCAGCCATGTGTCTGCTCTAGTTCTTAACTCTGGCCAGGGCCTGTGGCACCTCACTTCCGCTAAGCCCGTTCTCCGCGTCGGCGACGTCGGGGCTGCAGATGGGACAGGGGACGGGGTGGGAAGATCCCTGGTTGACACCTGGGGACGATCGACAGCAGTTCGGTGCTCGGAGCTCTTAACTTTTTGCTGTGCTGTTCTGTCGACGAGCCTATGGAAAGCCTAAGGAAGCAGAGAGACGTTCGTTAAACCATCGGGCAGCAATCAGATGCTGCTACTAAGCTGTAAAAGTTATTTTTGAGATTTAATCACGCAGGGCAGACAGTTGCAGGCCCAGATGGCTCACAGAACGTCCATCCACCTTCCTGTCCACGCGTGCAGCGCGCATCGGGCAGCCTTCTCTGGGTAGACGGAGCCTGCAAGGCGGGATGTATTTATCCTTCTCTATGCATCTCTTGCTCTCTCTCTCTGAAATACAGGTGCAACGAAAAATTGCTGAGATCTGTAGTCATGTGTGGTCCCCATTACCTGTGCATGTTCATCAAAATATACCGACCAGCTGTCGGCGGTGCCGAAGAAAATTCTGGGACAGTAACGCGGCACACGGACGGCTGCGTTACACAGGAAACACAGCACCGGCGGGAGGCGCTGGGCTCAGAACGCAGCCGGAGCCATCGGCAGGAGTCCCAGGGCGTGCGAGGAAGGCCACGGAGCTCATTCCTGCTTGGTTTTACGTGTGAACAAGGGAGATGGGGAGTGAACGTCTCCTTCTAGATAAACAATTCAGTGGTTTGCATGGTGAAGTTCAATGAGAAATTCCAGGTGATCGTTTAACTAGCACCGTCTCTCTGTCTAAAGGCGACACGGAGTGATGGTGTGCCTCTCGATCGACGGCACCTGAGAGTAAAGGAACATGAGTGTTTGAAAACCCTCGGCCCACCGACGTTTCCTTGGAGCGTTATTTTTCAGGATGTGAAGCGCCCCCTGAACCGATGATATAGCAGGAATTTGTGAGTTAGACCCTGTCTCAAATGATTATTCCTACGATATTATTCATATTTGGGAAAATGAGTGAAACTGCTCATACCATACATAGCTTCATGTGAGAAAGGAAGGGAACCTCTCCCAAGACGTAATCACAAAATACCAAGCATTCATGAAATGTTTTAGAGAATTAAAGAAAAAAAAAATCTCTAAAATTATTTGGCAGGATAATGGGAAGAAGATACTGGGGTTTGAAACAGATATTATATAATTTTCCATCCTATTATGTTAAAGATATTGTGCCTTTAAAAAAAATCAGAATTTTTTTTAAAAAAAATCAGGTGAAAAATGATGCAGGACTCAAACTCGCCAAATCTAAAACCTAGATGTCAGCATCCAAAAATACACCTCCATCGGTCAGCTCACCTGACGGTGAGTGACCTCCAGCTCCGAAACAGGACGGGCGATACGTTGGTCAGCGGCTGTGAGTGATAAGACTCACTCGGAGACGTACGTGGCTCGCGCGTGTTAAAGGAACATCCGTTAAATATTTATCACTAAGCGCAATGCTGATAACTTAATTTTCCCTCATTCACCGGGAAATTGTGTGGCAATCAAGCACCTTTGTCTCTTAATAACCATTGCATCAGCAATCCCTAATTGTGTGCAGAACTCCTGGAAAATGTTCGAATGGATTCTGAGACACCTTCCTGCACACTCTGTCTCTCTTCTCTTTGTTTCTATTATTTAAAAGTCTCACCATGTCAAAATAGAATGTTCTGGGGAGAATCTTTTTTTTTTTCTTTTTAAATTTTAAAATACACGAATGCGCCTTTACCCGCTTCATGGACAAAAGTAAGTATTCGTTTCCAGCTGAGGGAGCCTGAGTCATAGGTGATAGATGCGCGGGGTAATTTAAAGTCAGATCACGCGGGGGGGAAACGAGGCAGGGCGACACCTTCCGTGGCTGTCACTTCCGGCCTCATGCTGCACAGCTCAGCGTGACTTCCGTACGGAGGCAGGAGGCTCGCTGCTCCCTTTTAAAATCAGAGTGGCTGACCCAGGCGAAGGCAGTGGGAAGGGAATGCTCTGGGAACATTCCGCTTTTTGGGGTGAAAGTCTGACTTCTTGCAAGCGCCGTGGAGTTTTACATCGTGGCGTTTTGGGGCGCTGCGTTCGGGCTCTGGGGTGCGGGGCTCGGGCGGGGCCGTGTTTCTACACCTGTCGAGAGCGAGTCCTGCACTCAGTTCACTTTCATTCACGTCTTAGCACCACTGTTCACGTCGATAAAGTCCATAGGACGCCACCCGTTCAAACACTTTATTATTATTATTATTATTATTATTATTATTATTATTATTATTATTATTTTAGGTCAAGGAGCAGCAAACCAGTCAATCAGAGGAAAAGAAGCTTCCATTTAGTAGAGAAGTTGGGGGGAGGAGGAAACGTCCGAGGGGCTCACGGCTTCTTTCGATCCAGTCTTTCGACTGCCATGTCCTCACCGGGTGACTTGTGGGGACCGAAGTTTTCATTACTGGCCACGTTCCTCACTGTTTTTGAAATCACAGCATTTTAAAGCCTAATATTCTTTCGTTTGTTTTCTCATCAAACCCATATAAGTATAAACTGGATAGTACCAAGACGTGAATTTTTTAAATAAATTATCTCTGTTCATAATTTTTTAAAAAATTTTTTTAAACCTGGACTGTACTGGATCATAAAGAAATAGTCAGTAACAAGTAAAATCATTAGTTGATTCAATTTCAAAAATGAAGGGAGATTCAATAACTGTTTCTCGAGAATTCATTTTTATATGTAACTTAAACAGAATAAAGAATAATAAGGGAAGAGAATGAAAAGTCATTAGTAGCAGAAATGGCCTAAACCTGGAATCTTTTTCTTATTGGCTGGAAGGAATAAGTCTGTGACCCAAGAGGGTCTTGGCGGTATCTTTCCATTTATCTGCCCATCCATCATCTATTTACCCATCCATCATCCATCCATCTATCCGTCCGTCCGTCCGTCCGTCCGTCCGTCTATTCATCTGTTTACCCTCCTTTCCAATTCTCTTTTAAAAGCACGTTAGCCTTACTCATCCCTTACTGATTAAAATCTGAATACGACCTTCGAGGTGTGTCCACCTTACACGTCCGTGAGGGCACGAGCCAGGCTTTTTGAGGACGCTGCTTTGCGGGGGTCGAGTGCCTGGCCTGCGCCCGGCCTCCCCGGGGGCCTCCTCGTGGGAGCCGGTGGCCTTTCCCGAGGCCACACTGCGCCAGGCCACGGGCCTGGACCTCGTGTCACAGCCACTCTGTCCCTTCCCAGTGTCATTGTCTCTCACTGGCGTTCTTTCTTGGGCCACTGTTGGCCAATCCCCCCGAAACCGCGCGGGGAAAGGGTTCTGTGGGACCGTGGCCATCCGCTCTTCCAGGCCCTCCGAGCGCCACCCTCGACTCAGCGTTTCTAAGAGAACACCAAGCCACGAGGCATTTCCATCACCAGCCTCCCCCGCGTGGCTTCACCCCAATGTGCCGGGACCCCAGGCGGCGTCCACACTCCTGTCGCAGGCCGACAGCCTCCCCTCTGCCTGGAGAGGGGACGGCACAGAGTTTGAGCGCGACCCTCCTGCCTTCTAGTGGGGTACGGTTCACGGCCCATGCTCTGAGACCTCTGGGTTCACTGCTGGAATTCTTAGCTAAGCTATTTTTAATTTGAAGATTAAAAAATTCCTTCTCAGGAGAGCCTGGCTCTTAGAAATCAAAAGTGCTTTGACTTTCAAACGATTGTTCAGCTTTCGTTTTTAAAATGTCTAATTAGGAGCTCAAAAATCAAGACGGGAATGTTTCTGAGGCCCCTTGTGCTCTTACCTGAGGCAAATAAAGCTTAGCTCCATAATGTGGAATTAATAGCGGAGAGGATGCAGGATTTTGAAAGCACGTAGGACTCAACATACATTGGGCATTTTTTCAAAATACGATCCCCAAAACATATCAGGCGGAAACGCCCGGACCCCCACATGTTTCCCCCACCGCCTCGTTCATTTGCCTTTAAAGGGAGGCAACACTCCTGGGAAGGGGCCTGTCTGAACCTGGCCCCTCCCTCCCACACCAGGCCCTCCCTCCCTGTCCTCCACCAGATGGTGGCCGCTCTGTCTCCTGGGTGGCCAGGCCAGGAGCCTGCCCTCTGTCCATCAACTGTCTCCCTGGTCTTCCCCACACTTAGTCGGACGGCAATGCAGGGTTTTGCTCACCCCACCTCGTTCCTCGCCCCACGTGAGCCCTTGCCATCGACCCCCATCCTGTGCGTTAGTTTGATAGCCCGGCAGCTGGAACCCTGACCCTCCTGCCCACCTCGGTCTGTCCCAGGGCTGGCGTCAGGACCGTGGGTACACTGCGCACACACAGGCTTCCGTCCCTCGCCAAGTGCCCCGGCCCTCTCTGGCGACTGATAAGAAGACCCTTGGCTCTCTGGGCCCCTTTCTGCTCCCAAGCTCACCTCCGCGTCTGCCACCTCCAGCCGGGACCTCCCCACGCCCTCGCCACTCCTCAGAGGCACCACCGACGTCCTGCACGGGGGTCACGACACGCTTCCTCCCGGGCACCGCCGGCCACTTCCTCCGCCCCGGCAGCCTGGCGGCGTGGAGGGGCAGTGCTGATGCGCACGCCACCCTCCGGAAGCGCCGCCCGCACCACCGGCCCCCGCCTGGCGGCCCGCTGCCCGCCCTGCCCCCGGCTTCCCCGTCACCTCTTCCCAGTAGTGACCACGCCGGCTTTACACGTGTCCGTCCTTCTGATCCTCATTCCCTCCAGACAGAACGCGAGCCCCACGCGGCAGGGAAGATGCGTCCGAATTTTGGAATATTTGGAAAATACATTTGCTTACTATTTTAGAACAGGTTCCCGCATCTGCTCAACATTTTTGTGTTATTGATAACTATAATCATGACGGGAGGGCTTACTGAAATGAACAAATACTTAATAGCTTTGCCGAGAACCTAGAAAGTCAGACAAGGGACGTGCTGATTTGTTTTCTATACTATGGACATCATCTTCGATTAGATTCTAACTGGAAACCACATTTTGTCGCTTATTATTTTAGAGGCATGTGCCCTTTATTACATGCTATTCTATTTACTGATGTTTAATTTATTCTTAAACCTACGTTTTTCTGCAAACTCTTCAAATTCCATTGTGATCGAAACACATTTTGCTGTATCTGTGTATTTGATTCAGCATCTAACTTGTAGATTAAGACATATGCAGAAAAAAAAAAATCGGCTCTGGCAAAGTCTCATTTTAAGGTCGCGTCACCCACCCGGGACAGCGGCATTCCGGTTTGACCCAGCGGGAAGGGATCGACCCCCGTAGCTGACGACGCGACTTCCAGGGACGTGTGGCAGCTGTGACATCTCGGAGCTTCTCCTCTCTCCTCTGTGACACCTTGATAAGGCAATTACAGCATAATTACCTTAACAAGTGGCATCACAGGAAATTATTGTCATTCTCCTGTTAAATAACACATAATCATCAGCAAGTGGGTTCTAGAATATTCCCAATCAACATCTCATTACCTGCCGGTGGCCCTGAGCTGAGCGTAATTGGGGGGCGTCGGTGACGGGACAGGCCGGCGAGCCCGCGGGGAGCCGCGGCGGTGACCCCTGTGCCTGCGGTGACCCCGCGCCCGGCCGAGCAGCAGCGCTAACCGGCGGCCCGCACGCCCAGCACACGCCTGCTTCCTCTTTGTTTTCCAGAAACACGTTTGCTTCCCTGTCCTGACGTTGCGGCGTTTTCCGAGACAGTCCCTCTTCCTGGGAAGCTGCCCACCGTGACACCAGGTTCTTCTGGAAACGATGCCGTCTTCGACTATGCGTCACCTCACTACGAAATGCATCTTTAAACTGTTCCCTTCTTGAATGTCAGAGAACACGCGGGTTTACTGAGGTGCCCGCAGACAGCAGGAGGTCCCCACCCTGTTCCCAGAATGTCCCCAGGTCCCAAGACTCCAGAGGGGACTCTTCTGGGTAAAGCAACGATTTCGCGAGTTTGTCAATGTCTTCGGGTTTTTCACACCTCCCTGGCCACCCTCTGACCGGACTCCCCCGATGGCTGGGGCCGCCTGCTGGCCCGTACGTAAGGGACCAGAGGGGCACCCGCCCCCGCCCCCCGCCGAGCAGTCACCGCAGGACGGGGCGACACGAAGACGTGTCTCCCCGCAGGATTTCACCGAGAGTCTGGACCTGGGGCCTGCCGGAGGGCCGCCTTCCCCGCGGGGTGAACATCTGCACTTCTCCACATTCCCTGGGGCGAGAAAACGGATGACCCGACTCGCTGATACCGGGGCCAAGTCCCCTTCGCTGCGTGTGCGTTTCTGCCTGGTCGGCAATGACGCACGGACAAACGGCACGAGAGAAGCACGTGGCGGCCGCGCGCTTCCGGCGGAAGTCACCGGAGCGCTCGACAGGCGGAGTGGCAGCGCCGCCGAGGCTGGGGGCCTCCCCGTGCCCGCCCGCTGCCACGTGGACGCGGCGCCACGCAGCCCGCCGCGCATGAAGCCACAGGGGGCCCTGCCTCCCCCTCGCCAGCGGCTCTCTAAGTCCCCGTGCTGAGGGACGTGTGTGCAAAATGCCATTTTCAGATTCGATCTCAGCCGAACGGAGGTTTCACTGAGGAAGCGCTGGTTTCGCCGTCAGCACGCGGCCAGCATGCCACGTGACCGCCGCCGGCACGCAGCCAGCACATCACGTGACCGCGGTCGGCACCCGGCCAGCACGCCACGTGACAGACGCCGGCACGCAGCCAGCATGCCACGTGACCGCCGCCGGCACGCAGCCAGCATGCCACGTGACGAGCGAGCGCGCCTTCCAGGTCTACCTGGTCACTTTCACGTCCTTTTTGATGCCTTCGCATTTTAAGTCCCTCTTCACTAAGTGTGCACAAAATCCCCTCGGGGGTTTCCTCAGTTTTGTGTGAAACACGCTCTCCCGTGAGACACGGAACCCGTGCACAATTAACAAACGGAAATGTGTACGAAGCGAACGAAAATAACGGGATTGCGATGACTGCACTTTCGAGCCTACAAAACTTGCACTTTGGTCCCAAGGAGTGATGCCCATTTGGGGCCCGCTGCTCGGTGTCCCCGACGCTGGCCCCTGCACGTCCACGGAACAGCTTTGCGCCCCCCACCCCCCCCGGCTTGCAGCGGGCGGCCACCGGGATCCCCTTTCGGACGTAACGTTGTAGATGACACCCACACACCCTTGCTGCCCTTCCCGGGGTCGGCGGCTCCCAGGGGCTCGTGTCAGGGCCCAGCCCACTGAGTTCTCCCCCAAGGGTCCCGAGCGAGGGCTAATGACTAACCGATGAGGCAAAGTTTTAAAACATCGTAAAATTCCCTCGTTTCGGAAACAGCATTCTCGGCGGTTTTATTAAATAAATGGTTGTCCGGAAGAGGGCAGGACATGGGAGATGCAGCTGAGATTTGAGAGTGGGAAAGAGTGGCTCTGGGGGTCACCGTCAGACCCCGAGCAGCGCTGGGGACACCCATGTCCTGGACCCGGTGTCCTGCTGCCGAAGGCAGGTCGTGGGGCGCTGAGGACCGCAGGAAACACCCTCCGTCCCCAAGGCCAGCCTGTCTGGACAACTGGGGCTCGAGCCTCCCCAGAGGCCGCCTGGACGTTGGGGTCACGCATCCTGGAAGTGTAGGGGTTGAAGGGAACACCTGCAGAGGTAAGGGACGGGGACACTCGAGGACCCCCTGCCCTCCCATCCTTCCCCCAGACGGACTGTCCCAAGATACCCGACATGCAGATGTCCCCTGAGCCTCGCGATGAAGGTGCGGTCAGTCCGGAAACGTGTCCCTTTGTGTTTTAGCTGCCCACTGGCTCGGCTGACGCCCCTGTCACCTCGGGCTAGCCGCCCCGGGATCGCACTCACCGATCAAGAGTCAGCACGGAAGTTCACGCCCTGGTGTCTATTTTCTGGGGCACCCAGTTTAAGAAGGAAACTTTTATTTAAAAAAGTTTTATTCTTTAAAAAAAAAGCAAAAAACAGAAGATCTTTTGAAAAATTCACTGAAATTGCCCTAAGCTTGCTTATTTGCTAAATGACATATTGAACATGTACTTCAGTTTCTGAAGTGGTTCCGGTAATAGGTGCACTTTGAAAAGACATGTGAATCATCGAAGCACTTTATTAGTCTATTGTGCCCCGCGATGAGCTAATAGTCACCATATAATTATTTACACCTTTGCTAATAGTATGGGAACTGAGAGAAATCTTCGCGTGGGCACAGAGACCGCGCTGGGTCACCTTGAAAATTACATTATGAGTTGGCCTCCAGCAGGTGTTCATTTCATCTGATTTATACCATTTTTACTTAAGTCTGTTATATTTCATCGAAGCATAGTAATTATGTAATGGCCAAGTAAATTCTGCAGAATATCACAAAATGATAATCATAGGCTTGGTGGACACGTGAATAAGGCACTAGTCCTCTGTTTTCGTGATGTAATAAATAAATATCTGGGAACTGTTCTCTACATGTAATAGAACAAAGACGTTGAGAAATGTTAAATGAATGATACATCTAAATAGAAAATAGATTTTATTATGTCGCTACCTTAAAAAATAAATAGTTTCATTTATCTTCATAAAAATCATTAGATTGAACCATTCAGTTATCTAGGATGTGCGAAAGAAATTTTTTTCTGGACTTAAAATGATCGACTACGATGTTGCATGCTCTTTCTGCCTGCATTATATTAATACCAAATGCAATGCACTTCTGGGAAGCAATAATTGGGAAATATTCTCAGAAAAAAATATATAAAACTTGCTACAGACGAGAGACACTTTGTATTACATTCCAGATTTCCTTTTTCCATTATCTTTTCAAAAATATATTGTGATGATAAGGCGGAAGATTTTCTTTCATGTGAAACCAGATTTCATGTTACTTTTTGAGTGGGATGTTTTCGCACGCATCAAATTTGGGCAGCAGAGTAAAATAGAAGGACAGACTCATCCCATGGATTGTCACCCAAAATTGCAAGCATTATTTTTATTTAAAAAAATCAACAATTCCCAGAAGAATTGGACTAGATTTACTCGTCGACGGGAAACGAACACAGAGCATTGTTAAGCAGGTCGGCACAAAGGTTTGTTTCGATGAAGGTGAAATATCTCTTTCCACCTGCCCAACTCTCCTCATCCACCGCAGGAGAGATCAGCTGCTTTAGAAAACAGGAAGCCCAATTTTTTTTCCAAAAAATATGTCTCATTCTAGGAATATTTCCTGTTCATATTGACATTTTTAAGCCAGGTCTCCCACCGACTCCAACAGGACCTTAGGATTTGTACAGCGTCTCCGCCCAGTCGACAGATGTCTGGACATGTCCAGTGGGCAGGACGGATGTTTACGACCCCGTGACCCTGCCTCCCACTCAGTACAAACTGAGTAAAGACCTGAGCACAGAAAGTCTCGTAGTTTTACAAAACCTCAAAGAATGTCTTAAGGATTTGCACGTGTGCGTTAACCTTGGAATTTTACAAATGTTTTCTTAATTTAATTCTTTTATTTTTTTAAAAAAAAAAGGTTTATTTCTCGGATGCTACCGTACCTTGAATCACAGCCATGTTCTCACCTAAATCCTTCCATCTGTCTTTCGCTGTAGAATATAGTCCAAGTTTAGGCGGCCGGGTTTCACCTGACACACCTTGACCTCGCCAACGACTCAGATTTCACTCCGTGTTTCTGCTCTTCGCAAGGTTTCAGCAGAATTAAAATACTTTTTCACTCACACACCGAAAACCTTCTCATGCCTCAATTGGCGTTTACAATATTTAACAGAGGTGGCACTCAGATAAACACCAGTCTGAACGGGCAAACCAGCCAGTATGGGAAGGAGAAATTCACCCAGCCGGCCCTGCTCCAAGCTGCTCTGTGTAGCTTCCTTGTCGCTCTGTGATGGAGTGAATGTTTGTGTCCCCCGACATTCATACGTTTAAATCCTACTCCCCGCCCCCACGTAGTGGTGTCAGGAGGCGGGGCCTCTGGGAGGTGACAAGGTCTTGAGGGTAGAGCCCCATGATGGGACCAGTGTTTCTATACAGAGACCCCAGAGAGCCCTTGACCCTCCCGCCACGTGAGGTTGGAGCAAGATGCCATCTGGGAGCCGGGAGGCGGGTCCTCACCAGACGCCGAATCCACCAGCTGCGTTTTAATGACACTAACTTAGAGGAAAAGTTCATCAGAAATTTGACTCGGTATCTGGTAGAAGAAACAACCTGGAGACGCCCCGTTATCTGATATGAAAGGAACCGAAGTGGAGGACCACCCTGGAAGTTCAGTCCTGACGAGAGACGCCAGCTACTCCAGGGACCCGAAACGGTGACCACGCACGTCTTCTTAGCCAGGATGCTTTTATTCGGCGGTGAATCTGGTCTCTAACCCTTGTCATTAAACTCTCGACTTTCACATGCGCTAACTAGATAGGGTAGAGATCTCTACGCGAGGGCGGCACACGGGACGGTCGTGGGGTCGGGGTGACGCGGGACTTCGCTGTGCCGATGGCAGTCTCTCGGCTGCGATGCTGAGTTGTAGATTTGCAGGACGTCGCTCCTGGGGAAAATCGGCCGCAGGATAATCCAGGTGAATCTATAGCCATCACAAAATAAAACTTTTAAAAAGTACAATTAAAAAATAATCACTTTAAGTTTTCAAGTTGTTCCCAGATTCAAACACTCGAAACCCTGAAGAGGTGAACGGCACAGCAGTTGGCCAGACGCAGACGCCGAGACCGGCCACCTTGCCTGGCAGGGCGTCCCTGATTAGCACACCGACCGCCAGTTGATGGAATTAGCAGCGACATTCAGGCGCTGTTAATACAGACGAGAAACAAAACAACAGAAAGCAGACGAGCCCGAGTCTGAGAGGCAAGAGCGTCTGTCCGTCTTTACCCACCAGGTGGGTCCTTTATTCTCCACCCTGACGCTTGGGCCGATAATGCCACTTCTCCAGGAGACGTGGGTGCAGCTGCAGGAGGCGGGGTGGGAAGCTGTCACGTGGGGGGGGGGGTGCTGCGCCCCCCGCCCCCAGGGAAGCAGACAGACAGAGCGAGGGGACGAGATGGCGTGACCTGCGACAGGCTTCTCCCCAGCCACAGCCCTGACGTCCGCCCCTTCCAGATGGGCACCCGCCAGGCTGCGCGCCTACAGCCGGACACACAGGGGGCGGAAAGCCCCAGCGGGAATGTCAGCGTGCAGAGGCAGACGGAAACCAAACTGGGTGTGATAAGCAAGAAGCAACCCCCTCCCCCCACCCCCCACCCCACTAGGCTGCTCTTAGTCCTCATGCAGATCCAAAGTGATGGCTTATGTTGTGTGAGGTTCGAGCCCACGGCACGTGGCCGCTCAAGAAATAACGTTTTAAAGTCTCGGTCTCTATCATTCCTGTTGGAATGTTGATGCCACTTCGTACAAGACACTCTCCAAACCCCCCACCCCCTCGCCCAGTGCCAATGAGGTCACACGCGCGAGCCGAGCGGGGGCCGGGGAGGCCAATGCCGCCTCCCCCGGCGCCACGCGGGACGGTGGCCGCCGGGCCTCGCAGACGCCGGTCCCCGGAGACGCCGGTCCCGGGTCAGAGCCGGCCTGGGATTCCACAGGAAAGCAGAGCAGCCTCCGCCCCCGCCTGCGGGACACGCGGGGTGCGGGGGATCGGGGTCTGGTCAGCGCCGCGGGAGAGGCTGGAGCCCCGAAGCCGGGCCGGGAGACAGCGCACGAGGCCTTCTCCCTCTGCCGTGGACTCGACTCCGCTAGACGGACGGGAGGGCCGTGAGCACCGCGTTCGGCCGCGGGGGCCGGCGCCCCGCACCCGCGCCCCCGGGTCACCGCCCGCCGTCCACCGCCGGTGCCCTGCGCGGCCGTGCGTCCCCGGTCACCGCCCGCCCCCCGCCGCAGGGGCCCCGCCCCGCCCCCGCGCCCCCGCGGTCAGGTTTGGGCCCGACGCCGGCTCCTCTCACTGTTCAGTCTCTTCCTTCACAGCTGTGGATGGAAAAGGCTCTATTCTCCCAAAAAACGATGCCCACACCTACCAGGGAGAAGTTTTCGCAGCAAAAAAAAAAAAGGAGCCGAAGAAGACGATTGCGAGTTAGAGTTAACGTCATGCTGCCTCAGGCTCGGGGGGCCCATCCCGCCGCCCACCCCGCCCACGTCCTTCCCGGCGACCCGCGGGGGGGCGACCTGCCTTCCACGGCGCCATCGGCCCTCCTCCCGCTGGGCAGAATCAGGCCGTGTCAAGGCGTCTGTAGTCACTGGTCCAGGCCTCTGAACGACCAGCGTCCTCGGCAGCGAGCGCCGGGCCATCGCGCACTTTGCAGGACAGACGGGGGGATGTTCCGGGTGTGGGCTCAGGGCAGTTCCGGGGAAATACTGCAGCTCTTCCGATGAACGAGAAAGGGAGTCTGTGAAACCGTTCTGGCTTCAGTGCGTTCAGAACGACCGCTCTGTGTTCTCGTGGGCTCGCTGACCGAGGTCCTCTAAGGCCCCCGGTGACGTCTCTGCAGGAGACCCCAGTGCCATGCCAACACCTCGCAGGGGCCACCACTCACCGCTGTCCTACCACGTCGTGCCGGGCGGGGTCCTTGAATGACCCTCCCATTTGTTAAACCAGCCTCCCCCCTTCTGATCCGAGCCACCTGAGAAGTGAGAGGGTTCGTAGTGACCAAGACGTCACCCGTGCTGCAGACACCGGCCAGGGCTGGGCGGGGGCGCGACGGGAGGGCCACGGACAGCCGGGCTCCGGGCTAGGACGTGAGAAGGCGACTCCGCCCGTCACAGCAGTGCGGGCTGAGGCAGGTGCCCACGGACACCAGCCAAGCAAAAGTGGCCTCGTGGGGCCCCGAGGACAACGTCGGGCCTTTGCAGAGAGCAGAGCGGGGACCGGCATGCCCAGCTCTGTCCCGCAGGCCGGACCGGGTACGTCCTCCCCCACGCCCCAGCTAGGCCCAGCCAGGCGGGGGCCCGGGCTGTGCCCACTACGCTCCTACCACAGGAAGGAGCCCGGGACAAGGACGACGTCCTGCAGGACCCCGCCCTGTGAAAACCAGCCTAAAACAACAGGTATTTGATTTGCTTGCAAGTCAGGGGCTCGGGCACGCAGGCCAGACCGCCTGGGCAGTGTGCCCGCTGGCCTCGCCCGGAGCAGCCCCGCAGCACCGCCTGGAGCCTGGGGCTTGGTGCTGGCTGTCCCCCGGGTCCCGGGTCTCCCGTGTGGCCAGCTCATCCCCTGACGGCCCCACCGCTGGAAGGACTCAGAGTTGATCCTGATGGTTTCCAGACAACACAGGGCTCAGAGGCCAGCGTCAGTCCGGGGCAGGTGGCGGAGCGGAGGACGGCGGAGCAGGTCAGTGCCCACATCCCCGAGCATCGGCCGCTCACGGCGCCCGGGGTTCTGCAGGCCGCGGCCAGATCCCGGCACCCGCGGCGGCTTTTCCTGTCTCTATCACGCTGGGGTTGCAGGGGGCAAAGGGGACGGGTCGCACACACGTACGTAAATCTCGCTTGTAATATTATTCATCATCGAGAAGAGAAAAGTCATATTTTGGGGGAACAACTATATTGCTCGCATTTACATATTGTATCCTGATGTTATAATTTGTTATACTTAAATAGGGTGAACGTTTCGAAATAAAACCTATTCATATTCTGTTCAATGATAGCAGTAAGAATGCTGGAAATCAGTGCGATTTTCTGCTAACATAAAAATGAGAGGCTATAATTGAAAATCTTGTTAAAAGTATAACTTATTTTTCCATAGAATTATTGAATAGCATGTTAAAATCCTCTAAAGAATTCTCAGAAAACAACCTTGTTAGAAAAAGCCTATTTCTGTCTTACGACTTCACTGTTTTAAATTATCCATTCTCGCAAAGCATACTTTTACTGCAGTTCATTAATTTTTAGAATCTATAGGTTTGTAGAACTCAATTTCTTTAATCATGCATGTAAAATTAATTATTAGAATTTTTTTATTTTGCTGATTTCAGCAGCTGCGTAGAACCACACAAGACCGCCTCCAGCAAAATATGTCGCATCTAGCAGAAAAAAGGGAAAATGGTTCTTGTTTTTCCTTGAAATGAATTTTCTGTTTCAATAACTTGTATTCAAACCATTAGGGCAAACTTATCACTTTATTTCCATTTGTGCATGTTTTCAGCAGAAATCTGGAAGTAACAACACTCGGCACCCACCTGCTCCAGAAGTTTCCTCACCCCCAGGCCTGCTTCACCGTAAGGTAGTCAAACCCTGGTCCCTGTGACACTTTCGCCGTTTAACGCACGATTTTTGGAAGCCTCAGGGAGAGACACAGACCCACACGTGCGTCGCCCCAGCTGCCCCGCCGTCGACACCGGCTGCACAGACCCCGCGCCCGCGTAAGAGCGGTTCCCGATCGCCGGCTCCGGTGAGCACCACGCTAAAAGGAGCCGAGCAAACGTCGGAGAGAGGTGACGTGGACGGCCGCGCCCCCGCCGGGGTTTCATGTCGCGCCCTCATGTGGCGTGAGGTGTCTCAGGGGCATGATGAGTGGCTCACGCCAAGACCTGACTCTGCGTCTTGACCAATAAACGCCAAAGCTGAAGTCCCCTCAGCCGTCGCGAGGGCCCGGAGCAGCGCGGCGGGGTGGGCATGCCCGGCCCTCAGTCTCCCAGACCGAGAGCCGAGGGCGTCTCCTGCCGCCCCGCCTGCGTCAGACCCACGCCAGCAAAACAAAGGGGTGTTTCCGTGACCGCACAGTTCTGTGCACCCTTGTCCTTTCCTTTCCTTCCTTAAGACTTCCGTAAAAATGTCTTAGCATAATTCTTATTTTTTGGTTTCCCCTTTTTCACTTCAAAAGTGAGAACACGCAGCCCCTTTGTTGCCTGCCGCTGTTTCGGGAAAGCCACCTGCAGCCCCCTACCCTCCCGCTGGCTCGAGGGCGGCCGTGGCTCCTGCAGCCGCTGTCCACTGCCCGCTGCTGCTCTCTGTCACCTGAGGGCGACCCCGGACTGGACCAGAGCCTGCTCTTTTGGACGCGATGAGAACCCTTAGGACCCGATGTGGAGTTCGGTTTGGGGGTGTCTGCTAGAATCTCATTGATTCTGAGCCTGACTGAAGAAAGGGGTACGTGAGGGCGGAAAGGCTTCCCCACTGAGCACTGGCCGCCCCTCAGGGCTGCGGGCAGGAGGATGGACCCGTCGCACACTTAGCCATGTGGCCTGAGCCAACGTGCCTCGAAATAACAGAAGGCGAATGAACCATCCCACTGACTTCAGAAATAATGGCATTGCTTAATCGGCTATCCTCAGAGCCTGTGAGCCTGTGTGTTCATCAGAAAATTAAATTCATTCTTAAATATTCTATTTATACTCTGACATTCTCCATCTAGTTTCCTTAAGTCCCTGTCTCATGACTCAAATATTTGGATATCCTTCCTGCCATGTTTGCGTCTTTCCATTTTCAGACATTTGCTTTGCCTTTGGGATGGCCAGTAGTTTAAACATGAAATTCCAGACAGTGTGTACAGCGAGAATTTGGAGCAAACTCGAAGCTGAGTTATCTTCTTCCCGTGGCTGGGTGTCGCTTTGCTCCCGGCGAGCAGCTAAGGGAGGCCGGATCGCCTTGAGGGGGCCTGGAATGGAACCGAGTGGGACAAGAGCCGCGGCCTCGGCGAGGCGGGTCCAGTCCCTGTTAGGCTGAGCTGGTACCAACGCGGGGGGCGGCCAGACCCGTCTCCTGTGCTCAGTGGCAGTGGCTGCGTCCTGCACTCCGCTCACCCTGTTAAGCACCGGTGCAGGGTCACAGGGCGTCTCTACCGAAGATTCCCAACTGCTTCTCCTTTCTGATCCGGGAACCTTCAGGGCAAAAGGCAGCATCACACGCCAGCCTCACGGCAAACGCCCTGGGAGCTCGGCCGTCACACCCTGGCTGTCCGGCACCTGTGCTGCTCTCTGACATGGGCGACTGTCGGAGCCCTGAGCCCCGGGGTGACCCTATCTGGGGACAGGGCTATTAAGAGGTAATGAAGGTGAAATGGGGTCATAATGGTGGGGACTTCATCTATTGGGACTGTGGCCTTTTAAGAAGAGGAAGAGAAAGAGAGATCTCTTTCTCCGTAAGGGGGGCACTCAGCGGGACCCCACCATGCTGACGGCCCGACCCACGACCTCCAGCCTCCGGAACGGTGGGAAACAGATTCCCGTCGTTCATTATCTTGTGTTGTTACGGAAGCCCACGCTGACTGGCGAATCAGAACGTCGGTGCGTGAAGCGCGGCTTCCAGGCCTGGCGTTCCTTACGGTGGTGGGAAGCCCGGCGCGCTCCAGGCGCGGCCGCCACCGGAGACAGGTTTGGGGCCGGAAGGGAGGCCGATGGCAGCCCTGATCCTGAGAGGCTGGAGGATCTCCTGGCAGGTGCCTCATGAGACCTGAGAGGCGAGGAGGGGTCCTTATAAAGTCACGAACACTCAATGTTTAAACGGGGTTCACAAGAATGGAGTCGATGATGTTCTTTTTCAACTGTGCCCTGACATTACCGAATTCACGCTCTCAGTTACGAGAGTTTCGGCACGGTTGAGCCGCCGTCCACGCGTCCGAAGGCGTCCGGGACAAGCGAGATGGCGAGGAAGACGCTCTGCGTTCGGGTTCCGGGTGTCCCGGCCAGGCTTCCGGAAAATGAACCCTCCGGACTGGGGAACGGACACACGGGGGAGCCTGGCCAGGAAACGCCTTACGGCTCGGGTTCCGCACGGCACAGCTAAGCTGTTAAAGCAGCAAATTCTATGGGAATCCCCACTTCGTTACAGTGACCTGGCGTCCTGTGCCTCACGGACAATCGAATGTTCATCTTCGTGGCAAACGACGCGGCGGAGGACGCGACGGGCGGCGAGCGCGCAGGGCGGGTGCTGCGGGAAGACGCCCGGGCCGTGCGCGCGTCCCCCCCCCCCCCCGTTCAAGGGCACGCTGAAGGTTCGGATGCCAAGACAATGTGAGAGAAAAGGAGACAGAGGATTTTTAAAAAGCGCTTTTAATAATGTTTGAAAGGTACCTCGTTGTGAGAGTCATTGATTTTTATTCTTTAAAACAAGGCTTTTTAAAAAAAAAATTTTTTTTTTTTCAAATACGGCATGCACATTACTCAGCCGCACGAGGGAGCAGCGCGATTTGCTGCCCACGGCCCCGTGGGTCCCGTCGGAATCGCCCCGGGGCCTGCTGAGCTGCAGAACCCTTCGCCGCGGCGGGGGAAATTCCCGGGGCAACGTCGCCCTCTCCCCAGAGCTGTGCGGGTCCGCGTCTCCTCCGGATCAGGGCCCTGCTGCAGCTGCGGACGCGGCCAGGCGCGTGCGCGGTCGGGGACGGCACGGCGTGTGCCCCATCGATTAACCGTGAGAACAACAATGGAGCTGCCGTTGATGCCTGAAACGGCTGCTCGGAAATCCCTTTGGGCCGCCGCAGGGCCACGGCTCGGTTCTGCTGTGAGGATGAGCCGTCTGACCGCTTGCCGGCTGCCACCTGCGGTAAGCTGCTTACCTTTCCGTTGCCAGCTTCACAATTACCCGCCAGGGTGGGGTGCATGCAGAGTAGACAAAGAAGGCCCCAGACCTCGCCCCCGCGGAGACGTGTGTGCGGCTGAGGTTGAGGCGTTTCGGCCTGGGCGGCGACGCTCACGCGTCCGGGGGGTACGACGCGACTCTTGTCCCTCGGCCCGAATCTCCAGAACCGCGCATTAGGAAGCCGGCCTCGTCGGTACCCTGCTTCTGACTTTCCGCGGCGCTTTCCTGCTTGCTCCCCCTGCCTCTTTCTCAGGGTTTCGCACCTGGACGATTTCTGAAAATGATGTGAATCGTGGCGAAACCATGACTACGAAATAGTAAATGGCCCGTGAGGGTCCCGGATACTCACTCACCCATCTCCCCACTCGCCCTCCCACCTGCTCACCCGCCCACGCACCCGCTGGCCCACCCATCTCCCCACCCGCCTACCCGCCCATCAACAACACATCCACCTAGAAAAAGAAAGCGCTGGGCGGGCTTAGCCGCGGAGCGGGAGAGCGCACCGGGGCGCCCGGCGGGAGCGGGGGCGGCGAGGAGCGCGGAGTGTCGTCCGCGGGGGGAGGACTCGCGAGCGGCTTTGCTGGGAAGCAGAATCCGGCGAACCCGCACACCTCACGGGAGCGGGTGCCCAGTCTCCGCCGGCCCCACACTGCCACGGGCTTCGGGGCGTTGCCCGCAGAGGAGACGCGGAGGCCGGACGGGGCAGGGCGCGGGCCGGACGGGGCAGGGCGCGGGAGCGCGTCTCGGGGCTGGGCCGGCGCCGCCGCGGTCCGACTCGCGTTCCCTCCGCCTCGCGCCCACGGGGCAGCGCTGAACGTCTCAGGCTTTCTCCTTGCTCGGGGCCCTGGGTTTGGTCCCCGCCCCGCCCCCAGGCGGTGTCGCCAGGGGGTGACAGCAATCTGGGGGAGTGGAGCACGAATGGACAGGGGGCCCGTGGAGGGAGCTTCCTGGGGGAGGACAGGGGAGGCGGGGGAGGCCATCGGCCACGGGGGCTGCCGCGTGTGTGTGTGGGGGGGGGCAGACCCCCTGCCGCGGGCCCAGCTCCGCCTGTCGCCCACCCCGGGACACCCGCGAGGCACGGTCCGGACGACCTTCCCTTCCACCAGTGCGACGTCCATCCTGCCGCCTGTCCAATAAGGAGCAACAAGCGAGAAACGGGGCCGCGTGTTGATCCGGGGCGCGGCGTTACAGGCGCTCGAGCCCACGTGGAACACCAGCGATTCGATTATGCTCCTTTCCAAAGAAATTATTCTCATGACCTTTTCCCAGGGGGAAAAAAAATCGCATCACGGTGACTCACATTTTAATGTTAGCAACGGAAAGATCATCACCTGGGGGACAGAGTGATCCCCAGCGGCGGCGCGTTCAGGCTGCAGATGCTGCATGCGACGCAGTCCTGGCCAGGGTGGGCCCCCCGCGTCGGGTGACGGCCGTGTGGAGGGCTGACAGTCACACTGACAGTGACCAAGCAGCAGGAGGCAAAGCCTTGTGTTCTACGGCTAAAGACGAGCTGCTCAGAGAGCTCATTTACAGAAAAAGCGCAGTTCCGAGGATCGGCCCTCAGTTTAGCACGTTCAGCCTCTCAGTCAAAGTCGCCATTCTCCGCGCCCTCTGGGTGTGTCCGCTGCTGGAGGGGACTTATGACAAACGACCCCACGGTGCCCCCGCTCCGGTTCCGTGAGGAGGCGGTCCTGCCTGAATGTTTACACGTGTTTAAAAGCTGACCCCAAAAATCTCTGACCCCAGATGCTAACTAATGCACGATCACTCGCGTTGGCTCCGGAAGGGTCGCAGGCGGGGCCAGCGGAAGGGGGGCTCGTGGGCGCTGCCCGTCGGGTCTTCAACCCCCAACCCACAACCTCCCGCTTCACGCCGGACTCACGGACACGCGAGGTGGCGTTTTTTTTCTTTATTTCTGGAAACAGACGATGCATTTTAATCGACAACAGTTCGATATTTGTTTTGCGTAGAAATGAAGATACCCGAGGTCACGCTTGGAATGAAATGACAAAAATTTGACCTCGTCGTTTCCTACCAGTCAATGAATGCTTCGTCGTTCGGATCGGCGTGTTCCTTCAAACGTCGGTATTAGTGAGACTTACGCTGGTCAGCAACGAAGCAGCGATGGGGACTCGTGTGTCGCGCGGGCCCGACCTTACGTGTGCACACGCGCGCGCACACGAGCACACGCATGTGCTGGTATGGGAGTGTCCACACACACGCACATACTGGGAAGGGAGGGTACGTGTGTAGACCTGCAGGGGAGGTGGCTACACTGCTTCCCAAAGCGAGTCTTCCCCTGGATGCTAAGCCAGAAACGAGCGGCCGAGCCGGGCGGCGTAGGGCACCCCCGCCATGGAGACCTCCCACTGCGCTTCACCCTCCGCCTCGATTCGGACACCAAATAAGCCCAAGAGGACGGTCTGTGCTCCCCAAATGTCGCACGGTGCCCGCATCTGAGCAGCGTGCCCGCTGTGCACCCCGGGCTCGGCCCCCTCACTCGGGGTCGGTGGGCGGGGCTGGGATGGGGCACCCGCGGGTCATCGCTGTGGACCTCCAGGGAGGGGCCCCAGCTTTAAATACAGCAAAGGAGGCGAGACAGTCCCCAGGAGGGTTACACACGCAGGGAGAGCGACAGGTCCACGGACCGCCCTGGGAGAACCGTGTGCTAACCGGGTCAAAATGAGCAGAGTTTCCCAGATCGACAGAAGAACCTTCTGTAGCCTTTGATGGTCACCATCCTATTCTGCCACTTCTCGGAGCAATGAGAAAACCTTGACAATAGAAACGATGTCGTTTTCAAATTCCTTCCGTATTCATATGCGTAAAAGAATTTCTCCCTGATAATATTCGAAATACATATTTGCAAAACAAAAATGAGAAAGATCAAATCTACTACGTGTATTTTATGATAAGGATTACTCAAAGTAGTAATTTCTAGAAAAAACAAAATTAAATCAATAGATTGAGTATAACAACTTGAAGATATGTTATTTTCTCGAAAAATATTCAGAATATAATTTCAATTCCTATGAAACTTCGAAGACCTCTCATCGCCTCACTATTTAAGTGCCTTTTCTAATGACACCAGTTTTAAATACTTTGTGGTAATGATTTATATAATTTGAAGTGGTTATTTTCCATACTTCATTACTTTCCCCCAAATGATCATTGATTTGATAATTACTTGATATTTTAAAGCCTGAAGACAAAATGTCCTTGAAAATGTTTTAAATGTCTTGTTCTAAGCAAAAATAATTTACATGGACTTAGAGATGATTTATTTTTCCACAAAAATAAAGCCCGCTTTATTTTATCTTAATTAAGACTGTTAGGCAACATATCTTATTAAAGAAGTCAACATACGGCTGGTTAACAGACCATAAAATAAGGTGTTTGTCTATACAGCATGCAAATTTCATCGTGTTTATTTAGAACGACCCAGGAGTGACTGTGGACAGCATTTTAACTGATCCCCCTCTGGCTTTTCTCCTGACACTCTGATGTGTGACTTTTGCCTCTATAAGGTGAAGTGGCGCTTAAACATGGAAAGTCTGATTCATTTTAGTCATTCGATTGGTCTGTGTTTTTGTCACCTACTTATATTTAAGTCTTGTCCTTTAGACATGCTTAAGGATCGAGTCAAGGTATAGAGCTAATCATACTGCACATTTTTGTATAAAGAGCCTACTACACACGAAGCGATGTGTGGGCGTCAGGGGACATGCGCATCTTCTACCCTAGAAACATTGATATTTTAGGTAGCATCCGCAGGAAATCGATTTGTGCAGAGAACCGTCTACAGCCACAGTCAGACTAACGCGCATTCGCTGATCGCCAAGATCTCATGGTTTTAGAATTGATGCAAAGACCCAGAACGTTTCTTTGGGGACATCAGAGTCAAACAGCATGTTACCTCGGGCAGGTGTGTTTCCATTTTGGACCTGTACTTCGGAAGGCCTGCTTGTTAAGAAATTGTCTTACTTTTCCACTTTTCTGTCTGTTTTTTACTGTCACATTACAAGTAAATGAGCAAGATCTGCAGTAGAAATTAATCAAGGTTCTGTTCTGTTTTCGCTAGAATGATTAGAAAATATTTATACTAATCTTTAATTTTTCCTCCCATCCCTTAATGCATATTCTCTCTGAGGACACATCCTATCTAGAAGATGTGAGTATTCTGCTTATGATCAAATTAACATTATTTCACACAACATGATGATAATGGAAAATTGAATTATTCACTTACTCTAAATATCAACACTAAGAAGTTTCTTTCCCTTCTGAAGAACGGACTTAGGAATCCATTCAAAATCAAACACATTGTTTTACAATGGTACAGAACAATTTGGAAAATGTTTCTTAACCATTTTTTAAAGTAGATCCATAATTTCTTAGAGACCTTCCAAGAATATAATTTAAAAGTTTGGGGTCATAGGACACACACAGAATTACCAAAGGCTGAAAACCGCTCACTAAATATGCACACCTGAGATTTATCAAGTGGCTTCGATAAAGCATTTTGACTCTTTGTATTTTCAGTGGGAATTAATAATAATATATGCTTTGTTATTTTTAGCGCATCCCACTTTACAATAGCCTTTGTCCTCATTTCTCAAGACAATGTGCCATTACTCACATGCACACATGCACGTATACACGCGAACGTGCCCGCGACTCGGATGGAGGGTGTGCGACTAGACGTATCTGCTTTCTGCTGTCTCTAGTCCTTCCTCGCCGATCGTCCGTTTCACATATTTTCACTTGTTCTATCACACCACGCGGGGTGAACGCACATTCCGTGTGTTTATCACGTCCACCCGTTGGAAGCTCCCATGTCTCACATTCCTTCACGTTTCTGTCTGGATAAGCGACAAACCCCCCCCCCCACCACCCACGTCAAATGTGCTCGATACGCGTTTGTCGACTGACTGATACAAGACGTTTCCAAGTCGACTCCTCGTTCTCCGGGACGCAGAGCTCAGGAAGGGGTGCGGTGTGACGTCTCAGAACCCGGGCTGCCGAGGATGGCCGTGAATGACACCTTTCACACAGCAAGGGCAGGCCGCGGCCGAGGGTGCTCTGATTTCTGCGGAGAAGTACGTTCTCTGCTGGCGGCTTAGCACCCCACCTTGAAAACTTAATCCTTTCGACTCAAAGTATTCGCCTTGTTAAAAACTAAACTAAACTAAATGAAGCTACACTGTGGACGAGAAGTCGATTTTCGCAGAAGAACCCGATAGGTGGAGAAATCAGAAGTCATCGCTTCATATGAGAGGTGAAACCAGACATCTGCATTTCCACTCACCTCTGCATGTTCTGCATTGAACTCCTCTACCGGAACTTGGTGAATGTCTTCCATGGTGGTGATGATGAGGTATCAGATATCAATCATGATCAGAGGAAAAAAAAAATGCAACTCGTGATTCAGTTTTGCTCAACGAAGTCACAGTGTCACGGGCCTGTCCAAATAACCAGGGAGGTGTCTCCGTGTCGGGGCCGCCGGCTCCGGCGCCAGCTCCCCCCCAGTTATTTTTGTAGAATGTGGGGACACTCAGCCTGTCCTGCTGAATGTGTCAAAGCATTTCTTATCAGAAAAGTAAAATGAATGAACTAGACTTGGGGTCCTCATCTGATGTCCGCGGACTCGGGGATTTTACGCAAACCATTGTGCATTTTTATGCATGCATATTCTTTTCAGGAAAGAGGGTCAGAGCTCCCACGAGATTTCCACAGGGGTTTTGATGTATACAAATTAAGAACTCTGGGCTTGAATGACCTCAAAGTACATTTTGTATACGTCAGGAGAAACTTGTGGCTGCAGAAACTTGGCACTTATCATTGGTAGGTGACATAAAACTTTAAAATGTACGTCTCTCAAACGCCAGCATTAAGAAAAAAACAAGAGAATTGTTTGCAACGTATCTGAAAGACAGCTTGCGAATAACGACGTCAATAACTTCACAAATCAAAAGAGAAGCATGACCTTAACAACGACAACGACAAAATTGGCAAAGTACATGAAGAGACAATAACGGAGGAAATACAAATATGGAAAAAGGTTAAACTTCGCAGATAATAAAAAGAAACGCAGATTAAAACACTAATAAATTTTCTCATGTGAATAAAATTGATCAAAGATTATACACCTCGTAGGATCGCGATGGGTAAAAGGGAATAAGTTGAAAGGGTCCCAGGAAGGAATGCAGCCTGCGGGAGAGACGCACCTGCAACACAAAGGTACGAAATGCTCCCCAGGCCCGCCTCCGCGCTGAAGGGGCGGGGCCAGGCGCGGGCCCCGCCCACTCTTGGAATGGGCAGGGCTGGGAGGTGGCAGGCCCCGGTGGTGCGCAGGGCCCCGTCCTCCCGATAATAATGTTGTCCCCCGCGGATACAGTCACCCGTTCTGATGCTGCCCTACACGAGCACTAGAACCGAACACTGGAGTAAGCGGGTGGTGGCTGGTGGGGCGGGGGAGACGGGGTGATCCCTGTGGTCCAGAGAGAGGTGAGGACGGCAGTAAGAACAGCTCGGCTTAGTGCAGATGGAGACGGCCACATTCAGTAGTGACACGCGCGTGTGCGTGCACGGCGGGCACACACTCATCCATGTCCTTACTCTGGCCGTGAGAGGACCTGCGAGAAAGGACCTGGCAGTAGCGAAGAGGCCCCCTAGCACCCAGGTCCCACGTCGAATGCGATGCTCCAGTAAAAGGGCCCAGAGCTCCTCGGAGAGCGGTGGACTGCAGCACTGAGGCAGGAAGCATGCCGGGTGAACGCGGAATGCCTCCCAGCTCCAGAAAGCAAGGAGATGCTATAAAAAATCCTCCCCCGCTCACGGGGTTATGCCCAACACGGCCACCCGCGTTTTCAGTGGCGGTGACATGTCAAGCAGAAAATAAACGTGTGTGCGAGTACGTGCGCCCCGTGTGCAGACGTGTTCACTGGAGGTGCATGCGTGGGCGCGCGTGCATGGTGTGTGTGTGTGTTGTGTGTGCACGAGTGTGCCCGCAGCCGCAGGAGAGGAGACAGTGGGGGTGTGAGGCGCCCCGAGGCTGTGCACCTGGGGGCCGGCCACGCACGGCTCGGGGTCGTTTTCCACCGACGATGACAAGAAGAGTCTGAGAGGGACAGACAGGAAAGACGCTCACACGCGTGATTGTCTCCCTCGGAGCAGCAGAATGAAGAATGATGAAAGTTTCTCTGTTTTTCTGAATGTTCCTCGATCGACGTGAATCATTTTTGGGATCGAAAGAAAGCAGGGCACGAGGGGAAGCCAGCGGCCTGCCTGGCGGCCGTGGGTCCCCACACCCCGTGACGGCCGCCGCCCGTCCCACGGCTTAGGATTTTCAGCCAATTGAAAAACCTTTTTGCCAAAGTTTGGAGGACGATTAAGATCAAGGGAAACTCTTGAATGGAACTTATTCTTTTTCATCCGAAGCGACCCATTCTCTCCTGCGCTTTAAATGGTCCGCTCCTTCGTCGGAACGGCTCGCGAGAACCACGTCCCCTCATGAAAACCCCGTTAGGCTGCTTCGCAACTCCTGACTTCAGTGAGCGCGGCGCCGAGCTCAGAAAGATATTAATTTAAAAGGGGAAGAAAAAGATAGGATGTAATGAGCTGTGAAAAGGCTGCGTCTGGAAAGAATAACACTCAAGGCACTTAATATAAGGCCAATTATTCGACCGGCATTTGGAGCTCGCCGTTTGTAATAACCTCCACGGGAGAAAATTCGGACCTAGAGGCTTTCTCTGCCATAAATACAGCGCATGCGAGCGTCCCGGAGGACGGTCCCCAAGCCCGGGGTCCCCGAGCACACAGAGACCTGCGGCCTCTGGGCGAGGTACCAGCTCTCGGTCTCCTTGGTTTCCAGTGTGTGTGTGTGTGGGGGGGGGAGGTGGGGTGCTGAGTTCATGTGTCAGACCCTCATGAACACTAAGTTGGCTGCTGGCTGGGACGTGATTAAAAGGCTGTCTTCCCAGATAGACACGAGCTGCCGTTGTCGTCAACGGTAATATCATTATTATTACGTTGAATGTGACGACAATGTTGTCAGTTTTCCCAATATATGAACTAAATTGGGAAATACATTATTAAGTTACCTATAGTACACTTGTGAGACCTAAAAGGAGGAATTTTACATGAAGTTACACACGAAAGGTATTATTTTTGGACACGTAAGCGTACACACCAGACAGGACGCCTTTTCTTAAGAGCAATCCTCCGGACGTCACGGAGCGTGGGAATGAGGCAGGTGGCATACCTTAGCATTCTATGGTGACAGAATTAAAATTTATTTCCTGGAAGAACCTGTAGAAATGAGGGTCGGTTTCAGTGACACTGTGATGCGTTGTTATTGACAGCAAAAATACTGCCACCGGAAGTGGGGGACGGCCAGGCGCTGGCCCTCGCCAGCCAAGCGGGGAGCCGTGAGAAGCTTAGAGACACACGTGGGGGTGCCTGTCCTGCAGCGTTAGGGGGCTGCTTCATTGGGCATGGGCAGCCGACTATGGGCCACTCCAGTCATGCCGACAAAAGAAATCAAGATGGACATCGAGGAGGAGACTACGAGCAGCCACCCCAATAAGGTCTCCATTCCTCACCCAGTTTCCTAGCCGAGCCGGCTCAGGCCTGGCCCCCACGGGTGGGGGAGCCGGGACAGACCCCAGACTCCGGCGGCTGGCCACCCAGACTGCTGCCCCGGCCCAGAGGCGACTCTCGGGGGAGCTTGTTTTCAAGGCTCTCGTGACTTGGCACCTGGCTGTGGTTTGTCGAGCATGTTGATGTTCACACCTCTCAGGTAAGAGGCTCAGAAACGACGTGAAAAGCTCCGAGGAAGGGGAGACAGCACAGAGGTACGGCCCGTCTGACGTGGTGTGACATGCCCGCCCTTCTCCGCTAGGCAGTGCCAGACACCCGGACCGTCCGGACACTGTCCCCATCACCCCGACCCGCCTCATGGTGACTTCCCGCAAATCGGCCGGATGACGGAGGAGCGGCCAGCGCCTCGAGTCCCCAGCCAGGCCACACAGAGCAAAGACGACACACATCTCGCGGAGCGGCTCATGGGAATGGCCCTGGGACCCCGGAGAGGCGGAGCGCACAGCTGCCACGCCACCACGCCACCCTGGGGGCTGTCGACCCCGCGTCCCGGGGCGGGCTGTGCCCAGCACCAGCCTTCGGGAGACAGAGCGGCCCCGTCTGGACCCAGCAGGCTGAGTGTGCAGGGCGCCCAGCCCCGGGAGGCCGCCGGACCTCGGTCCGTGCGGATTTGACTCCCGCGTTTCTCTGACACTGAACCTCAGCCCGTCCCAGCTGATAACACGTCACAGCTTTGTGTGGGGACGCGCATCCACCCTGCTGCACAGAGCCCTCTGACGCCAAGCGTCATGGGAGGATTTGCATAGAAAATGGGAAAACGCAGAAAATAGAAGGAATAGTGTGGCTTGGTCGCTCAAAACGCAAATCTCGCTCTAAAACCTCCCGAGGTACGAAGGAAATTATCGCCCACACCCAAAAATCTTCTCATAGAAGGCACCGATCGGCAGTGACAAGGGCCCCAGGAAACTTTGTATGAAGAGCCGTTATTTTGGACAACACCCTGTCTTTAAAGTGATCTGTTGGCTTCAGACGCTGTAGCAGGAAAAAAAAAGAAAAAAAAACGGACAGGAAAGGCAAGTTCGGAATCACCCAGGGAGTATTTTGAATCTGAAGAACTCCTGGCCGGCTTGACAGCTTTTCCGTTCTAACCCGTGGGCAGCAGCCGTCACTTTTCAGAAGACCGATTTCTAGTCATCTTTCAGAGCGCGGGGGAAGACGACGCAAGTTAGACCGCGGGCCCGAGGGGGGCGGAGCGAGGCGCGGGTTCCCTTCGCGTCGCGTGCGCGGGGCGGCGACAGCCACCAACATCTCTCCGCGTTGTCGTCCCAACGGCAGAAGCGGAGACGGACGGTCCGCGGGCGGCGGCCGGGGCGAGCGCGCGTCGCTCAGACACTCCTGGGCAAAGGTCGAGCGCGGGGGGAGCCTCGGTGGAGTCGGGGCGCGTGGGTGGCGCATCCGCCCGGTTACACCCGGTGTCCGAGGCACCGGGGCAGAACCGCTGACCGCCGCTGACACTACCGGCGGCCGGTCGGTGTCCCTAGCGCCTGGCGGCCGGGGCGCGCAGCCGGGGACGGAGAGCTTGTTTATCTGGACCCGCGAGGCTCTTCCCTGGCACTGGTCACTTCCCTGCCCTCCCCAGGGGCTCCGGTAACGACGCCGTGTGCGTTAGGGGTGACAGGGCGGAGGCCGCAGGAGGAAGGTCCCAGCCCACCCAGCGCTCCACCCAAGTGACACCTACAGTTCCTGAATTCACAGGCTCGACCTATGCACCAGTCCCAGGCAACGCTTCGGCTTTTCCGGGAGTCGGAGGAGCCCTGGCCGGAGCCGGGAAGAGCCTCACGACGGGTGGAGGGGCATCTTTCCCGGCTTTGCATCCATCTTGGGGGACACAGTCCCCAGCCCCCTGTGCGCGGCCGAGCGCGAGGTGCCGCATTCACGGCCTCGGCTTCCCCCAGCTCACAGCACAGACCCTTTGAGGCTGATCCGTGGCTTCAGCCGGCTTTCAGGCAATTTGCCAGATAATTTTCTGACAGCGGGTCGGAATGATGAGAGGACGAGGCGCCATAAGTCAGTGGGGACCCCGACGGGGGCCCTCAGCGGAGAGGGGGGAGGACAGGGGAGACAGAGCGCTTCATCTCCCTCTCATTTTTCAGGAGACTGGCCCTGAGAAGGAGCTTGGCCCGCTGTGAGCCCAGACTATTTTTAAGTGAGAAGAGTTTTTTATTTAAATCTCTATAGAGAAATATACGTATGACATATGATTGAATTGTACACTTGATGCCTACATAATTTCATTAACCAGTGTCATGCCAATAAATTAATTTAATTTATTTATGTATATTTTTTTACCTCCATAAATTTAATTTTTTAAAAAATCATAAACTAAAATAACTAAATGAAAGGAAAAATGAAGAAATCTCCCAGTCTCCGGGAATCATACACGATAGGGTCTGTTCGGACATTTTAAATCAACAGAGGACTCGAAATTTTTAACTTTCATCATTATTTAATCCAAATTTTTATCTTTAAATGGAGCGGCCGCCAGGCGGACTCTTCTCTCGCCGTTGTTTTCCTTCCACCGGGCTCTGTCTCTTCTTCTTACCTCAGGAAACGCACACCTGTGATCTTTCTCCTGCGGGCGGGTCGCTTGGCCCCGTGGGAGTCACCCCGCATGTCTTCAGAGGGTCGAAAGGCGCACACGGACCGTGAAGAAGTGTGAGCGCGCGTCCTGCGTGGCGAGGACACCCCAGTCTTTTGTGACCTTGCTGGGGAGGAAGTCACACCTGTCTTCCGGGAGTGGAATTCCTATCAAAAACACGAAGAGGAGTTACGACGCGGAACAACTTGGCAAAAGAAAAAGCCATTAACCATAAACGCTGCACTTCGATGCTAAAAAAAAAAAAAAAAGAAGAAGAAATTGGGGTGCAATACGCACCATGACGGCGTTCGACAGGCTGCATTTCCGCAGTTAAGGGAACGGCCTGCGACGCGCACGGGCCGTCGCTGCTGCTCAGACTTGGGGGGAGCCCCGCCCTCTCCTCGAAGCCGCCGTCAGAAAGCCTCACACCGCAAGGAACACGCAAAGCTTCAGCCCCACAAACGCACGGTTTCCTCCGCACACAGACGGCGGCTCCACCCGACGCGGCATAGTTAACCCCTGCACGCCGGCCCTGTCCACACGGCACAGCGTAACCAGGGGTCGGTGGTCCGGCGCCTCCTGCCTCCCAGGCGCGGTTGTCATGGTAACTAATGGTGACGGAAGCCACCTGCCCCACACCGCACTTACGAGGGGGAGACTTCTATTTTGCTGCGCGCTAGTTTCCTGGATGCGCGTGTGTGGCACGCGTGCACCCGGGCACGTTTGCGCGTGTGTGCGCGGGGCACACATCCGTGCATCGCAGACAGAAGAGACTGATGTGCGCCGTTTCGTTTCCCATCTGCGCTCCGGAGGCCAGTGCGGACGCAGAGGAGAACCACGTGCGTCTGAATCTCTGTCGAGGAAACAGGTGTTGGAAACGGAGGCGGGAAGCGGGTCCGCGGCGGCTGCGTCCCTGCTGACGCGGAGCGCAGCGTGGAGAAGCGAGAATGGCCGGGGGACGGGGAGGGGGGCGCGGGCGACACCCGCGGTGGGTCCCCTAGCGCCCCGGGGCTCGCCGGCCCGTGGAGATTGCCCAGAAAGCGGTTTAGGGTCTGCGGTTTCGTGGCGCGCGCTGCCGGGCAGGGCCGCGGCGCCCGAAGGCCCGCGTGGGCTGCGCCCTCGTCCCTGCTGGGCGCGTCCCCAACTCGGCGACACGGAGGTGAGACAGCGACTGTCCAGGGTGACAGAATCGTACGTGTTTTGTTTCCGATGAAAACTCAAGGCAGAGAGCGAGGTTAAAAGTGCGTTTTCGTTCAGATCATCGGTCTCCCACCCCGTGTCAGGGGGATGGACTTCAAACACATTTCATGCGGCGTAGACCCCAGGGACGTCCGGGCCGGCGAGGGGACTCTGGCGGAGGGACATGAGAGCCGGCCGGTGCCACCTAGGCCTCCCGTGGGCCCCCGAGCCCGCGGCGCCCACATTCCACGGACTGAACGCCCCGGGTCCTCCTGCGTCCAGGCCGTTGGGCGCCCACAGCGGGAACAGTCACTGGCTGGCCTGGCAGGGGGCGACAGGAAGTGACCCCGCCACCTGCCACTCCATCGGCAGACTCCCGCCCCCGCCCCGCATGGGCCGGGCGGGCGCTGACCCCAGAGCGCACTGCAGACTCCCGACCCGGACCACCCAGGCCCGCGTCACAGCCCAGTGCCCCCCATTCAAGGCGGTGACGCCCGAGGGACGGTGACGTCACAGATGGGCCCCGAGCACGCTGGGGCCCTAGCCGGTGAAGCCAGCCCGCAGCCTGCGCGAGTCCCTGCCTTCACCCCTGTGGGCTGTCAGCCCTGCGATGTCGTGACCTGGCCGCGCCAACGCACACGCTTGCTTGTTTGAGGCGACACCGTGTCATTCCTCAGAGCGGCCTTTCCACGTGACGTTTCCATCGGCAACACCCAGGACTTCCGGTCTCTTGCATTCGCGTCAACAATGTTATTTTTTGTTTTGTTTTATTGCAGCCACAGGCAGCCCAACGGGAAGAAAGCAGATATCTCATTCTGGTAATGTTATCGTTAAAAAATTTTTTTTCTTCACTTAATTCTGGAATTGTTCATCATGAATGTATAGAAATGCAACTGATTTTTCTGTGTTGACTTCGTATCCTGCAACTTTACTGAATTTAAGTATGGTTCAAATAGTTATTTTTTTAATCTTTATGGTTTTTGACTCAATATCTGCTGAAATGATTTTCCTTCCTCTTTTCCAAATCTGATGCTTTCTTTTATTTTTCATGCCCGATTGCACTGGCTGGGACTTTCAGTACTGTGCGGGACAAAAGTGGTAAAAGCGAACATCCTTCTCTCCTGCCTGAGTTAGAGGAAAAGCTCTCTGTCTTTCACCATTGGGTATGATGTTTGCTGTGGTTGTCAACATACAGTTTTTATTATGTTGAGATAATTTCCCCCTACTTCTAGTTTGTTGGACGTTTTTATCATGAAAGGATGTTGGATTTCGTCAAATTATTTCTCTTCATCAATTGAGAAGATCGTGCGTGTGTGTGTGTGTGTTCCTCATTCGAACCCGATACCTTACACCGATTTATTGTGTTTTTAATTCCAGATGCTCCGTGGTGTCGTCCAAGTTCTCGGTTTCCTCGTCGACCTTCCGTCCAGTTGTGTCACGGTGTCGCCGGTGGCATCCGCGTCTCCCGTAACTGCGCAGCTGTCCGTGTCTCCTCCCACTCGTGCCATTATGAGCTTCGTGTTTTTTGGAGCGCTGACGTGTGGGGCGTGTAGGCTTAGGATGGTTATATCTTTGGTTGAATCGACCCTTTGGTCATTATGTAGAATCTTCTTGCTTTGTCTTTCGTAGCAGTTCTAACTCACGGTTTGTTTTGCCACTTATTAGTACAGCGACCCCTAGCTCTTTCGGTTACTATTTGCTTAGAATATCCTTTTTTCCCTCACTTTTAAACTACGTGTTATTGGATCTAAAGTGAGTCTCTGTAGACAGCATAATTGGATGTTGTTTTTTTAATCCACTTTGCCAACTTATGTCTTTTGCATGGGGTATGTATGTATTTGTATTTAAATAATTACCAACAGGGAAGGACTTACTTTCGAAACTGTATTTGTTTTCTGAATGTCATGTGGGCTTTTTGTCCTTCGTCTCTCCCATGGCCGTCTTCCTTTGCATTTCCTTTTTAAAAATTACCTTCTTGTCTCTCTCGTGTGTATCACAGAAAGAATGTGGATAGAGCAAACCGTTTTGGTTGCAGCTACCCAGGACAGAGTTAGTCTGAAGTCCATGAACTGTGACAATAAGCTCCACCAGAAATGTCCTGAGAAGAGGCTAATTCCGAGCTGCGGTCGTCGTGTCTGGAGGGGAAACCCACGCGTGCGTTTGTAGTGGGCTCCGCGTAGGAACAAGCCTTTTCGGTTTTGCGCTAGCGTGGCCCTCGCCGCCTCTCGCCAGAAGCTGCTCGCCCCGTTCCTAGGGCAGAGCCTTCCTTCTTCTGTACTCAGCCGGTCCAGCCTCCACTGGGGTCCACGTGATGGTGGGGAGGCTCTCAAACACCTGAATCTAACCCGAAACCTTCCACACATCCTTCCTGGGTTCTGAATTCAGAATCGAATTTGTGGCAGCTCACCCATCTGTCGCTAACTAGCTAGTCCTGCCTTTTAACCCCTGAAAGCTGAACTCGCTAATACTGAGCATGACAGGGAAATTGCAGTCACCTTGCATTTTAAAACAGGCAAGGATTGTTTCATCCTTGAAATCTAAAAGCCCTATTGTAAAAAAAAATTTTCCCTGTGGTCAAATTTTGGGCTCAGTTGCTCTGCTTAGGAAAAGAGGAGTGTGTGTAATACAAGGTCAATCGTCTGATGGGTCTGTCCCCATTTTGGCTTCAGGCTACCAAAAAGCCACTCCTGTATCATCGACAGGGCCACAAATGACAACATTGCCCAAGGCGAGGTTCTTATCTGCCAGCCCTTACAGTCCAGCCCCGATTCTGTGAATCAGCTGCACCGCAAAATGCTGGTCACTGCAAACCAGAAAATGCCCTGACCCCAAGAAAACCATCCTCTTCAGGTTTTCATTTGCTTTCCAGACTCGTCCCTCTCAGTGCTTCTCAACGTTCTCGGCCAACGCACGAGGATAAAAGCATCGGACGTGGGGGAGGAGCCCTCTCCTCTGACTCAGAGGGCAGCATGTCATCTGGAGTTGCCCAGGGGCGAGGCGGGGGGGGGGGGAGGTGGCACGTATCATGACCTCGAAGAACACAGCACAAGTACACGTGCTCAGAGATCGTCAGAAGCTGGGCAGGCTGGGTGTCCTCCATTCAGACGCCAGGTCGACCTGGTGGGGCAGACGGACCTGTTCCTCAGCACGACGGTGGCATTCAGTAATCATTTCCGTCACCATGACCGATGTAGCAGTACAACCTGGGATGGCGCCACCGCCTCACGGACCACGGAGGGCCAACCCGAGTGGTATTTCCGAGTTGACAAAGGAAAAATTTAATTAAAACTATAAGTGACCTTCAAATGCCAGAAGTAAATAAAACGATAACAACCGCATTTTTGACAGCTGTCACCACCTAAAAGGAATGCCATAAAGACTCAGGATCGGGACGCGTTGGTATACGGTGTGTACCAGGCTGATCTCCATCAATTTTGTCAGATAAGTGCTCCGCCTGATAATAATCTTACATCAGTGTCCTGAATTGGCTTCAGCTACACTGATGGGAAGACGGGTTGGGTGAGGCATCATCTCCATAACAATGAGAACCTCCCATGCGGACGAATAGATGAAAAATTGGATGTTATTTGCATAAAAGGAAAAGCAAAGAATTTCAAGGGAGATTATGACAGAGCCTCCTGCCAAGTACTCTCTCCGACCTTCTTTCTTCTTTAATTTGGGACGCTTGCTCCTGATGCCCTGGTAGGATGATTTCTCTTTCTCTCTCTCTCTCTCTCTCTCTCTCTCTCTCTCTCACGTGCATAAAAGAAACAAATTTCTACAGCCTCTCTCTCCAAAGGAGAGAAGATCTATTTGTTCCAGCACACACAAGGTTAGCTCTTTTAAGAGGCCGGCATCTGGAAAGGCAGAATTTTTAACCTTCGAGCTGATTCAGCTGGCCAGCGACTGGCTTTGCCGAGATGCCAGCAAAAGAGGCAGCCGGGTCGAGGGCTGTTAATTGATTTTGACGCTTTGTTGAACGCAGCGAGCCCTTTTTGTTCACAGTCTCTCAATTTCCAATATCCTTTGTGCACACGACCAAAGCAATGCTAAAAAACATAATAATACAAACACCGCCCAGCATTGCATCTGTTTTATAAATATTTTATAAGAATGAATTGCATGTTTAGGAAAGATATTTAAACTCTATTTACTATCAATGGGAGAGATTCATGTATCCTAAATAGTTTCTAAAACTATTGCTATTGAATGTCAATTGTCATTGATATTTTAAAACTGATACTGATAAGAACTTTGTATCCATATGAATAATGTGTATTATAACAATCTAGAGTGGTAATATCTGGGTTTGGACTAAGGGCTGCTTTCAACCTGCTGCCTGTTTTTGTGAGGCATGCGAGCTAAAATGTTTTTTGTTATTTTATTTGTATGTTTGTTTGTTTGTTTTACAATTATAAATAGTTCATTATGTTCTCACACAGCACCCAAGGTTTTGCCCCTGGCCCTTAAAGCCTAAACTATTTGCCATCCAGCTCTTTACTAAATAATATTGTTGACATTCCCCCACTTAAGAACAGAGAATTGCATAGAAACACAAAACCTATGTATGACTGACCTAAACATCTGGAAATACATCTGCCCGACACGTGGGTTGATGGCTCCTGACATCGGTGCATGTGCAGGAGGTATGAGGGTCTCTGAGATGCGCATAAGTATTAATTTGTGATGAGAAAGTCTACTAACAGTACGGAAACGAACTTAGCTCATGACAAACCCGATAGGGAGGCATTGGAGATGCTGAGCAGCACCGGCAAAGAACCCGTCGGCGTGGAAATAACGTAAACTTCGTCCTTCCTTGACACTCAAAGACCTTCTTTTTTCCTACGTTTTCCCTTGAAAGAAGCTGCGCCATTTTCCACTGTCCCGGAAAGAATTTCCTTCGTGTGCTTTTGGCCTTTTCTCTTGATTTTGACAAGCACAGGATTATTTCTTTCTCGTGATGTTAGAGTGAGATGTCCAGAAATCTTCATCGTTGCACTTGCCCTGGGCGCCTGATGGTTTTTACATGCAGACTGAGATTCTTATAATAATCCATCTCTTCAGCGCCCACTTAATAACCAGTCACGGCTATTGTAATCATCACGATTACTATTATCATTGTTATTTTTCTACCCTGTTTTTGCTATAATCAAGATTGGTTGATTGAAACGGCTTCACCTTTGGCATTCCGAGGATGGAATTATTTAGAAGCCAGCACAAGTTTTAGCCTGCTTCAAAACAAGCAAAAGGACGGAGGCCGCTTTGCATGACTCCAAGGCAAAAAAAAACAGCCAAGCTCAGAAGTTTTCTAAGAAGCAATTGCAGACAAAAAAAAAGAAAAAACAGAAAACAAACCTTGCTACGAGCCCGATTCGATCAGAACTGACGCCAGCTGGAGGGAAGGCCGGGCTGTGACCGGCGGTACAATACCCCACCGGCCGAAGCCTCTCCAAGTCCTGCCCAGTCAGAAGCGATGCCCCGTGAAAATCATTAAATCAGACTTGGCCAAAAGCACTTTCCGATGGTCGTTTTTGTGCATGCAGGAGGCAAAAGGACAAGAACAAAATAACGAAGACTAAAATCTGTATTTTTATTGCCCAAAGCAAAGCAGTGTGGGCAGAGTCTACCATGCTAAAGCAGTAATGTGACCACATTCACCTGGCAATTTAATTTTGGACGGTGTACATTAAGAAAGGGAATCTAGGCAAAGTTAGGCAATTAAATCCATATGGAAAGTTAAATTACCCAGAAGCAACTAAACATCTCTGGTAGGGGCTGCTAAATCATCCATAAAACATAGCAGCTACTTCTAGCCTCAATAACCAAAGGGCAGAGACCAACCAGAAATCCCGCTGTGGGCACAAAGAACTCCAGCAGTCAACCCTAGCTTTCCTGTTCTTTGTTTTTCCTTGTCTTCTCTTCTCCCCTCTCCTCTCCTCTCTTCAGTCACGTGTTTCTAATGATGAATTCGTTCATGGGAATATTGAGTGTTTTCAAGAGAGAGAGAACTTCGTGTTTGCACTGTATGGAAGACCAATTCTGAACCTGACCGTACAGGAGAATATTCTGGGCCACTCATAAAACAGCCAGGCAGCCAGACTACCCGGTGGGCTCTGGCCGAGAGTCAGAGCTGAGCAGGGGTCTTACAAGGGACTGGTCCAGGAGATGCTGGCTCTCATTCAGGGTTCGGAAAGCCTGACACAGATGGTGAGAAAGAATGATTGCGTTGAGCGATGCTCAGAACCTGCCACCTGTCGAGGGATCCAGGATGTTTAGCCTAGAGAAGAAAACCAGAGGCAAGAGAGCTGCCTTCAAATATTTGCAAGTGTGTTATATAGAAAAACAAGAGCCCGTGTATTCTACGCAAAGCCGGAAGACACTGGTGCTCATACTCCTTAGTGCGATCTACGAAGAGTGAGTGTCAGAGCCACAAAAACACGCAGCGTTTGGGCAATGCCAGGTTCGAGATGTCCACGAAGCCACAGGACGGTGTCCTATCAGCGGAGTCCCGGGTGGCACCCTTGCGGGAGAGGAGAGGTGGGGGTGGAAAGACAGGCCCGAGGCCCCGCCCACTTTTAAGGTTTTACGCGGACTGTGGCATAAACGTCACGTCGCATGGGCGGCGCGCCCTGGCCCTGCGCTAGCTCACCTCTCCGTAATGGGAAGACGCTTACTCCGCTCTCCTTCCTCAACGTCGCGTTGCCGAAGTGACAAATGCTACGTGTGATGCCGGGGCACTTCTTCTCCCTGTTCCTCCATCACATGATGGATGAGGCTGGCTTTGCATTTCCGCGCCGAGCAGCGTGTGCCGTCAGCCCCCTAATACACTGCGCCCGGGCACCGCGGTGAATTGCATTATCCCTAATGGCTCATCAGGTCTGAAATTTAGTATTTGATCCTGTTTTATTATCTTCTCCAGCTATATTCTATACCTAATTTTTTTCCCCTGAAATGAGCATTATTGATTTCCTTATTAAATATCATCTGCCTACTGTGAATTTTTCACACAGGCCATATGATGAATCCTTTTTAAAAAATAATGATTATCTACAACACAATGGCTGAAATGTGACTTTTATACAGAGAGTATGAATGGAACCCAACTAAATGAGGAGGATAAAAACCGTTCGGACTTTCCCGGATAAAAGCTTACACACTGATTCTATCTCCTTGAGAAAAAAAAAAAAGAGAGAGAGAGAGAGAGTAATCAATAACTGATTACATTCTTCAAGTAAATTGCCTCTCAGGTTTTGTTCTGTCCGGAGCAGTTAAGGAGTGATGATGGCTACAGGTTAAATCCGATCTGTTCCCTCTTAAAACACACCGCGCCCGATTCCAGCCCCGGCGGCTCGGGGCGCAGGCCCCGCAGCGTCTGCCCTCTCCCCGCGGCTCAGCCTCGCGGGCTCCCGGGCCTCACGCGGAGCCCCACGCGCCCCAGGACACCCGGGCCTATCCCGCCCCAGCCGCGAGTGTTAGCCGGCTGCTCCTGCTCCGAAGACCTATTTCCGGCCCCTTTGCCGGTTCACTCCCCGGAAGGTTTGTGCCTGCAGCAGTGTGTGTGTGCGCGTGTGCGTGCGTGTGTGTGTGCGTGTGTGCGTGTGCGTCCCCAACCGAGATGCTGTGTTTTCATTAACCAAAACGAAAAGCAGGTGAGAGGCCAGTAGCAAGGCTGGGAGGGGTCATCTGCAGCGGACCCGTGCCAAAGGCATTAATAATCAGACTATTTAAAGAGCTTCCACGAAGCAAAAGGAAAAAAGGAAAAAATAGTCGATGCTTATGGAGAGGCAGTAAGAAGGAAAAAAATACAAGTGCCCCATAAACATGTGAAAGGTGGTTAATTGCCCCGAAGCAAGACCCTTGGCCTATCCCCGCCTCAGAAATCGCAGAGAGACGCCTTTACTCCAGCACGTGGGAAACAGCCAGGGGCCATCTCCCTGGAGTGTTCACGAAAGGCAATTCGGCAATGTTTGTCAACATTTGGCAATTGTGTATCTTGGCCACGCAATTCTTTGCAGGCGGATCTACCTAACAGAAACGTGTCTCTGCTCGAAAGTGTCTTTATGCAGTATTTTTAATAGTAACCCCCCAAAATGAGAAACTACGCCGTGTCCACCAGCGCCAGATAAAACGACCTGAACCTCTGGGCCAAGGGCATTCTCGGCATCCTACCCAAATAGCCGACGTGCAGGAAGCTGAGTAAAGGCGGAATCCGCTGGGGGGTGGGGTGGGGGGCGCGGATCGCGGGGCCCACAGGCTTCTGAGGCGTGGAGACCCGAGGAGCCGAGGCGCAGAGAAGGCCGCACGCAGTCCTGGGGGAGGCGGGAGTGAAGGCAGCTTTGCGCGCGCGGCTGGGGGCAGGGGCCCTGGGCTGGCCGGCTCTCCCAGAACCGCAGAGGGACCCCGGACAGGGCTGAGATGCGGGACCCGGGGCTGGTGCCCGGAGCTGGGTCGCTGTTCGCGTGTCCATTTTCCCATGAACCGGCCGAGAGGCGATGGGCCGAGAGGGGGGCCGGCCGGAGGAGGGCGGAGCAGTCTCCGGGGAGGTGGACGGTATCTGAGGTCCAGGCGGGGCCCGGGCACAGGCCACTTGGGATGGGCACCCCACACTTTTAGTGCAGCCTGTGGGCGCGGCGAGCCGTCTTCTCTGGCCTTACGGGCTGACAGCGAGGGCGCACGCGTGCGGTGCCGGGTCCGCCGAGCGAAGATGGGCGGGCAATGGGTGCCGTGCGGGGTGCAGCAGGGAGTTCGGGGTGCGCATGCTTCACCGGCCAGCAGAGGGGAGGCCGGAGGTCGGGGCGCTGGGGGCGCTTGGGGGGCGCTGGGCGGCGACGTGGGAATAGGCCGCAGGCGGTCCCTAGGTGAAGCGCGGTCGCTGGCGAGGTCGCCCGCCTCCCTGGGCAGAGTTCGCAGCAGCGTCGCGCCCCCGCGTCCGCGCGGTCACTCAGGATTGCTCGGCTTGTAGCAGTGACCGCCGCGGGTCTGCGTGCAGCGTTGTCCCCGCCCCTGGCTCCGCCCACAGGAGGCGGTCACTGCCCCACACGGCGACACGTGGGGGCAGACGAGGCGCCACTCCCCCGCGCTGCAGGCTCCCTTCCGACGCCCGCCCGTCCACGGGAGTCAGGGGTCCCACAGAACTGCGAGACCCCGGGAAGCCGCCGTGGGGCAGGAACGGGCCTCGTGGGCTCCAGCGCCTCCTCCGCCCCCTCCCCAGCCTCTCCCGGCTCAGGTGGCCACCGGCCATGTCACTGCAGGAAGCGAGTTGCTGGCGGAAGGACATGTCACTGGGTGGACCCAGCCGCTGAGGGGCGATCTGCTGATGAAGAACCAAACCCAGCACCCCGAAAGCGAGACGCGTCCGCGGAGCAGTGCGGCAGGCCAGGGCCGCAGCACTGGGGGGCCGCGCCCCTCCCTCTCACGGTGCTCCCCCCCTGCCCCGCCGGGACCGCATCCCGCTCCTGCCCACAAGGCCGGCCCTTTGTGGAAACGTGACGCGAGTCATGCCGTAGACACACAAAGGCGAGAAGGAAGCGCGAATCGAGTCGCGAGGCAAAGGCGTGTGAGGCCCGTGCCCGTTCGTGAACACGCGCCAGCGGATTTACCCGGCGCCCCCTGAAGGCATCGGCGACGAAGGGCCGGCAGCTGGGGAGCGAGGCCCAGGGAGCGTGAAACCAGGGCTCATGCGGAGGAGGGTGCGATTCCTAGTCCTTTCCAGACGGTTCTGAGTAGAAGCACCGTGGTGATCAGCGACCCTGGGGAGACGCGGCTAACCTCCCAGGCCGCTACCGGCCCCCCACCACTCGGCCGCATGGAAGTGCATTTTAAGTCTGGGGATCAGAGAGACGAGAGACTCTCTCCAGAACGGGACGGGCCGCTGCGTGCTTCTCCTCTGCCGAGCGCCACCCGTGGGTCCTCCCACAAAACCCACAGGGTGCCGACGACCAGCGGGCGGGGCGGCCCCGCGGAGCCCCAAATCAAGGGCAGCCGAGCTCTCCACCTGTCCCTTCCGAAGCCACTCACACCCCGCCACCCCTCCATCCTCCCTCGCGGTCCCGCAGCCCATGGCTTCCTGACTCCTCCTAGTGATACGTCACCCGCGGCATGATTCCCTCCTTGACTAAGGCAAGGTTCAGGACACGCACGTCCCCCAGAGGGTAATGGAAGGTCACAGGATGCAGGGGAAGGTATGTGTGCACACACACACCTGTGCCCACACGCACTCAGATGCACACACACCTGTGCCCACTTGCACATGCACACATGCACAACAGATGCATGCACACCTGTGCTCCCATGCACATGTGCACACAGATGCACACACACTTGTACTCACAGGCACACACACACGACAGCTGCACGCGCGCACACACTCAGATGCACACACGAGCATATCCGTTATACTCAGGATAAGGACTGAGCGGTGGAGAAGTGTCTTGACTTTTATTCTGCAAGTAAGGGAGTCACCGAAGGCCTGGGCGGGGGGAGGAGAGTGACAAGGTCAGTTTTCCATTTCCAGGGTCGCATTCCAAAGGCAGGGGTGACACTGAAGAGGGCATCCGTACCAGCTCGGGAGGACACGTGGAGGCTGGACTGCAGGGCCTGGGGGGTCCTGGAGAGAACCAGGGCAGCCAGGGCGACACGCCTGCCGTAGGGGTGTGTGTGCGTGTGTGTGTCCCGCGCGCGTGCGCAGGGGCCGAGGAGGGAAAGCAGGGCCTGGAGAGAAAGCGCGAGGCCGCTTCTGGGCACGGGATGCAGAGAGGAGCGGGCTGGGAACCGGCTCAGATGCGCGCGCGCCCTCCCCCCGCCCCGCCCCGGATCCTCGCCGCGGCCCCGTCAGGTTTAATTATCCCTTCCGTCCCGTCACCTCCGAGCTGGCACTTATCTCATTTCCCCGGAATTACGGCTGGTTCCACACATCCCGCTCTGGCAGCCGCTCTAATTCAACCTGTCAGTCCTGAGTGCGCTCTGCGCGCGCGCAGCACACGGCCTGGACGACGGCGCACGGCGCGCGCGGGGACAGGCGGCGGCGCGCCGCCGACCCGCTGGGCCCCGCGCGGTCCGGACCGGGGCCGCCCACGCCCGGACCGCTCCTGAACCTGGCCATCTGGCCGCGCCGCCCGCAGGCCACCGGCGGCCGTCGGCGCGCCCAGGAGTTACCCAGCGTGGCACGCGGGTCACGCGCTCGATCACACAGTACGGTTCCGTCCCCTGCGGCGTCCGTCGCCGTGAAGCGCCGTCGTTGTCCCTCTCCCTGGTGCATGCGCCTCGTCCTTCCTGGTCCCCGGGAAACGGGACGGTTGTTTTGGGCCAGAGTCTCGGTGGACACGAATGTAACTGTCCAGTGAGGACAGAACATGGAAGCCAAGCCGTCTTCCTCCTGCCGTTGGTTCAACCGCGACAGAAGATGCCTGGGACCCGCTGCGGATTTAACATAAGAGCGGCCAAGTCATGTTCTGGAAAATCCCAGAAATCCTGCGTATAGTCTCTATGTCTGTGTAACCTAAATATTTCCCTCGAATTTTCTTGAATATCGCCATAGTTTTTGTTTTGATTTTCCTCCTAGAGACCAAATTCAAAACAATGACATTAGGGTTTTGTGTCATTTTGAAAATGAGGCGTTTAGTTAAATGATCTAAGCAAATCTTTAGCGCTTACCTCCCCCGCCGCCCCCACAGGGGAAAAATAAAAACAATTTCGAGATTTGTATACTAGGGCTCCATTAAAGAATTAACGGAGGAATTGGGGGAGTCTTGAAGCTGTAAACAAAATGGAAGCTGTTGTCGCCTCAGGTGGAGCTCTTGCTACCGGGGGACAGACACCTCCTCCTACAGAAGGCAGAGCTGTGCCCCATGCGCATCCCCACAGCGAGAGGTCACAGGGACGTCCTTCCTCCCCAGGAGAATGAATCGCCCTCCACATGGCTGACCTGGTGTCATGGCTAGCAATTATTTAAAGGCTCATCAACACCCCAACGATGATCTGCGTGATTCATTTTTTAATGCACTGCGGGGGCAGAGGGGGAGGGACCGGGGGCCTGTGGAGCTGGCCGCCCCGTGATGGCAGCGACACTGGAGGTGGACGCCACGCTGCTCCGCGGCCCCGGTGGCCCACGCCCTTTCCTGGCCCAGGGCTGCTGGCGTGAGCGAGCACGTGGCCTCTGAAGCGCCCACACCCTCACGGCTGGCTGTGCTGACGGCCACACGCCACAGCCACTTGTCCTGCTGCGGTCTGTGGCCTAAGTTCAGAAGTTTCTTGTCCGCTGCTGTCGGTCCTATTTCACAAAGAAATCAAGCAAAAATGGCAGTGTGGCCACGTGCATTTGTCTCTTATCTTTATTTCTAGAGTAATCCAGCAACCAAGGCAGGCAAACTAAATGAGAGGCAAAGACCATGATCCTGAAGTTCCATGCGACCTCTAAAGCCCACAGACAGGTCGGAGACTCTATGTCCCCGATTATATTGTTATTCAAGAATTCAGGAAGCTTAGCACCAGCGATGTCACTCATGCATAGCTGTGCAGGTCGTCCCCTGCCCAGGGACCCTTGACCGAGAAAGAGCGGCTGCCTAATTTCTCGCTGCCGTTCCCTAAGGCAGGCCCCGTGGAGGAGGTGGTGCGGGGACATCCAGGTGAGCCTCACGTGAGCTGGGCCAGAGGTGACGCCCTGGCCAACGCACGCAGTCGTGTGGCTGAGTTGCCAAAGACGATCCAGCATTCGCAACAAGTGTCACGACTGTAATGGCAATATAGGAACGCAAGAACATATTTTCAAAAAGACCCTGGGGTTTAGGAGGAAAAGAAAAGACAGGAGGAGAGGAGAGGCAAGAAGGGGGAAAGAAAAAGGGGAAAAGAGGAAAGAAAACGGAAAGAAAAGAAGCGATTCGGCTGAGATGAGGAGCAAGGAGGGCTTGGGGCGAAGGACATGAACCCTCCAGGGAACACCCATTCCTTCTGCTGATGTCTGTGAAATAATCATAGACACAAATTACGTGAAACAAGGGGAATGAACATTATAAAACAAAATTATTGATGAGAGGTAGCAGAGCCTATACTTAGAAACCCCCATGGCTACTAAGGAGGAAAATTTAAAATTACTTTTGGAATGAGATGAGAATCTCCAAATTCATAAAAGAAAATACAGATTTTTTTTTCTCAGAAAAAAATGACTGGAGAGAGATGAAACACGTTGGGAAAAAAAAATACTTAGAACACATAAACCAGGCAGAGGATTAAACCAAGCTTTCTACAGACTAATAGCTACGAACAAACCAACACAATGGGAAAAAAAAAAGATGAACGATTTCCAGAAGAGAAAAAATAAAATGACCGATAAATGAAAAGGCAGAGACACCTCACTATTAATCCAATAAATAAAAAGTAAAGTCCGTAACTAGATGAGATTTTTCACTGAGAGAAATTGCAGAATGATTTTAGAATTCGCCACATCTCACGGAAGCAAGACTGTGGACAAGACAGCGCCGTCCAGCCTGACAGGATGACCCTGAGAAGGGCCACACCCTGTTAGGGAAGCAGTGTGCAGAGAGGGTTAAAAGAGAAGTGGACCCATTGCTTGACCCCACCATCCGCGCTTGGAAAGACTTTACCCAAACCCGCCATCGGTAACTGGTGATTCTGATGAGCTTTTCTCGACGGGGGTTAATGCTCCCTCATGAAAACGGCACACTTGTCAATGTAAGAAATTTTAGACGAAATTGTTTCCAAATGTGATCCATGTTCACGATTTTGCATTTCAAAATTATTCTTGTTCCCATGAAGACTTGTATTCGGACGCCTGCTTGAGAGACCACAGCTCCGAGGCCAGAACTCCAGGGAGACCCAGAGAAGGTGAGCCTCATTTACATGCTTATGCGTCTGACCAGACCAAGCTAGCAATAACCATTTTTGCAGAAGAAACCCAAATTTCCGGTTTCCCTGTAAAAGTTGAGTCTGACCACAGGGAGCCCCTTCTCCCTGGTGGCTGAAGTCGGGGGGCCGGGGCAGGGGGGAGGTCGATCGGCTGTCCTGAGGGGACGCACCCTCCCCACTGTGCCCGGCCATACCCACACAGTTCCTGCTCGGTTCTCCCTCTGACCTGGGGGCCCCAGAGGCAGAGGAGTGGGGTCGGGGGGATCTGCTGACCCCAGACCGAGCCCAGCAGAGATCCACATGTCTTATGCTCCCCAAAACAGCTTCTGTATGTCCCTGAGCCATACACCGAAGTTGTCGAAAACAGCTACATTACAACATTTCAAAATATTCTAAACTCTTCATCTTTGAATGCGAATATTGAGCTCGAAGGTTCATTATTAGCCTGGTGTGTATTTAAGCGACCCCTTAATGAAATGGTACAGGTTTCCTCAAAGATCACGGCGGGTTACGGTCGTGACTGAGTCAGAACTCACAGCCTCCTCTGATTTCCAGCGACGTTTCCCGGGTATTCCCACGCAGGGCGTGGCATTGCAATCCGATTGCAGATTACGCCTTCAGGCAAAGTAAGGCTTCTGCCTGGACGACCGCCTTTAGAATGGTTGCGTCTCAGCTTGTGGATGGAAAACACAGGTCTTAGGAGCTTCTGACTCTTACTAACCAACCAGCATATTCCTGGGGCTTTTCGTTCCATTTTTCCTTATGTGTCTGTGCTTTTTCCTTTTAACCTAAGAAGCGACGACTGCATGATTAAATAGTTTTCTGTAACGACGAAGCCCCGTTGCTCTGCAAGTGTGTGTTCCCAGGTATAGATGTGAGAGAGGCGGGGAGAAAGAGCGCATTCGGGCGCTCATTGTGAGGCAGGAAACCGCGTCCAGGCGCAGCGAGCGCTTGACAGCTTGTGTTCCGTCGGAGAGATAGATCACAAGTGAAAATAATCATGAAAATAATTGATAATCCTATTTCTGAGCCCACACGTCTCCCAGGATGCTTGTAAGACTAACAAGAGGGAATGTTTGCGATGCATAATCATTATTCACGTGCCCAATCATTACCAAGAAATATTCCTGAAAAATGGCTGGAACGGACCGGCGCATTGCCTCCGGCCAAGGTATCCATCAGGAGCGAGGTGGAAGGGGAAGGGTAATAGAGTGCTCCCCAAACCTTTCAGCATACAAAAGAACAAGAATTTTTTTTAGTTATTGATTCTAATACATCCCGATTTTAAAAATTACTCTCATAAATATCATTCTGTTATTTCTACAAATACTATTTCTTTAAACTGGCTAAAAGTCAAACAAGCCTATAAATTAGGAGTAATCGTTAGAAAACATGTAAATTAGGTTCACGTATAGATGATCAGCGACGGTCGGATCAATTCTTCATGCGCGGTCGTCACAGAGGAACGAACATGAGCGTCTAATCCACGTGAGCTTCTCAAGGTTCTTCATGTTTTCAAAGAACGCGAGAGCAGCTCTGTGGTCACAGGTGCGGTGTGGGCGGGCAGCTGACCGTGAGCCGAAGGGGGCGCTCACGGAAGGGGGCGGGGGCGGGGTCGTCTCTGCTTCTCTGCTGCCCTTGGGAACACGGTGGCCGAAATGGTCCCGGCTCATGGGGCCCTCCTGTTCTCACGCTTCCAAGCACCGTAATGCGCGTTCTAGTCCCGTTTCTCTGACAGGAAGTGGACGGTCCATCTCGCTGGTTTTTGCTGGAGCCCTGTGCGGCCATCCTGGGGCGTGGTCACCTGGCCGGCCCTTCAGGAACTGAGCCTAGCAGGGGGACGGTCGGCAAAAATGCGTTAATGAAAAAGGGGCGCCCCCTCCAGCAGGTGGAGGTGGAGAGCTGGTGTCTGCCATTTCAAGGGGGTCCAGAGTGGGGTTCAGGCACGAAAAGCAGTGGGCAAAGGGGCAGGCACCTCTGCCTCGTGGTTTGGGGACTGGAAGTCGGTTTATCGGGAAGCTGGACAGTCACCCTCTGAGTCTAAAAGCACCACGGCACCCAAGGCTCTGCAATAACTTTAATAACCAAGTGGCATTTCAAGCAAACGTTAATTAAAATTCCAGGATATTACACACCTAGCTGTCTGGCCTGCAGACGCCTGCTCTCTGAAAATACCAAAAACGTATGACTCGACTAATAAATAATGCAAATAATTTTGAATTTTTCTTAGCCATCGTCTCAGTTAAGGTATAACATGATGGGCCATGGTAAATAACAGAGAAGTTTTTGCTAAATCGTCCCAGGTTTTATGTCTATATCTGACACGAGAGATCATCGTTATTAGGAATGAAGCTGGCCTAAAATTTGAGGGGAAAATTGGCGCATTATCTATAATTTTGGAGACGAGGAGTGTAATTACAACACGTGTCTTCCTTGGGAAAATATCTCTGAGGATTTTGAGAAAACACGTCCCAATTCAGATAATGAATTGACTAGTTTCCCATCAAAAAGCATTTTCTGAGGTCTTTTCGGCAATGTGACTTAATCACCGGCCACAATGAGGTCACTGGGTCCAGGAAGGTTTCCGTGGCCTTTACCCAAACTTCGAAGCCTAGTAAATGGAGGAGACCGGTCACCTCGTCATCCAAGTCCTTTAAATTAACTGCCTTCGCTGAAGCCTTGCGCTATGTCCAGCTCACCCAATATTTAAGTATTATTTTTTGTAACGGATGACGCAAGCAGAGCCTTTTCCGCTCTCCCCTAATCATTTAAACAGTGCTCGAGAACTATCTACAGGTTGGCTTCCTCGGCGGGGCACAAACGGTGGCATCTCTCAGCGCCGGAAACAGCTGGCCGGCGCAGTCTCGTCTGAGCCACGGTTTTTCCTCAAAGCACCGCCGCCCGCTGGTCGCGGTTCGCACACCCGCTGCGCTCTCGTAGGTCCGCCGCTGCCGCAAACACACGCTTCGTCACCTCGGCCCTGAAAACCGCCTCCCTCCCCGGGCACACGGCGCGGGGCGCAGTTGTTTACCGTGCGCGCTCTCTTACCATTCTTCCTCTTTCGGGTTTCGTTAGGAGTTATTTAGCGATCGGAGTACAGATGCCTGACAGAGGGCGGGCGGCCGGGCGCCGGGGGTACCCAGCAGGCGTCTGTGCTAACGATGTGGCCTTTTTCCAAGGCGGCATCTCCTAAACCTGGTGTGTATCTTCCCTTACGTTAACGACAGGCTTTTTCTCACGGGCGCTGTGAAAAATACCCTCGTCTGAAATTCGCTGCTTTTGTTATTTTCCAGAAGACTCAAACCGGGACGTTCAAAACAGGTTGCTCATTTAGTTACGAGTTGTCAATAAGCCCCGCGATCTTTGTATCAAAAAGAAACAGAGGTTTCCATCTCGCTTGTTTTCCTGACAGCCGCCATGCAAGCCACCACCACAGAATCTTGGACGCACCGATAATGCCACTTAGGACGCTTTTCCGTTAAACGTGACGGCGGGTTCCTAACGTGTCGATGTTTAGGAATCTGAGTGAGCTCGCGTTGGCTAGGAGAATGAGCGTCTAACCCCGTGATTTTCCGCAGACGGTTATTTGAAATTGTTCAGGATGCTGCGACTCCATCGAACCCCAAACGCTCCTCCTGAGGTGAGGGACGGACTCCGAGACGCACGTCACCGTGGACGCGAAAAACGCTGCTCTCCATCAGCGTCTCCCCGTCCTCTCTCCCTTACCCCTGTCCTTGCTTCCGCCGCTTCAGAGAAAAATGTTCCCAAAGTTTTTTAATTATAACAGAGACATCGGTTTACAAGGTCGAACCCTGCCCAGCAGCAGAGCAAATAGAAAATTTGCTATGTCTCAGGTGATCGTACTTTTAAGACAGGATTTTAATTCGCATGCGGTTACCTGCTCTTTATTACAATTGTCTGTCCTGGTGACTGTACTACCGATGATGATAAGTCACAGAACTTCGCTGTGTCGGAACTGGATGAGTGGTAAACCCAGGCCCAGGGCTGGCTCAAGAAAGACCCAGAAACAAGGCCTCTTCCGCATGGCTCACATCTGCGGCAAAGGCATTGACGAGTTAGCGCTGACCCTTCCCACCGTACAGGGCGAGGTGCCCACGCAGACGCCCACTGCAGCGCCTCGTGTTTTAATGTTAAAACATTGTCGCTGTGTTTATTCTGTACATTGCATAAGTCCACACGGCTGCTGAGAAGGAAATGCCGCATAAAAACACCCTGCTCTGTTTCTGAAATCGGTCACCCATATCCATCCCTCTACACCTATATCCCCCTCAAGGCGCCGCTTCTAGAATTCTCCTACTGTGCAACACGCCTCAACCGATTCCATTTAGCAGGAAAACTATGGAGAGTTTGATCACCGTCGACGTGATTCCCAACGGCATCAAAAGTGGCCAGACCCAAACCCTGCTTTCTGAGGGACGAAATCACTATTTCAGTAGCCAGGCACCCTTCCTGTTCCGTGCCGCGGCAGGTCGCAAAAGCCTCGTCTCCCCTGTGAAGACATTCCTCTGTGGTTTCAGCCGCGTTTTATTTACGATGCTTAGAATTTAGGGGGTGGAGAGCAGAGCCCAGGACGCTGGGAGATAGAGCGAGGAACTTCTCCTGTGGGGAAATACCCAATTTGAGTGTAAGCAGATAAATAGGATTTAGCCGTGGAAAATTCACCTGGTCTCATAATTTTCGAGCTCTTCATTTTCCAGTTGAACTCAGGAGAGCAGTCGAATTAGTGCTTAGTGTTCCATAAAAAATGAATGACTCTAGGAGCAGGGGTCTTTGGACTCGAAATGCTCTTCCCAAATTGGCTGATTACATTTTCATGAAACCGTGTATTTTTTTCATGATGAAGTATTCTCTATTCGAATGTTTAGGGAAATAAATGCACATTTTCTTTACCGCCGAACTTTTCGGAGACTTTAATTTATCAACACATATTATCGACCTACACCGCTGGGACATAATGCATTTTTTCCAATTCTACTGATCTCAGAACACTTGCGAAAAGGCTAATTAAGGAAAAGACAACACAGTTTAGAAAGTTGGGGGGGGGTTTGCTAAGAAAGAGTTTTGATTTTTAGAAATGTAAGAGAAAGACCAAAGGGAGGCAATTGAATAATGATTGAGCAGGAAATGTTACGAAATGTTTAAAATGTTCTCAAAGCCGCCTTTTTGTCATTTTCTTAAGTCCAGTCAGTTTCTTTTCGAGAGGAAAGAGAAGTTCGCAGCCCCTAGACCAAAAACTGCCCCCACAGACGTTAGATGCCCTGAGGTCGGAGGTGGCCTCTGTTTCATCTGTTGCTTCGTTTTGTGGAAAGATATAACTCACAGGAAGGAGGAGGGAGAAAGCGGGGTGCCACAGGCTCGGGCTCTGCGGTGCCCCCTGGCTGGAGGGCGCCCTCCGCAGGCCGCTTAGACGGCAGAGCCTCGCGTCCGGAGTTCATGGCGCTGCCCTGTCCACGTTCACCTCGTTTGCTGGTCAAAACGCATCAGCACAGAATGCAGAGAAATCGCTCCGTCCGGAAGGACCGCTCTGCGATCACGTGCGGGCCCCCCGACTCGCGGCTCACAGCGCGTGTTGGGGTGAGCTGAGCAGAAGTTCCCCCAACCCCCACCCGCCCGCGGACCCTGCAGACGGACACGGACGTCCCTGAGCTCAGTTCGCGGGACTGTCAGGAAGCTGTGAATCTCCGCTTCACCCGTTCCTGAGACGAGCAAAGTGTGAGTTCTGTTCCGCGCACTGCGATGAATATTTATGGGGAGCCCCAGGCCGCCCGGCGCTCCACGCAGCCCTGTAAGGTCGCGCCAGGGATCAGACGCAGACTCCGCGACAAGCGCTGCGCCTCGCCTCTCCGGGGAACGTCCGCGCGGCTCAGAGCAACGGGAACGAGCCGAAGGGGGCCGGGTGAGAACGGTGCGTCCTCAGGCCTCTTACGGGGCGGGCGCCCGGAGCAGGGACGCCGGCGTGTCCCCTGAGCGGATGACCACGCGGGACTGGAAGCATGTCCCTGGGTCCCCCCCCCCCCCCCGCTCGTGACACGAAGTCAAGCGGTTCCCGGGAGCCCCGGAGGCCTGTGGTCTGCAAATTCCCCTCTGAAGCTCTAAGGCTGGAAGGTACCGCCGCGCGCATCGTCCTCGCGTCTCCCCGGTAAAGCGAGAGAGGCCCCGGAATGTCCAGTCCTGTGTGGGCTCTCCCCTGCTTCCCCGAACCCACGTCTGGCACCGGCCCCGGTCTCCCCTAAAGTTCCTTCTTGTCACAATTCCATTTCTCCTTCAGCCCGGCTTCTGCCCGCGACGGCCGCCCAGCCACCTGCCTGGTCCCCGGCTCCCTGCCCCGCCCACCTGCCACCCAGCCCGCCGTGGGCGGCTCAGCACGGCGCGGGCCACCCGTCACCCGTCCGCCCTTCCCCGCAGAGCGCGGAAGACGTGACGGCCCAGACATGAGCGCACATTGGATTTCTCCAGACAGGTGGCGTTTCTTTCTTTTTTTTTTTTTTCAACTTCCATTATTTTCTCATTTTTGAAAAATCAATAACTTTATTTCGGAGACCCAGAAAGCGTCTAGCGCGTGCCGCCCACACACAGGAGCTGCGCGCGCGTTCCCGGCGCGGCTCGCACACCTGTCGGGTGGCGCCGGCCGGTCTGCCCCGCGACGTGGGGCAGGGCGCGGCTGGCGTGCGGGACGCTCTGCGCTAAGGACCGCGCGGGGTGCAAATGCCGGGGACACGGCCGGATCCCGTCAGTCCGTAAGCTGTCACGTGGTCGCCTTGCTCGAGGGGGTGACGTGGGACGGACACGTGCTCCCTCCCTGACGTGGGGGCACCACGTCCACTCCTAGCTGGGGTGCAGGAGTTAGGGCTGCGACTGGCCAGACGTTCGAGTCTTGTCTTTCGATAATAATTTCGTTCCTAGCCCTTTCGGAGACGGGGTCTGCTCGTGATTCTCCAGGGACAGAAGCATTTCTGGCCACCTCTGTGTAAAGACCTCAACCTTGCGTTTCCTGACAGGAAAGTATAGTGAGGACTCAGGCCTCTGCGTTTCTCGTCCTACCGAGAAGCCGGCCTGGCTCCCGAGCAGTGACCTCGCGGTGACCGGGCATTTGGCAGAGTCACGACAGGCTCGTGTTTCCGCGGATGAGCTGCCTTGACGGGTTAGACGCCCTCTCCCAGGCAATGATTACAGACGGCTATGTTTATTTAAAGCCTCTGGAGGTTTTTTTTTTTTTTTTTTCAAATTTCAGTTGTGAGGTCACCACAATCACATAACACTCAGTGACAGAAACAGTGACCTGGGTTAAGATTATTCTTAGTAAAACTATTATTTCCCCTGAATATGTACGCAAATACCTTTACGGAGACTCCCCACCACCCCCACCCTTGATTTTAAAAATTATGCCATTCATTTTGATTTAATTTGAACAATAATAAAATTGTGGAAAAAAATGAAAATAAAAAAATAATAAAAACTACTCGTTATCAGACCACAAGAGGATAACTTGGCTGTGGCATTTGGCTGTCAAAATTGTTCCTACTCATTCTTCAGTAAAACAGATCATGTCACAAAAATGAAATCATGTGATTTTTGGAAATGTAATTTCCTCGTTTACTATATCATGAACCTAGTAAATCATCATTTTAAGTCATTTTCAGTCGAGCAAGTTAGATTGTGCCGCCTGCTTTGCCGTCGTAAGCGGCCCCGCGATTCATAAGACTGGGCTGTTATTTCTCCCACACAGAGAGAGAAATTCGGTTACAATAGATTAAACAAAGGTTATGTTTATTAACCCTTATTTAATCATCACAGCCAAGCAAACAACTTTAATCAGAAGAATAGAGCCGAAGCTCAATATTTAAACTGTGCATAAAAATATGGCATTTAATCTAATCGAGCCGGCCCACAATGAGCCTGCCACATCGAATGTTTGCACTTCGGGCCTGGGATTCGTTCCTTCTGCCGCTCTAATTCCTGAACCCAATTTGGAAATAGTTTGCATTGCACGCTATCTCGCAGCTTTTTATGTTTGCTAACCAAACAGAATGTGTTTAAAGACTTTGTCTTCCTGAAAGTGACATTGTTGAAAATCAAAGGCCTTTAACAGTTACAGCTGCTGGCGGAATGAGGGACGTGTTTCTTAAATGTAACAAAAAAGTGTACACACACACACACACATACATACACATGCACGAAGATAGTCCTGATTCTCATACAGAGGTTAAAACAGAATATAGATAGATCGATAGATAACATAAAAATATGTAAATACAGTATACACGGAATCGCAACCGGGCTAAGTGTTACATCTGCCTGATGCTACTGATAAGTAGGTATTTCCTCATCTACGTTCCCCCAGCCAAAGCTAATATTTTGGGGGAGAGGAAATGTGCCGCGTGTCTGCAAAAAGGGATAGAGACAAAAATAACACCCCCTCCCCCACTTGCTGGGTAAATAGAGAAGAGAGAGACGGTGAGGCCCTCAGGACTCTTCAGTTTGCCTGTCGCATTCTCAGTGATTTTTGGGGTAAGTCCCATAAAACAAGCTTCGGCTGGGAAAACTCTCGCCTCGCCCCAGGCGGACGGTGGCCGGTGTGGTAATTGCGGTCCGCCCCATACGAACCCTGAGAAGCTGCGTCTCCTGGAAATTACATGGTAAATAATGACATTTGCAGGGAACAAATAATTCAACGATTCGTTACCATGTCAAATGCAATTTTAAGATCTGATGAGGCAAATCTTGTTTAGGAGATGAAAACCAAGGACATAAAGCGGGTAATTGCGCAGTGATTAACCAGGAGGCGCCACGCGCGCATGATGAGCGCACGGCGCGCGGCCGGAAGGGGCTGGGGACGCGCGCGCCTCGGTAACCCCGCACAGGCCGCGGGGCGGGGCGCCCCGGGGCGGGCCCGGGTCACGGCAGGCCGCCGCGTCGCGCGACGGTGTCCACGCGTGTCCCCTCCCCCGGCCGTTTCCCTGTCTTTCTGCTTCCGCCGTCCCGGGGGGTCGCGCCCCGCATCCGCCATCCAGCCCGGCTCCGCCTGTCGCCCCTGCCCCTTCGGAGGGCTCCACCTGCTCGGAGCGGCCACCTCGGGCAGTGTGTGAAGATGCGGGAGAGGGTTTCCCGCTGCCGTCGAGGCTGGATCCTTGGGGTCTGCCCGTCTCCGTCCATGCCAGCCCATCGCCGCGACGCCCCGCGCGCACGGCGGCCGGGCCGAGGGCGCCTTTGCGGCCGGACGCTGTCACCACCAGACCCGCGTCCCCAGGGCCCCGCACACCCGGCATCTCTCCTGGGACTGGCCGACCGAGGCCTCGCCAGGGGAGCAGACGGTGGGCACAGACGCCCTGTCCCCAACGTGCCCAAGGAACCAACGGTGGGTAGGAATAATGGGACCGGATCCCCAGCGGAGAGAGCGAGATGAATTAACCGTCCAGAGTCATCAACACTGGGTAACGTCTTCCAGCGCGCAGGGGCCTCGCGACAGGACTGTGACTAGTGCCGAACCCCGGCAGGTCCTGGATTGCAGAGCTGAGGGCAGGGAGGGCGGCAGGGGCGCCCAGGGCACGTCGCCAGCGGGAAGCCGAGAGGAACGGCGCGTTCGTTATGGGAACGAGGGGATTCCCTAGGAAGGCTGCACAGAGGGGCCGGGCAGGGGGATGGGAGCCAGGCGTGAAATGAGAAGGGGACCGTTTGGGGGCCTGCTGAGTGCTGGGCCTTTGGGGCCAGGTCGCGGACACCATTTCATTCTACCCTAGTGGCGGCAGTCCGGAGAGGGCACAGACGAGCTCCCTGAGGCCGAGCAGGTGGGGAAGCTGGCCAAGATCTGGAACAGTCCATGTGCTGGTTAATTCTGTGTCAACCTGATGGGACCACAGGTGCCCTGATCTTGGTCACACACGATTCTGGGTGTGTCTGGGAGGGTGGTTCTGGATGAGCTTAATGTAAGAATCAGTAAACTGTAACGCGGAGTGCTCCCCCGAAAGTGGTGGGCCTCGTCCAATCAGGCGAAGGCCCGCAGGGAACAGAAGACTCGCCATTCCCCCAAGCGAGAGAGAATGCCTCACGGCCGGGGAGCTGAACCAACAGCTCGCTTTCCCGCCTCGGTCTCCAGCTGCCACTGGCCCTGCCTGGGTCTGGAGCCTGCTGGCCGTCCAGCCGAAGGTGACCTGTGCGGGGCCTGGGTCCCCAGCTCGCCGACCCGCCCCCCTCCAGATCTCAGGACTCACGAGCCTCCGCACACGCGAGACGATTCTTCACAGTAAACACCTCTCCCCTTCCCCTCTCTCTCTCTGCCTCTCACTATTTCCCGCGTGGGTCCTATGTATCACAGCTCCTGTCGGTTCTGTTTCTTTGGAGAACCCGGGCCGATGGCATCGCCACATACAGTTTTGACCAAATTTCTTAGTCTTGCTCTGCGTCGGTACTGCCTCTGCACAAAACGCGGATCGCATCACATTATTATGATTTTCTATCACGATGTCACGGCACAGCCTCAGTGGGGACCGTGGATCCCGTTGCACGGTTACAACATCGTGTCACGTGAGATCTCAGCGTTGCCTCCTCCCTGTCACCGGGACAGCGCCGTGGCTCTGCCCTCTGCCCTCCACCCTCTGCCCTGCGGGCACGTGCAGACGGAGGGACGCTGGGCTGCGGGCCGTCGCGTGCGGGGGATGGTCTCAGAGCCACTAATGGTCTGGGAGCCACCAGGGCATGGCCTCGGGCTGGGAGGAGCCATCCCTGATGGGTCATTAGCAGCACCCCGGCTCCTTCCCGGGCGACGGTATTGACTTCCCATTAGATAAACATGAATCTTCCCAACAAGGCGAGCGCTCCGGCTCCTGCCGCGCTGTGCAGGTAACAGGCAATAGGACACAGTCCATAGATTTAATTTTCCCCGTAATTACCTCCGCCGGCGAAGTGAGCTCAGGCAGAGGAAGCCGCCACCGCACGCGCAGCCGGGGGGCAGAGGGCGGAGGGCGACCGCGGTTGGCCCCCCACGGCCCGTCCCTGTTACAAACAAAACCCGTTATTACAAATCAGAGCGTTAGAGGAGACTCTTTACGCCATTTCTTTACTAAAAAAATAAAAATCAAAATGGGAGAGGCGGGTCCCTCTTGAGAAAATTAAAGCTGTTTCAGCCGTGAGCTGAGCTGCGGATTCTAGCTCTGGTCGCCGGGGAAGACGGCAGAGCCCTCACCCGATGGCCTGGGAGCGAGAGGTGACCGCGAGCGGTCGGGGACCGCCCTTGTCCCCCCGTGGACATCTAACCATGTCACTCACGTCCCCGCGGAAAGCGCTTTTGCTAAAACAAACTCGAAGTCCCTGACGAGGGTCGATCTACTCTCTCCTCCGTGTCTGTATCTAAAACACACGAATCGATGGCGAGAGTGAGGTTGGCGGTTGGGGAAAGTCAGCGTTAGAGACGCATTTACCCTGAGGAGCGAGGCCTCCGTGGGTGTTGGAAACAGATGGAAACGTGACTCTCACACAGTGTATCGGGGTCTCCAGGTGTCGAGCAAACTTTCCTTGTAATAAGTGGTCTTAAAAGTGACGGATTCCGTCAGGATTTGAGCCGAACACCGATTGAGCCCTCCGACTCTCTCGCTATTCGACCTTCTACCAAACCTGAATAATTTCCTTTCTAGCCCTTTCCTTGTCCCGCTCCTCCGGAAGTACCGTCAGTTGGATCTCGGACCTCCGCGTGGCCCGATTCTCACCATTTCCTTTGTTTCCTCTCCTGTCTCCCATGTGAGGGCGATCGCCCAACTTTCATAATCGCTTCCTCTTACTTTCTCTGTCACATTTTAAATTTCTGAGCTCCGTCCATTAATCCCGGGATGTTTCTCAGGTTCCGATGGTTCTTTTATCTAATAGCCCCTCGCTCATCTCATTTTCTCTGAGCACGGAAATTAGAGCGTTCTCTCCTCACTTTATCATCTCTGTTTCCTGTGGGTTTCTTTCTCTGTTTAATTTCCTCTCTCCCTTTCCTGTTTGCAAACTCTCTTGTCACGTCTGGTTATCGTTGGGTGTCTACTCAATGTTAGGAGTGAAGGCCGAAGGGTTAATCGGAATTTCGGGGTGAGGCTTCGCGGTCAGATGGATGTGTGTGGCCAGGCTGGGCTGGGGGGGGAGGTGTTCTGTGGACCGTTGCCCAGAGAATGCCGCCTCCTGCTTGAGGCATCGCTTGGCTGCTGGGGTTCTGGGATTCGGGGGGGAAGGGACCCGGAGGTCCTACCCCACCCATCACACCCTCCGTGCCCCCGCTCAGCAGAGCACCCCTCTGGCCTCTCGAACACCTCGGGGGCTCTGCGGGGGAGGTACCTTGGTTTCTTCCGACACCCCCGCCCTGCGGGAGCTGCGGGTTTGGCGTCTCCTGTTGGTGGACGCGGCACCTTCGTCCTTGGGGACATGGCCACTTCCGTACTGCTGCCCCCCCCCCCCACTGCGTCCCGTCTGTCTGGTGCATCCAGCTTCCCCACCGTTTACCATCGCTTCAGCGGGTCTCCCAGGAAATGGGGGGGGGTGTGATCTCACGCAAAAATAATGAGTTCCAAAAGGTCGTTATTCACTTTCTAAAAAAGTATTGTCATTTTCTTAGCTTTAAATCCACAGTATTCACACTTACTAATGTGATTCCAAGATCGGCAAGCCCAGAATTAGTGAGCTAGCCTTATAAATTCAGACCGCGGTGTTGTTTATTTTCCAGGAAGTATAGCAAGAAACTAGACAGGGTCTTAAATACCATCCTATCTGACCCATTTCCTTTCTAAGAGAAAACAAAAGGAGACTCCGAGAAGTTAAATGCCAACTTTAACCGAAGAGCCGTTTATTGTACTGACAGACTCCAGACTTGAATATGTAACTCTTTCGCTGATAATCCAGTGTGTCATCCATTATATCCTCAATTATTGTAAGCTTCAATCATGTTTCTTCCAAGACTTCATTTTAAACAAGAAAAACTAAGCCTATTACCCAAGCGGCGATGATGAGAATGAGGGAGATATTTTTCCGTGTTCAGGGAAGAGCGACGGTGGTATCATAAGACCTGATCCCACCTATTGATTCTATCCAAAAGACCGGTCTTTCAAAATAAGGCGTGAGCAGTGTAACTACAAGACCAGGCGTGCAGCCTCCCCCCTGGCCCTCACCAAAGTGGTTATTAAACACCGACGCGGGCGTTTAAGAAATCCCCAGAGGGCCACCCAGGCACCTGCGCGCAGGCGACTTCGCCTTTGTTTGTTTTTCCCCTAACCAGCGACTCAGCCGGCATCAGCGCGCAGCGGAGAAAAATCACCGGGCCATAATGAGAAAGGAAGTCCATTTTCACAATACAAATAGCGAGAAAATGGTCAAACTAGTGTGCGGCGCCATTACGGACTTCAAGGGAGCTGTTTCCAGATGGAGGGCCAGCCATTATGTAGAGATGTGGAAATAAGTCTGAGAGCGTGTTTGGGGGTGGCTGCGGGGGGCCTTGCCGGCACAGCGCGGTGACCCGGGGCCACCTGAGCAGCGCTCCGCACAGAGCCCGGCCGCCTCCGGCCGGCCCCGAGGTCACCCTCTGTCCCGGGCGTCAACATGCGGAGCGGCATCTCTCTCTCTCAGTTCACCTGCCCCATGAACATCACTGCGCCCCAGAACCAGCCGCCAACCCCCCTGCCGCACCCCCTCCAAGTTCTCGTTTGCTCCCACGGCCACCAGCCGGGGCTGCAGCGCCCGTGGTCAGCGGCGGTGGGTGCGGATGAGCATCTCCAGCGGTTGCTATGGCCGGACGCCGGGTCCTGTGTCTCCATCACCCGCTCCGCACGGTCTGTCCTGGAGAAGCAGGGCTGTCGCCTGTCGCCTGTCGCCTGTCACCGTGCCGGGCTGCAGAAGAGGGAGCTGAGGCCCGAAGGGCGGCGCCTAATGCGAACCGCCGTCTTGCCGCGGCCTCCCTGTCTCTTGGGTCCCCTTGCTGAGCAGCACGTCTCCCGCACCCCCTTTCTGCTCGGAACACGCCCCGCCACACACACACACACACACACACACCACCAGACCTGCGTCTTCAGATCTCAGCCTCGCGTGCCAGCGGCTCCGCCGGCCCGTCCTCTCCTCCCTCGCCCCTCGACTCCGTGAATGACATCGCACAGCGTTCGGGGCCGCGACCCGCCGCGTGCGCCCTGGGCACCCCGCTCCCCGGCCGCGCACAGCGCCTGCGTGGTCAGATGAGCGGGGCGGGCCGAGCACGGGTCCTGGGCGCTGCGAAGATGTCACCCGGACAGATACAGCGGAGAGAGCAGGCGACAAGCCCGGGGCAGGTAACGAGCCCCCGCGAGGAGACGAGCAGCTCTAAATAAGCGCGCGCCAGTCTGCGCCCTGCGGCGTTAGAGACGACGCCGTCATGGGGGGGGGCGGGGGGGGGGCTGGAAGAGAGAGCGGTCGGTGCCAAGGGCAACGGGCGCCCCGCGCGGCGGTGAGGGGCGCCGGGACCGGCAGGGGCAGGACAGGACCGGGCGGGGGACAGTGCAGCTGTTCGGGTGGCAGCCCGCAGGCCCCGCTGGGGAGAGGCGTCGCGCGGCCAGGGACGTTTTTATTCCGACCCACTCTCTGAAATTCAAGTGGATCCAAGTCTCCTCAGACATGAAATGAGAGCGTTTGGATAATTTGGGCAGAAAAATACCACTTCTGATTTACAGACGTGCACCTCTGGGTATGGTCTGAACTTTGAGGAAGAAAGAAGAGGATATGAAAGGAAAACCGAAGGGAGGAATGGAGATTGAAACTCTCTGCTCGTCCCTCTGTCCCCTCACCACGGCGTTAATCTGGAGACCGAGTCCTAAAAGGCCGGTGGGAACCCGGGACAGCCTGGCGCGCAGCATCTTTTCTCAGCGCGCGGAGCGGACAGACTCGGGAGCGCGGAGACCCCGGGGACCAGGGCGTCCGCACGGCGCCTGCGCGCACGGGGAGCCCAGGGGTCTGGTCAGCCCGAGCGCGGGGCGCCGGCTCCCCCAAACGGCCCCTCCGCGGGCTCGGCGCAGCCCAGAGCGACTCGCTCTCCACGAGGTGGATTGTGGATGGGCTCGGGGCCCCTGGTCGCCTGTCGCCCTGCAGCTTCGTGTTTCCAGCCCGAGGGCAAACGCTGGGGCGGGGGCGCAGGGGGTGCTCAGAGCGACGCGCGCGTCCTCGTGCCCGGGCCTCTGCCGCTCGCTCACCCCCCACCCCAGGTTTTGCCCTCGTGGTTTTAGTGACCTGCAGTCAACTGCCCGTGGGAGACGGCGCGCGGGCGGGAGTCCAGGGACGGAGCCTGTCGCCGCCCTGCCCCTCCCGCGCTGGCCGCCACCGTCCCTTTGTCCAGCGCGTCCACACTGCACGCGCTCCCCGCCGGTCAGCCACTCGGCAGCGTCCGATGCTCACGCTGGCCGTCGCGGGGTCTCCGTGCTCGTGTTCGAGTCCCCCCGGTTTTACCTAATGATGCCACAGTCGCTTGACTTTTATGACAGCCTATTGTTACAATCGTTCTGTTTTTTATTAGTTATTGCTATTCCTCTCATCTGGTGCCTAGTTTACGAATTAAACTTTATCGCAGGAAGAAAACACAGTATATGCAGGGTTCCAGGCCCCCCCTGAGGGTCTGGGGACCTATGCCCCACGGATGAGGGGCCCCACGGGACTAGCAGGAGGGTCTCAGACACGTGGGAGGCGCAGAGAAGCCGAGCTCTGCCTGGACCCAGCACGGGGCCCAGCACAGACCCCCGGGACCGCTCACCACCCTGATCTCCACTCACCTGAGTACAGGTAGCCTGAGTGAGGATCACCCGCCATCACGACCTCCTGTTTGCGCATGATATTTATCTGCTGCACGAAAGAGACGATAAAAAAGAAAAACCCTGAAAATCAACTGACGGGGAGCGGGAGAGAGGGGGCAGGAGCCAGAGAAAGCAGAGCCGCCGGGCGCTGCTCCTGGTGCCGTCTTCAGCGGGGCACGTGCAAAAAACGTTCCGTAACTGTAAAAATCAAGTCACGTCAAATAGGGGGAAGGGACCTAAGTGATGCTTTCAAAATTCAGACGCAAATCGAAACCGATTAATCAATGCGCTTCAAGCTGGGGGCTTCGTCCGGAAGAGAAGAATTGATTTGGCCGGCTTTAAAATGCGGGGTCGTGGGGTGCGAGCCTGCCGCGCGCGGCTCTCGGCGTCCCTGCCCCTGGCAAGGGGGACCTCGCGTGAGGAGGAAGTCGCGAGGCGCAGTGGAAGGCGTCAGGGAAGAGTCTTCCCGCCCGGGCCTTCTGTCGGCCTGATCTGCACCAGCTCAGGCCCAGTCGGAAAGGGGGCGAGCTGCCGGCCACGCAGGGGGCGCCTGCCCAGGCCGGAGCGCCCGGTGCTGTGGGCAGAAAATCAGGGGGGAAAAATTGTGTTAAGTAGATGTTTAAAATGTTTTTGTTTGCCCAAGTCCAGGACACGGATGGCAGTGCGAGCTGCCGGGGACGGGGAGCCACAGGAACTGCCTCTTGCTGCCGGAGGATGCCATGTGGGAGACGGTGGGTGCTTCCTTACGAAACTGAGCCTTTCTGCACCATGGGAGCCAGCCACCACGCTCCTCGGCATTCACCCAAAGGAGCTGAAAACCATGTCCCCACAGAAACCGTCACGTGGGGGTCCATAAGCCGTTTCCTCGTAACTGCCCAAACAGGAGCGGCCCAGACACCCCTCGGTAGGTGACGGATAAGTGCGCTGTGGTCCGTCCAGACGTGGGATGTCTCTCAGCACTGAAATGCCAGGCGGCCGTGGGGAGACGGGGGGGACCTCGGATGCACAGGCCTGAGTGAGGGGAGCCCGTCGGAGAAGGCCGTGAGGGTCCCACTCCGGGACGTCCCGGAAAGGGCAGCACTGCGGGGCAGTGGCAGGTCACTGTCTGTGGGGGGGGGGCGCACGGAGGGTTTAGGGCGGTGAGGCCACTCCGTGTGACACCGTGACGCTGGGAACGTGTCGTGAGACGTCTGTCCAAGCCCAGGGACGGTACACGGCCAGGAGTGACCCCGATGTCAGCCGTGGGCTCTGCGCGACGGGGACGTGTCCGTGCAGGCGCACCCGTCGTCAGGAACCTGCCGCCGGGCGGGGGCGTCGGCAGTGGGGAGCCGTGGGGGAGGGGCAGGGGGCTGAGCGAATCTCGGCCCTTCTCCCTCCCTTTTGCTGTGAACCGAAAACCGCTCTGAAATAGTCTTTAAAAGAAAAACAAAAACAAAAACAAAAAGCTATTTACAGCACAGGAACCGCAGTCGGAGCTGATGGGTACGGTCCCCGGGGACCGGGGGACCGCCATCGGGCTTCCAGGTGGCCCAGCTCGGGGGAGGCCGTCTGCCCCACGTGTGGCCGGGGTGGGAGGGGGGCCCTTGGCCTTGGGCAGGGGGAGCGTCGCGAAGCCTTCCCAATCCTCTGCGCCTCCCTCACGGACACCTAATCTGATCGACGACTCGAGCCCCACGGTGCTCGTAGCCGGCGCTGCCCCTCCTGACTGACACCTGCATTTTAATCTTCATCACCGCGGAAGTGATTGCGACCCTCCGCGGTGAGGCCGATGGCAGAATTCTAGGCAGTCTGTTTACAAGAGCGTTTCGGGACAAACGGAGATACCGAGTCACGCAAATAGATACAAACCGGAACAGAATCGAAATACATCTTAGAAACCGGTGACTGGTGGGAAGGGGTATTTAGTTTCTAATGCAACCGAAGAGCTTTACTGGTACAGTCTTGGCATGGCTTCACCCGGTCTGAAAACCAAGAGCCGAAACCCAGAAAAAAAAAAGGGGAAAAAAAAAATCTGGATTTTCGTTAGTTTGCTTTTTGGGTTTGTCGTTTTGCACGTGGATAGAAGTGCAGCAAGAGATCAGCGCTTGGCGGAGGCCGGCCTGTGCCGCAGCTGGCGCGGGCTGTGACGGTCCACGCATCGCCTGGCGACGCCTCCCTGGGAAGCCCGCACCCCGCAGACGCGGAGGCGCTGGGCGGAGGGCGTGGCTGAGCCGCTGGGCGGAGGGCGTGGCTGAGCCGGGGCCCGGCCTGGCCCAGCGCCAGGGCAGCGGCCGCCCCGAGGTCCTGTTAGGGAGCAGGTCGTACCCCGGACGGGGCGGCCTCGCGCGCCTCCCTCTCCCCGCTGAGCGTGACTGACGCCTCAGGCACGCGGTTCGGCTGGGAGCCCTCGGGCCAGGCTACCCAGTGCGAATACATCGTATTTGTTCCTTTTAATAGAACCAACATGGTTTTTTCAAAAACTGAGGTGTTTTGCCCGACCCCTCCGCCCCCACAGCTCGGTATTCTACACCCCGTTCTGTATTCTGCATTTGCGCCTCGTCGTCTGGATTTCGCTCCCTCTTGGGCTGAAGTGTCGAATTTCTTTGTCATGACATGGTTTTCACACTCACTGAAAGGGCGTCGTGTGTTTGAGGGGTGTTTGGCGGGAGAGACGGGGCTGAGCTCGCAGGCATTTTAGGGCCGACGCTGAAAATAGTTCACCCCCCGAAGGAGACCGGACCCTGACCACACAAAGAGAAACACTTACCACGGAGCGTGGACCAAATTAACAGGGTAATTGACAAGTCCCCACTTCATTTTGTGCTGTGACATGGGGCTCTAATCTCTTTTGCTGTCCTAATGATCAATACCATTTGCCACAGTGGAATCAATCCTGACACAACTGTCATCAATCGTTAAGGGGCCCGAAATGAGCCCGTCAGTGTAACGGCCTTCCTGTCCTGTGGCCCTCCTGTCCTGGTCGGGATCTGTGGGTGACCTGTGCCTAGCTCACGTGCCGTGTGTGCGCCAGGATTTCCGGGAACGCACGCTCTGTGTCGTGCCCCACACTGGAGCCGAGGCGGAACAGCATGCCCACCACCCCCGCCCGTCGCCGTCCCGCACAAAGACCTCGCTCGTCACAACAAACGCTGATGCTCGCACGTCCGAAGGTCGTGGTGCGAGGCTAACGCCACTCAGAACAAGGGTCTCCCCGCGCCTTGATCGCTTTCTCAGTATCCAGGTGTTCAGGTCAAAGAGAAGGCAGAAGAATAAAAAAAACTCTCTGGGAAGAAAGAAAGAGGAGAGAGAGAAAGGGCGGGGGGGAGAGGAGAGAGAGAGAGAGAGAGAAAGAAAGAGAGAGAGAGAGAGAGAAAGAAAGAAAGAAAGAAAGAAAGAAAGAAAGAAAGAAAGAAAGAAAGAAAAGAAAAGGAGGGAGGGAGGGAGGGAGGAAGGAAGGAAGGAAGGAAGGAAGGAAGGAAGGAAGGAAGGAAGGAAGGAAGGAAGGAAGAAGGGAAGGAAGGAAAGGAGTAATTAATTTAGATCTGGCTAAATCTATGGAGAGCATTCCAGGAACGGCAGTGGCCCTTGGCATTTCAGCACTGGCCAAAGCAGGCAGGAGGCAGTGGGGGAATGGCATCCCCGGAGGCGGAGAGGGAGGCGGCTCAGCCCGCCCCCCTCCGCCCTCTGCCCCGCACGGCAGGGGCTGAAGCCCGAATTGCTTGGCTGGCAGGCGCCACGGAGGGTGAGACTGCGGCTGATCAAAACCGATCACAGGGCAGGTGTTTCTATGGTGATGGGAATAAGCTGCGGATTTAAGGATTATGGGAAGAACCTGGACCTCTGGGGACACAGGGCGGAAGGAAGTGTGCCAAGCCTTGGAGTCTCTGTGGCTGAAAAATATTGATTTCTATATCGTAATAATCTTCACATTTTCTGAGAGGGGACTTAAGCCAAACTGAGCTGTTCCTGCAAACCTTTTAATTTACCGTTCTGATGAGGAGGGCGCTCTCAGAGTTAAGCAGATGCTGGTTTGCAAACCGCAAACCGCCAGCTTCGTAGGCTGTTGTGAACGCATTCTGCTGAGCGACGCTGACGGATCAACTTTATTGCCAAGATTAGGGAAACGGTCGTTTCGATTGCTTTTTTTTTTTTTTTAAACCTCTAGCGTGAAAAAAAAATAGCCTTTGGTATTAAGATTTTACACGTTTCTTTTCGACCTCACGTCTCGGATAGATGCGACAGGCCGGGATGCAAACTCAAGCACCAAACACGTCGATGAAACTTTTCATTCAAAAAGGGATTTGGAACAAATGACCCGGACTCGTAAGTGTCCTCGCAACAATTATTTCAGAGCTCAAAACACACTCGAACGAGGTATTTAGAGAACCGCTCCTAGCCGTTATTCCCGGAAAAGGAATTTAAAAATATCTTTATGACATGTCATCTCAGGGGAAGGAAAGCACACTAATATGTTTTAAATTATTTCCAGAACGCCCAGGCAGCCACGAAGAGGTTGGAAGGACCAGCTCTCACTCGTGGCCGTTCCCAGCCTGAGTGTCGTTCGGGCGGCTCCCGGCCCGGGGGTTTCTCAGCTCATGCTTTCTTTCTTTCCAATTTCCGCCGCATCCTAGAATTTTCTGAAAACGTGGCATACTTTTTTAAGTGTAGAGAAATTCACTCTGGGATTTTCCTTTCAAACCTGTAGTACGCATGGGCAGCAGAAGCGACATGACTGGATACCAAGGGGGGTCGGCGTTTTCCCAGGGGCGTGTGCTCTGGCCCTCGCCCGGTGCCCCACCCCGGGTTAGGGTGTCTCCACCTCCTTCTCCACCGAACCAGGGGTGGAGGGGGCCCGAGCCGTGCACTGCTGGCCACAGCCTGGGCCTCGCACAGAGGCGAGCAGGCCTGGGTTCCGCACGGACCTGGTGACGCAGGTGCCTGGCCCCTGCGGGAGAGCCGTGGCCCCCGCGGGAGAGCGGTGGCCCCCGCGGGAGAGCCGTGGCCCCCGCGGGAGAGCGGTGGCCCCCGCGGGAGAGCGGTGGCCCCCGCGGGAGAGCCGTGGCCCCCGCGGGAGAGCCATGGCCCCCGCGGGACAGCCGTGGCGCCTGCGGGAGAGCCGTGGCCCCCGCGGGAGAGCCGTGGCCCCTGCGGGAGAGCCAGGCTGCTTCAAGCTAAACATCCAAACTCCCTAGAATGACCCAGAAGACCTACTACGATCTGGCTACTGCATCTGCCTTCCACGTGATCACTGTCGCACACACGTGTTCACAGATGCATGTGTGTGCACTCACACACACACACACACGCTCCAAAAGCTCCATTACTCTAATCTGTGTTCACATCTCATAATGAGCACTATTTCACGTTTTATTCCAGACTGCACACCCTTGGAGACATACAGATAAATGTTCATAAACAACAGTGTTCAAAAAAGACAAAAAACTGGAAGAGACTATAAATATCCATTAATAGCAGAATGAGCAAATAAATTATAAGATAACCGCACGAATAGCACAGAATGGAGTAATGAAAATAAATGAACTACAGCTACGTGCATGAATATGGATGCACCCCCAAAAAAATGTTGCATCGGAGACACGCGTCACAGAAGAATAACGTGGCAGATTCGATTTCCACTGAGTCCAAAACCAGCACTCTGTTGCTTAGGGGCGTGAGTGTGTGTGTGTGTGTGTGTGTGTGTGTGTTGAAGATATCAAGGAGATGATCGATACTGACATTGGAAAAGTTGTCACCTAAAGGACCACGGGTGGGGGCGTCAGGCCAGCACGACAGGACCCTCAGAAACGGGGGGAGCATCAGCACTTCAGCTGACAAACGACGCTGTGGGCGTTCACGGAATAACGTTCCTTCACACCTTCCTCTGTAGGAACGAGCGACTAAACAATCGTTTAAATGCGCTCTCTTCGCCAAAAAAAGAAAAAAAGGAACATGATGGAGGCAGCAGACGGGTATTTCAGGGAAAGGAAGCAGCAAGTTCAAAGATGCCGAGGGCAACAGAGCTCGCCACAGACCAAGGGCAGGAAGGAGGCCAGCGGCAAGCCGCGGCCGGGGGTCACGGGGGTGGCCTTGCCCCGAGTGACAGCAGCACATCGAAGAGACATTCTGATGTTAGAAACGCAGACTCTTTTATGAACGTGGTAAGAACAAGGGATATTTCAGAAAAGATGCTCACGTTTCGGGCCTGAGAGGCCGGGGGGACCAAGAAGCCATGAATCAGGACCGTGACGGTTGGAAGGACAGGCGGAGCGGATGGCGGGGACAGGCATGGGTGGCTTCGAACACGTCGTTTTAACATGCCTGCAACCCACCCCGGGCCGGCACCAGCGACCGCCTCCGGGTCAGAGGACGCTCAGGGGCCGGGAAGGGCTGCGGAGTCGGGTTTTTTAATATATATATGTATACACACACACAGAAATCGCAGTCTCTGACTACAGAATAACTAATCTAGGGATGAAACCCAAATATCTAAAAACAAGCCAAAAATTTTGAAAAATTTGAAACATAAATATTTTATTACTCACAGTGGAAATCGTTTTGTCAATGCAAAATGCGTAGGAGCACAATAAAAAAAAAAAATAGTTGCAGGGGGGGCGGGGCGGGGCGGAAGCTGCAGACGGGAGATTTAGCCTTAAACGCTCACATACGAGAGGCAGGAAATTGATGAGTTAAGCTTCCACATTCGGAACACACCCAAAGAGCAGGCGGATAACCCAAAGAGAATGGAGAACGGGGGATAACAAAGGCGAGGGCAGAAATCCATACAACAGAGAGGAAATATGAGAACACAATAGGAAATTCTCTGAAAGTGTTTTCCGGACTCGTAGCAGGAGTTGCTTCTTTGGAGGAGAGAGTGAAATTAGGGTCGGAGTTGGTGGGAAGAATATTAAAAGGGGAATTTTTATTTGATATTGTATCATATTTCCACCGATAGATGATGAATAGATAGGTAGATGGACAGGTAGATGGGCAGATGATGGATGGATGGCAAGATGGACAGACGGACAGATGGTAGGTACACTTTGGTACAGTTCGGAAGGGGACAGGTAGTGCATAATTACGCCTCTGCGCGGTCGTCATGAAAGCCGCCTTAGTCTCCTGCAGAAAAATAGCAGGATTATATCAAATCACGATAACATCCTAAAGGTGCTGGAACATCCTCGCGGCATTTGCCTCTTAAAACCGTGTTTCCGCAGCCAGACGAGTCTCTGATGGCGTCACGCCGTGCAGGATGGGGGACGTGAGGGGAACCGTTTCCCGCGGCGGCCGTTTCCTGAGCAGCCAGGGCGCCCCAGACCCTGTGCTCCGCCTCAGGTTCACACAGATAAAAACAAACAAACAAACAAACAAACAAACAAACAAACAAAAAAAACAAACAGCATTGCCTCTGACGTTTTGCACCGTAGTTAAAAACGAAAAGCAAGCAAAGGGAATAAAATGATGTCCGGCCGTGACAGGGCCCTGAACGGCAGGAGAGCGCCGTGGAGGACAGGGCACACCTCGCACGGGCATTTTCAGGAGAGGAAGAGGGAAGCCCTTGGCCGAGGAGGGCGAGGGACAGCGTGGGCCGCGGTCCTGCGCGGGAGAGCCCAGCGCGCCCGAGGCAGGGGCCGGGGGCCGTGTCCGCGGCTGGCCGAGGGGCAGCGATGAGGCCCTGGTGGCGGCTTCGCATGGGGCCTCTGGGTTACGGGGCGCTGTTCTGGGGTTTACTGTGTGGCCCAGAGAACACACTCCTTGGGCTTCTCAACTCCCCGTGCAATAAATCCTGGAGTGTTTTTTCTTTCTTCTAACTCTGGTCGTTTCATAGCTAGAAATCTTAATTTCCTTCTGAACGACTAGCTGCCCCTCTTCCCGAACGAGGGGTGTGCCTCGGATGTTTTGGCGCCCCGCCCGCGGGGCTGGGGCGCCCCGATGCTCCACGTGCCGGCGTGAGACCGCGGAGTCCCGCGCCCGCCCCGTGAGTGCCATCAGGCTCTGCGTGTGCTCGCGAAGCCGCCCTCCACGTCCTCGCTGGCTCGCTGCTCCTGACGCGGCGCGTCTGTCACCTTTAACGGCCCCGTGCTCGCTGTCCTGTTCCATCCTCCCCTCACTTGGCTGGACCACACCTGTGAGCCACGGGCCATGCAGGAGGCCTCTGCCGTCGCCCGGAAGACAGGGAGCGCGACAGGCTCGGAGCCCCTCAGCGCTGGGCGGGCCTTCCTGTTACCCGAGCCCCGTGCCTCCGGTCCAGCATGCAGAACACCTCTCCCTCTGCAGCACGGTCAGCAGGGCAGAGACCCCCCCTCTTCCCCTCATGCCCAGCGCCCGGTCTCAGCGCGATGAGGACCTCAGGCCCATCCCGGGTGAGGCGCATCCTTCGGGCTCCTGACCAGGAGGCCTCAGAACTGCCAGGATTGTCGGGAGGAGGAAGATCCAGAAACGTCACTCCCGAGAGGGCCGCAAAGAGCCCCGGACGACCCAACGGCATGCGGGGTCCTGCACCGGGTCCCGGGACAGATTTCATCCCACTGGGAAAAATCTAAGGAGATCTGAATAGACCGTGGGCACATCTTTAAAACGAAGTGTCAGCCTTGGTCGCGAACTGTAACAAACTCTCCATGTGGCCGTGGGGTGTCGTTTATGGGGACACTCGGTGTGGGAACCGTACGGCTTCCCTGTAAAAAATTTGTAACTGTCCTGGCTTGAAAAGTTTATTTTATTTTTTTTAAAGCGTCAGGATCTGACCTCCTTCAACAAAAGCCTGAGTGGTTTCCTCACACAAGAGGCTTAATGTCACCAAGTCAAAGACGTCACTAGAGTTAAGATATAAAATAATAGTAATAATAATAATAAATATATAAACATTTTGTTCCATAAATGATTGTGCTTTCTGTGTGTGTCATTAGCTGATCACATTTCAGAATAAAGATGTCAATTAAGTTAAAATGCAGAAGTGAGAAGTGAAAATCATGGAAATCTCCTTTGTTTTTCTAGCGCGTGTGTGTTTTTAAGAAGAAAACATGCTTCATGGAAATGGATGAGTTGGCTTTATAGTCTAATCATAGTTTATCATGTAAATGCACATTTATAATACTTGTAAAAGGTGGATTATGTAAATCATTTTAGGGACACAGAAAAAAATAATGTAGATTATTTACCAGACAGAAAATCACGCATTTAAAAACATGTTGAAAAGCTTATTCTTCAAACGAGAGCCCGGAAGTGGTGCCCCGGGTCGGGGCGGCGCGCGCTTTATTCAGACAAAGTATGCGGGGAGCATTCTTGCGCAGCGAGCATCTACGTGTGCATGACAGCGGCCAATTTCCAGTGTGAAATGTAATCACCGTTTTGAATTTTCTGCACGGCCCTCTTTAGAAGTCTCCATCCAGGCCCCCTCCCCTAGAAGGTGGGAAACCATTAGCTCACTCGGGGAGACACGTGTATCAATAAGCCTCGGCCGAGGTGGGGGCCGGGGTCCCCCTCACAGGTGGCCCAGTCTTCCTTCTGCCGGTGGCTTTTCCCCCAGGGGCTGGGAAGCCAGGAGCGTGTGGGCTGTGGGGACCAAACCACCTTGTTCCCCTGGGACATCGGGGACCTGGAGAACGAGTTGGCCGTCCATGACCATCGTGGCCCCCGGGGCGCGGGCAGGAGAGGCAGCAGGCAGGGCAGAGGCACCCGGGGTGGGGGGGTCGGTGTCCGGAGAGAGGGGACCGTGATGGTGACGGTGACCGTGACGGTGAGGGCGAGGGCCGGAGAAGGCGGCCCCCCGGGGCCGAGGAAGTCGCCTCCTAAGCTCAGCATTCCCAGAATCCCTCAGGCGGCGTTTGTAATAGCAGCTTCTCTCGTTGTCTGGAGCTGCCCCGGGCGACAGCCACGCCTCCCACAGGGCCTGGGGCGGGGTGTCTGTCCAGGTGGCTGGGTCGGCTGTGCTGCCCAGTGCCCGAGGGTCCCCGACCGTGCGCACGGCCACAGAGAGGTAGGTCGGTGAAGAGCCGGCAGGCCTGTCACGCCGTGGAGGCCAAGGGCTCCAGTGAACGAGGCCGCCTTTCTCCAGCCGCAGTTAAGCCAGTTGGGAGACAGACAAAGGCTTCGAGCAGATACAGGACAAAATGTGGTTGCGTACGGACAGCGCCGCAGGAGCGTGTGGCCTGCTCACCAGGTGGGCGCGTCTGCACATCCACTCACAGGAAGGCGCCTCAGCCGCAGAGTCGTGAGAAACAGGCCGCGTGGACCAGTCGCCCGGCGGGCTCTGTCCCCAGGAATCGTGGCACGGGGGGCAGAGCCCAGTCCATGCTTCCCGCCGGCCGCTGCCTCCAGCTGGGGCAGAGGCCACGGGGATGGACCCTGCCCCGCCAGGCCTGTGACCTGAGACGGGGAGGCCGGGGCGTCCGGAGGGCTTATTGCCGTGGAGGGGAAGAGGAGGGAGAGAAGGGGGTCCTCCCCCACCAAGACTGTCCTCGGCAGCAGGAAAAAAATGCACGGCCAGAGTCATTAGTCTCCGGGGGGAGATTAATCTCCGTTCACAGCCCCGGCCAACAGCCGAGGCCTGGGAGGATACGGGAGGAGCACGAGGTTTGTCCGGAGAGTGCGGTCTGGCCGGAGTGTCGCCGCGTTCGGGACAGCTTGGCTAACAATTCGCCGTGTATTACTAACGGCTTGAACAAAAGAGACAGATGGCGGAGGTCCGTGGCCGCGCAGGATGGGAGGACCCTGTTCCCGCTGCAGGAAACCCGGGCGTCGTGACTCGCGGATCCTCCCGGCTCGCGGACCCCACCGGCGGTGGGTCGATCACGGCCACAATCATTTCTCCGGCTTTTCCTCCAGGTGGGAGCACAGTCCGGAACTTTACGCCCGTCACGTGCCCACCGAGGACTCCTGGTCCCTCCGAGGCTTCTCTGAGAGATCAGCCTGCTAGAGCATCACGCCAACAACCCGCGCGACTCTGAGCGGAGGGGGAGCCAGCCAGGCGGTGTCTGGCCCCTGGGGCGTCCTGGCTCAGCCCCGCCTCTCAGGAGAGGCGCCGGTCTTGAGCCTTGAGCTGACCCCCCATGACGCAAGGGCTCAGACGGAGCCGCGTCGGCGAGCGACGGAAGAGAGTCTGGCTGGGACAGACATCACACCGGAAACTCGCGGGCTGTCCAGACAGCGTCGAGGGGCGTTTGACAGAGGCTCGGCGTCTGCAGGGGTTTCCCCAGCTCTGCAGAGACAGACGCGGCACGTAGCACTGCGCAAGCTCGGCGTGCACGACGTGCCGATTCGATGCACTTATACGGCGCGAGATGATTGCCATCGCAGATTGCCATCGAGAAGTGTCACTCTTTTCCGTGGCGAGGACGTTCAAGATAGACTCTTAAATCCCACAGTCAAGTGCCGTGGGATTTTCTTACGTGAACGCCGCGCTCGGAGCTTATATATCTTTCTTACGACTCAAACCGTTCACAGCCTGGGTTGAGTGCTTGTCACACAGACTGAGCCGTGGATAGAGATATACCCAGGTATGTAAAGACTCCCCTATATTTCTATCATTCTCTTGGATTAGTGATTTCGTTCTGGAAATGGGCTTCAGGGGAAATAAACATAAAGACGGACGAAAGTATCAAGGAAAAAGAAAGCTAGTCTTTCAACCAATCGAATATCGGCTCATATTAGAGTAAATTACGCCTAGTGGCTTGATTGACATGTAACGAAGCCATTAAATTTATTGACAAGCAGCTATATCCCAAGTGCCCATCATTGCCAGGCATGAAGCGTTGGGTTTAAACCGCACGACAAATGCTTGTGCCATAATAGTACGTGAAAAATGGGACAAACCAGATGTGCCGTATGCTCACGAGCACGGCGGAGTAAACCCCACCCCGCCCCAGGTCGACGCCGCACGCGTTAAGACTGGAGAGGATGTTCGAGGCTGTGCCTCAGCGGTGGGATGCACCCAATGAGATTTGCTTCTGCACAGCCGTTGTATCTTTCAAAGTTCTTTAATGGAGAAAAAAATATTCAATGAAACGAGCTTCTGCTGTAGAGGCAGGGTCACCCATGCACAGCACACTCGTCAGTGGCTCTGACTCGGCGGGTCCCAGGCCTTGGAGCCAAGGGCCTGCCGAGCCAGAGTGAGGGTTTCAGACCTGTTTTCCATCTCGCTTTGCTCTTAGCTCGTGATGGTGCCGGGGGAGGGAGGGAGGGAGAGTTCCGCTTCCTCGTGTCAAACAGAGACTGACTTCGGCAGAACCCTGTCACACGGGAGGGCCCCGGGATGCGCCCAGGCGGCCGGGCGCCACGGCCGTGCCCGCGGCAGCCCTCTGCCGTGCTTGACAAAAGCAGGCGCGTCCGCGGGGTCGGCGGGGCCCCGCCGTCGTTTCAGAGGCCAGAGCTGCCCTCTGCGAAGGTCCGATGCTCATCATTAAAAAAAAAAAAAGAGTAGAGGGTTATGACACAGGGCATGTTCCCGCAGAGCACAGGACATTTTTTCTTTTTTCTTTTCTTTTCTTTTTATTTATTTATTTTTAAATTGTGGGGTTTTTTTTGTTTGTTTGTTTGTTTATATTGATTTTAGATACGGCGATCTCTTTAGCTTCTTGAGACCACAGGACAGTTTATAGAGAATCAAAAATACTTTTGCCTTTTGTTGATGGACTTTATTATTTCAGGCATGAAGTGCATAGCTACTGTGGCAATTATTAGAAAAATCATTATGTGCGATTTTTATTAAAATTCACTTTCATACATGAATTTTTATTAAAAATCATTCCGTATATGAATTAAGTTATTTGAAATGTTTTATTGTTGGGAATCTTAAAAACATATTGTTTTACGCTTATCTTTAATTTCCTGATGGAGCTTTACAAATGCGCATCAACAGTTAAGACTTAATCCTAAATCCAGGAGTGAGTGACAACTAGAATTGGCTTGGTGCTTGAGTATGTAAGTAAAGGAACTCCGACGTGTGCGTGCGTGCGCGTGTGTGTGTGTGCGCATGCGTGCATGTGCGTGTGCGCACGGGGTTGTGTCTGTGTGTGTGTGCGTGCGCGTGTGTGCACGCGTGTGTGTGTGGTCTTTCCTAAATAGCTTTTTCGTTACGTGTAACTTGAGGGGAACTGTGTGGCTATCCATAATATATGGAACGGCCACTTCGATTTTGAACACGATTCAGCAGTTTTTCAGACTCTGACAGATAAAAGCCAAGTTGCCAAGGACGTCATCATGACCAACACTCCGAGAGGGGTGGCATCTTGATGGGGGAGCCGTGAGGCTTGTCGTCAGCATGGAAGATGCTCCCCGTTTTTCCGGTACCGGGGAGCGTTGTGGACACGAGACACGAGCTCACGGTGCGTGTCCACCTTCCGCAGGGCGACAGGGGCAGTGATTCCGAGGGACCTGCTCCCTCCCTCCTGTGCCGACAGCGTCTCCCGGAGAAGACACCAGAGCGGGGAGGGGGACGCGGCTCTCGCACGTGGTAGTTACGCTGCCCACGCGGGTCTCTTACAGTCACCGTGTCTCAGTTTCCTTGGCTCATAGGCAAAGGAGCTCGATTTGGGGGACTTTGAACATCAAAATCGCTTTGTCCAGCCCGGAGCCAGCATCAGAGACGGAGAGAGATGCTCAACTCAAGATCCAGGCACAGCGGGTGGCCTCTGAGTCCCCCACCCCACCCCCTGACGCCCGCCAACGGGAAGTGGGCGGAGGGTTTGGAAGAGCAGAAGAGAACCCTGCACGGTCGCCCCGGCGCTCCGAGGGGGCTGGAGAAGGCGGCGTCTCCGCAAGCTGAGCAGCGGACGCGAAGGAGGCCCCTGGTCCTTTGCCACGGCCCACGGCGCCCGCAGGCACTGGGCCCTGGAGCCTGCGGCCCAGCAGCTCCGCCTCGCCTGTCTGCTTCCCCGTCTTAGGGCGCAGCCCCCTTCTGCTGAGAAGAGCGCCCCTCCCATCCCGAGTGTACATTCATCGAGTTTCCCCACTATTTCTCGGACGATGCCTGTGTCACCAGCCAAGTGGGGCGCGGTGAGCACCACCTCCGGGCCCTCGGGGCGCGCGCTCCCCGGTCCGCCCTGGTCAGAGCGCGCGCTGGTGCCCTCCGTGGGGCGCATGTCCATCCCCAGCCCTGCCATGGCACCCTCCAGGAGGGGGCTTTACGGGTCCCCTCGAGCTCAGCAGCGGACTGCTTCTCCGCTCTCTCCTGGCGACACTCGGGAGAGGCCCCTGGCGGGAGTGTGACTCGCGGGACTGTCTCCCCTCGGCTCCACGACGACGTCTCGGGCTATGTATGCGGCAGCGCGGAGAGAATTCACTGCGTGCGGGGGCTTCGGTCCCCGAACTTGCGGGCCGGAGGGGAAAGTCACTAGGATGGCCTCAGACCAAAGCAGGGGAAGGCGAGGGCGCGTTTTTCGGTGTGATCGATCCTTTCTTCATTCTCGTCTCCTCCACTGACGAGCCCGTGGGAGGCATCCGTCACTCTCATCGCGGGGTTTTTGATGCCTGGCATTTCCTTTGGGTTTTTTCCCCCGGCGCTTCCATCTCTCCGTTTACGTGACCTGCCTGTCCTCACGTGGTGCCCCGTCTTCTCTCAGAGCCCTTTGCGGATTCGTCCTTGTTTTAAATTTCCTGCTCTGCTACTTCCAAACACCCTCGCCGTGTCCGGGTCTGGTTCTGGGTCCGGTTCTGGTGCCCGCATGTCCCTTTGGTCATTTAGCACGTCTTGCCATTTTCTGTTGAAAGCTGGTCATGATGGACCAGGGAGAAGGAACTGGGAATTTCTGCTCAGGTACGTTGTGGAGTTCCGAAGCCACCTGTCTGCCTCTACAATGGTTTGCCCTGTGACCTCAGTCCTTTGCCGAATCTAAGAAGAGTTGTTGGTTTTCAATTTATTGAGCTTTTTTCTTTCTTTGTCGTGAGGGTGGGGTGATGGCTTCCGAGCTCCCGACATGCTGGACCAGGAGCTGGAAGTCAGTGTGACTGATCCTCTATCAAGAATCCACGGTGACTCCTTAAGCAGGGGTACAAAAGGCATAAAATAGCTAATAAGGACACATTTTGGTAGAGAGATGAAAAGAGACAAGACCAGGTTTCTATGACTCTATTATGAAATTATGCACTCCCGGAGGACAAAGCGAGCGTCTCGTCGCAAAATCATAGTGCTTCGCCTGGCACGTCATGTCGCCGGTGACGGTGAGCATTGGCCCCATTCTTGGCCGGCACACAATGGGTTTCTTGAAGTGGGGAAAAAAAATGAATGGACTCTATTATGGAAGGCACGCTGCCCGGACTTCCTTTCTTTGCTCTAGAAAATGGAACTTGAGGATGTGGGCTTACGTTTGCACAGTTAGCCGAAGTTAATTATAAGAAATATCCCTTCTGGGATTTCTGGGAGCATTTGCCGAGAAAAGTCAAGCACTTTCTTCCCCATCAAATATTTAAGATTGGGAAGATTTTATGTTAATCCTACTTGATAGTGCTTGGGTCAACTATAAAATTATAATATTTAAAAATCACTTCACGAGACTTTTCTCTCAGGAAGATTATCCTGCCAGGCTTTAAAAAGAAACACATCATAATTTGAAGGATCTTCCTGTTATAGTCACTCCGTGGCTTTGCTAAAGACCATTAACCTTGGCCCAGAGATAATCCACTTGTAATTTTCACCGTTGCCCTGATTCTTAGAGAAAAAGATGAGCAAATTTATTCCTAGTTTTTTTTTTTTTCTAATGGTTTCTTTCTTAAAATACAATTTATATTTAGAGGTTAAAATGTGGGTTTTTTTTTTTTAAATAAGAAAAAGAGAAAAAAAAAAACAGGCACACACCGATAATGAGCGCGTGACGCAAAGGCCACCCGGCGCTGGCGTCCGGGCCGAAGACCTGGCAGGGTGCTTTGGAAGTGGTTAAGAAATGCAGTTCTCCCGATTAACCATAGCGTTCCAGGGCCAGCTCCTACTCAAGTGCGAAGCCGGACGAGTTAAAGTTAAATCAAGCGCCGAACGCCTTAAATTAGTACCCTGAAATGGAGTGACAGAGGACCTAATAGAAGCCTGCGGCTGACACCGCCCCCTCCCCCCATGCCCGCCTTCCTCCCCTCCCTGGGGCTCTGGAAGAGAACCGCTATCAAAGTCCCCTCCTCCGGGCCATGTCACCCTCAGGCACCTGCACCCGCCCACGCGCTGAGGGCTGGGGAGGCCGGCCGTGGGGATGCGGTTCTGCAGACATTTTCACCGAAATGGATTGTTTCGGCCTCGTTGGTCACAGATTCTGTAGTTTCCCAGTGATTCATCTTACTATTAACAGTGTCAGAGAATTTTAGGCCCTTGAATTAAATAATGACAAATAGGAGGCCAGGCGGGCGGCCGGCCGAGGCCAGGCCGTGAGGCTCAGCGTGCAGCGCTGTCAGGCCTGATGAATCGGGTCCCCGAAATAGTTTATAGAGTCCTGAATCGAGGTGGCCGCTGTCAGGGAGAGGATCGATGCCGCGGGGCGGGCCGGAGGGGGCCGGGGGACGGCCTCTTCCGCAAGGGCCGCGTCCCCGCTCTGATCGTGAGTGCCATGCAGGGAGCATGTGCTTCCGTGACCTCAGGGCCCACCGGGAAGGGCAGGGTCCTCATGGGGACTGGAAGGCCCAGCACTTCCAGGGTGGCGGTGGCCTCGGGAGGCTCATTTATAACCCACAACAGGGCGGGCCCGGGCGGTGCACGCGGGCCCTGTTCCAGGAGGGAGGGGGCCTCTCCAGCTCCACGGGGCTGTGGTGACAGTCCCTTGACCAAAAAAAGCATCCTCAGGGGACATCATCCTGCCTGCCTGGGCCAGCAGCACAGCTGGGCCATGCAGGAGCTGAGCTGGAAACCCCGTTATCTCCCCAGCCACACCGTGTGTGACAATGACCTCCGGAGGTCCTTAGGGGGAAAGAAAGCCCATCTCTTTTTTCTAAACATTCCTGTCCCCGGTGACGTTTTGGGGAGTGTCCCGGTCGCAGGAGGCACAGAGAGCTTTGGAAATGCGCTCATCCAAAACCATTATTAAAATACTATTTCGGTTCTTAGTGGCACTTTCTTAAAATCGAGGGTTGCGGTGTGTTTGCTGCTGGGGACGTCACCGAACTTCCACCAAGCTCATGGTGATGCGCGCTGGCTCCTGGCCTCGGCCGGTTAAGAGACCTGCACAAATGTTGCGTCTTGAGAAGCTCAGCAGATAAACAAACTAACTAACTAAACCCTTCACATCTGCACGATATTTGCAAAAAAAAACGTGAAAGGCGCCCCATATTTGTCGAACTGGTTGATGTGGGGGCAAAGTCAACGCCCGAGCGTCCCCCGAGGACGCGCCTCGTTCACCCAGTGTCTCGTTTTTCAGGCTTTTGCGAAGGTCCGGAGAGGGACGGAGGGTGGGGACCCAGCCCCGAGCGGCTTTCGCGACATTGCGGTAGGAATGCACACAAGCAAAATGACTCAGAAACAGGACGCGCGAAGGTCAATGCCTCGGCGTCACTGGGCTCCACGCCTGGCTGCATTCGAGGGTCTCACAGGAGCTTGGCTCTCTCAGTGGGGCTGTTAGGGGGATTTCAAGAAAGAAAGGCTCCATCATGGATATGGCTCGTCCTTCGACCCTCCTGAGGTCACGGGGAACGCTTGCGAAGATCGTTGGGCGAGAGAAAGTCGCCGTACATAGTCGCCCGTCTAGGAGGCTCCGAGAGAACGTTTCCTCAGTGTAAAGAACCCAGAAGATCGGAGCATCATTGGCAGAGAAAATGGGTATTTGTGCCTTAAATGACATTTTCTTCATTATCTAAAAATGAGCCATTTACTCGATTCTTGTTTCTTGATTTTTAATCTAACATCCCATCATCGGTTTGATTTTGTTTTTTGCAGAAATAATAGCTAGTACTTATTGATCACATACACTGCTGCAGACAAAATATATACATTATCATCAATCTTAAAATGGTGTTATTATCAACATTTTACAGAAAGGCCCAGGGAGATTAAGTGGGTTGCCCAAGGTTATAGGGATGGTGAGTAATGAAGCCGCGTTCCAGGCAGACCTGCCTCTCTCCAGAATAATTATTTTCCTACAAAATGCAGGAGGGTAGAGACGTACTGAAATAGAAAGTAGTGTAACTGAGCCACTGCTGTTCTTGACAGTAATTTTGGGCCAAACATCAGTGGATGAGCCACTTTTGTGAATGTTGGTTATTTCCTGTTGTAATTAGAATTTTTCAAAGATGTCATCTAAATTTACAGTACACCTGTGCTCATGACATAGTGGAAATATATCAAAACGAGTAGGCTATCGACAAAAAAAAAAAAAAAAAAAAAAAAACTTGACAGTATATTTATGTGCTAATTTTTTTTTAATAAATTATCATAAATGCCGGGCTTAGGGCAGGCAGACAAAATGTTGCTATAAGACAATCAATCTCATGATTTAGCAAATAAATTGGATTTCATTCCAGTCATCTAGCTATTTAAAGTCAATAAGATGGATTTCATATTGTGTCCTGAGTTGTCCTCGTAATCTGATACCGCTCGGGACTTAATTAGACCCACCCACTTCCCCCTGCTTTAAAGAACAAAAAGACACTAATTCTCGAGTACCCAAATTATACGGTTTCATTATTCCCAACTAAGAATATCCCGAACAGCCTACTGATTCCTTGTCCAAGTTATGATCATGAAGAAGAGTTCTGAAAACACAATTTTTAAACCGGGAAACACAGTCTTTATAAGTTGCCCACTTTTCAAAGGGATGGTTTCAGTTGTACAGAAGTGATGTGTATTCATTGTGAAAATCCAGATGACATCAAACCAGCAACGAGAGGAAACTAGACATTATCAGCCACGTCAGCACCGGCTGCCACCACCCGCCGACCCCGGCGAAGGCAGGGACTCGTCGTGGTCGCTGGATGCTCTGCGCTCCGGGGCCCGCCCCGCGTTTCGAGTGCACGGATAACACTGCATGTGGAGTCTTTGTCTCACGCAGAACATGCCGTCCATCAGGGATTTCCTGTGCCTCTACGTCTGTCTGTCTGTCTGTCTCTCCCTCCCATCCCTCCCTCGCTCTCTGCCATGTGGGGAGGAGACAAGAAAGCGCCCGCCTGAAACCAGAATCTGACCTTGGTGGCCTGCTTTCCTTAGACTCTCAGCCTCTAGACTCGTGAGAAGTAATGACTTCTCACCACGGCGAATACGCCACCCAGTTCGCAGAGGCCGGTGGCCGCCCACGCTCACCGCGGCCTGCCCAGCACGGAGCTTACGGGCGCTAGGACCGCGAGGATGGGCACAGTCCCAGGGAGGAAAGGCATCCCCCGGTGTCCGAAAGGCAGCCGGTGGTCCCGTGTACCCTTTGCCACAGGTCCGTGATTCAACCAATGGGAAAACCGTGTTCCTATCAGGCTCCAGACCTTGACCCAGAAAACCCAGGGAGCGTCGCTCCAGAGGCTGATGATTTCGTGACTCCCAAACTCGCACGTGATTATCTAAAACACACTGTTCACACCCAGCAGTCGGTCGGGGCGGCCTGAGCAAAGGTCCTCGGGGCTCGAGACCGTGAGGGAAAGGATAACCCTTGGGGGCTATGACTCCTGTCGAACTTTCCATCGGAAGGAAACGTGAAATGACTTGTGTCACTATTCCAATATATTTCTCCATTGATTCCAACACAAACGAAGAGGAACGTTTTTCAAAGCAGCAGCGTCCCAGGCAGACATGAAGTCTATCAAATAATGAATTCCGGTCAGCCCGCGCCTTTCCCTCTTCTGGGCCGTGTTACTTGACGCTTTTCTCTGTTATCGGAGACCAGCCCGAGGAGGCGACATTCACGCAATCAACATAATTTCATCAGTTTCATTTTCCTCACTTTCGGTACCTGCTGAAAAGCATCGAGAGCGTTTTGGAAAATTGAGAACTTCTTTGAAATCCTTTGCCAGTTACAAATCAAAAAAAAAAAATTTTTTTTTTCATTTATAATGCCTCTCCTCGCCTTGGAAATTACGCTCCGCCAAGCAGGTAGCGAGCCCCCCTGTAGCAGCCAGCACTGATTGGCGTTTTTTGGGGGGTCTTTTGGGGGAGAAGGGGAGGGAGAAGGCATATCATGCTCTGTGCCTATTACGAAGTCCGCCGACAGAGTTAAGACGATCGCTCTGCATGTTAGAAGAGTCGGGTCGGGGAGCTCAGCACAGCGGTTGAATCCGTGGGTTCCAGGGTGCGGCTCGGTTCTGGGCACCCCCAGCCCTCATGGCTGTGCCGCCTCAGGCAGCTGCTCGGCCGTTCTGTGCCCAGCTCACCTCTCGCAAAGCGGGGAGGACGAGATATGGAGGTGAGCACATTCCCATTCAAAGGGACTGAGGCCCGCGGGTGGCCCGCGGTCAGCGCTGGGCGTGTGCGTGTGTGTAAATGACCTGGTCGCGGACACGACCGCAGGCAGCTGCTCCCTCTGGGGGCCTGACGTCGCGCGCTCGCCTCCCGGGTGAGGCACGCTCGGGCAGCACGTGGACGGCGGCCGTTCGGCATGGTCGGGGGGAGAGACTGTCTCCCTGGACCGTGGCAAAGTGGGCCATGTGGAGAAACGTCCATCGAAAGACTTGTGACGACGAGTGATGTGGAGTGTTGGTTTTAATGCAATCACAAGCCCGAAGTAAATTCTAGCTGTAGCCTGCGTCATACCTTCTGGTCCTAGTAGTTTAGAGAGTGAAAGGAGGTGGAGGGAGGGAGAGAGAGAGAGAAGAAACAACTTTATTATAGCATGAAAGACTGGAATTATCTGAAGTTCAGAGAAAATGATTTCAGGAAGAAAGGGTGCGGCTCTTGCTCACTTTGCAAATGCTGTTGGTCAGCACGTGGAGTCGGCTGGTCTTCGAGCAGAAGTGATCACGTGTTTATATAGTTTACAAAGCGATCCCGCCAGTGAGTCTAGTCCGCACACAGTTATTACAATGTTACTGACTGCGTCTCCCGCGCTGCCCTGCACGCCCCCGGTGGCTGCCGGTCTGCACGTCTCCATCCCGTCCCCTTCTTCGCCCAGCCCCCACCCCCTCCCACCCGGCAGCTGTCAGTCAGATGGTTCTCTGTGTTTCTCTGGATCTGTGAATCTGTTACTGTTTTGTTTGTTTATTTGGTTCTTTAGCGTCCACATATAAGTGAAATTGTATGGTGTTTGCCTTTCTCTGTCTAAGGGCAGATTTCATTCTTTTTGATGGCCAGGTAATACTCCACTGCATACACGTGCCACAGCTTCTACATCCATTTGTTTGTGGATAGGCATTTAGGCTGTTTCTGTATCTTAGCTGCTATAGATAATACTGCAATGAACATAGGGATGTGTTTGTATTTTCTTTGGACAGATACCCAGAAGTGCAGTTGCTGGGTCAGATGGTAGTCCTAATGTCAATTTTTTTAGGAACCTCCAGACTGTTTTCCATAGTGGCTGCACCGATTTGCAATCCCACCAACAGTGCATGAGGGCTCCCTTTCTCCACGTCCTGGCCAGCACTTGTTGTTTATGGATTTATCGATGACGGCCATTCTGATAGGTGTGAGAAGGGACCTCATTGTGGTTTTGATTTGCAAAGGAAAGAAAGCCACTCGAGCCTTGTAAGTGATTATAATAGAGATGTCGAAACAAAATAAAATCCTCACAGCTCATTCCAACATAATTTTTAAAATACCCAATCTTAATGTATTCAGAACCTTTAGCTTAATAACTAAAGTCTATTAAATGTCCATTAAAAAAAGCTCTCTGTGACTCAGTTTCCCAATCTTTAAAATTCGTATGGTTGTATAAGATTGAAAATGAGTTAATAAGCGTTGGGAACTAGACCAGTGTCTGCCACGTAGTAATAACTGTTGCTATTATCACCTCCTTCACTGGGCTGGAGATTTTATGAAAGTGCGATATTGGTCTGTCTGTAAACTAGTTATTCCCCTACTTGTTAATTCCTTTATTTACTCAGTAAATAAATAAATGACTGAGTAAATTAATGAAAGAATGAATTCAATGTGTTGGAGAAAGGATATTTGTTTTCAGCGGGTCGACCTAACTGCCCTGTCTTCATGGGGGTTTTGACACAAGTTACTTCTGCGTTAGAGGAAACGACCTGTAATCGTTCAAACCTACCAGTTCCCTAATGTCGCTCTAAGATAATCCGGGTACTCGTGGCTTTGAAAATAGCGCACTGAAGCAAACTTGAATAGAGTCAGGTATTTAGATAAATCATAAGAAAAAGTTTCATCGAGCAAATAAGTCCATGTGTTTTGATATATGCCGTCTATTCTATGGTTATTTTTGAAGGATGTTAAAATATGAGGAAAATACCACAATTACTAAGAGATAGTGAGTCCATGGTTCTTTTTCAAACTAATATATGCATTCGAGTCACAGATTAATTACATCAAAAAGGTTTTTGGGCATAGAAAAAAGGCAAAGTCCCTGTAAGCTCTGAGTCGCATCTCCATGTTTTCAAGTTAGTCCCGTGGTGTGGGAACTCACCTGTAAGTGATCAAAGCCACACACTCCCAAATGGCACTTTAGTTTCTGTACGAAATATTGAATTTAATTTACCTGTGGAAGAATAACTATAAGGCCATAAAATTCAATTTAACATATATATTCAAGTTATTAATTTAAAGTTTATCATTAATGCTATTACAGGCCCTGGCTTTTCTATAATTTTGGATCCACTTGACCAAAATACATCAAAAATCAATCAAGAACTAGGCTGAATAACAAATTCGAGTTTAAAAATTTGAGAAAAAAAGAGCAAAAAAGGAAAGAAAGAAGAAAGACCCAGTGCAAGCAGAAAGGAGAGTAAAAAAAAATGATAAGAGCAGATATCACCGAAATCGAAACAAAAGCAATAGATAAACCCAACACAACCAGAAGCTAGTTTTAAAAATTTTTTTAATAAAATTCTATCGAGACAGACAAAAATCTAAGGAGGGAAGGCACAAATCATTAATATCAAGAATAAAATATGGGAATCACAACAGATTCTGTAGCCATCAAAAAGATAACATTAAAAAACTTTCCGTGCATAAATTTGATCCCTTAGCGGAGGCCAATTTCTTGAAAATTACAAACCACCAAACATGCAACCAAAATAAAATAGACTACCTGAATGGTCCCGTAACTATTAAAGAAATTTGAGCCATAATGACAACATTCCATCAAATCCCGAGCCCAGATGGCTTCACTGGAGACCTTCACCAAACATTTAAATGAGAATGTATGCCAACCTGACACAATCTCTTCCAGAAATAAAGAGGAGGAAACCTAACAACTCACCCGATAAGGCCAGTAGCGCCTCGATAGCAAAACCGGACAAAGACAACACAGAAGACAAACAGAACAGAACAGAACAGCCCACCCACCTGTAGCTGTCCCGTCTGTGACACCGGGAGCTTCCGCTGTGGGTTTGTCCGGTGTCCTCATCGTCGGCATCTGAGGAAGGGGCGTGCGGCTCTCTGTGTTATTTATGATGTATGGACGCGAATCTACGGTTATCTCGAAGGAACAACTTTAACTAGAAAACGGTTTTCCAGTATGTTTAGATAGACTCGCAGGTCTCAGAGAGGAGCGAATGCCGGCGGCAGGCGGCCCGTCTCTGCCCAGTGACTTCCGCTTGGCCACATGACAACTTGGGTTGGGGACATGCTTGTGGTTTGTGCAAATGGCTGTATTATGTCTCATTAAGGATCATAAATACCAATCAACCTAATCACAAAAGTGCTGTTTCGGTGTTCACATGGCTATTTAATCTGGGCGATGGTGACAAAGATGAATAATTTTATTATGCTAATCATCGCGTTTAGTGCTGTGGAGAAGGGAAATGCATCCCTCATGTTGTTTAGAGTGAGTCGTAGCTGAAATTTTTCTTCTTAGATTGAGAAGGGGGAGGGGGAGAGAGAGAAGGAAGGAAGGAAGGAGCAAACGGACCGAGAGGCACCATGACGAGGAGGGAAATCTCAGGTTTGGAGTCAGCTGGTTTGGGTCCGAATCCTACAAGTTTCTGGCCTTCACAGGAGTCAGTCTACGTTTCTGAGCAGAGAGAGCTATCGCTGGCGAGGACATGCAGGAAAAGGAACCCCCATCGCTGTCGGTGGGATCGCAAACTGGTGCAGAAACTGCGGACGACGGCCTGGAAGTTCCTCGAAAATTTAAAAACAGAACCATCACGTGACCCACCAACCCCACTTCTGGGTCCGTACCCAGAGAAGATAAAATCGCCGTGTCAGAGGGCTGTCCGCACCCCACGTCCGCTGCGGCATTATCCGCAGAGCTGAAATGTGGAAACCGCCGAAGTGGCTTATCCACCCACCGATGCGCGGTTAAAGAAACTGTGGTGACTGTAACATTCTGCAGCCATAGCGAGGAGGCGGTCCCGTCACGCATGTTAACACAGTCGGGCCTCGAGGGAGCTGTGCAGTGAGCTGCTCAGACAGAGAAGGGGGCCGCGTGACGCCTCCACACGGGGGCACGAGAGCTCGGACCTCGGGGACGCGGGGAGCAGCGCCTAGGGCGCCGGGCGCAGGGGCCGTGGGCGGCGGTGCTCGGAAGGCGCCCGCTGCTGGCTGGACGCGGAACGGGTGCGGGGGCCTGGCGGGCAGCGCAGGGACCGCGTGAGCGGCGTGCCTGCCCAGGTCCTCGGCGTCACGAGGCCAGCGCCGGGACAGCTCTGTCAGCTAGCCCACAGCGTCATTTGTCAGCTGGAGCGGAAAACAGAGCCCCGGCTGGCTTCTCGTCGGCCCTTCTGCCCTCGGCCGAGTGGAGTCACGTGCCCACACGGGGACAGGGGACCCCACGAGAGCGTGAGAGGGGCGGGCTGCATCGGGGCTCATGCTAATCACCTGTCAGAGCTCTGAAAACGCTCCCGCAGGGACACGGCCCTGTCTTTATCGAATGACATGTCGAACGCCTCTAAGCTCCTCAAGTCAGCGCGACCCTACCCAGGAGGTCACCACCAGGGAGACGGGGACATGGGCATGGACAGGCCCGGTGGCTCGGGGCACGTCGCCGGGTGCGTGTGGCGGGCTGTCTGAGTGTCTAACCGTGATGCTAACTGAGAGCCTCAAAAATACTCCTGGCTTCTGATCCACCTGCCTTTAAAAAAAAAAAAAAAAAAAAAAGATTTATTTTTCTATCATTCAGATATGAGGGGAAAATTTGTCTGTATTCTATTTCTGTAAGAAATATCTACAAAACCACTAATTATTTTTTACGACTAGTTTTAACCGATCAATAGACATTCATCAGAAGTGAATTCCAGTGCGCTGGAATGAATGCTGAGCTTAGCGTGGGGAGGCCTGGGGTTTCCACGCCGGTTCCGCCATGAAGTGGCTGCTGTGTGGATCACTGAACCTTCCTGAACCTTCCTTTTCTCATTCGTAGGACCAGAACAGTCACCTTCGTCTCGGATCATCATGGGGATCAGATGAGGCACTGGAGAGAAAGAAACACGCTTTGTTAATTATACAGTGTTGCAAAAACACAATAAGATAAACTAACGGGGAGGACTGTGGGCAGCCCGGGCGCGGAGGGGCACCTCCTCCGTCACGATCTGTCCGCGGCTGCCGCAGTGGCCGCTGGAATGATTGATTAATTTGGCTGGAATGAGATTTCTACCTCCCAGCTAGAATAATCATCATAAATATTTAATGTGGCATCTTTATAACTCTTTTTTTTAATTTAATTCACCTTTATTCCCCTTGGATCTTGATGCATTCGTCGCCGTGTAGGTCCCGGACAGCGCCCCTGCCGGGCCCTCAGTCACACCCGCACTCCGAGGACACGGCGCTTCCTCGCGCCCTTTTTCTGACTGTCACCACGACCAGGCAGACCCGTGTTTCGATGAACGTTCAGACCGACAGTGGATGGCAGCACCTGAGGAGCCACGCGACTCTTTGACGGCATCCGGCGTCCCCGCAGAGAACCCCGACGGCCGGAGGGGCCCCGGCCGCCCAGCAAACACTCGGCCGCCGCCCGCCTGGCCGGGTCCACCTCTCGCCGTTATCCGCGAGTCACCGGCCTGGGGGACCAGACTCTCCCCGCCTCCCGCCCCCGAGGGACTCAGCTCTGCGGGGAAGGGCAGCAGGATAGCGGGGAGCCCTCCGGGGTCCCCCGCCGCCCCCGCGGGGTGCACGTGCTGTGCGTTAGGGGCGCATTTGCAGGTTATTCCCCAGACCTCTACTCGCTTCGGGCGAGGCGCTTCTGGAGTGCGGGTCGTCCACAGGGAACCCACCCGCATTCCTCGGGTTCTGACCGAATCCTTCTGCCGTTTCGTTTCGTTTCGTTTCGTTTCGTTCTGTTTCCCGTCACCACCGCGTCTCCTTACCAAGACGCGCAGAGCGTCCCCAGAATCCTGCGAAGACGCGCGTCCCCGGAGGCCTTGCGCGTATCCGATTCTTCGCCGTCTCCCGTCCCTTCGGGCGGAGACCCGGACCGGAGGCTTCCGGGCGCTTCGCCGAGTCCGCTCCGGGCGGTGCGTCCCGGGCCTCTGCGTGTGCACCGTGCTCGCGACGCGTGTTCGGCTCCCACGCGCGTGGAGACGGCGCGCTCGCTCGTCGGAACCGATTTGCCATGAGCTGGTTTGCGTCGAGGCCACATGGCTCGGCCCGGGGCGCCTGGGCCCGGAGGGGCTTCCCCCGCTTTGCCCGAGCCTCCCGTTTCCCAGTCTTCTTCCCGTGAGCCCTCCTTGTCCACACGTAGGTCGCTGTGATCGACGGCAGGGCGGCTTCTCTCTGGCGCCCGCCGCTCCCCTGCAGGTGTGCCCTCTGCCCTCACCGCCCTGCTCTGTGCTCAGGGGCAGGCCCGCGACACTCCTCAGGGGACTCCGGTTGGACTTGGGGTTGGGGAGCCCCAAGGGGGAGATGGGAGAAGGGAGGGGAGCGAGGATGGGGACGCGTCTGAGTCCACTGGAGCTGCCGGAGCCGGACACCAGACCAGCTGGTTATAAACGAGGGCTCCTCGCAGTCTGGAGGCTGCAAGTCCAAGATCGAGTCCAAGGCCTCAGCAGACTCGGGGTCTGGGGAGGCCCCGATTCCTGGTTCACAGGTGGCATCTTCTCTCGGGGACCTCACACGGGGGGGGGGGGGGGGGGGGGGGAGGGACAAGGGCTCTCTGGCGTCTCTTTAAACGAACACTCATCCCACCTCGGGAATCCTCCCTTACGGCCTCGTCACTCCTGGAGGCCCCGCCTCCTGACACCACCACACTGGGGGGCAGGTGTCCGCGTATGAATTTTGGGGGGCCGCAAACATCAGGATCACAGCAAACATTAAATATGCTTGTCGATGGAGGGAGAGTGGCATGCTAGGGTTCGGCAATGGCTTTGCAGCTCCTACGTAGACTGCCGTCTTTCTGTAACTTAAACAGCTGGCATCATGCGGCCCGGAGAGCTGCTCACCAGGAGCCGGGCCTTCCCTGGGCTTCGCTAGCTGGACAGGCAAGATATAGATGCGTGGAATCCTTTTTAAGAAAAAGAAAAGCTATTTAACGCAACAACGGTGACGATGTCGCAAGACGCGCGTGATTAATTTTCAAGTGGACGAGATGAGCTGCGCCGTGGGTGTGCCTAGACCTCTGGAGCTGGCGACGTCGGCCTCATCCACAGCGTCGCCCGCCGAACACCAGGATCAATCAGCCCGACATCAGTCACTCCTCAGAGCCGTGTTCTACTCAGACGGAAAACCACATGACCTGTCATTGTCTGGGGGAAAAGGCTCAATCATGAATTAGGTAAATTTAACTCCCATTTTAGGCTTGTTAACCCTAATAATAGACTCGAAGAAGTGAAGAAATTGCTAACATTACCATTTTCTGTGTGAATTGGGGACCTATCGATGAGAACTTTTTGTTCGAGCCGGTCACTGGAATAAAGCGGAGAGAGAAAACGGAGTCATTTTCCACTTTCATCAATTTTTAGCAGAATTTTCTAAAGATGAATTTCGGTCTCTCGCGGGTGGCGCCGGGAGGGGTGGGCGTGGCTGTCGTCACAGGGCCGGGCGCCGGTAGCTGGTCGGGGCCGCTCTCGCTAGCTGTGGTCATTAGCCGGTCACCAGCTGCAGCGGCCGCCTCTTTTTGGCCTGGAAGACACGCTCTTGCGTCCCACAAGGCCCACTACCCTGAGCCGTTTCCACCTTTCCTGCAGGTTAACCTCCGGATTGCCTGCCTCCTGCCCTTGGTCACCCGGACACCCTGACGCCCAGCCCTGTCCACGTCCCAGCCCTAGCGACTTCAGACCGAGAAAACGGTGACATTACAGGCACAGCGGTGGCTACAATTCTAAGCCTTCTTTGACCTGCGGTCAATTTTTAGATTTTTTTCTCAGTATTTTTTCCAGTTGTCATCACTATCGCAAGTTATTGGTGGCTGAGCGTCTAGGGATAGAGACAGGGTCACTCACACAAGCTATCGAGGGCGGAGGATGTTTGCATGGACAGCAGGGAAGCCGAGGTTAAGATTCTGCGCCAAGAGGTCAGCACGGACCGCGGTTCCGGTTCCGGGGACCTGAGGAAGGGGTCTGGGGGCGGGGCCTGGGGGCGGGGCCTGGGGAGGGGCCGGCGGGAGGAGCCTGAGGAGAGGCTGGGGGTGGGCCCTGAGGGTGGGGCCTGAGGGAGGGGCCGTCCCCCACTGCTGGTGCTGCAGAGGGAGACGATGCTGCTGGTGCGGGTGATGCCGAAGCCAGGTGCCCCGTCTGCAGTGACAGTGGGAAGGACCGAGCTCCGGACACGGCACGCCCAGCGGGGGCCGGGCCAGGCCGACACGCTGGAAACCGCACACGTGTCAGGTCAGAACCAGGAGGTGCATGAGGCTGCAGAAGGGGCCGGAGGTCAAGGCCGCAGGAGCTGAGGCAGCGCGCGAGGGACACAGGGCTGGCGGCCACCTCTTCCGAGACGCGCGCGCCCGTCCCTTCCCGAGACCTGGCCTGCGTCTGCTGTCAACTCACGCTTCCGGCCTGCTCCCCGCCGACCCCCGCCTCGCATAGCCCCGCGCCGCCCGCTCTGCACCCCCAGAGCTCGCCCCCCACGCGCCTGTGAGGTGGCGGGAAAGCATTTGTTTGATGAGTAAATCTTTTATGTCCTATTAAACTCCCGTTTGCATTTTTTAGCAATTCCTCTTTGTAACTCAATGTATTGATCAAAAACGTGGCTTCTGTCTGCGGAGAGAAATGGAACTCTGCGTCTGGCTTCTGTTTGTTTCTGTTTCTTAATGTTTTGTACTTTTGCATAATTCATGCGCCCAGAGGCTCCCCGTGACGGCCACATTTTTATAAATCCCCTAAATAAATAAATAATTAGCCTGCTTGCAAGAGCGGCAGGTTCACCCGACGCGCTGGCTGCTGGTGTGGAAGTCACGTCCAGCAGCGCCGGACAAGGACTGGCCGCCCAGCGTCGCCTGACGGGCCTCGAGCATTGACAATAAAGAGTGACAGCCACACCTCTCGCGTGGTTTCCTTCTTCGTCTCCTCGGAAATCTAGTTCACATATGGATAGATCCTGGGCCACGCGCAGATGACGGCATGGCTGACCGCCGGCCTCACAGAGGCTCCCGCATTAAGGGAAAAGACAGACATTTTGGCTAAGAAGCGCTTTTTGAAAACGGTTGGCCCTGTAACCCATGAGGCTGATCGTGACTCCGGGGAGGTCGGAAAGGGTCGGCCCGCGTGGCGCCCTGGAGGGAACAGGGGCTCGTGTCCTGCCCATGCTGGTCCCCGGCTTCTGCCGCATCCAACTATTTGGGGAATTGCTCAAGTGTCCACTAATGGCGACCCCCCCCAGAGTGTCCTGACAAACTCCGCTAAGCGCCCCCCCCCAAGGCGGTGTCTGCCCCCGAGAGGCACGGAGTAGGGTCCTGATGCCACCACACGGCGTGACCTGCTGGGCGATGAGACGTTTAAAACGATGCACGCCGCGCTCGGAGGCTCCCCTTCCCCGCCATCCATCGCGGGCCCTCTAATTGCACGGGCGCGTCTCCATGACAACGTGCTCGGCGGGCGCGAGGCCGTGCAGCCCGGGCCGCCGCGTTGCCTTCCCGCACGAGCTCGGCAGGCTTCTGGATCTTTCCGTTCCGCTCCTCCTGGCCGCCGCACTTCATAAAGCGCGTTTGATGCACGCTCCCTTCACTCTCTTCTTTGTGGTGAAATGCATTAAACTGTCCCTTAGTTTCGCTTTGGCTTAAGATCAATATTTCGACTAAATTCATATCTTTGATATATAGCATTTCGCTGGGAGAGTATGAGAAGCCATATATTATTTTTCTCTTAAGAGAAATGGGAAAGTGATCTGGAGATTACCTGCTAAGCGGTGGCGAGGATTTATTTGAATTCCCCTAAGAAGCTGTTAGTGTGTAATTTGTTGCACAGGATTTATGGTCCCTCCGGGAGAGGCCGCTCACCGTCACAGAGCAGTCCTCGACGCGCCAGGCGTGTGGGCCCCGGCGGTCCGTGCACCCGCGACGCGGCCGCGCTGGCTCGCACGGACCTGCCTCGGGGACGTCGACCTGGGACGGAGCTCCAGGCTCAGCCCTGCCGCGCGCGAACCCGCGACCGCGGGTGTCCACGCCGCGCTGCCGCCTGGATCGGGCGCCGTGCCCAGCGTCTCCTGTCGGTGAAAATAAAAGGAGGGGGAAACGTGATTAAAAAATAAAACAAAATGTAAAAAAAACGAAAACAGGTAGTGTCATAGTAGATAATAACATGGGTCTCTGGGGTTCGTCGTGCTCACGAATCTCATGATGACCAGAACGTGCGACTCTGACCGTGACCGGAGAGCGCGTGGGCGCCCCGCTCCAGACGGGGGAGGCGGGGCGCGGCGGCAGGTCTCCGCGTCAGACCCACCCCGACGGCGCCCCGAGGTCAGGCCCGCGCGCACGGCGCCGCTGAGGGCGGCCACGTGCCTCCCCGTGCGCCCCGGCCGTTCGCAAGCGAGAAGCGGGGGCCGGAGAAGCGACGCCGGCAGCGGCGGCCAGGACCGCCCGGGACGAACCCGGCCAGAGGGCCGCCGCCCGGTGTGCCGAAGCTCGCTGCTTCCAGGGTGACCGAGGGTGCCGATGGGCAGCACGAACCCCGCGATCCGCACCTCGGGCGAGCACGCGGGCCACGAGCCGGGAGGCAGGATCTCAGCGGAGCTGCCGCCGCCTGCCGCGAGCGCTCGCCGGTCCACGTGTTGATTACGCGGACTCTGGGCACAGTTCCCGGTTTCAGAGACCCCAACTGGCAGGCCTAGTGGATTTTATTATCCGACACACAGAAACCGTGGGTCTCTTGTCATAATGCCACCAACTTTGGGTGAGATAGAGAAACAAGTGTATCGAGGACAGCCACCTCTGAGCCGTAAGAAGTCCCTCCGGCAGGCCTGTGCCCCCGGCACCGGCCCTCGGCCTCCGGTTTGGGCCGCTAAGGAGCACACTGGTGTGTGAGTGTCCTTCGGCCTTGCCACTGGAAGAGCAGGGACCGGTCGAGACTGTGGACGGCAGAGGGGGGCGAGCCGCCAAAGAGTGAGTTCTCTGTCATTCTACAAAGCCGCGCTGGAATCCGGGCGAGGCTGCTCGAGGCGACAACGAAAGGAAAGTGTCTGATGGACAAGGAAGATAACAAGACGCAGCCCAGAGTCTTGCAGAAAAGTCTGAAAGAAGAGACGATGCTCAGGGTGGCCCTGGCCCAGCATCCGGCAAATGCCGTCTCCTCCCCGCTGAGTTCGGCCCCGCAGGGCGCCCGGGCCGCGGGCCCAGAGGGCGACGTGCTCGCAAGGATGAAACCGGGTGTCCCCGTGACCACTGGCCCTCCCCGGGAGCCACCAGCCTCTTCGCGAATGTGGGGCGCCTGGTCGTGCTGGGTCTGGCTCTGAGGACCTGTCACCGATGCTGTTCCAGAGCTGGGGCGTGGCCTTCCCCCACCCCCTGACATTAGGGGGACACAGCCAATCCTGTAGCGGCCTCCTGTTCCCTACTCAGAGGGCGGGCTCAGGTTCTGGGGTTGGGAGGACACGGTTCTCTGTGACAGCGGGCGGAGTGGAGGCCGGCTCCACCCAGGTCTGGGGGGACCCGCCTGGAAGACATACGAGCAGGGACATCTTCCCCTCAGATGACAGCATGCAAGGCGAAAAAAAATTACCTTCTTTTGACTTTAAGCTAAAAAAATGAACTTTGATTTTTTTTTCCTGAAAAGATTTCTGACTAAAGAAGATTTTCTGGAATGTGAGGAATATTTGCTGAAAGGGACAGAAAGAGCCAGGCCAGCGCGAACGAAAGAGCACCTCTCTCCCAGGAGCGCACGCGCCTCAGGCGCGCGGCGAGGGGCAGGCTCGGGCTTCGCACGCAGGCCTGGCCCCATGTTCTCCACGTTCCCCCCCTTCCCCCAGCGGCTTCCGAGACCTCAAGGCAGGCGCGGACCCCACAGTCCCCAGTGCGACGGCCGCCGAGCAAGCCCGCAGACTGGGAGATTCAGCCCAAGCTCCAGGAGAAGCAAGGATGGAAGCCGCTCGGGCAGGTGGCGCACCTGCTGACCCCTCGTGGGGCATCGGCCGTTGGCCCTTTGGTTCCGGACCTGTCCGAGCCTCTTGGCTCATCGTCATGATGCTTCTTCGCAGTGACGGTGGACAGACCCCCACCCCTCCCAGGGCACCGAGCAGTGTCTCTGCCCCGGCCCACCCCCAGCCCCCACCCTCGCTCAGCTGTGGTGACCAAAGTGCCCCAGACGCCGTCAGTCGCCCCCGAGGGTCACACGCCCCTGAGGTGACCACTGCTTGAGAGTGAAAGAGGCTGAGGTTGGCGTCGAACTTCCACGGGACTTCAGATGCATCGGCCAATGTCTCCGTGCCTCGGTTCCCTCATCTGCGAAGTTAATTCAATAATAATAACGGAGAACATTATGATTTGCATGAGATAATGTAGACAAAACGCTAAAATAACAACGCTAGTTGCTATTCACGAACTATCCGAACGACAAGCCAAGAAAAATTTTATTTCATCAGAAAAACCGTATGCATCCTTTTTGTGTCTATGGGCGGTAAATTATTCTGTAAATAATAAACTCTCTTCAGTCGAAAGCATCCTCAAAGCATGTCGGCCCAGATGGGTCTCGCCACTCTTTGCTTAAGAAAAGGTCAAACCCTTATTTACATATTTACTTCTCCCCCATTCCCTCAGATGCTCATTTCCAAGAGACTTAAAATTATCCTGGCATCCTTGAATTTATCTTCTCCAGACGTTACTTTTTTTAACTTTCAAAATGGAAGAGATGAAATAAAGCGTGAAGGATGCATGAGAGAGAGAGAGAGAGAGAAACATCTTCAACTGGGGCTTTGAATTGGAACGTGACAACGGGCGTCCGAGATGAAACGCGGCCCGCACGCGTGGAAGGCAGCAGATAACGGCGCAGGACAGAGTTGAGGGCACAGCCCCCGCGTCCACGGGGAGGGCAGCGCGGCCCCGGGCTGGGCTCCCTGCGGGGAACACAGTCTCCCTCCCCCCAAAACAGACGCTGCAGGGGACCGGGCTCGGATCTCCAGCAACTCCGGGGATTCTCGACCGGCTCAGCCGGAGCTCCGCGTGGATGTGTGAGCGTCCCCCGCTGGCGGCCTGGAGTTCGCCCTGGGGTGCCGCTTCCCGACGCCTGAGGTCACCTGGCCGCGCAGCCACGGGGCCAGATGGCGTGGCCCGCTTTCCGAGAGACGCTGTAAGGAGAGGGACACATATCGCCGCACGATCGTCCAAACCTGCAGAGCGTGCAGCTCCAGGGCCAGCCCTGAGGTCACCCGGGGCCCTGGGAGATGACGGGGTGTCGGCGCGGGTTCATTGGCCGTCACAAAGCTGCCCCTGGGGGGACGGAGATGTGCGGGGAGTCCCTGCGCCTTCTTCTCAATCCGCTGTGAAACGGGAGGCCAGAGGGGCGTGTGCCACGCACCGAGGGGACCCTCCCGAGAGAGGGGCTTCTGGGACGCTTCAAGAGAAGAGACGACTCCGCCGCTCGACAGCCAGACGCCCCGGGTCTTCGCTCAGCGGGAACGTCAAGGCCGGCAAAGCGTCCCCAGCTCCACGAGCTGCCAGCCGCACCCGGTGGCTGTCTGCGGCGCCCTGCCGGGCTTCTCCAGGTGGGCGGGGCCTCTGGGGCCACAGCGGAGGGGAGTGGCCTGGGACAGAGTCGGTCCCTACAGCAAGATCCCTCCCAATACCCGCTCGTCATCCAAAATGACATCCTCCCTTCCGGAAGCTTCTGCAACCCGATGTCCTGGCCAACGGACATAAGAAAAGGAGACCGCAAAATACGAATGCGGTGAGAAAGAAAAAAAAAACGGAAAAATAAGTTCAGATATTGTTTTTTAAAAAATAGAATTAACTGGCAGGGCTCACGCTCACAAACCGTTAAATGGGCGGGATTTTGCCAAACCTCAGACAGCCCTCGGGGCAGAAGAGGAGGCGCCGTGCGCCCCCCGGGGACCTCTCTGGGGGACCCCGCGCAGAGCTAAGCGTGCGGTGGCTCCTCCTCGGGTACAGCCTCGGCGGTGGGCGCCAATCAGAGGAGCTGGCGTTTCCCCACGTCCCCGCTCTGCGGGGCGGGGGCCGCGAGAGGTCGCTGCTTCCCGACCCCAGGATGGCCGGCACCGTCCACACTGTGAAAGTGCCACCTGTACCACTCTGAGGGGGGCTGTCCCTCAGCGGCCCGCCTGTCACCTTCCAGCGACCGGCCAGGCGGGACCCGGGGCCCGGGGGACGCCCAGGAGCCCGCAGAGACACCTGGACAGGCGCGTGGGGCGCGGGGCGAGCCGGGGACCGTAGCCGACCTGGGGGCCACGGCGTCACAGCACGTGGCATGAGGTCGGCTGCCGGCCGCCCGCGCCCAGCCCTGAGGGCCACCCCTCCTACACGCTCCCCCTAAGTGGCCCGGCCAGCCGGGGGGACCCTGGAGAGGTCCGGAGCCTTCCGCGGAGGGAAGCGGAGGGCCCTGCACGGTGGCTCGTGCCGCCGGACGCCCCGCGGCCCAGTCCCGCCGTCCGTCACAGAGACGGATCGTCCCGCCTCGCTCTCTTCTCCACCTCGTTTTCAAGTGACTTCTTTTCTTCTGTCATTCATAAATCCTCACTTTCATGTGAGGCTTCTCTGCGATACTTTGTCACGCGCCCTCTGAAAGCCTCCGCAGGAAATATGACCCAAGCCTGGACTCCCTTCCCTCGGCTGCTTCCTCCATAATGGAACCCATTTTTTAAAGTGGGGGTTCGGGGGACAGGACAGCTTCTGGATGCACCGTGCCCCCCTGGACAACCCAGGGCCCCCTGAGAGAGGGGGTGCAAACACCCAGCCCTCCTGACTACCTGCAGGGATGGCCCCTCCCGGTGCATGCTGGTCTCTGCTGCTGCCCCGGCCTTGGCCTTGGAATAAGCGCTTTCTCTCTCTCTCTCTCTCTCTCTCCCCCTCTCGATTTAATTTTTTAGAGCAGTTTTAGGTCCACAGCAATGTTGAGTGAAGGTGCAGAGATTCCCACGCCCCCCGCCCCACGCACACAGGCCCCCCACCGCCAGCACCCGCCCACACCCATCATCGCCATGACGAGCCTGCAGTGACGCGTCCTCATCACCCAGAGTCCGTAGCGTTCACCAGGGTCACTCTGGTGGTGCGTCCTATGGGTTTGGACAAAAGTCTAATGACATGTGTCCACTGCGACAGTGTCACACAGAGTGGCCTCACTGCCCTCGAGCCCCCAGTGCTCCCTCCGAGCCGCGTGGACGGGGAGGAGCATGGAGGAGCCGGGCCCGGCCCCCGATCCCGACCCGCAGCAGGCCCGCCACGCTGCCCCAGGTGTCCGCACAGCGTCCCCTTCTGTCCCCTTTGGCCTTAGAGCCGACTCCAGGCCCTTCCGTGACTCCCGACCACACGCGAGGGGACACACGGGCAGGACCCTCCACGAAAACTTGTCCCTTAACTGTCTGTCACACGCGAGTCCGTGAGATGAGAGAACTTTGCCGGAACGTCACATTCAAACTGGATTCATTTACAGTATCTCACACTTGGGAAAAAAAAAAAAAAAGCTAAATTCACCTCCTGATAAGGAAACTCGAGGAGAATTTTTTTAAACATTCATAACAATAGCTTCTGCTCAAGGACGTGGGATAATAATAGCGCGGTGATTAGGGGTCAATTTTCCTTAACTGCTTCTTCCGTGAGACACAAGCCCTTCGACATTTGGACGTTTCGAGACTCTGCGCTCTGATGAAGCTGCATAAATTGAGGAATTCTTACAGCGATGCTTGGTCTAATTTCTCCCTGATCATGAATCGTCAATGGCTCCCAGTCCTGACTGATTGGGCCCGCTCAGCAAGGTCCCCCTGTCACAATGGGGACTGTCCCAAGCTGGCTCCGCGTGGGGCTGCCTGCATTTCTCTTGTTAAAGCCCTTTGTCAGAGCTTTATAATTCTGCCATGGAAATCGGCGTGAGCTAAATCTTAAACCGCAGGCTGAGGAGAACTTCAAAAAAAAAAAAAAAAGTCACTTCGACTGCATTTTCAGGCACTGGAAGATTTAGAAGGTGGGGACCTGGCAATAAAGGAAAATAATACTTTATCCCTCGTCTCAATTTTCTGCTTAATCCCAGGATCCTGGAGGAAACGTGGATATTTTTCTCAAGTATTTTCAGCCCATGAAAAATGTTTTCCTTCTAAAACATCGACTTCTTTGGATGAAAACTCGTTCTGGGGGACATTGAATGTGCATCCGGAAAATAACGTCCTGGCCGGAATGCCAGCCGCGAGCTTGCCTGTGCGAGGGAGGCGTGAGCAGAACCCTAAATCAGCGTTCCCCAAAGCACGGCCTAGTGGGCCGTCCCCACCTCGGGCCCCCAGGCCCCTCTGAGCACCTCCTGATCTCAGAGCAGACTGGGACCTTTAACCACTGCCCAGAAGAGTCGAAAGCTCACTGGCCAACCTTTCCCTGGGTCCCTGGCCGGGCTCAGGTGACTCGGACCAGCGGTCAAGCCGAGCACGAGACCAGAGGAGGCTTGTGGGTGGAGCAAGCGCTGTGGGGCTGGACGCAGGACACCGAACCGGCGTGAGGACACACGGGCTTGTCTGGGGACCCCTCGCTGCTGCCTGGCCCGGCAAACGCATGTGCCGACTTGCCGTAATTACACCCTGCGTGAACTAGCGAGAGAAAAATCACCTAAAGCGTGTGGAGATGATATGTAAATTCTTGTTTTTCAGATGCAAAAATTTCAGGAGTGTTGATTGACAAGTAACTCAGGGGCGGCATAGGTGACGAGGGAAGAAGGAAGGGACGAGGGGGAGGGGCGGTGACTGGTGTCGGGGCCGGGACGGGTGTCGGGGCCGGGTCGGGTGTTGGGGCCGGGTCGGGTGTTGGGGCCAGGACGGGTGTCGGGGGCCGGGACGGGTGTCGGGGCCAGGACGGGTGTCGGGGGCCAGGATGGTTTGGCGGGTGGAGGGCCCAGGACATGTGGCTGGCGCTGGGTGGAGGCCGAGATAGCCAAGGCGAGGTCAGCTCGGATGCGGGGCGTGGCCAGAGGTGGGCTGGCTCCTGGTCGCATGGCCGGGACGCCAACTGCTCTGAAGAGAGAGAGTCTCATCTTGGAACGGAACACGCTCTTCAGCCACCTGGGTCCAGAAGGGCCAGATGCCGAGAGACAAAGCTCAACCTACAAGAACCCGATTTGTGCTGGAAGGTGGGTTCCAGAGGCCACACCCACTGCCCTCCCCCCCCCCCCTTCACTACAGCCCATCTGCCTCCCCGGGAGTCACTGGCCGCACTGACCTCGAGCTCCCAATGTCGTTTATCGAATAAGCAATCACAGCAGCGCCAGAACGCGGGGGGCCTGGCCGCCCCTTCCCACTGTCCTGCGGGCCGAGTGAGCATTTTGTTGCTGTTCTGATTCTTTGTTTTTATACTTTTATTATCCCAAAGGACCCCTCAGTTTCACTAAAATTCAGTGCCTTTGCAGTGCACACTGGGGCCACATAGAGAAAACGTCCCCTTCCCCCTCTCCTCCCCCCACACGCACCGGGTCTGCTCCAAGGTGATGAGACGAAGCTCTCACGTGTGTGTCGCTGAGGAGACCGACGTCTTGGCAAAAACGAGCCTCTGTGACACCCGCCCCCCCCCCCCCACACACACCGGCGACCCGCTCTGGGTCAGGCCCTCGCCCAGTCCAGGGAGGAGACGGGCTTGGAAGCGCCGTCCTGAGGCCAGTGGGAGGGCGGAGGGCTGGGCCGCCGGCCGGTCTGGGGAGTGGCCGCGGCTGGGACATTCTGCAGAGCGTCTGCGGTCCGGACTCCGTCCAAACGACTCTTAGCAGGGCCGTTATTCGGACGGCCCTTCGCGTCGCGGCTTCGCGCCCGCTGCGGCGGGGACAGGTGTCCTTCCCAGCTCCGCCGTGCTCGTTTGCGTAGTGGGGACCGCGGCGAGGCGCGCTTTCTCCGTCCGTCCGTCTGTCCGTCCGGCTAAGCGCTGTCGCTGTCGCTGGGCTGTGCTCACCTCTCCCCCTCCCGGGGCAGGGCGCGCAGACCGAACCGATCAGACTGGGGGCGCCGCCCCGCCAGACCTGCCCTCACGCCGGACGCGCCCCTCGGAATCCCCGTGACCGCGAGCCCCGACGATGTCCTGATCCTGTGTGTAAGTGACACCCCACGGGGCTGCGTGCGAGGGCGACGGGTGAAGACGCAGCCGCTCCCTGGTCTCGGAAAGGTCCTCTTTTCGCGAGGAGCCAGACTGAGCGGGGGAGACGCGGGTGGCGCCCGCGCAGAGCACGTGGTGGCCGGACGGGGACGCGTCCCGCCGCCTCGACGCCCCCTCCTCCCGCTCCCGGGGTGCAGACTTCCTGGGGTGCAGGCGGAACGTCCCGGGGCCCCCTCCCCACGTCCCCGCCGTGGGGCTCCCGCGCTCAGATCCCACCACCCCACCTCCTGCTGCCTCCGCCTGGGCGCTGCGTTTCCCCAGGGGATTCGGGGGGGCCCGGCACGCAGTCCACAGCGCGGGGAGCAGTTCACACTGAGACGCGACTCCGTGGTTTCGCTGGACACGCGCCCGCCGCGGAGGGGGCCACACCCTCGCGTCCAGCGTTCGCTGCCCCCGCTCTCCGCCCCTTGCCAAGCAGCTCCCTGCGCACTGAGCGCGGAGCAGCCGCCGGAAGTGGGGGGCTGGCGCATGCGCGCACCCCGTGAGCTGACCCCGCGCCAGGGGCCGCGCAGGCCGCGGAGGGCCCTGTGGGCAGCGCCAGCGGGAGTGGGCGGCACGTGGGGGACAGGGGGGCCTCGGGCCGGGCCGCGCGGAGTCGAGACCGTCCCTGCCCCGAGCCTTCGCTCCTCGTTGGTTTTTGAAACCCGTGCCTCCGATTCGGCCCTGGCCGCAGCCCGGGTCGTCGCGTCCATGTCTAAGGGCCAGCGACGGCCCCCGGGTCGCGAAGAGCGGCCTCCCCGTGGCGGAGCCGGAGCCGGACGCCCGGCGTGTCGGGATGCGGATTTGTGTGTCCCGCACGTCTGCCTCGCATGTCACGCTGTCACTTTCTCCTCAGTCTAGGGCCTAAGAGGCGATAAAATCTACCAAGAAATGGTTTATCTGTCCTGCACAGACGGACGGAGGCTTTGTCATCGTCCCTGGGATGCTTAATCAGATGCCTTTGACTATGTGAGAGAATGAAGTCGCTTAATAAACACGTCTTGCTTAAAAAAAAAAAAAAGTCCTCTTTGTGACGGCTCACGGGACGTCTCTGCCTCCCCGCGCCGGTTTTCCGTGCCTTTGAAACCTGCCGTCCGACCCATGTGATGTCTACACCGGCCGGCTCTGCGCGCCGCGGGGCAGAGCCACCTGCGCCGGGGAGCCAGGAGGGGCGGGCCTCGGGACCCTGACATTTCAGAAGACGCCAGGCCCTGGGGGGCTCCCCATCACCTGCAGGGAGAGGCAGCTACGCAAACACGGCTCCTGGGAGGGAGGGGAATGGTGCGGGGTGGACTCAGGGAGCAGACTCTCACGGGGACAGCGTGAAGCCCACGCAGGCGCGGGGTTGTCCCAGGCGGTGAACCCCACCAGCCCCGCCCCCGGGTGCTGGGAGTTCTGAGATCCAGAAAACACTGAGTTCTATGGTTTGCTTTTGTCTTTTTTTCAAAAACTCAGGCCACGCCCTTGAAAAGGCTGCTATTTTCAGAGCCATGAGCAGTTTACAGCCTCCCCCTGCCCCCCAAAATAATACCCTCGAAAACGCCCAGCTGCCCGGCGAGTCAGTCCCACTCGCACGGAACACCACGCAGCCGGCGGGGCGCAGCGTGTGGCCCTCACAGGGCCCCCGTCCCTGGAAGTCACCCTGCAAGTATGTCTTGTGCCGCAGACGAGCAGCATCCTGTCAGAAGAGGCCAGGCCAGCCAGCAGGAGTCCGAACTGCCTCCCTCAGCACCTGGGACCCCGCCCATCGGCCTAGCTCCTGAGCTGGGCACTGTCTGTAACCTGCGGGCACGTGTCCCCCAGGACGCCCGGGACGCGCCCTGGGGATTCCGGATGCGCTGCGGGCTCCGGGCGATGGCCAGGCGCTCCCGTGAGGCGCACGCGTCTGCGCTCACCTTGCGGGTAACACCCCTCCACGGGCCGAAGCGATGGCCGCCTCCTCCCACCTGGCCCAAAATGATTTCTAAATAAAGCGACTCAGACGACCTGAGTAACTTCCCCGCCACTGTCAGCTCGTCTTTGATTTGCAATGCCTTCCGACACGCTTGCGTATCATCTCACAAATCACGTCCTAAAACAACATCGCCGGGGCGGCAGATTTACGAGCGTCCAGGCCGAGAGGACGCGCGAGACGTCGTGAAGGCAAGCGACCCCATCCGACCCCGTCTGTCTTCACGAGGCCTCGCCGGCGCTCGCTCCCGGGTCCCTGTGGGACTGCAGGTGACCGTCCTCGAAGTGGGTAGAGGAGCCGTGGCAAGGGCCCCTCGGCTGGGCTCGCTCGCTTGGGGGGAGGGTGTCTGTGCACAGAACAGAGGGGTCCTGGGCGGTGCCGATGCGCAGACATCTGGCTCCCGACCTCGGCCCTCCCTGGCCCTCCCTGGCTGCCTCCGGCAGAGGGGCATCGGTGAGCACACAGGCTCTGCTTGGATAACTTGCGGGTTGACCTGCCAGGACCACGGACACCCCAAGAGCTGGTAGAACGGTTTCTGGTGAGTCTGTGGGGTGTCGGGGAGGGGTGAGCATGTGACTACAGGGTGGGAGGAGGGGAACATGAGCCTGACTGCTGAGCTGGGGCGGCCGCTGTCTCCCCAACATCGGAGTTCCAGTCCTCAGGCCCCTACACTCCAACCGAACCTCACCACCAGCTTCCTGAGTCCCCCCCTGCAGAGGGCAGTTGGGGGGGGTGCTTCTCTGCCTCCACAATCAAGAGTCAGTCCTCAGAGTAAGGCTCCTCTGGTCTGTAGCTATACCCACCTGCCTGGCTGTCTGCCACCCATCTATTATCTATCTATTATCTATCTATTTATCTATCATCTATCAATCTATCGATTTATTATCTATCATATATTATCCATCTATTTATCTATCATCTATCAATCTATCGATTTATTATCTATCATATATTATCCATCTATTTATCTATCATCTATCAATCTATCCTCTATCATCTACCTATCACCTATCAATTATCTGTTTATCTATCATCTGTCATCTATCACGTACCTATCTATCATCTACCTATCATTCATCTATCTTCTCTCTCGCTACCATCTCTCTATCTCCTATTGGTCTGTTTCTCTGGAGAACCCTGACTAATACAGGATTTCAGGAAATTTTTCTTTTCTGATAAACGTCAGTTTAGGGCACTAAGAGAGTTTGACACGTAAAGCATCTAAGAGATTAGACTCACGGTTCCAAATTAAAAGGAGTAATTGCTTCGTTCAATTTAGACCTGTTGCTTTAAGGGTCTCCCATGTCTGCCATTCGCTATTTTTTGTTTTTCTTATTTTAATCACATTCAGTTTTTAAATTAGCAGATATGAATACATTGTTCCTTTAACGCTTAGATTTACGTTATTTTATTCTATCCATGACTGTTTGTTAGCTTTAGCAGTTATCATTACAGGGGCTTTCAAACTCAATTCATTAAATGTTCTTGAATATTTCAAACTGTATTCATGAATTTAATTTATTATAATCTCCTTATATTCACTTTAACAGCCTCGCTTATAAACAAAAACTTCCCACTTATTTAACAATGTCAAGTAAATGTAATAAAGTTATAAATATAGGGATTTTCAAGTTCCCTTAAACACTCCAGTCCTGCATACGAGCATTACGAAATCATCTGACACCTCCCCACTTAAAGCAACAGGTCTAAATTTAACTAAGCAATTACTCCTTTTAATTTGGAATCATGAGTCTAATCTCTTAGATGCTTTACGTGTCAAACTCTCTTAAATATTACAATTACTCAAAACACTAAATGTAAACAGATGATTCCTGACAGCCAAACACTGCCAGGGCTCTGCCTCGCTTTCCTCCCAAGCCTCCGACTGGAGCCTTGGGTGGTGTTTTGCCTTCTTCCCTCATCTTGGTTTGGCCGCTTCCAGCCGAGTCTTCTGCAACCTCCCTCCATGTCCCCACCTGACCTGAGCGAGCGTCCAACACCCTGTGACTGCCCCCAGGTCCAGGCGCTAATGCATGGGATTCTGCTCATCATTTTCATCTGATTTTGTAGAATCTGGCCATAAGTCACCTCTTCTTAGGGCTCCTTAATGACCAAAATGTGATGTTTTAATGAGTTGGGGTTTTTTCTTTTTGAGTTGTTCACTTAACCCCATCCTCGCCAGCCAAACCCTGGTAAGTCTCAGGGTAGAAAGAAAAACTGAGATGAACGCATCTCTTTCTCTCTGTTCCCAAATGACTTCTTCACTGGGAGTTCATTCATTTCAAAAAATAAAATATTCCTTCTTCATCTGCTAAAGCATTCATGACCTCTAGATAACCTCTTCGCTAATCTCTACGGCCGCCCTAAATACGCAGTGACTTCCAAAGATTCCTGGGATGACCCGATTTTAAACATCATGAGCACACACGGGTTCTCAAAAGCCAGCGCTTGTCTCTGAAACGTTGGTGTTTTGAAAACATATCCGCCCATGTGCCTTGCATTCTCCTTGTCAATCTGAAAGGGGTAACTCTCGTTCTGAGTAGCAAAAGTTAAAATTCAAATTTAAAAACAACATGCCTATGGGTTTAGAAGTCCCAGGTTAAAGGTTTCATCCTGCTCCTACCCCACTGAGTCACAAACTCTTTGGGCCTCGGTGTCCTCATCTTGTCACAAGTAGAACGGGACGAAGAAACCGCTAAGCTTCCTTCCTTCTAAAAGGTCCCGAGGTACCGAGCCGGCCAGAGAGCAGAAAGGAGCCGGTGCCAGTTATTTTTATCGTGACCGTGGTAAGTGGAAAGCTGACAAGGTTAGGATTTTCCCTTCCAAATCTTCCACTTTGCTGGAGCAGCATTTCCATCAACGCGCCCTGACTCTCTGAGATAAGAACCGTGACCTTTCAGATGACCAGAGAGGAGTATGGCCGGGGAGATATGCTGTAAAATCCTCCCGAGACCGCTATCCCGATGGAACTTTGGTAAAGTTCTCCGTGTCGCGGGGGAACCATTTAAGATCAGACGACACCGCAAAGGGGAAGAGTTTTTAATGCGCTAGTACGTTCGCCACACCTGCTTCTCCGTGCAACGGTTTGAGAGGCTCGGGTGTGAACCTTCGCACTAGCCTGGTACATGGCACGCTTCCCAGCAAGACCCATGTCTCACGGTGTCACAAGAGAAAGGAAACTCGGGTTCGTCAACACGAGAGGAAACATGAGCAAGGGACACTGAGCCCTGAGCTCGTGACAGGTGTTACGTCTCGGTTCCCGCATCATTCTTCCCACATCCCAGACACGGGAACCGAGGTCAAGGGTAAAGTCACTCGGCCGACACCAAGCCGGTGACTGACGGACGCGGGACTTGAACCTGTGCCATCCTGCTTCAGGTTCACCTTCGTAGCCGACACCGCCTGCCGTCCCTTGGCAGGGAAGAGCCTCTCTCCGCCTCTGTCTCTAAAATGACCCTTTAAATAAAATCTTCTCTCTTTTCACAAAAGGCAAGCGATTCCTCGAAGGTAGGCGTGATTCATAGCGGGAGAGCAGTTTAATTCTAGAAAGCAGTTCACATGTCCACTGCAAAGATTCCATTTCGCCCCGGGCTTCTTTGGAGGGGAAAAAGAAATGGGTTAGATGAAGAAAAATGCTTCCCATTTTTGATGGGCCGTCTCGGGCTAACGAGTCGAGGGGATATGCGGAAGGAACGAACAAATTAAAAAGTCTCTGACATGTTAGTCGGCCGTGAATAAAGTAGGAAAAAATGTAGATCAAATTAAATGCTTCGGCAATATTAACATGAAGAGCGTTTGGACGTCAGCACCTGGGTGCAGAGCAAAGCTTCTCACAGCTGTCGCTGGCTGAAGCCGGTTCTGTTTTCGTTTATAATACGAGACTCTGACCTCGTGTCATTAAAAAGAAGAGCAGAACAGCTCTGAGATGATTTTAAGAACTGGTCTAAAGCGAGCGAACCCCGCAGTACCTTTCATCCAGAGATTCTGAGCATTTCCTGCTTTCCCACGGAGAAGACCAGTTTTTAAGATGGGAGGAAGAGGGTTGGCATGGTGCGAGCGGCCTCCGCCCGGCAAGCCTGGCCCCCCGACCTTACATAATCCTCTCGTTCCACCCCAGGGCCTGGGGAAACGGTGATGGAGTCCGCGAAGTCTAGTTTGCAGAGGACACGGGGGGAGCTGCTCGGAACGATACAACAGACCCTGGGGTTCCCCAGGGCACTGAGGGACGCGGGTCCCGACCCCTTCCACCTCCCGCGGCTTCTGTGCCACCGCCGCTCCGACGCCCCCGTGGGGTGACGCACTCCGCACTGGGCGCGACGGCCCCGCTGAGCCTCGTCCTGCGGCAGCAAAAAGGAGGGGCTCCCGAGTCCGGCTGTGTGTCAGCGTCTCCGGGGAAGTGCGGACGTGTGCGTGTGCGCATGCGCGTGTGCCTGTGTGTGTGTGTGTGTGTGTGTGTGTGTACGTGTGCATGTGTGCCTGTGCCTGTGTGCCTGTGTGAGTGTGGGCATGTGATGTACATGCGCATGTGTGTGTGTGCATGTGCGTATTGTGTGTGTGCACGTGTGTGGCTATGCATTGTGTGTGCTTATGCACGTGTGTGCGCGTGTGTGCCTGCACAGACCTGCCAAACCCCAGGGCGGGCCCCGCCATCTGCGTGCGACCGCAGACCCCACAGACCCGGCGGTCCCCGGCCAGGGCCCCGCGCTCCGCACGGCCTCGGGGCTGCGGCACGTGCGTGGTTGACGCGCGGCGGTCTGCACTGGCAGGCGCGCAGCCATCTCGCGGCGGGGATCCGGATCGAGGACGCGGACCCTCGGGCAGAAGCTGAGAAACGGGCCGAGTGGCGCGCGCCACAGCGCCCCACCCCGTGCTCCCCGCGGGCCGGGCGCTGCGCGGCTCGGACAGCGCAGCCTGAAAACACGAACCTCCTCCGCTCGCTTCCGTCACCACGTGCGAGGGTTTTTGTAAGGAAAAGAGAGAATGAAAGGGCAGATGCTAGCGAAGGAGGCTTTCACCTGGTCATCGGGAACGAGAAAGGACCAGAGCCTGAAGCCGCGTTTGGTTCCTGCCGAGGTGCACCCCCCACCCCCCTACTGCTGCCGGACGCCCCTTGAAGCCGCGCTGAGGTTCTCCAGCATGTCCTGAGCACCCCCTTGTGGACCTCGCCGGTATCGCCGGGGGACGTCTTCAAAGAGGCCTCTTGGGGTGGCATGGTCGTCCCAGCCAGTGCGCTGGGAGTGGACAGGGAGCCCAGGGCTGGCTCAGGACGCGGCAGGAACCCCCACGAGGCAGGAACCCCCATGAGGCAGGAACCCCACGAACCCGAGGACCGTCTGCTGCGCAGTGCTCTTCACGTCGTTTTGCAACAAGATGGAGCAAATTACGGATTCGACTGCAATTCCACCCCAAATAACTGAATTCTCCCTTCCTCCTGCGTCAAATCATTTTAATTTATGAGGAAAAGTGGAGCGACTTTTCTTTATCAAGACCCCGTGATTCGTTTGTTCCCTAAGAAGCTGTGAGAAGTTCAAAGGCAAGATGCAGAGAGGGTCGAAGTCCCAGCACCCCGACTTCCCGGCACCCCAGCTGGCTCCCTACCTTCAGAAGTGCTCAGCTTAACTCTCATCGTCTCCATGCGTGAGCGTTAAGTGCGTTTTTAAGTCTTTTTTTTTTCCTCTACCCAGGCACCAGGTGGGAGTTGAGACCCAGGTCCTGAGGTCCCTAGAAGGGTTTCCTGTGACGGGAACATCGCCCCCACTGTCCAGCTCGCCCGTCTTCGAGAGCCTGCCACCAGGCGGACGCGACCTCGGACGCCCTGCAGGCACGAGGTGAATCTAGCGACCCAGTCCCGGGCGCGCGTCCCCGGCAACTGCCCGCAGACGCTGCCTTTTCACTCTCTGGTTTTCCTCGCGCAGGGCTGAGCACGCCTGGGCGTGGGCACTGAGAGGCGGCCGCAGATGACCAGGAGAAACAGAGACCCGATTTGTCTGTCCCTGCAGTGACGGCTCGAGTGACGAAAGGGACGCGTCTCCAAGAGGCTCTTTAGATGATTGAAACGTCTTCGAGTTTTCGTTAGGATTTTTGGGGTTCGGAGACCCACGATAGAGAATCTGTGTCCCACGTGGCATCCTTTGTGGAGGACACCAGGCCAGGGCCTTGGGCGTCACTTAAAACCGTCGCAGGGCACGTACGTGGCCGGCAACAGGCTGAGCGTTTAACGCGCATTATCGCACGTGACAGGGTGAGTTCCGCCCCTGTCCCTGCGCGGATGACGCACGGGGGTGGGAATGGCATCGTCCCCAGGCCGGCAGGTGAGCGGCGGTGACGAAGGTCCGTCCCAGTCCACACCCCGAGGCCGTCTGGGTTGCCATGTGCCTCCCCGGGGTTTCTAAGCGCAGTGCTAGCACGGGGGAGAGCCGCGCCCTGAACCCCGGCACGTGGGACTCAGAAGGCTCCGCTCGGATCCAGGAGGTTCTGCGCATGCTCCCCGTGGACTTGCTGCCTGCCCTCCCCACCTGCGGGGGCCGAGATTTCCCCCAGGGTCCTGTGCACGCGAAGCGACGAGATCGGCCCCAAAGTCCTCGGCTTTGCCGGGAAAATGACCAAGCAGCTGCAGACGTCCCGCTCAGGGGGGGAAGGGCCCGTCTCTGGGAGGAGACTCCACGCGAGGGCCCCGGGGCGCACCCAGCTCTTCTCTGTGGGACGTGGGGACACGGCCAGCTCCAGCCGGAGCTCACGCGGTGGACAGCGTCTCCCTCCAGGGCCGGTGAGGAGCAGCTGTGGACAGAAGATCGGAACCACCGCCCAGTGGTGGGGGGCCTCGCCTGGGGCAGGGGAGGTTCACCCCCACTTAGAATTCAGGCTTCTTAGTACATTCCTGTGCCCTGGTGAGAACAGGAGGAGGCCGAGCCGGGGCCTGGGGAACCAGAGGTTTGGTTTGTCTGAGGGGGTGGGAAGCAGATGCACTCTGCCTGGGGGTGGGGGGCAGGGCCGGACTCCCCTCAGCCTGACGCAAAACTCACACCCGATCATAAAAAGTCACCTCCGCTCAGCCCTGGGCTGCTAGGTGGGGCTCGCCTGCGTTTGAGGGGGCGGAGCCGCCAGGGTTTGTCTGGATTTGAATCAGCCACTGTTAGGCTCCTTCCCGGGCCCCAGGTCCGACTCAGCCACAGACCTCTGGGGACACTGCTGTGGGGGGCAAGCGCGCCCCTCGGACATTTCCCGAGTCTCTAGCTGGTGCAGGGGTGTGGGGGAGAGTGCCCCCCCAGACGGCTTTCTGGGCACCCTTCCTCCTTGAGCATTGCTTGGTTCAGATTTAAGGAATAAATCATGCTCATTGCAGAAGAAGGAGGGGGAGAGAGAGAGAGAGAGAGAGAGACAGAGAGAGGAGGGAGAGACTGAGGGGGAGAGGGAGGGAGGGAGGGAGGCAGGGAGGGTCCCCTTTCTGTCCCTCTCAGCCCCACCGGTCCAGCCGGGGGACCGCTGATAGCTGGCCTAGTCACCTCTTTAATTCAGTTTTGCTGAAAGAAATGACACTCCAAATTAGGAGTGTTCATCACACCTGAATTAACACTAAGATTTTCGTCAAATTAAAATCATTGTGCGGGACTGGAATTGTGTGTGCGCCGCCTGACACATGACAGGAAATAAAGATGAGGACACGGAGTCGACCGCGGGCGGCATGTCACGCTCTCTCCACGGGGGCTCGGGGCGGGGGGGCGGGGGTGTGAAATAATCCCACGCTGACCCGTCTCAAGGACCTCGGTCGGCTTGGCTAAGCCGGACAAAGCGTTTCCTCCTTCCACTGGAAGCAGAGAATTAAATCTGATTCACAAGCCCCGCCCCACGCTCTTTCCAAGGGTCCTTAAAATGGGGTTAGCCCGGTGACCTGGAGACACTAACCACGTCGCCGCCCGCTTAGGGACCCCTTGCCGGAGAATGTCGCCTGGCTGCATTTCGACGGTGCCGGACATGGGTTCGGTGCACGGAGAGCCGGGCAGAGGCGGCCGGAAGGGCCCGGCCTCTCCCGGGGAGGTGGCTGCCCACCGTGCGGGGTCCGAGAGGGTATTTTCCAGCACAGATCTCCAGGGGGCCCGATTTTTCCCAGCACAGCTGTCTTTTTCAGTCCTGAGAGCTCTCTTAGAAGCGTCCCCATGCATTTCACACCCTTGAAATACAAACCGTTGTCTCTGACATCCCATGCTAAGGGGTTCCGGGACGCAGGGAGCAGCGAGCGTACGACTGGGGTTCATCCGTATTTCGTAGACAAGTAAATCTTTCATCTACCCACTAGAATAGGTATGTGTGCACAAGCTCTGAGCAGAAACGCACATTTTTTTAAAAAAGTAGGTTAACGGGAAGCTAGACAAGGATAAGCTTCCTAGGTCAGCCAGCATGCTGCCAGGAAGAATCTCTGATGGACGGGATGAAACACCTTCCGTGGAGCGTAGGTGGAGGCATCGCGACTCAGCGAGCACACGGCGCGGGCTCCGCCTGGCACCTTGCTCGGCTCCAGCCCCATGGCAGGGGCGCCCGGTGACACTGAGTGACAGGGGCCTGCAGCCCGGGAGAAAGAGACTAACTGCTTCCACTGCCGAGAAAATTATATTTCCTTGCCTCAAAAATCTAGGAAGGAAAGGAAAGAAGTCGAAGTAAATAAGACCCCCCCCCCCTCCAGAAAAGATTATTCTGCACTGGCCATGCGAAATAGTAGTGATCAGAAATATCGGAGATAACAATATTGAACGATCGGGCAGAGGGAGCCTATTTAATTGTCCCCGAATATTATGGCATTCTCATCCCTTTTCGGGTCTTTTTTTTCCCACTTGCATTTGCTAAGTTGAGAAGGACGGGTGCCGACATCGGTATGTAAAAGGAAAGAAAATTCTAGAAACGCATGTCGGTTCGTCTTCTGTGAACACCTCACCACAGGGGCCGCGTACGGATGTGTGTTTCCGACACTCACGCGAACGCGCAGAAAGCTTTTGTAAGACTCTTTTTGAAAAGGAGAGAATCCCCGAGTACAGACTAGTGTCTGCGTTTGAAGAGCAGGCGGCGTGCTTGCTTGTTCATCAAAGCTCTACGATTTTGTCGATGTCGACGGATTGAGGGGTTCACAGGAAGCCCAAAACTGCCTCCTCGAAGTGCCCAGGAAGAGACGCGTGCGGCCCGAGCTCAGGTAGCGTGGGGCGCGTCTGCGTCCCCCGTGTGTGCTCCCGCCCTTCGTGCTGGTTCCGGAAGCCGGGCAGGGCCACAGGCCCCTTCCATGCCGGATGCTCTGTCAGCAAACATCACCCGAAAGGCACGTCCCCACCCACACCCCACGGGCCACAGCATCCCACAGCCCAGAACCTGTCCCCCAGGCGCCCGCCCCCGCCCCGGCTCCGACAGCCTCATCTCGAAAACTGTGTAAGTGAGGGGCGGCCTCTGGGGGGCCCCGGTGACCCTCTTGCCTCCTGGGGGTCACCCTCCGCTGTTGGTCGCATGTCAGGTCTTTACTCAGGAGTTTGGGGACACTGCCGTGCCCAGACGGCCCCCACGGAGCCCGCCTCCCTGAGAGCCGGCCGCCTAAGGTGGGTCCTCACCCCTGGGCGATGCGGGGCGAGGACCCGCTGCAGCATGTCTCCTCGCTGAGCCGAGACGCACCTGCCGTCCCCCGAAGCCACCTTTATTAGTATTCGGCGCTGGCATCCGAGAACCGGGCGTTTTAGAGTCGGAATTTTGAACTCCGGCCAGCCATTGCTGCGCTGGCTGAGAAGATCTCAGGGATTGCGTGAACGGGAACTTACTCTGCAAAAACAGAAACAGCGTGAAGGATTTCGAGGCGGTGTGGACCGGGCCGCAAGGCTTCCTCCCACGGCCGCTGGCCAGCACCGCCGCGGCCAGGCGGAGAGAAGCCGCAGGGAAACGGTCGAGGGCTCCACGGGTCCGAGCGCGGCTTGCAGAAGCCCCCAGCACCCCTCACGACTCGGCTGACCGCGCACCAAGGGGCGTCCGCGGAGGCCTCGTCGCCCATTCCACCGCTGCCCGCTTTGCCTGCAGGTCTCGGCCTCCGGTCCGGGGTCCCGGCCGGGGCGGGAGCCGCGACAGCCCACACACTGCGCGCCGGCCAGGCGGGGGCGTCCCCCAAGCTCCGTTTACTGAGTTCTTACTTAATTTCGCCCAGCGATGCTTCATAGTTTTCAGTGCACAGATCTTGTCTGGTTTATTCTTAGGTATTTTATTTTATTTTTTTTCTGATGCTGTCGTGAATGCTATTGTTTCTAAAATTGTATTTCCAATTATCGGTTGTGACTATACTGAAATACAATTGATGCTTGCGCATGGATCGTCTATCCTGCGACCTTGACATGCTCACTTCTTAGTGAGTCAGTATCATCACTGTTGCGATTAGCATCATGCGTTATTAGCTCCAGTAGCTTTTTGTAGATTCCGGAGGATTTTCTGCAGAGACGTGTCATCTGTGGATGCGCCTGGAAAATATTTCCTGACTAAATGAGTGGTCCTGTGGTCCCGGCCTCAGCTGGGGACTGGAATTCGAATGGAGGTGAGCGGCACGTCCGTTGCCGACCAGGGGATGTGGCAGGTGAGGGGCGGGGCGGGGGTGGGGGGAGGGACCTGGCCGCCGAGCGCACGTCACACCTGAGCGCCGCGGCCCCTGGGGCCCCGTCTTCCACACTTGCCGCCCGCTCCCAAGGCTGACCGTCACGACCCCCTCATGCGGCCTCTTTGTAGACTCAGCGACAAGCAGCGAGCGTCACACCCCATTAGCCAGCAATGATCTCCTGGACTGGCGGGAGCGCAGGGGAAATGAACTAGAAATGAGCGTCTCTGTGGAAACGAACCCCAAACAATGTGAATCTGTAGACGTGGGGGAAGGAAATCGAGGTTTAAAGACTGTTTTCCAAGAAACTATGGCTCTGCGTGTACAGAAAATACACCGACCTGAAAATTCTTCTGCACTCTGTTAATCGTTATACTGCTGTGTATGCGCGCGTGTGTGCGTGCATGCGTGTGCATGCGTGTGTGAGCGTGCATGTGCACACACATGTGTGCAAGCGTGTGTGAGTGTGTGCGTGCGTGTGTGCAGGCGCACCGGGCACCCCTAAAGCAGAACTCCGCCTCCCCGACAGCGCTGCTCCCACCGCAGGGGGTTCCGCAGGCGTCTGTGCTGCGTGGCGACAGCATCACTTGCGGAGAGACCCCGAGCAGAGGCGAATCAGATGCAGGCGCCAGCCGCCCTGGGAGCGTCTCCCTCGGGACAGGAAGCCGTCACGGAGCCGGGGAGCGCGCTTGTCCCTGCTGCTCGGGTCAGCGAGGCTGACCCTGCAGCTAAGTCGTGGACTTCACGCAGCAAGGCCAGCGACATCCGGAGGCGTCGCGGGAGCGGGCGGGCCGAGGCGCGCACGCGGCAGCAGGGAGGGGACCGAGCTGAGCTCTGGCACGTTCTCGGACGCCGGCTCATTGAGAATAAATGTGCGCCCGTCACCGTCACACGGGGAGCGAGGGCCCCGCGCTGCGTCACAGCCCCGCGGGGCACGGGGGGGGGGGGCGGCTTGGATCACTGTCCCTGCAGCGTCCCGCGTCACAGAGGGGAGACGGGACAGCCAAGGGCAGCGCTGTGATCCCGTGGGTGTGGGGGCCGTCGGCAGAGCCCTGAGCCTGGTCCTGGGGGTGGGGGCGGGAGCGGGGCGGGGGGGGGGGGGGAGGGGTGGGGAGGGGCTGTGAGGGAGGCCCCGTCAGCCACAGAGAACCGAGAACAGGGCAGGCCTGCAAGTGCCTCAGGCCGCCTCGCTCCCTGGGTCTCGGGGGAGGCGAGCTTCAAAGCCCTGCAGGTGCAGAGCTCAGGCTCACGGTTACAGTACTGAGGACAGTCACCCTCTGATTCTAGTGAGTGATTGATAACTGGGGTCACCTCTGTATCAGAGCTGGGGGACCCCCGAGATTCGCGGCCACCTTCAAAGGGGGCGGCGAAGGGTTCTTCAGAGGTGGGTGGGCAGGAAGCCGAGAACAGCGTGGGGAGGAAAAAAATAGAAAAAAAAATGGTATATATACTTATAGAACTGAGTTTTCATTTGATTCTGAGACTCACATCTATTTTAACTGGAAACCGCTCACCAAACCGAGTTTCAAGGCTACAGGGCAGGGACTCTGTGTCCATCCCCTGCATCCGTGTGTCTGATCGCTGTGTGCACACGACCTGCCAAGCACCGTCGGCTTTCGAGAACATTCGCTCTGAAGACCTTGAGGTGCTACATATGACCAAGGTCAAAGAAAGAAAAATTCACCGCATTATCTGTGTTCTCTTCCCAAACTGCATAGGATTCCCAAAGAATATTTTTGTGTGTGTGGCTGGACCAGTCTGGCCAGATAAAATCTTGGCCGCACAGTCTTCACACATGCGCGCTCACACACACATGCACACTCACACACCCACATGCATGTGCGCACACACACGTGTGCACATGCACACCCCGCATGTTGCTGGAACGCTGAATGGAAATTTTACTAAAGTCTTTAATGTTCTCCCATGTTGCTTTTTCTGGATACATTTTCCACCTCTCATGCTCGTTTCGATTTACAAAATTCAATGTGGCCCCTTCTGAGACCGCACTTTGTCAAACAGTTCGTGGGGAGGGGGGTGTCTCTTCCCTGCTGAAAATAATTTCCTTTCCATACTGTTAGGCACATGAGTTTGAGGCTTTTTCTGAAGTAGCAAAAACTGGACTCTAATCTCAGAAATTAAGTATAGCAAGCTGTAATAAGAAAGAAAGAAAGAAAGAAAGAAAGAAAGAAAGGAAGGAAGGAAGGAAGGAAGGAAGGAAGGAAGGAAGGAAGGAAGGAGAGACAGAAGGTTTTAGGTAAGGGAAGGAGGGAGGGAAGAGAGGAGAGGAGAAGAAGGAGGGAAGGAGAGAAAGGAAACGTCCCCCCAAGTCCTGTCACGTAGGGGCTGGGCTCCCGGCAAACACGGTCATGCACGGCCGGCCTCTGAGACGAGAGACTGGCTCTGCTGCTGGAATCCACGGATGTCCTGCATGCTTTTAACCGCGAGGCACAAGGCCATTTGTGCAGCAACAGGACTGGAACTTTCTGCCTCCTGCCTGATGGGAGGGGGGGGGACTCTGCCTGGTGGGAGGTGCTGTCCATAGGAGGGTCTGAGGATGGGGCGCCAGGCGAGGGGGCAGAGGGTCTGACACCGCCCGCCAGCCTTCTGCGAAGATCCGGCCACCGGGATGCTGTCCCAGAGACGTGGACTAAAACTGGCTAAAACTCCAGGTCACTTGGAGGCAGCAGCAGACGGGGGATCTACACGGAGGAGATTAAATTCGCTCACACGCACGCGCGCTCACGCGACTTGTCGGATGATGACATCCGGGAAAGGCGTGTGCCCGGCGGTGACTGTGGCTGAGCCCGGCGACGCGGGCAGCGAGGGCGCGGCCGGCCCGACGGCTCTTTGACGGGGCGCCACTCGCTGTCCGTTGCGAGTCTGACTGTGCCGACCGCCGGGGTGTGCTGGCCGCTCCTGGCTGCTGGAGGAGCAAGGCCGTGCGGGGGACCAACCTCCGCACCTCAGAGGTGGGGACGCGTCCTGCCTCGAGGAGCGGAGACTCCAGCGGCCTGGCGCACAGCCAGCGTCCCCCGCGCGACGGGCAGACGCGCCTCCTGGACGGCGTCTGGCCCACCACGGACGCCGACTCTCTCCGGAAACTGCCACCCGCTGCGCGACGCGGCCGAACGGCCCAACCACGAGGGACCCGAGCGAAACTCCTGCCACCTCCCGCCTCGCACACGTTTTCCCGACTCGTTGCCGAGCGTCGAGGCTCCATGAGATCCCGTTACGGACCTAAACCGAAGACCCAGGGCCGCGGGGCCGCTGCTTCCCCTGGCATCGCTGGGGGAGGCTGGCGTGCGCTCACACGCGCGGCCGACTCAAACGACTCGGACGGGATTCCGCAGGCCTTGAGATCAAGCCTCGGTCCCACGCTCGCAGTCTCATGAAAACAGCGAAAAAGCAGAAAGGTGCGTGCGACCCAGATGGGGTCGGGTGCGAGCGGGTCGGCGGGCCGTGGAAACAGCAGGCGTGGGCATCCGCACCGCCCAGAGGCCGCAGTCCGAGGTCAGGGTGCCGACAGGTTTGGTCCCCGGCGGGGCCTATCTTGCTGGCCTGCAGGTGGCGCTGTCTCGCTGCGTCCTCACCGGGCCTTTCCTAGGAAAGTCAGCGATCTCTGGGGGCTCCTCCTCCTCTTATAAGGACACCAATCCCATCGGATCAGGGGCCCAGGCTTCTGACCTCGTTCAACCTCAGTCCCCTCCCTGGAGGCCCCGCCTGCAAATGCAATGCTCCGGGGGTGATGGCTGCAACGTGGGAACTTGGGGGGCACGCATACTACCCACGTAATATTGTGGGGGTCGTGTGATCCCTCCGGGTGTCCGTCCCAAGGGCTGCTGTGTCCCTCGCCTGGCTCACAGAGGTTCTTTCAGGCTCAGATGAAATATACTTGAGAATGTTTGCAAGCCGCTAGAAACTGTACAAGCATCTGCTCGACAGGAACAAAAGACAGAGGTAAGGCAGTAAATAACCCTGGACCGAAGTCGCCTACCTGCCGGCTTCTTCCCACACCTCTCCCGTATGAGATGAAAGCAAATGGCCACATGAGAGAAACCATATTTCTGGAAAATGCAGGCTAACAGCGTGAAATCTCCCTGGTCAATTTTCCACATTTCCTTCCAGACAGTGAAAAATGAGGCCATGCTCTCATTAAAACCCTAACTGGGACAACGGCTTTCTCGAGGTCAGCAGTGGCCCGAAGCGTCTCAGGAGTTTCAGGAGCCAGGCGGGGGCGGGAGTGGGGGGAGGTCTGTCGGAGGGGACAGAGCGAGCCACGTCCTGCCGCGCCCGCTGTGCCGAGCACATGTGGCACCGTCCTGAAGAGAAAGTCACCCGCGTGGAGGAGAAAGTGACCTCGCACGTGGTCTGACGGCAAAGGCCTACCTGGGCAGCTCACGCCTGGCTTCCGAGACGGTGGCTGCATTTTCAGACCCAGATGTATTCGTGTAGAATAAATTATGTTTAGCGAATTCAAAATCTGCAGACGGTGTGCTTAATTCTGCACCTCTCCGTGCCGAATGCGAAATTAGGACATTTGTAATCTCCTGAATTTCAATTTTGTACCCACTTTTCACGTAATCATTGATACTCGTCTGATGACTCGCACAGTTCCAATTTCTTTTCCTTGCCTCTACAATGTATTTTTCAAACTCAGAGAGACTATTCGTATTTTTGGCTAAAGTTTTAAGTTCATCGAGCGTATTTTCAGAGTCACGCTGTCTCATTTGGTTCAATTCACAGTGGTTAATAAAAACGAGGGAAGCAAAGAGGTCAGGGATGGAACTATTATTGATCAGTTTACGTCCATCAGGCCAAGGAGGTGAAGCTATGATAAATCCTGCTTTTGGTGTAAATAAAATATTTAAATTTAAAATATAATGTTGTGATTTTTTAATACCATTCATTTTCAATGGCTTTTTCACCTCCTTTAACGTTTTGGGAAAAATTAACCATAAAAAGGAAATGCGTGAAACGTACACAGGCAAGCACATTTTGTCCTCGGCCTCAGGCTCCAGGATGGTGTCACCCGCCGTCACCAGCAGTGCTGGCGGCCTCGGTTCCCCGGAGGTCCCAGGCGACCACGCCGATGCCCCTCTCAGCAGCCCACACTCCAGGGCCCAGGCGTTCGGTCCCTTGGCCCCGCCCTCAGCCTCTCCTTTCCCCTGCCGGCCTCGAATCTGCAGGCCGCGGAGGAGAAGGGCCTGGGGCACAGCCTCCGGTTTCCGTCCCTCTCGCTCGGTGAGAAGGCCGTGCCCGGGCGAGCCAGGCCTCCTGGCTGGTGGCTCCCGGCCACTTCTCTGCTCTGTGGCCCTGGGTGAGCTGCGTGAGGCTCTGTGCCCCAGTTTCCACATCGTTAAAATATAACATCTGCCTCCCAGGGCTGCTCTGAGAGTGAAACGAACTCACACACACACACACACACACACACACACACACACACACACACAGAGTGCATGGAGAGCTCCATGTAAGTCTTATTACCACGGTTCTGGGTAAAAGTGTCGGCAGCAAGCTTTCTCGGGCTTAATCACCTGTCAGCCGCACACACTTGTCAGGGCTGAGGTCTGATGCCACCGTCTTGCCGGGGAATGAGTCAGCCTGGCTGCTTCGCGGATGCTTCCGGAAGGAGGAGATGCCAGGGGCGGAGGCGAAGACCACGCCCAGGCCCGGGGCCGCGTGGGCAGCACGCGCAGTGGGTCTGCATCGGAGCTCGGGAATCCCGCGTGGGGGGGACACACAGTGGGTCTGCATCGGAGCTCGGGAATGCGTGGGGGGGACACACAGTGGGTCTGCATCGGAGCTCGGGAATCCCGCGTGGGGGCGGGGTCTGTGGATTTCGCAGCAAGCAGCGGGGACGCCTGCTGCTGTCTGCAGGGGCGGAGGCGTCATCGCCGTCACCGTCAAGGTGGCCGCTGCAGAGACGACCCCGGCAAGGCCTAGATGACGGAGTGGTCAGGGCCCTGACGTCCTGGCACACCCAGCACGGTGTGCGGGGCACGAGGGGCCCGGGGGCCCCCCGCCCGCAGGCCCCTCTCCCTCCCGCTCCGCCCCAGCCGGTCCCTCCTCGGCGCCCAGGGTCTCACGCAACGCGAGATTCTCTCCCCGGCGAACGCAGCACACCCGCAGGGCACCCGAACTCCCTCTGCAACGTTGCAGACTTGGTGCGTCCCTCCCCCCCCCCACCTCCTGATATAACAGACGTGCTTTTCACAGGCTAAGGAATGAATCTCTAATAGTGCAATTCCGTGCCCCGCGACCCACAGGTGAAAGAGACCCCTGGGACCCCTGCGGGGAACTGAAAAGCCTGTTCTTTTAAGCTGCTGCGTTTGTTCCCCAGACGCCATAACGAACTTCCGGACACGTGAGGCTCAACATGTCGGGCGTTTGCTCTCCCCGGCAGCGCCAGAGGAGGCAAGTCCTGCATCCAGCCCCCGAGGGGCTGGTCCTCTGGGGCCTCGAGGACAGGGCTCGTTAAAGGCACCACGAAGAGGAAAAGAGATGCATCCAGACTGCAGACACACAAGGCTTCTCCAGAGAGAGAGAACCTGTAGGCTACGTGCACGTAGGAGAAAGGAGTAGTTTAAGAAACCGGCCCCTTTAATTTCGGAGGCTGGCAAGTCCAAAATCTACAGGGCAGGCAGCAGGCTGGGGGCCCAGGGAAGGGCCGATATCACACTTCGAGGCCAAAGTCCGCCTCTTTGGCTGCACCCACCTTGCTCAGGAAGGCCCGGTTTTTTCCTGGCCTTCACCTGCTCAGACGAGGCCCACCCAGATTAGGAAGAGCAATCTGCTTTGCTCAAAGTTTTTTGATTTAAAGGATGATCTGCTAAAAAAAAAAATGCACATTTAGAGACACATCTAGAATAATGTTTGGCCAAGTATCTGGGCACTGCGGCCCTGGCAAATCGACACATGAAATTAGCCATCACGTCAATGGCGGGAGGCAAAGGGTGGTGTGAGGGGAGGCCGAGCTGGGGGTGCAGAGAGCCCGAACACGACCCGGGCTGCAGGCTGGCCCTGCTGGGACCGGAGGGGGCCCTGGTGGGGGGCTGGGCGTTGGGGGTAACAAGACGCACGCTTAACCGTGGTGAGTAGGGTGATGGCTCGTGGGAAGAGGTCCACATGGCTCAAAGATGCACGGCCAAGTGTGTTGGGTTGACACGGCCTGTCATGGGAGCTGCATTAGAATAATCCCATAAGGAAAACAAAACAAAACAAAACAAAACAAAACAGGAAACCGGGTAAATGGAGCCCCTGCAGCAAAGCCTGGGTCTCGGTTGGGATTTGGAGATGCCTGGAGCCCTTCTCGCTGCGCGGGGAATATCCGGACATTTATATAACAGGTTCTCAGAAGGCAATTCGAAGGAGTGTTGTCTGCCGTCGTGTGGCAGAGGGTACCACACTGAGCGTAAACATATTTGCTACACTCTCGCTATTTTGTAAACATCTTCCTGGATGCTCTCAGCATCCCTTCTCCCTGTTCGAATTCATGACCGAAAATAGCAAAACTGCTTTCTATCTCTCAGCACACGAAAGCGAACAAAGGCGGCCGGATTTGGAATTATGTTAATACCGTTTACCCAAGTTCGAGGAGACCATTTGCACATTCCCACTGTGAGAGTATTTCTAAATATTAGCGAAACACCAGGCGGCGGCGGCGGCGTGCGAGAGGAGTGTTTGAAAGCACGTTAACGGCAGGCGCACGGCTGGTCGGTTCGGCTGAGACACGTCTGGTCCGGAGAGATTTTTATCTTAATTTGTATTTTATTCAGAACTCCTAGGGGAAAAAAAAAAAAAAAAAAACAGCAATAGCATGTAAATCCTAGATCACTCCATACTTTCCCCGAATGCGCGGTTACGTTGGAAATCTGAAGAGAAAGTGACAGTTCTATGAGTTCACGTGGAGTCGGGAACACAGCAAATTATTGTCGGAAGAGCACGCCAAAAAAAAAACAAAAACAAAAAAACAACAACCGTATTCTAACACTTCTAAATGAGGTTTTGCGGTTATGGGCCTGAGTATTTCCAAACCCTTAATTTATGTATGCAGTTTTTAAATGTTTTCTAATGCTCTAAAGGGGGAAAAAATTGATTTTCTCTTTTTAAAATTAAAGACTTTTCTCAGTCATAAATTTTCACTTTAGAACTCAGTAGGGTTTCTCTTGAAAAGAAATAAAACAGTTTTGTTTTTTTTTTTTAAATCTTACTGAAAGGAAGATGTCCCGTGCTGTTGGCAAGGAATAATTAAATCAGTCTAAAAAACACCACAGTAGGGCAAAAAAAAAAAAAAAAAAAAAATCCCGTATCCACAGAGCCAGAATTCAGCAGTGAGGCGTCTTGTCTGGGGTGATTTCTAGGGCAGGGGGTCAGGCTGCACCTGCATTTGGGAGTCAGAGGGACTCTCGTCCGTCCCGCACGGCAGTGTCGGAAACGCTGGAACTGCAGAGCTGGCCCCGCGAGACGCGGGAGACAGAAGGTCCCCGTCCGCCTGCTCAGCCGAGGGCGGCAGCGCCATCTGCAGCCACGTCGGAGCCGGCAGTTTGCACGCGGGGCGGTGAGTACCAACGCACACAAATCGCTTGCCATGTTGCTGCAGTGCGGATCCGAGCAGCGGATCCCGTCCCCTTGCCGGCCTCAGGGGTGCTCGTGGGGGGTCTGCTCCCCACCCCTCCCACCCCCACCACTGCAGGGTTCAATGTGCAATTCGGGGTGTGTGAGGGAGTGAGATCAGAGCCCCCCACTCCTGGGGGCGGGTTACGTGTTCACATAAATTCACACCGACCCGCCGACACCCTGGGTCCTGCGGCACGAGTTCTGTGCAGCCCTCGCTGTCTGCCACGGGCGGAAGTCCGTTCTTCGGCCCGGCGGAGCTCACGCCCGAAGCCAGGCGACGTGCAAGTCCGCGGGCTCGCGTGCAGAACCGGGAAGGAGCAAGTCTTTCGCCCCCCGGATGTGCTCCTCCCACGTCGCGGGTTTTTAAAACGCCGATCGTGTTTTATCAGGCCAGTTTTCGCAACTGGCGACATGCACTCGACGCCCAGCTGCAAGTGTGGCCGACCGGCCGGCCGATGTTTGCACGTAGCGGGCAGCCTCTGGCGGTGACCGGGACGCGCCTCCCTCATGTTCCGTTTGGAGGGACACAGCCAGCCACACCGCGGTCGCGGCCTTACGCCCCGAGGGGTGGACATCAGCAGCCTCTTCCCAGCATCGGGGGGCAGGTCTGTCTCCCCAGCCGATGCTAGGGGGCCAGCCCCCATCAGACGCCACAGGCAGATGGAGAAATCACGGCTATCTCTTCTGTCATGCCATGAGCTCTGCTTTGAAAACCACCGCCATGCCATACGCGGTCATCCTGGCCCGCGTGGGCCATTAGGATTAAACGTGACTCATCGGGCGCGTTGAATGGACGGCATCTCAGAATCGCCGAGCTGGCGATGATGTGTTCCCGCAAGGGACGTGGGTGGGTCACACAGAGACTTATTAAATATCATGACAATATACACGAAAGCAAAAGCCGTCGGAACGCGCGTTGGTCCGCGGTCCTCGGACACGCAAGAACCGCCCCCTGTCCTGCCCACCGCGCCTCCCACTCCAGCGAGGACCAGGCCCTCGGAGGCGCCAGGGCCGAGGGCCCGCCAGGCGCGATGGGGTGTGGGCTGCACCTCACGAGGGGGCCTCGGCTTCTGCTCCGTAAACTCCTAGTGAGTAAACATAAAATGTGAAGTCTTACACTTTTATGTACTCTCAAGAGCTCTCTTTTTTATGGCTCGCTTTGATCGGCGTGTGTGTGTGTGTGTGTGTGTGTGACAATTATTAATAGCTTGTCCAGGAGACCGAGGCCCCGCCGTGAGCTTCCCCTCGAAGGCATTTCCCCACATCACTCATCTAAAACACCTCATAATCGTCAGATGGAGAGGGAGGGCGACTTTTATGATGTGCGTTAAATGGAAATTAGGGTGATTTTTGAAATCGTAACATATGGCCCTGCTGATTAGTTTCCTCAACAAATTTTTCTTGTGGTCATAATCTAAATTTAAATAAGAGTCTACAAGGGGAAATGGGAGAGCGTGAACACCCAGTGCCCTCAGGCCTCCTAGGAGGACAATAAAAACCAAATTTCCCGGAGTCAAAGGGAAATTTGAAGCAAGTGGAAAATTAATGGTCATGAAAAAAATCACCGCCAGAAAAAAAAAAAAATTTCCCTGCAAGCGTCTTTTCTAATGCCGGTTTCCAACCAGAGTGGACAGGAGAGAGGGGGGTTTTCCTGCTAAGGCCGCGGCCAGAGAAGCTTCTGACTTCCGGGAAGGGGCTTCGCAAGGCGCCCAGGACGCGCTGCAGCGAGGGGCAGCTTCGGCCGAGGCCACAGCATCCCCGGGGCACCTCACTCCACCACCGCGGTCCTTCCCGGTTTAAAAACACTGTCTCATAAATTACACAGGACGCACGTGACCGCTGCAGAAACACTTGAAAATGAACCACGATTATTTAAGATCCCAAGACCCAGAGATGATAGCTATTCGTAGCTTTTACCATTTGGGTATTTTCTAGTCTTTTTTTTTTTTTTTTAATTACGTGTTCATAATCCACCGTATTTGAGACCGCGCTGCTCACAAATTTGATACGTTCCTTTTTAATTAATTCCGCGTGCGTCCCGTTTTCCAGTGTCATTAAAGACTCTTCATAAAATCCTTTGTGAAACCCTGAAAACGTGGGAGCGTCTATCCACAGCGCGCTGCATCTGCACCAGCCCCGCGTTTCGACGACAACATTTTTATTGCTCCTTCTCCTAAACCGAGGCGCTCCACACACGCTAAAGAGTTCGTGTGCCGCCTCTTCATGGCAGAGCCCTCGTCGGGGCTGCGGAGGAGATGACAGGACTCTGCAACGTATGGACAACCCTCCGGGGTGGCGTTCGAGCGAGGCGGGGCCGGACTCCAGACATTCAGGCTCCGCTGACCGTTGGGGAAGATTTGATCACTTTAACCCGGCACGGGTGTGGACATTGTAATGTCGCCCGTGACACGTGACATTGCGTCTGCACAAAGATATGCAGCTTCTGCGAAATTTAGGGTTCCGTGTGTATTTAGGGTTCCCGCGGTTGCTCGGCGTGAGATCCGATTGCAAAACAGTGCTTTACACAGAGCGGGGGGCGGTTGGCGAGGGGGCAAGGGGCGGCCAGGACAGAGCCACGCACAGAGGTGCTCAGGGCACGCTGATGCACGCTCTCACACACCACGCCCCCCAGGAGACCAGGGGCACACCCCAACGCAGCGAGAGCACAGTTCCTGCAGCTAACTGTGCCTTCGACGTGGGACTGTGAGCAACGTGAGTGCGCGGAGGCAGGCGGGGGGCCGCTCTCACGGACGGCGTGCCGCGTGGTCAGCGTTCGCGGGGCTCTCTATCAGTGGGATTGTACGGGACACGAATTGGCATTCCCGTGCTCAAGACTTGATCAAACGCATTTACCTTCATGCATGTGCATGTCTGGGTGTGCGTGCATGTGTGTGTGCGTGCACGTGTGCGCATGTGTGTGCATGCATGTGTGCATGCATGTATGCACATGCATGCATGTGTGCACATGCATGCATGCGTGGATGTGTGCGTGTGCGCATGCGTGTGCGCGTGTGCGCGTGTGGATTTGTGTGTGTGTGCATGCGTGTGTGCACGTCTGTGTGTACATATGTGTGTGCACATGTGCATGTGTGTGCGTGTGTGCGCGCATATATGTGTGGGTGTGTGTGCATGTGTGCACGTGTGCATGTGTGTGTCTGTGTGTGCATGTGCATGAGTGTGTGCATGTGTGTGCATGTGTGCATATGTGTGTGCGTGTGCATGTCTGTGTGTGCATATGTGTGGATGTGCATGTGTGCGCATGTGTGCGTGTGTGCGCGCACGTGTGCATGTGTGTGCATGTGTGCATGTGTGTGCATGTGTGTGTGCATGTATTACATAGAGTCTTCAGGAGAACTAGTTTTGAGCAAACACAGGAGCCGTTTCTGACTGCAGAGGAGGAGGTGGTCCGGGAGAAGTCGTCGTGGGTTTTCCATCCATGTTGCTGCTCTGTTGGCTCCATGTCCACTGGGGTCGAGCTCGGGGGGCACCTCAGGGGACAGTGAACTGTTTCCATCCGAGGCGGTCTGGGGATAAATGGTGACGGGTGACGTTTTGGAGAAAGATACAAATGAGGAGGGGCAGAGCCTGAAAGAAACTCCACGGGAATGAATTTATGGGCAGGAAACTGAGAGGCTGAGGCAGAGAAGCAGGGGGCCCCTGGGCAGCGCCGACCCAGGCCTGTCCCCGAGGACTCCTCCTCCCTCAGTCCGAACCTCTGCTTTCCTGTCTCCAAAAGGAAGAGACTAACAAACGGGTCCATCCCGATTAAGGAGACGCAAACCGCTCCTGGCATCCGACATCAACCATTATTTGAAATCGATTTTACACACGGAGGAAATTACAGGAGGAGTAAATAAAGTCCTAGTAAGAAGTTAAAATGGGATTTTATTAGGAAGAAACGCTAGGCAGGAGGAGAGGAGGCCGTCCCAGCAATGGGGACGTGCATGTCACACGCAGGGCCAAGCCCGGTCTGGGAGGGGAGCAGCCTCGCCCGTTACCTGAATTTTTAAGACTCCCGTAAGAGCACAATGAAATGCCGCCCTCCGGGGTGGTTTATAATAAATCTAAATGCTTTGTTAATTGCCTGTCACCACTACAAATAGCATTTGCTTAGGGGAAACTTTTTTTTTTTAAGACCCGGGAAATAAATCAGAACTTTTAATTCACTCGAAGACAGACTTGAGGGAAAAAAACGGGAGGTCCAGGATAATAGCTGCTAACCTTGGGCTGGTATCCGAAAGGTGTCATCGTGAAAAAAGAAAAAAAAAAAAAGGACACGACTGAAAGTCAGCTGGAAACAGCCTCCCACACAGGAAAAGTGCTGATGGCTTAGGTACCGTTTTCCTTGCATTCTAAAGGCCGGGGAGGAAGCCGCCGTGAGAAAAATGGCACCGTGGGAGGGTCGCCAGATGGGGTGGGGACCCCGCGCCCCAGCAGGTGGGGAGGCCAACCCCCCCTCCCGTTCCTCGCCAGGCGCCCCTCCGAATGCTGCCGTCGTCACCACGGCAGAGGCAGAGTCGTGGGGGCTGAATCCCCGCAGAGTTCCAGCGAGGAGCAGGTCAAGCCGAGACGTCAAACCCTGGGTACAAATCCACAGCTCGGCCCTGAGGGGCGGCCAGGCGGGGCGCAGGCTGCTTTAGCGCAGCGAAGCTTCTCGGCGGGACGCTATGGCGCTGTGACTCGGCCCAAGCGGGCGGACCAGGCGCGGGGGCCTCGCGTACCTCCAGCCCGTGGGAAACGAAAGCCGTTGGGGCCGCGGGGGCCGCCGCACCCCGCCTGCCCTCAGCACCCTCCCTGCAGACGAGGAAACCGCGGCCCACGGCCGGGGAGCGGCAGCCGGCGCCTCCGGCCCCTGGGGCTTGGCGCTCCGACGCGGCCTCTCTTGTCTGAAAACGGGGCGGACCCCGTGCTTTAGACCCAAACCCGGAGCTGGCGCGGTCCCACGGGCACCTCGGTCACCGCTACAGCCCGCTGGGTCTGGGCGACAGCACGTCCTGGCCCCCCGGGGTGGATGGGCCTGTCGGACGGAGGGGGGCCCAGACCCGCGGGTTTATGCAAACGCCCGCGACGTAACCCCCCGAAGTGGCATTTGTCCTTCACTAAGGAAAGCGTGAAGCCGCGTGAAAACACGGGGGGGGGGGGTGCCACCAGCAGTGGGACTGAGAAGCGGACAGCCCTGGCCTGGTGGGGACAGTAAATCTGATTGGAACGGGGCGCGGGGCGCAGGGCAGCGCGTGAGAGTGGTGGCCTCGGTCGCAGCCGCCTCATCCCGCCGAGAGCGAGGGCAGAGCTTCCTGGCCTGAGAGCCAAGTTTCAGACGCTGCACACGTTTCACAATGTCGCTTAAAGGGAGGAAAAAATGTGCCGTGGTGGGGTCCTTCAGCCCGAAACGCAATGAAGTGACTTCGGGAGCAAGTGCCTGAGTTTCTCAGGGAGGGGGGTCCTGGTCCGAGCGAGCGGGCTGGGTCGAGGGGCCCCCAAACGCGAGGAGCACGGGGGTGTCCGTCCCCAGGGCGCCAGAGCCGCCGGCCGGCGCCGAGCAGCAGGACGCGAAGGGGTTCTGCCAACGGAGCCCACACTCCCGGGTCCGATGGGGTCGCCCACGATCCGCACAGACTCGGCCTTTTCAGGAGAGCGGAGCAGCAGGGAGAAGAGCCTTGGCAAAGGCACGCTGTTCAGAGGTCGCGGAGGTGACCCACAGCGCCAGACGCGCGAACGACGGAAGTTCACAGTGCAACGCTGAGCGCCTTCTGCATGCCGGGTGCCGCGGCCGGCCGAGCCACACGGGACCCCGAAACGAACACTGCCGGGACTTTGAAGTTTAAGGAAAGCGGCTGAGACGCGGAGAAACGTGTGTCTTGCGTGGGGGCCCAGGCCACAGCCCACCCGCCACCTCGCGGCCCACATGGGGCGGCGTGGGGTCCACGTGGGGCGGGGGACCTCAGAACCGCGGCCCGGCCACCAGAGGCCCCTCTCCATCGAGGTTTCAGGGGGCCGCGCGTCCGGGGGACGGGGCTCCGGGCGGGCTGTGCTGCCGAGTGACTATAGCGAGAAACGTCCCGTGAGAAGGACAGAGTACACGGGGCGGGGGGTGCGGGGGGCGCGGACAGGGAGCACAGCCCCTGGGAAGCACCCTCAACTCACGCACCACACGTGCTGCGCGCTGCCCGGCACCCCGACCAGACGCTGCGGTTCAAGGCTCAGCACGACGGCGTCGGCGACGGCGCACGGGGAAGGGCAGGGAAACGGGGCGGGGACCGGCATCTCCCGGAGGGTCCTTCCTCTGCGTCCTGGGTCGCGTCTCCCGTCCTTGAGACTTGAGGACGCTTGGCTCAGTCTGGTGCTGCCCTCTAGTGTCCAAAACACAGACTGCAGAGGCCACACCGGAAAAATGAACAAAGCCCCGTAAATCCCATTCCACGACGGCCGAGAACCCACCAGACACAAACCATCTCGATGATGGTCTAGAAAAAAAATCACAGGAGGAAAGGAGTTATCAGTCTTACTTGCATCCTGGCAAATTGTGGATGATCCTCCTCTTTTCCCGAGCGGTTTAAACCCCAGCGGCCCAGAACAGCTCCGGAAGGAAACTGGACCGTCGCAGACTCTCTGGGCTCCGCCTGCAGGAGGCGCCGTCCTGGGCACTTCTGAGCCGATTCCGCCAACGCCTGGCTCCATCGTTCGCGTGGTCAGTTGGTTGTTTCGGTTAGATTTTTATTTTTCACCCCAATTTAGCTGTAATTCTCACTTGATAAACCTGAATTCTTCCTGTCTAGGAAACAATTACAAGTGGAGGTTTAAGCTGGAACGAAACGGGAGACCGTGCGACCCGGGAAACATGACAGAGCTTCAGCCGCGTCTGCGTCTCGATGAGGACGTCGCCTCCCATTTCCGAACCGTCCACATCACTGAACGGAGCCGCCGCGACGACCAGCTTTGCGATGAATGTCACGTCAGCCAAGCAGGAGCAGACGACAGGTCAGCGTGCAGCATTGCCGGGTCCTACCGCGGGTCTGCGGGACCGGCAGCGCTAACGGCCCCAAAGGCTGCCCCTGATCTGCGGACTAAGTGTCGGCCAGAGACACTGCGAGGCGGGACGAGGCCGTTGGAGGCAAGACGGCCACTCACGGAGCTGTCCCCGAGGCGTCCACGCGGTGTGTCAGAGGGCCCAGGGGCCTGGCAGACTGTTGGAGTGAGGCCTCCACCGGAAAAAAAAAAAAAGAAGAAGAAGCGAGCCATAGTTTTTCTGAATTCCAGTTGGCAGTAACTATAAAACAACCGTGCGAGGGCACACGACTCTGCGACTTCCTGGCGGACAGGACGTTCGTAATGAAGAAACCACTTCCTCCCGCGAACAGTGTGTTTAGCTCGGAGCTGTTCCCTGTGCCTACCTGTTTTGTTTTAACCGAGACTGTTTGCAAATATTTGAGGATCTGGTTGAAAAAAAAAAATAAACGAAAGACTCAGAGAGACATTTTAATGAACTTTGAGTTTTGCCCGATCGTTGCATAAATAATAACTCCCGTTGTTTTTTTTAAATCAATTTGGGAATGAGGATGAGTGATTTTTAATCCTAGGACTTGACTATTTATTGCTGCGTGGTTTGCCGCTTCTCCAAACGCTGGGACGCAGGCCCCCGGCGATGCCCGCGTCCGCTGGGAAGTGGGGCGTCGGCTTTAGCGATTCCCTTCTGAGCGGAACGGAGCAGGACGCTCCGCGAACGGGTGGGGTTGGAAAGCGGGGCGCCTCTCGAAACGCCCACCTTCTCCGCGTTGCCCTCCGACCCGTGTTTCCTGTTCGATCTGCACTGCGCTCACCTCCTTGGGAGTCAGGTCGCAATAACCGCGAGTCTCACCAGCAGTAACACCTGAAAGTAAAATCACCCTGATCATGAAACCCCTAAAGTACGGCTCATCGCTGTGAGGGCCTCCAATTGTCTCTGAAGTCGGACGACAGAAAGCCCTCGTGACAGGTTTTCACGGGAATCTCGTCCACGAGGAAACACGCTTTTCAAAATGGACAAAGAAGGCGTCCAATGTGTTTAAATACTTCGAACGCTCTTCAAAAGGGAATCAAAATACGAAAAAGAGGAAGGGATGAGCGGGAAGGTCGTCCGACCTGGCCAGAGGGTGAGTGACGCCACGGGCCTTCCCTCCTCCGCCTCCAGCCCGGTGCTCCCATCCGCCCGGCTTTCGGGGACAGCCATCTGTTTGTGACACTGGCCTCTTACCCTTTCTCAGCGTCTCGCTCTGCTGTGACTTGATTTCCCCTCTCGCCACTCACTATCCTTTATCCGGTCCGGCAAAGCTCACCGGCTCTCCAAGGGCGGGCCCCCTGGTGTCAGGGACATCCTGAGGGGGCCCCGCTCCCCTGTTTCCGGCCGTGAAGGTTGCTGGGAGGAGGGCACGTGGATGGAAAGGCACGGCTCTCCTCGGGTGATGAAGTAGGAAGGACAGACAGAGGGGACGCGCGACCTTAGTTATTTTTTTTAGCTGGTTCACAATTTTATTATATTTTAATCAGCTGCGCGACGGTTTGTTCCAAGGTGGCCAGAGTGAACCTCTGTTCGGCAGGAAAGAGCCCCCGGTCCCAGGCCTCAGGGCGAGGGACCCGGCCAGAGACCCCTTTCCACTGATTTCCCAGAAGGCATCGAAGTGGCCCCGGGGTGCAGTCCCGCTCTAGGAATCACACCTCAGAAAACGCTGCGGTATTTGGGGCCTCGTGCGCCGTCTCCCGCGGCAGGCACACCACGTCCCCGCCGCGGACCCTGGCCGCGTTCTGCAGGAGACGTGCCCCGGGCCCCACAGCACGGCCTCCGTGGAAAAGACCGGGTCAGACGGGAACGCGGCCGCGGGAATTCACGAGTCGGATGTCACCCCCTCCCCGCCGCGTCCAGGACCAGAGGCGATTCGCAGGCGGGAGGGGGAGTTTAGACCAGATGCGGAAAATCGCATGTGCTCGGAATTAAATCTGAGTTACTTCGAGGGGTCTTGTCCTGTGGAAGGTGAGGTCTTAGCATGTCCCATGGCATTGCGTGCGCACGACCGGGCCACCCCTCGGGCACCCGGGCGACCGGCCCGGAGTCGCCCCCCTGCCCACCACCCTGGGGCGGCTGGGTTTCCCACACCCTGGGGCGAAGGGGTTGGTGACCGCTGAGGGCCCGCTGGCTCTAAGCCCCTGCCCACGTGTGAACGAAGCCTCCGACAGGCGCTTTTGCTGTGCGTTCTTGGAGAAAGTAGGGGTTTCTTTGATTTAGTTCACACTAAGCTCTTTTTAAAATAAAGGAGTGAAAGCATAAAAGTAATAAAACCTCGGTTTGCATGAGCCTCGAGGACCTTATGCTGAGCGAAGTTAGCCAGTGACATGGGCCCCAGACCGGGCGGCACCCCTCAGCGAAGTCCCCACAGCCGTCAGGTCCGCGGGGACCCAGCGTCGGCTGAGGACGACGGCACAGTTCCGCAGACGATGGTGTTGCTGGCACAACCGTGAGAATCTCCAAGTGGCCCCTGGTGGCGTCCGGCGCCTGCGCACCCAGGTGGGACCCCGCGGGCCTCGCCGGCCGGGAGCCCTGCCACGCGCCCGCACTGGGCTCGGGCGCGGCGGCGGCGGCGGCTCTGGAACGGAGCTGGGAAGCCCGCGCTTTTCTTCGTTTTGGCGAAGCGTCATTTACTCGCTTGTCCTCCTTTGGCCGCATTCCGTTCGGCTGATGGCTCTGTCTTCCCTGCTCCCGAGATCCGAGTCTTGTTTGCGACGGCTTCTTGGTAACTTGGAAAGCGGGGGACGCGAGTCCTTCTATCCCTTTTTCGGGGTCCCCTTGGCTGTTCCGGGCATCTTTCGAGTCCACGTGAAATTCAGAACCAGCTCGTCAGTTGGCAGAGAGGAGAGCGGGGTTCTGATGAGACCGCACCCCACCTGCCAATCATCCCGGGGAGCGTCGCCGCGGCAATGTCAGGACCGTGGGAGCCTTGTCCGCTCACCAACGTTTCCTTGACTTTCTTTCGGCATCGTTTGTCGAACCGTGAGTTTTGTGGTTTTTTTTTTTTGTCATTGTTAAGTATCTTCCGAAGCAGTTTATTATTTTGATGTTATTGTGGGCAAAATCGTTTTCTTAATTTCATTTTCACACTGTTCTTGCCAGTGCCTACAAACCCAATTGATTTTTAAACATTGATCTCGCATCCGGCACCTTCTCTGAGCACATTTATTACTTCTAATAATTTTTTAGTGGCCTCCCTAGGATTTTCTATATACCAACCATTGATTTTTATTATCTTCCGATCCGAACGCGGCTTCCTGCCATGTATCCTGTTTACCAGGCACCGTTTTAAGCTCTCTGCACATATGGGCCGGTTTAATCCTCGCCACGGCCCTCTGAGACAGGATTATTTTTATCCTCGCTCCGCAGAGAAGGAAGCCACGGCCCGTCCCCCCGAGATCAGCGCACGGGACCGTGAAGCTCATTTCCAGGGCCTGCGCCTCTGCCCACAGCCCAGCGCGGTCGCTGCCGTGGGGGCCGTGCCTGCATGCGCCTCCCCGCCCGGCCCTGCCGCGCAGAGCCCTGGCCCTCCGTCCAGCCCTGCAGGGGTCATCGTCTCAGTGGGGACGGAGGCGCGTGAGCTCTCGGCCAGCCTCGTTGTCTGCAGACACTCTGGGGCTGGGACTCCCTGGGGGACCCTCTGCCGTCGTGTGTAAACCGGCGATGGCCTCGCCACCCTGCGGTCCCACAGCCGTGCACACCCAGCAAGGCTGACCGGAAGGTGCCCGGGAGGCCTCCCAGCCCCGTGTGCGCCCCTCTGGGACCTGCGCTTGGCTCATCAGCACCAGGCAATCGTCCGCCGTTTCAAAAATGCGTAAACACGTTTGGGGTGTTAAGCTCGGGGGTGGCAGGGCCAGGCGTGACCCTGCGGGTCTGTGCGCTCGCAGTGGAAGCGTGCTCCCCGATACCAGGTCACGCACCTGCGGCTCCTGCCCACCGTTCGTTTGCATTTCCTGACGAGCCCTTCACGCTGCGCTGCTCGGAGGCTGAGACCTGGGCCAGGGCCTGCCGAGGGCGCAGACGCCTCGAGGTGGCTCCTGCTCCACTGCAAAGCGCCCTGTCTCCCTCTGGTGGCCTCTGGGCTCCACGCAGGTCCGCGTGGCAGACTCGGAGAAACACTCTGGTTGTCCTGTCTGTCACCAGGAGGACGCCGTGATGGCTCCCCTCACGCTCCCGCGGCGACGGGAAGTGGAAGGGTTTGGGGGCGGGCGTCCCAGTCTGCGCCTGAGACCCCGCCGCCACCGGGGACGAGAGGGCGGCGCTGGCATCGGCGCCAGGAGGGACGTGGGTCGTGTCCGTCCCGGCCCCGCCCGGTCCCCTCCGTGTGCGCGGGGGCGTCTGCGGTCCACACGCGGCCTGACGTCGGGCCGTTCCGTGCTCACGCAGCTTCGGGGGACAGGGACGCTGGCCTCTGCCCCGTTTACCGATGTGACACGAGCCGCCGAGCAGACAGGCGGCCGTGCCTGCCTTCGAGCCGGGCGGCCTCCCGCAGGGCGCCCGTCCCCACCGCCGGCTGCGCCCAGCTCAGGCTGCGGCGAGGGCACGCGGGGAGCCACAGCTGTTTTGAGGGGTACTGGGAAAACCGGAAACTCGCGAAGCGACGACCTGGCCCGCGGCCGACCGGGAGGCTCCGCTCAGGCCGGCCTCCGGCTCCCGCACGGTGCGTCCTGGGCGGTGCGGGTCCTCTCGTGCCCCTGCGGTGGTGGGGTCGCACAGACCTGCCCGGCCCCCCGAGAACCAGCAGCTTACCTCCTTGCACACGGAGCTTTCCTATGTGTTTGCAGTTTGTCTCTCCCGTCCCGTAGGCCCCGCGGTCGCTGGGCCTGGACGGACGCTCCCCGCGGGCCCACGACCGCGCGGCCGCCCCCGCCGGTCCCAGGTGCAGCTCGAGTGGGGATACGAGGAGGACTTTATCCGTCGTGGTCTAATGGCCGCTTGACCCACCACTGCTCTGTCCTGAGCGCTCGCATCGCGGGACAGAAGTAGCAGCACCTGGGTTTGTCCCCGCCTGAGAGTGGCCCGGTTTATTTCGGCGTTGCTTAAGGAGAGGGTGTGAGTGCCCGCTCGCCGGAGCAGCCACTCAGGCCCCGGAACGGCCGCAGCCGCGGGGATCCACCGGAGCAGCGCTCCCGAGACTGAAAGAGTGGAAACGCCTTGAAAACCAAACGCAGCAGAAATGATGGAAAATGGAGTTGGGTCTGAGCATCTGAGAGGCTATTTCAGGGCCATCGAAAGGAACAAACTGTGTGTGCGCATGAGCGCATTCATGTGCATGCGTAAGTACATGTGTGGGCATGCACATGTGTGTGCATGTGTGTGCATGTGTGCAGATATGTGAATGCACTGCGCTCATGTGTTCATGTGTGTGCATTCATGTGTGCAAATGTGCATGTGTGTTATGTGCATGTACATGCACATGTGTGTGCACATGTGTGCAAATGTGCGGATATGTGTGTGCATGTGTGCTTGTGTACAGATATGTGAGTGCGCTGTGTTCCTGTGTGTTCATCCGTGTGCATGTGTGTGCACTCACGTGTGTGAGTGTACATGTGTGCACCTGTGCATGCACGTGTGTGTGTGCACATGTGGTTCGCCTTGAGACCTCCAGAGGAAACCCAGGTGTGACCTCTGGGGCCGGAAGTGGCCTCGGAAGCCGGTCTTCAGGCCCCGACGCCTGGCCGAGGCTGCTCGGCCGGCAGGTGCAGGCAGGACCCAGCTGCCGGTGGCCGGGGCTGCGCCCCTGGTTTTTCTGCACCTTGTAGACAAACTCACGCCTGGATAGTCGGTGGACGTCCCGCTTTCGAAGCGGCTGCTTGGGCCTTACAGACACACTGACTTTCTTCTGAAACCTCTGCTTCGAGTTCTTCGGGTCACGTTAATGCTAGGAGGTGTGTCAGGTGGTAAGCGGTGACCTTCCAGGCACTGAGCCAGCCAGGTGACATTTGCTTTTGTTTTGTTGCAGCAGAAAATGAAATGCCTGGGTGAGTGTCCCCGATGGCAAGGGCACGTACCGAAACGCTCCGAGGCCGGCCGCTCCGGACGGCCGCCCGGAGCTCCGCCTCTGCGTTGGTGTCCTGAGACGCCCTCGGCTGTGGCTCAAGGTCGCGACGTGGCAGGCGAGGCTCCAGATGTCACGCCTTCGAACAATGTCTCCTTGCCCGGAGAGGAGGCCAGCAGTTCCTGAATGTTCTTCTCCTTCATCTCACGAGAAAATCTTTCCTTACCAACCATCTACGGGGTCACCGGCCAGGATGGGGTCGTCTGCCCGTCTCTCACACGGAACCGGCTGATGGCGCTGCGGTCCCGGGATGCGAGACGGGCCCATCGCCTCCGTCACGCCTCCTCGTGGTGGAGACGCACCAAGGCCCTGGCGGGAGGGAGGGGCCAAGGGAGACGGCTGTGGGCGTGCGGGCACCCCCGGGTGCAAACGTACCCGCTGCCTTTGCTCAGGTCCCCGTGCGCCTGGCGCGTGCCGACCGCCTCATCGCCAACAGAGGAGGGCCGGAGAGGGGCCGGCCCCGCCCCTCTGCTGACCCCGCCAAGCGGGGTGCTGCTCCCGAGATGCATCGCCGTTTGTCTCAGACGCCTCGAAACGGTGGCACGGCCCTGCCCCCTCCCGGTGGGAGACGGGCCCTCTGACCCGGAGGGGCCCTGTCCCCCCAGGGCTGCAGGGCAGGCCCGAACCCCGAAGGAACCGGTCAACTTAAGGGGCCCGCTGGATCGGTCTTGGGGACGCGCACGGCCACCGCCGGGGACCAGCCCACCGCACTGCGACGGCGCGTGGAGCCGGGTCTCGAACGTCGTGGTGGTGTGAGTTCTTGTTCTGACAGTGAGGTCCGAGGCCTCCCGGTTACTCCCCGTTAAACAGCACAGGGCTGTCAGATGGACACAGGAGCCAGGACCCTGCTCCCCCGGAGTTACAGCCGAGGACCCTGATGCTCTGAGCGAGACCCCCCGGGATGGACCGCAGAGACGCAGTGACAGGCCGTTCCCTGGGGGGTGGGCACCTGTCCCGGGTCCACGCTGCCTGTCCAGCTGACTTAGCGCCCAGGCTTAGAATGAATTCAAGGCGTTTTCAAGAGGAATCCACCCAGAAGCGACTCTGAAAGGCTGTTCAAGAATTCATTCACCAGTCGTTGATTGGATGCGACCAGGGGCCAGGCACCGAGCATGTTAGACTAGCAAAATATGCAAGACATGGAATTTTCCATTTCACCCATGTTTAAGTGGGGACGTTGACATTGTCTCCGCAATGTTCTCGTTTTCCCCAAACTGAAACTCCGTCCCCATCGAACACTACCCCTCGCCCTATGCCCGGGCCACGGCAACCGCCGTCCGGCTTCCCATCTGCATGTGTCTGACCACTCCGGGCGCCCGGGCGGTGGAGTCAAAGCGTTCGTCCTTCCGTGACTGGCTTACTTCGCCCGGTGCGATGTGTCCCCCAGGTTCGTCCGCGTCGTAGCCGGTGTCAGAGTTTCCCTTCCCGAGGCCGAATAACGAACAGCCCGCTGCCTGCATGGGCCGCATTCCGCTCATCCGCCCGCCGAGAACACCCCCTGCATGGCGTCCGCGTCTTGGCCCTTGTGCCCGATGCCGCTGTGACCGTGGCCGTGTGAACGTCCGTCTGAGTCTCCGCGCTGAGTTCCTGTGGCTGGATACCCGGAAGCTGAATTGCTGGATTACCTCGTGGCATTATTAGTATTATTTTTTTAATTTTTGAGGAGCCGCCACCCTGTTTTCCGCAGTGGCTGCGTCAGCTTACACGCCCACCAGCCCTGCACGAGGGCCCCGACTTCTCCGCGTCCCCCAACGCTTGTAATTTTCCGGGTTCTTTTTCATGGCAGCCATCTCGACGCGTGTTGGTGGTCCGTCACGGGGCTTCTGGTTTGCGTCGCCCGGCTGATCGGCGATGCCGAGCACCTTTCCACGTGCTCGTTGGCCGTTCGTGTGTCTTCTTCGAGAAACGTTCGTTAAATGTCTTCTCCCGTTTTTTACTTGGGTTTGTTTTCGAGTGCGTCGAGTTAATCATGTCGCTCCCTTAACAGACATCGGAAACCTGTTATAATGTTCTGGGTGGTCACTCATGGATGATTTTTAGTTTTAAAAACTCTCCCCGGTCTTGGATGCGAGTTATGGCAGCTTACCGCTATCCCGCGAGAACCGCGTGAGCTCAAGCAAATTCAGGCGACGTCATCCAGTGCTCAGTGCGCCAGGCCGCTTGGTTCCCGGGGCACGAGCCCACACCTGCGAAATAGTCCTTCCGGGGCCATAGACACCGACGGCAAGGGCGCCATCGAATACGGTTCTCGCTCCCGATCCTTGAAAAACCGCATTTTGTCAGACACGGCCTGGCAGGTTCCCGCCAATCCTCCCGAAGGCGCGTCTCTTTGTGCGCAGTGCCACCCACGCCCCCGTCGGCCAGCAGGAGGGCTTAGGACAGCGGCCGGCACACAGCGCGGCCCGCACAGGACGTCCTGTCAGCATGAAGGGCGGATTTCAATGGGGGGAGGAGGGGAAGAAGTCTATGGCCATGAACAAGCCGAGCCCGTCTGATCTCAGAAGCTAAGCAGGGTCGGGCCTGGCTAGTCCTTGGATGGGAGACCACCTAGGGAGATCAGGTGCTGTAGGCGTAAAAAATTTAAAAAATAAGGGATTGTAAACTGACAAGGTCCGTGCAATCCGTGAGGTCAACCAAGGGTTGCCTCACCTAAAAAAAAAGAAAAAGAAAAAGAAAAAAAAACACGAACAAAAAAACATGCTCAAACCGACACCCTGTCGCTGAGCCTGTGGCCAGCACCATGCCCCCCACACTGACCGGCGTCACTCCGAATGATACTGCAGCAGGGTCTGCATAGCGTCTGTCGGCGGGGACTTATACAGATAACTCATACATGCACCCAGGAGCGTGAACTCCCAGGTTAGTTTCTTCTTCCTCTGTAACAGATAAAACGCCATTGTTCTGAGTGCACCCGTGATCCCTGCCGAAAAGATGTTTTAGGGATTTAAATTCCTTCCTGGATCAAGTAAGCAGGACAGATATTCAGGAAAGAATGTCAATTATCTCAAGGTCAAAGGCAGGGGGCATCTCTGCTCAACACAGTGGAAACTGAGACACAGTTGATAGCTGTAGCCGGAAGGTCCTCTCGGTTCCCTGCAGTTTTAAAAATAACCTCGTTTTAGTGAGAAACTTCGAGGCGCCAGAAGGGGTCGGGTGAGTGGGTCAAAACAGCCCCGTGGAGAGGCTGCTTCTGGATCCTTCCGGAGCGGCTGTGAATTCCGCTTCCTTGCTACGAGTGAAATAGCCAAGCTTGGACGTGAGGTTGGACGACTTTCCCGACTTCCCTTCCTGCGAGGACACGACAACCTAAAATTGCTACGCGGCGAAGGCCCCCGTGTCCTGAAGGGCGGCACGGGGCCAGACCACGCCTTCGGCCGCCGCACGGCTGGTTCCTGAGGCTCCCGACGCTTCGTGGGTGCGTGGCTTTAAATCACGTCGCCCTTTAGGAATCTTCAGGGATTTTTTTTTTTTTGCCCCTTCCCCATGTTAATATTTAACAGGCCGAACTTTTCCGTCAACGTGGGACCTTCGCGTCCAGAGAGAGAGCGCTCAGCGCAGAACAGGGGCCGTGAGGCAGCGCCATCTCGAAGAGCCCACTGAGAAGGCCCCGAGCGATAAGGCATTCATCGCTCTCTGAAAGCAGACATGGCCCTCCCGAGGGCCACAGGGACACCGGGGGCTGAGTCCCAGCAGCTGGACAAGGAAGCGCCTCCTGGTGCACACATTCTTCTTTTAATTCCTTTTTTCTTTTCTTTTTTTTACATCTAAGTATAGTTGGCTTACAGTCTTAGACGGGCTCTATTAGCGTCCGGGGTCCAATGCGGTGATGAAACGTTTTTACACGTTATACTGTGGTCACCCCGCCAAGTCCAGTAACCGCCTGCCAACGTGCACACCCGTCACGATGCCGCTGACCATGATCCCACCTCCTTCACCCTCCGGCAAACGTGCCTTTGGTCTGCGATTCTCTGAGCCTGGTTTTGTCTTATTTGTTCATTTGTGCATTTTGTTTTGTTCTTTTAGAGTCTATGTATATGTGAACCCATGCGGCAAGTGTCCTCTGTCTGACTTGTCTCACTCATCACGATACCCTCTAGGTCCGTCCATGTTGTCACAAATGGCAAGATCTCATTCTTTTTCATGGCTGAGTACTATTCCACTGTCTGTACGTCCCACAACTTCTGGGCAGTCGTCCGTCCGGGCACACCTAGGGAGCCTCCACATCTTGGCTGTTGTGAGCCACACTGCAGTGGACAGAGGGGTGCACGTGTCTTTCTGGATTGGGGGACGCTAACCTGATGTTTGATCTTCTCTGGCACTGGGTCCTTTACTCCCGGATGGTGTCAGCCCGGCTCAGCCACGGCCATTCGCTTACCTACAACGGCACGACGATGATGAGCGACGAGACGTTCCCCTGAGTCCTCAGGAGAGCCCAGGCCGCGGACGCACCGGGGGCTTCGGTTCCCGGTAAGGAGCCCCCGCCACGGCTCTCTGCTGCTCCTGGGGGGGCACCCCCTGCTGGCTGGGACCCCGTTCTCTGTCGCCCTCCCCCTCGGGCCCCATCCCCGCGGAGACGTCCGCTTCCGTTTTCGAGGCTTTTGGTCCAAAGCTAGGCTTTGCTGCAAGCTCGGTCCACGTGCTGTCCGTCCGCCCGGTGGGTTTCTGCTCAATGGTGCTCGGCGTCCATCCGTTCTGGGGGGCCGGGCCCCGGCGTCCAGGACCGGCCCGCCTCCCGCCTCCCGCACTCCCTCTGATACCTGCAGGGAATCCGTTTTCTTCTTCCTGCGGCGGCCACGAGGGTGGGGTTTTAGGGTCACTTTTCTGGGCAGACCACATCCTACCTAGAAGAGGAATCGAAAGTGAGTCATTGGTTTCGGGAGCGCTGGGGCCCCGCCTCTGCGACAACGTTAGACGCCGTCTCTCTGGCTGTCACACACGCACACACGCACACGCACACGCACACGCCAGCGCTCCCCAGGGAGAGCACGTATCTATCCGTCACCTCAAGCCCTACGTCCTGTGGGCTAACGTGGTGATTAAGGTGATCTGCTGCTGACCGGCCGGAGAACAGGGAGCCTTCGACCGAGGCCTGGGCGTGACTTCACGGCACCCGCCTGCCGCCAGCCCAGGCTGCACACGGCTGGGTCCCCACGGTTGGCACCGTCTGTGCCAGGAGGCGGTCCACTTCCGAGCCAGACGGGCTGCTCGGCAAGTCACGGTCCTAGAAAGGGAGCGGGTCCTCGGCGTGGGTTACGATTGGAACAACATCCTCACGCGCGACTCTGAGAAGGTGCGCGGCGTGGACGGGGAGCAAGGCCGCGTCCCCTGCATCCCCTGCCGATGGTTAGCCACGGGCAAAGGAGCCTCCCTGGACACACGCCCAGATCTGGTCTGCCTGGAAACGATTCATCGTCTCCTAATTTTATTTATCGAGGTACGACGGACAGAGACGTTGGTCGAAGGGCGCGAGTTCTGGGCTGTCGGTCAGTCCCAAGGACCTGAGCGCGCGGTGACTCCGCCCGGGATGCCGTCCTTGCACTTGGAGGCGCCTGAGGGCGGGTCTCACGTGCTCGCCTCTCTCCTCGGTCTGGGGAAGAAACTCTGACTGGGGACAGGGCTATTTAGCTCCTGTCTGTGGCTCGTCAGAAATGAACAAAACCCCAAGTCTGCTCAAGGCAGGACTCCGCCTCCTCGGCGGAGCGGCCATGGCAACGATGACGCACATCTTATTTGTTTGACAGTTCTCTTCACTCGTGTGCATCTTTTCCAAATGCCGACGTTAGCCGGCTAGGGAGACGGCCCGAGCAAACCGTCTCCTGACAGCTTTGGCGAAATACAGCTCACTCCAACGACCACTGATGCGAGTCGCTCCGGTGCGGCACCTGACCCGGACCAGGCTCGCAGGCTCAACGCGACGCGTGCGGACGTTTGCATTCACACTGCGTGCGCCGAAACGCTCTGGTCACCGCCTGCAAGGCCGGCGTCACCACCAAGACCTGCCCTGGGCTTGTTGGCCCCTGCTGAGAGGACCCACGGTGGCCCGCTCTGTGGCCGAGCGGACTGCCGCCCGGCCCCTGTGAGCGCTCCAGGCCCTCCCCGCTGCCCGGCCTTTGGAGCGAGGCCAACGGCCCCCGGCGGATGCCCGGGAAGTCCAGGGCCAGCCGGGCCCTCAGCCCACGCCTCCCACTGCAGGGCTTGGCCGTACAAGGAAGTCCGCTGCAGCCAGATGACTAAGCCTGCCCGTCCGCACACCCGTGCTCGCTGACACGTCCCTGCTGGGGGTGCGGGTCCTCACCAGGTGACCGCAGGTGTCCGCCCTCCCCGAGGCCGAGTGCGGGGCTAGGGGCAGGGCCGTGGATGGGTTTCAGCACTGAGGAGTTGAGTCCAGCCCTGTCCAGACCCTGCACCCCCCAACAGGGCATGGGGACAACCCGGCCTTGGGGAGCGGGCCCTTCCTCCACGGGGTGCAGGCCGGGACCACAGCCCTCCCTAACTGCAGGCCCCTAGGGACTCGTGACAAGTTGGAACTTCAAATACACAGGGCCCAACTCGTCCCGCACCTGCCGCCCCTGCCCTCTCCGTCCCCCCCCCCCCCGCTCTCTCCCCACCTCTCTGCTGCAGCTTCTCCCCAGCACTGGGCCCACCACGCCTCTCTTTCCCCCGCCCCCCACATCCTTCCCTCCGAACCTAGCCTGTCCCTCTAGTCACAGTCACCTGCATATTTCTGGAATTGGACTTTAAGCCCCAGGGGACTTACGCTGACCCCCTCAAACGGGCTCCCTCTCTGAGGGTGCGGCCGTTAGACCCAGGCCCACGCCGGCCGGGGATGGCGGCAGGAAGCTGGCTCGACAAACGTACAAGAGGAGACCGTGCGAGGCGGAGGCGGCCAGGCCCGGGAGCGGGCGGCAGTCCTTTGAGGCCGTCCCGGGTCCTGGGGCGCAGGCTTGTCTGTGGCGGCGGCTGGTGCTGACCGGGCCCCGCCGCCTGGCCCCACAAAGGCCGATGCCAATGACTCCCGCCGAGTGCCGCAGAGTGTGTGCACGTATCTGCATACCCACGTGGTGGCACAGAGGACAGTGACCAGCGGGGGGGTGGGGGGGAGAGAATTAGCCGGGACCAGATTCAGGAATTCATCAACGCTATCTGAAATCGACCACCCCCAGGGGGGACTCTAAAGCATGTCAGAGAAAGAAATGAGGCCCCGTTGGCTGATAAAATCAAAGCCATTTCCGGAATGTCACCCGGGCAAAGATAACAACATGGGAGAGAAGTGTGAATCAGAAGAGCCTCGTCTAGAAATGGATGTGAAGAACGGAACCGAGGCCGGTGAGGGTCCTCGGAAAAGACGCTGCCTCCCCTGCGGCCGAGCGCCCCCGAAATGCGCAAGGGGACGTCCTGAGCAGTCGGCCAGGGCTCTGGGCAGAAGCGGCCAGTCCTCTCCCTCCCCCTCCCGCCCCCTCCCGCCCTCTCCTCCCTCTCTTCCCCCACCCTTCCCCATTTAACACTTCCCTAGAAGACAATCCTACACCCTTCCCATCCCCGCCACACCCAGGGGGCTGACCTCTGATCCCTGTGTCATTCCCTGTGACCCGGCCCCGCTAGGGAAGACCACACTCCTGTTATTTCTGTGATTGCAAATCACGAGGAGTTAAGAAGAAAGTCTGCAAAAGCCACTCGCCCGAGAGCAGGACCTTACGGGGCATCTCAGGGCATCTCCGTCCTTCCCCCCCACCCCCCCGCCCCCGTCTTTGGTTTGGGTGCCGGGAGGTGAGGGCCGTGCCCGGCCATGCCGAGGGCAGACGAGTGTGACCCTCGTCTCGTCAGCTACACCTCCTCCTCGCCTTTGGTTCCCCTTATGGTAGATGTGGCCTTCATTTTTATTATTATTATTATTTTATTTTATTTTATTTTGGTTGTCCCACTTTTAAAACGTCTGAGAATGAGCTGGGAAAGCAAGCTTCTGACCCTCCGCTGTGCTCGGTCTTGGCGTGGAGGCAGAGGACCAGTGGCCAAGCGGCTGGGGGCGGGGGCGGCCTCCTGGCCAGGCCCCGGGGGCCCGGCGGGGGATAAAGGCTCCTATGTGTGGCTCCCCTGGCAAGAGCCTCGGAAGCTGTGGATTTTAGCCGAAGAGGCAGGGACCCAGTACTGCAGCAGCATGGGCGAGGCTTCCTCCTCCCCCGCCTCTGGGGGTGGGTTCGAGGCTCATGGGAGGGGGAGTGGGGGCTGGGGTCCATCAGCCCCTCTCATGGGAGGGCGGAAGCTCCGCACCTGCAGAGTGGACCCCCCACCCCGCCCCATCCATGAGGACCGGGGCCATCGGGAGGCGGGTGTCCGAGCTGTTGATGACGCTACTGCACATTGCCACCTCGCCGGGGCCTCCGTAACTCCCCTCCCCCGGCTGGATGGAACACAGCGTCGCCCCCAGGACGAGCCTGCCTCCTTGCTAGCGGCATACGCTCCCTCTGTCTGCTTCCTGTGCTCCTGCTGGGTCCGAGCTCGAGGATCTGAACGGCAGACGGGAGGCCGCATGACGGAAGCACCGTAAGCCGGGACGAAGCGACGGCCGTCGTCACCCGGCAGGGGACGCGGGACCACAGACGGAGGTGCCGGACAGCAGGAGACACAGCGAGAGACATTCCAGCTCAAGGACTGGCCAGGGCGTCCGCCTCCGACCAGCAGAGAGAGGTTCAAACTCAGGCCTTGCCACCAGAACCCCAGGCCTCTCCCGTTCCCCGCCAGGCGTGCTATTAATCGGGGCGGGGGGGGTGTTAATAAAAGATTTCATTTTTTACTGTGGGCAGACACTTTTGCCAAATCAAAAACGAACCAGAGAGTCTATGGCCATGGCACTCTGAACACGCCCGATCCCATCCGATCTCGGAAGCTAAGCAGGGTCAGGCCTGGCTAGTACTTGGATGGGAGACCACGTAGGAAGACCAGGTGCTGTAGGTGTAAAAAAAATAAAAATAATAATAATAAGAAGGGATTGTAAGCTGACAAGGCCCTTGCAATCTGTGAGGTGAACCAAGAATTGCTTCGCCTAAAAAAATAAATAAATAAAAATAGAAAGAAAGAAACCAGAGAAGGTAGGCATGGAGAAGCAAGAAGCAGGTGGGCATCACCTGTGTTTCGCGGGCACGTGTCCCGCCCCTGGGTTAGCCAAGGGTTTCACTTTTCCCTGGATGTTCAGAAACCTGGGAACCTAGGGAGGGGCTGGGAGAGGGGAGGGCGGGCGGAGGAAAGGGTGGTGGGCGGTGGTGGACTGGTACCAAGGTGGCTTCCGGTTGGAACCTAGGGAATGGTGAGACGGGGGACAGAGACAGAGCCTGCGGCGGGGACGCTGAGGCCCCCCCTCCGGTCCAGTCCTGCCCGGATGCCCGGAGAGCACTTCCCCCGGGCATCGTCCCGGGAAGCTGGCCCCGGGGCGCCGCGCACGTGGGCAGAGAGGCGGCTTCCTGCCTGCCCGCGGCGCTGCTTCTATCCGAGCCTCTGCAAAGCATACGCGACCGTGAGGGCCTGGCCACTCTAAACGCCTGCTTTTATTTTTATTCCCCAAACCATGCTAGTTCATCGGAGGAAAAGGTGCCACCTGGAAGAGGCAAATGTCTGGTTCACTTACAGACACGTGCACACGCACACGGGCCCCCAGGATTCCCAGCCTCGCCCCGGAATGGCCATCAACAACTGTCTGTACTTTCAACCTAACTTACATGACCCGCCGGCTTTGGACTCTTAGTTCATAGCAATCATTTTCTATATGATGGACAATTCGATGACAAATCAGCAATCCTCTAAGTCATAAAAATATCAGTTTTATAGGAGATAAAGGTCTCTGGGCTAAGATAGCATTCAGTGTGCACCAACTCTTGGAAGCGTGGGGTGCTCTAGAAAAGGACGGATGGTTCTAGAGCACGGATCCTAGGGAGGGGGCTCGGAGGCCTCGGGGCGGAGGGGCGCGAAGCCCACCTAGCCCCTGGCCTGTCTGTGGAGAGAAAAGGCCCCCCGCCTGCCGCATTCAGAATGCCCAGTGTCCTTTTCAGTGTGCCTGGGGAGGTGCTGGGGAGATGGTGCGGGTACCCGGGCCAGGCCTGTGCACCCCGCCTTCCGCTTGCTGGGGCCCCACAGCAAGTCACTATCAGGGCTCCTCTGGGTTGACAGGCAAGGACTTCCGGAGGCCCGTCACCCTCGTCTCCACTGGCAAACGTATGGATGGCGGGTCTAGTGGGGCTGAGTATGAAACTCTTTCTTGGGGTGCCTGCACCCCAGCACAGTGGCTCCTGACTGTGCTGGGTAACTGGCTCCAGGGTAAGCTCCACGGTCGGCGTGTTAATCGATCACGTCCTCACTGCACGTGTGTCCGGGCTGCGGGAGCATCTGGGCGCCAGAGCAGCACCTGGGCTTCCATAGGTAAGAACCTGGGTTATCGCCCGGGTCACCTCCCGCGCCAGCCCTCCCAGCCCTCCTCCAGCCCGGTCCCGTGCTCGGCGCCCAGGTCAGGCTCAGGGTGTCCCTAGAGTGGCCTCTGAGTTCCAGTTCCTTCCCGTGCTCCCGTGCAGGCGGAGCCAGGGCGCGCCAGGGCCCCCGTGGGGGCGGGGGGACAGGGCTTCGTCCTCTGCGGCAGCGACGCCCACGTTTGCCCGTCTACTCGAGCATCCGCTCCGCGTCCTTCCTGCCTGCCTCAGGCCAGGGGGGGGGTACACACGGGGGAGCCGAAGGGATGGCTGGGGCGCCGCGGCTCCATGCGCCACCGGGGAAGGAACCCTGCGGGAGCGGGGCGCGTGCCGCCTCTGGGGTTCGGGCCCCCAACCGCCGCGGGCCGCGCGCCCCCGCCGCGCTCCTCCGCATGTGGCGCTCTCCTCCGCCCGCTCCTCCCGCGGCGTTTCCTGCCCAGCGGGGTCCCCGCCTCGCGGCGCTCCTCCCCCTGCTGCGCTCCGCGGGCGCGGGGCTTCCCCGCAGCCGCCGGCCCCCCGCCCCCAGCAGGGCACCCCTCACCGGTGATGCTCGCACCACTGCGATGCTGCCTTCCCCTGCGGTGCGCCCCGCGTAGGCCCCCCCGCCCCGCCCTCAGCCTGCCGCTCTCCCCGCAGGCGAGGCTCCTGCACCTGCGAGGACCCCCGCGAGCGGCGCGCCCCCCGGCGCAGGGCCTCCCCGCCCGCCCGCGGCGCCCCGCCCCGCCGCAGCCCCCGCCCTGCGCGCCCGCCCCCGGCCGCGGATTGGCGCGCGCCGCGCGGGCGGGGCCGGCGGGTCCGAGCGGCGGCGACGCGGGCGGGGCGCACTGGCTGCCGAGCACCCTGCTGAGAGCGGTCTCCGGCCTGCTCGCCATGGACCGAGATAATGTGTCCGCGACCCCCAAGGCCTCCTTGCGACGGTTCCTGGAGCACCTCTCTGGGGCCGGCAAAGCCATCGGCGTGCTGACCAGCGGCGGCGATGCCCAAGGTGCGCGGCCGCCCTCCGGGGCTGGGGCGGAAGGGAGCGCCGGGGAGGAGGGACGGGGCACCGGCGAGAGCGCATGAGGGGCCCGAGGCGAGCGAGGGGTGCCGGCGCGAAGAGAGGGGTGCGGGAGCAGCCGCGGCGCCCGCGGACCGCGAGGGGACCTTCCGCGGACGCAGCGGGCGTGCAGCCCGGAGTCACGCCGCGGGCGGGTGGGAGGGGTCTGGCCGCCGGGTCCTTTTCCAGGAAGATTGATTAATTTTCCACCTCCACGTTTATTTTTTTAATTTTTTTTTTTAAAAATTGAGACTGGCGGTGGGGTCGCCTGGGCCGCCCTCCTAGGTCACTAGGAGGGTTGGGGCCGGGGCGCGGGATGGGGCCGGGCGCCCTCCGGCGCAGGGTCCGGCGCGGCCGCCGCCGATGCCACGCCCCTCCCCCCGCCCAACGTCGTGGAGGCAACGGCCGCGGCCCCGCAGCGCCCCGAGCACGCACGCTGCCCACGCGGCGCGGGCGGGGTCGGGGCGCGCGGGGTTCCACGCCGGCGGGAGCCCGGCCCTGCCCCTCGTTTCCGCTGGCAGATTTTAAAATAAGGCTTTCCGTCGCCCTCATCTCTTGGCCCCTTCCGGCTCGGAACCAAACCGAAAACTACAATGAGTCGCGAGGCCTCCCCGCCAGGCGCCCTATATGGGGAAGAGCAGCAGGAAGCGGGGCCCCCCGGGAAGCCACCGGCTCCCGGCGCGGACTCCGGGCTCCCCACTCCCAACGCGGAGGCGGATTTCGGGGAGATGGGACCCGAGGCCCGAGGACGCACCAAGAGAATGTTTCAATTAAGTGGGGGCGGGGCGACCCAGCCACGCCCGGGCCGGCGCGCTGGGCGCACGTGAGGGTGCGGGGGTCCCGGGCGCCGGGTTTTCCCGAGGCGAGCCAGGCCCTGCGCGGCGCTTTCCGGGCGAACGCGTGCGCCCTTGGGCCCTGGGGCTCCCGGGCTGGAGACGCGTCCCCGCGCTCGCGTTCCGTCTTTATGGTCCCCACTCCCCCGCCGCCGGAGAAGTTAAAAGGCCCCGACGCCTCTTTTTCACCTATTTCGGGACCACACACGGTGGAGGGATGCTTGGGTGCTGCGCCCGGCGCGCTCTCCAGCGCCCCCCCTGCGGGGTGACCTTCCCTTTGCCCTTGAGCGGGGCGGGATGGGCGCGGCAGGTTGGGGCGCTGTGACCGCCGCCCCGCCCGCGGCGCGCGCCTACGTGATGCTGAGCCCGTCGCCCGTCGCTGCCCTTACGCCCTTGACCCTGAGCACCTGGCGCGCGGCTCGGTGCCCGGGCGCTCGGGAGCGCGGATCGCCCGCGAGACCCTCCCCGGCCCATCGGCCTATCGAAGGCAGCGATCGCGCCGCGCCGGCCTCTGCGCCGGAGGGACGCGGGGCTGCCCTGATTCGGAATTCTAATGAAGTGACTCAGGGTGCAAACATTTCAGGGAAAGAAAATATGAGTAGCGGAGGCCAGGACTGGGGAGATGACAGAGTGAAGCAGACGACAGCGCCCAGGTCACTTAAGGGAACACTGGGAGGTGCGCCCGGTGGAGCGGCCGTGGGGCCCAGGGTGGCTTTCCTGTCAAAGGCTTCAAGAGCAGCGCGCGCCTGGCCACGCTGCGGTGATGAGGAAGCTCCGTGACCGGCCCACCCCCGCCTCTGAAGGAAAGGGGAGCCTGGTCTTAAGCCTCCAGGCTTCAAGGTCAGAGTTTCAAGGTTATTTTACAATTAAGGTTCTATGTCTGCTAAAAAAAAAAAAAACGATGGACTGTTCTTTTGAATTCTTGTCCAAAAGTTTGCTTGACCACCTGCAGCCACTCAGAGAACGTGCAGCAGGCAGAATCAGCCTCCTCCGTTACTCATCTCGGCCCTGCCGCTCGTGAGCCGATCCGGAGACGGAGGTCCTCGCCTCTTCTCCGTGGGAAAGGGCGCTCTGAGAGTCAACACTGTCCGGGCGGACGCTTGCTGGGTGCGCGGCCCGTCAGGTTAATGGGAGGTGGCAGTTGTCGCCTCCGCGGGATCTTCTCATTTGATGGCCTCATGCCCCCTGCTGGGTGGTCAGGGCTGTCGTCCACTCCTGACGGCTCAGCACGGCCGGGCGCCTGGGCGTGTCCCCCCGGCAGGGCCGAGGCTGCTGACCGTCTTCTGCTCGGACTGCACGCAGCACGCCAGACCTGCTCTGAGGTCACCGCATGCCTGTCTGAGCGTGCGATGCATTTCTTCCAGAAGGCGCACCCTGAGGTGTGCTCGCAGGGTCCGGCCACGGCAGCAGCAGACGCACAGCCCCTCAGGGTGGGCTGTCTGTTGCCCTCCATCCTTTCCCCATTTTATCGCGATTCTGAATTACCTCGGGCCAGCTCTCCCCCGAGGTGGGAGTGTTTCACTCACAGCTGCACATCAGGGCGAGGATCTTCCCATCTTCACTTCCCGGGACTTACGCCATCGGCCGTGAAACTACGGTCAAGTTCCAAGCCCAGGTGACGGTGGCTGCCTGCACCTGCCCATGTTCTGTGCGGGGCCCGCTGGCGTGCTCCCAGACACGTGTGTCTTCAGTTCGGAGGTGAGGACAAAGACCCCAGTGAGACGCGGGACTTAGCTGAGGCTCCGCAGCTCACGGGGGCCGTACAAGAGCCCCATCCAGATGCCGCAGTGGGCCGTGGCCCCGAGGGGCCCTTCTCAGGCGAGGCTGAGCGGTCTGCTCAGTGCCCCGGGTCGTGCAGAGCCCAACTTGCTCAAAATCGAACAATTTTTACAGCGCTTTGTTAGTGGAACAGAAAATGCTTTTTTTACATTCCTAGCAATCACTTCAAAATACAAAAACCACTTTAAAACACAGTGGCTGAATTTAGTGACATGACACTGGATCCCATCATGACAAAAGGCTTGTTTCTCCCATGGAATTTATGTTGTGTATGTATTTTAAAAAAATACATACTCTCCCAGCTGTATGCGGACAGCCCTAGCCACGCCCATTAAAGGAAAAGTGTTTCCAAGGCTGTTTTTCTCATTCTCCGGGCTCCGTCTGTTGTCACAAGGAGGCTGCAGATTTAAACTGGTTTTCACTTTAACCTAAAGTAAGTGCCGCATTGCCAAAGGGACAGACTTACTCATGACTCAGTGGCCACCCTCCAGCGAGATTGTGCCACACACCGGGACGATTGTGCCATCCTGGGAGACACCAGCCGTGTTCCAGAACTTTGCGCCCCCGGCCCAGGGCCCGGAGGCGGGAGGCGGGAGTGGTTCCCCCGTGAGTTTCTGCCGCGGGCACGGGGCGTGGCCCCTGTGGCCACCTCACCGAGGAGTGTGGACCACTCGACTGCCATGGGGGGGCGGGGTTCTGGTCGTCCACTGATGGAGTCATGTGGATGTGGTACACGCCACCGAGCCTCAAGCACCTTTTCGATCTGCCGCGTCCGGGAATGAGACCACCTGAGATTAGAACTTTAAAGCCAGACCCAGAATTGTGAGGGCCAGTGGCCGGAGCCCGGGCGCCAGGCCGGTCCTGCGCTGACCGTGTCTCCCCTGGGCCCTGCCTGTGTGGGCTCCTTCGGCGTCCGCCCCAGGCTCTGCCGGCTTTGAGGCCCAGGTAGACGCGAAGGGCGACAGAATGGAGGGCGTCTCGCCTCGCAGGGACCCGGGCCCCCCTGCCCTACTGCTCATGCGGTCTCCTCCCTGGACAGTGTGACGGTTTAGGGACACTCCTGGGTGTAGGAGGCCGTGTGTCAGGGTGACGGTGTTAGCCCGGTGTGCCCGTGGGAAGTCTGTGCAGGCGTTCAGGTATCTGCAAATGCGACCTTCCTCAGGCGACCCTTAGGAGCTAAACATCTTGTCATCTTTCCAAAGAATGAGAAAAAGAGGGGTTTCCCCTTTGGTCACAGTAAAGCCGGAAGCTTTGATGTGGAACCCAGACCTCTCGTCGGGGGGGGGGGGGCAGGCGGTGCCCGTCTGCCAGGCGGCCCGGCGCAGCCACCGTCGGGAGCAGCGCCGTGCTGCAGGCGGACCCCGGAACACCCAGTCGTCCGCCCGCTACGGCCGTGACTGCGCTCGCTCGACAGCTGTCTTCGGGTGGAGGGCAGGCGCTGGCTGCATGTTAGGACAGCAGGAGTCGCGGCCAGTTACCGTCCTGGGCGGCCGCGTCTCTGTCGCTGCCGAGTCGCCAGCAGGCGCCTGCCCCCCACCATGCGCTGGGCGTGTGGGGGTCACAGTCACCGAGCTTGTGGGGAGGGACAGGCGGCGAGCCCCGGGGAGTGCTGGTCTCGGTTCCCTCTCCACCAGGGCACGGGGCAGCCCCTGAGTTCGTCATTTGTGAAATGAAGGAAGTGAAACCATCCTACTCCATCTCCCCCTGCCCTCCGACCTCTCCGGGCCTCAGGCCACGGGGGCGCGAGGAGGGCAGGACCCTGCGCCGGGCCCCTCCTGGCCCTGCCGCCCGCGGGCTCACAGTGTCCGCCGTCCCTGTCCTGACCCACACCCCCCTCCACCCCAGGCCTTGCTGAGGCGCGACTGATCTTGAAGGCCGAGAGCAGGCCTGAAGGCCCACCCGTGCTGCTGGGCCTCGTCCGGACCCTCCGGCACTTTGCCGGGTGGCGCCCTGGCCGTGAGGAAGACTTTGAGGGGGTTGCAACCTAGGACCCTGTCTGAGAAAGGCGGGTGTAAGTGACCTGCTCCGAAGTATCCCCTCCCAGGTGCGGGGTGGCCGTGTGGCCTGCCTCATGCTCCGGCTGTTCAATGTCACAGCTCCCTGTCCCTCACACAGCGGGGCCTCCTGGCGAAGGCGGGTCGAGGCCCCTTCTCTTGGGGAGCGTCACCGTCCACCCTGGGTGGGATGGCCTGGGGAAGGAAGCCACCTGGGAGCCCAGGGCAGCCCCGGCAGGGAGCGAGCAGAGAGGCCAGGACCAGGCGAGGCCACAGAGGCGGGGTTCCGGGAGGAGCTGGCAGGAGGACTTTGCTTTCACCTGTGACACCGGGAAGCCACCTGGAGGCGTGGGCTGCCTCTGACAAGGCTGGTTTTATGGAGGGAGAAGGGGAAGGCCTGAGAGGCCAGGTTCAGGGTCCCTGGGCAGCTGAGGAGTAGGATCTGGAAGGTGTCAGGGTGGAGCTGGGCGCCCGCAGGACCCAGGGGCGGGGCGGGCTGTGTGAATGTGGGGGGGTCTGACCTCTGGTGGGGCCCTCCAAGCAGCAGGAGGAAAGGCCAGTGTGGAGTGAGCTGGGTGCGGCAGGTGGGTTGGGCAAAGGACATTCCTCACAGTGGAGCTTATCCCAGTGACTGAGGGGAGACCCAGGGAGGGGAAATGGGCCACGTCCGGCAGCAGGGATAGGTGTTCGCGCCCCTCGGGGCCCCTCGCATGGCGAGCGTCCTGCAGGGCACAGGCGGTGAGGACCGGGTCCCAGCCTGGGCGCTGTGCAGCCCGGTGGGGCCTGCGGCCGAGGCGGTAAGCTGCCTGGTCACCACATTAAAAAAAAAAAGAAAAATGAGGAAGAAGTGGGTGAAATTAATTGTAACTGTGTGTTTCATTCAACCCAATATTCCAGTTCGTCTTGACTATAAAGCGTGTTAAGGCATTCCGCTGTTTTTCCCACGCCGGGCCTCTGCGTCCAGCGCGGCTCGTGGCGGCCGCCGTCCCGGTGACAGGGTGCTGCTCTGGCACGGTGCTGCCCCGGTCAGAGGTCACTGGGGGAGTGACGGGCCGTGGCCTCACGCGTGTGGTGGCGGCCGGGACGTGGCGCGTGGCCAGCAGGGACTGCGGTTTTCCAGATGTCTACTTGGCTGGCCTCTGTCGCCTTCCTCCAGCCTCCCTCAAAGAGCGCCTGTGCAGCACCCAGGGCCAGCTCCTGACGGACGGATGGGCGGACGGACGGGCGGACGGTTGCGGCCCCGCTCCGCACCCCCGCCCTCCCGTCCCCGCACCCTGCCCTGCATCTTGTCCTTCCCCCGACTTCGCCCGCCCCCGGAGTCACGTGTACGTGTGTCGTGTTGTTATTCGCTGGCTGGGATGAGCCCCCAGGGCCAGGCACCCCCGATTTCTCAGTGCAGTGGCCCAAGGGCTCGGCAATGACACCCATGCGTGTGCATTGGATGGATGGATGGACGGATGGACGGATGGATGGACGGATGAATAGACGGATGGATGGATGGATGGATGGACGGACGGACGGATGGATGGATGGACGGACGGACGGATGGAAGGATGGACGGACGGACGGATGGATGGACGGACAGATAAATGGATGGATTTTTGGATGGATGGACGGACGGACGGACAGATGGACAGATGGATGGACGGATGAATAGACGGATGGATGGATGGACGGACGGATGGACAAACGGATGGATAGACGGACGGACGGACGGACGAACGGATGGATGGACGGATGGATGGACGAATGGATGGATGGACGGATGGATGGATGGGCGGATGGACGGACGGATGGATGGATGGACGGATGGATGGACGAATGGATGGATGGGTGGATGGACGGACGGATGGACAAACGGATGGATAGACGGATGGATGGACGGACGAACGGATGGATGGACGAACGGATGGATGGACGGATGGATGGATGGACGGATGGATGGACGGACGGATGGATGGATGGACGGATGGATGGACGAATGGATGGATGGGAGGATGGACGGACGGATGGACGGACAGATGGATAGAGGGATGGAAATCCCCTTAAAGGTTTTTCTCAAGATTCTCGCTGACTTTGAACACGAGACCTGCAGTTTGGGCCGTGCGTGGGGCGGGGACGCTCCCCCTGGTAACTTTGATTCGCGGGGCGCCAGCACCCTGACACAGCCCTCCTTAGGGGTTTTTCCTCCCCGCCCATTCCTGAATTATCCGAAGGGGACGCTTCGCCGAGAACGTCAGTGGCGCGTGCGCGTTGGGGGGCGTTCAAGTTCGCTTTCTCACGCTCCCCATCTTTGCTTTGGCACAAAGATGGACATGACGGGAATTCAGGGGGAAGCTGGGAGGGGAGCTGAGCAGCCCGACTTTGTTTTTCGAAAAGGAGTTTAAATGTTGAGATTGGGGGTGGGGTGGGGAGGGTGGGGGTGGGGCGGGGGGGCGGTTCTGAGCGCTGAGCTGCGGGCAGGGAGTGAGGGCAGGGAGTGAGGCTCGCGGCTGCCAAGGGCTCTGTCAGGTTTGTCACACTCCAGCTCACATAGGAAATAAAAGGACAGACCCCAGTTATTTGATTAGAATCAGGGTATTTCTTGTTTCTTACAAATTAGGACAAGTATAAATATTATCAGAGCAGAATCTCAGGAAGCATTTGGAAACTGGAGGTTCGGCTCACTCCCCCACTTAAAGGAAGACATTATCTCAGTGACTAGCTTAAGTGCATGACATGACGTTGTAGCAAAAAGCTGTTAACGTGTAACCTCAAGAAGACAACTTAACAATGTATCTGGGGTGATTACCACACTCTGCCCACTCTGCTCCTTCCCAGTTCCTCCAAGGTTTGTTTACTTTTGCATTCATGTCCCCTGAGGAGGCCCTGGGTTTTTGCGAAAGGTACAGTGGTTGCTTTCCAAGGACTGCAATTTTTAATTGGCAGCAGGATTACATTTTCCTGTGGAAATAAGTACAAAAGTTGTTTTATCTCGCAGGTCTGGCTACTAAAAGCAAAACGAATAGTCTAAGCTTTACCAAAAACAGCCCAAACAGCCCTGCATTCCCTACGACAGCGCCCCCCCCCCCCAGGCTGTGAGCCCCGTCACCTGCAGGAGGCCACTGCTGGCCATCAGCCTTTTCTCTGCTCCTTGGGCTTTGTTCTCCGGGGTCCCTCCCTCGGAAGGCGGCCAGGGCCAGCCCCCAGCCCGCAGCAGCAGCGGTTGGTCCCAGCTGTGTGCTGGCTTCAGAGGGAGGAGCCCTGACCCACAGGCAGGCCCACCCCAACAACCAAGCGGGGGCGAGGAGCCGCAGGCGTCATTTTCTCAAAGCCCCCCCCCCCCCCCGGGGCTCCAGCCGCCCAGACTCGCCAGAAGGAATTGGGACGCTCTGACAGTAATGCAAAACTGAGGCCGGGGCTTAGCTGCGGCGTTGCCGTCCTCTGACTGGCCCTCTCGGCCATCAGTCTGTCGGCCTGGACCCCGGGTGCTGGGGGACCCGGCCGTCTGGCGCTTGCTGTGAGCACAAGGCCCCGTGCCCAATTAGGGCGCCTCGGCCCCAGCTGGGGGGGAAGCCAGCTGCCTTCACTGACTTACTGGAACCATCAAGCCCATGAAGCCTGCGGCCGGCCGCAGGGCTCAGAGGAGACTCGCCTCGCGGGAGGCTGGGGGCCGCTGCAGACTGGGGGTGACAGGCCACTTCCCAGGTGGTACGGCGTCACCTCAGGAGGCGGGACGGGACTGAGGCCGAGGGGCTGGTGTGAAGGTGAGCAGACCCCCGGGCCAGGCGGGAGTCGGGGCGTTTACTCCCCAGGGGTCTGCTGGGGGCCCCTCAGCAGCACGTCCCGCTTGTCACACTGTCACTGCTGCTGCCATTGCTCCCTTTACTAAACTCTCCCACGTGTTTATCCTGCCTCTGTGAAGGCCCCCCGGGGACGAGGGCGGCGGGGGGGGAGGGGGGCATCAGGCGTGCCCCCCTCCCTCTCCAAGGCCTGAGTGCGCCTCAGCGCTGGTGGTTAACTTACCAGAATCGAGTCACGGGGAGGAATGGGGGGTGGGGGCTCTGGTTTACCTGTTCTGACTGGGAGATGTGGCGTCAGCCGCCGAGCGCAAACATGCACAGGTGTGAGCAGGAGGGAGGGGCCGGCTGTGCCCGCCAGGTGGCCGGGAGCCCTGAGCGCCAGGATGCCTCCCCGGGGTGCAGAGAGGGCGTTGGTGCTGGGGGCGCTGGGGGTCAGGCTACGTAGGGGGAGCCTGAGGTTCAAGGCCTATGTCCAGGTGGGCCCAGCAGGTGTGGGGAGGCCCCAAGGTGCAGGACACTCCCTGGGGAGTCTGGTCCTGCGTGCCCAGGCCCTGGGGACTCGGGAGGGATGTGGGTATGCTCACGCTACCGCGAAAGAACATCAGAGCCGACACAGACGAGCATCCCAGAAAAGTGCGGAGGCGCAGACGGCTCGGGGGCAGCTCAGCGGCGTCACCCTGTCTTCCGCGCCCTTGTCCTCCGCGGGGCTCGTGCCCCGTCTCCCTGGGGGCGGTGGGCCTGGGAAGAAGCACGCGGGGCACCTTCTGCCTGATCTGTAATTGTCGTTTTAAGACCTCATTTTTAGGGCAGTTTTAGGTTCACAGCCAGGTTGAGGGGAAGGCGCAGGCATGCCTCACGCACCGCCGTCCCCCCACGCACGGCTGCCCGTCACCCCCCCCTTGGCACCTCCGTCATGCGTGAATGGACACCCGTCCATAGTGACGTCAGGGCCACCCTCGGCGTCGTCCCTTCTGAGGGTTTGGACAAATGCATCATGACACGTACCCGTCATGTGTCACACAGAGTGGCCTCTCTGCCCGAACACCCCCCACCCCGTAACCCCTGGCAACCACCATCTGTGTACTGTGCCCAGGGTTTTGCCTTGTTCGGGTTCTGAGATTGTTTTCGACCAAGAGAAAAGCACAGTACAGTGACAAACAGAAGAGGAGAAGCTGTTCTCACCCTTCCGGCCGCAGCGAGGAGTTGGGAGGGAGTCGGGACTTGGGGAGAGGCAGGGGGGATGCCAGCTCCGCGGGCAGGAGCCGCCGAGGGGGTCAGCGGCGCCCAGCTTGAGGGGCAGAGAAGAAGGCCTTGCTGCCGGCGGGCGGGGAGGGGGCGCCGAGGGCGGGACGAGTGAGCTCGAGCTTGTGGACGGACGAGGGGCGGCCACCAGTGCAGGAGTCGTTTGTCTAACTTCATGTGACGAACTGGGTTTGGACGTGACGTCGCGGCTCTACCAGACACATGCAAACGTGCACACGGACGTGGGTGTGAGGGAGAGATCAAACCCGGTTTACTTCCAAGCTTTTCCAGCTCCGTGAATAGTGTCGCCTTTCAAAATTGTCGCCTTTCGAGGCAGGCCCAAGCGGGGCACGAGCTGCTGCTTGTTCTCCCCGAGTCCTCCGGGAAGGTGTGGGACCCCGCCCGGCTTTATCTTGGTCACATATTACTGAGAGTGTTTGGGTTTAATTTAACTTTTCTTTTTGTAAAATCGCATCCCTTTTTTTCGTATTTAAGGTCATTGACTCATTTCTTTTTTTCACGCTGGTCTCCGGCGACAAAATTATTTTTCACCTTCTCAGATCACTGACCCATGCATGGTCCTTTGAACTTGGCTGACTGCAGATGAACCTCTGCCCTCCGCTGGAGGGCTGTCACCTGCAAACCAGGGGCAGTGGAACCTGTGGCAGGGTGACGAGAACTCGGGTCCACTGTTCCCCAAGGTGTGGGTCCCAGGTGACCAACCTGGCGCCCGCCCTGCACTTTCTCTCCATGGGTGCTGGTCCGGGGCGTCAGGGGCGCACGGGGCACGCCCGGTGGCTGTCAGAGGAGCCCTTGGCGGGGACGCAGCCCCCTTGGCCAGTGGCCGCCTACTCGCCGCACTCACGGCCCTGCTGTCCTTCCTTGCAGGCATGAACGCCGCGGTACGCGCCGTCGTGCGCATGGGGATCTACGTGGGCGCCAAGGTGTACTTCATCTACGAGGTGAGTGGCGTGTGGGGCCCTGCCGAGGGTGGGCGGTGACAGCATGCTCGGGCGGCTGCAGGGCAGCCTAGGTCCTGGGAGAGCCCGGTGAGGTGTGCCCCCTGGTCCCGGCGCGCCCCGCGAGATTTGTCCCGGCAGGGGGTGGGGGAGGGCGGCTGGGGCGCAAGATGCAGCATCGGTCCGCGGGGCTGCCCACTGCGCGCCAGGTGTGTTTGCAGCTTTCAAGTCTGATGGATTCACTGGAAATGGGGCCGGCTCTGAATAAACGATAAGAGGAGTGGGGAAAAGCAGCCATTTGGAGCGCGGACAGCCTCCCTAGCACCTGTTCACGCGCTCACTTCCCAGCGAGGAGCCCAGAACCCTGGGGCAGCCCAGGCCCCTTTGCTCCCGCCTCGCAGGTCCTGGCGGCTCAGAGTGAGCTGTGGGGGTTACTTCAAAGCTAGGAGGAAAAACAGTGTTTCGCTTTTAAGTTTGTAAACATAAAGCTTTAAAAGATACTTTTTAGATGGCTCGCTTGCTTCAAGGTCACTGTTAGTATTTTATTCTGATTCCTCCCAGTATGATTTGTATACATAGTACACACATCTCACACTGGAGGGCACGGGCGCGCTATTGAAATTGCAGCAAATGTTTTGTGTAGCGCGTTTCTACCTGTGTCCCGTGGTTTTCTGTGTGCTACCTGCGTTGTGCAGCCATGGGTTTAAAAGAGGAGAAGCTGTGATATTTCGTTAAACTGATGTCTCGTCCTTTGGCCTTTTATTTACGGGGTCATTCCATCCCCAGCCACCGGGCCACTTGGGTCACTCCCTGTTTTCCATCTTTTGTAGCACAGAAGACCGTGCTGACAGGGGAGGTTCTCCTATGCTTTGTGTCGATACGGGGACCCCAGCATGTGGCAGTGACAGTCAGAAGAGGTGGCCCTTTTTAATAAGGGGTCTCTGCGTGTCTTGCCAACATGACTTCCAGCCCACCCCACCCCCGTGCTGTGCCCAGAAGAGCCGCACACCCACTGGCTCTGGGTGTCTCCCCTCCACCCACATGCCAGGGCTTGCCCCGGTTCTAGGCTGTTTGCCGAAGTCCTTCTCTTCTGTGGCGTGGCTGCTCGTGGCCTTGGCTCATTGGTCCCAGTAACCGTGTTTACCGTTTGCGGGAAGGGTGCGTTTCAGTTCGGTGGGTTTGGGGCGGCCCCTCTCTGCTTCGGGTGACGTCAGTGCTGCTGGCCCAGTCGCCGCCCCCCTGGGCTGCTGTTCTGTCCTTTCCCACTCGCATGTCTGTAGGTCCAGTTTGCCCTTGGGCCCGCCGCTGTGCCCTGCTCACTGACGTGGAGCGAGCACGCTCCCCGCTTCCCCTGTTGCTTCTCCCCTCCCTTGGATGCTTTTGCACACAGTTTTCCCTGCTCCCGCCGAAGAGCATGCACGCGTGCACACGGCCCAGCGCCCACCGGAGAGCAAGCAAGCGCCCGCTGGAGAGCACGCATGCGCGCACACGGCCCTGCGCCCGCCGGAGAGCACGCATGCGCGCACACGGCCCTGGGCCCCGACGGAGAGCACGCACGCACGCACGCACGCACGCACACACGCACACACGCACACACACACACACACACACGGCCTCCCCGCCCCTCACCGTGCTGCTTGAAGTGCGTGTTTGAGAGAGCGTTGCATTCTGCCTTACAGCTTGAGACACCGCGCCTCGCCTGATGACCGTTCCTGAGGTGTGACGTGATTTTAAAAAATTGGTTGCGGGTTGGAGCACCCTCAGGCCGGGTTCTTCCCATGTAAGGAACAGAACGTCTCAACTTCTGCGAAGTGGGACCCACTTAGACTCCTGGTGTCTATCACCGCCCCCCCCCCCCCCACACACACAAAGACACACGCACCTCCTGTGGCGCTGGCTGTGCTGCAGCCTTAGCCAGCCGACGGCCCCTCCCTGCAGGGGCGCTGGCTTTCACCATAACCGCGGTGCGGGGAGGGAGGGAAGGAAGTCCTCTCGGTGATTGCGTAGTCAGAGGAACCTTCTCCATGCCCCTGCTTGTCACGGGCAGGGCTGGGGAGGGCACGCCCGTCCCGTGTCAGACGCGTGAGGGGCTGTGTGTCAGCACCGGGGATGTGAGTGTCAGGGACCTGTTCCGTCATGTGGGGTGGTTCTGTGGCCTCGTGGGTGGGCCAGGGTGCTGCTCGGCATCCCTCAGAGCACAGGACGACCCCAGCCAGGAGCTACCCGGCCCCCAGTGTCAATAGGGCTGAGGTCCAGAAGGCTGCACTAAGCCAAGTGCCGAATCTGTACTTGGAGAAAAGGGCAGTGGCCTCGGGGAAGGGGGGTACCTGGGGGCTGGGGGCGCCTGTCCCGCTCTGGGGTTGAAACTGACACGGTGACTGGTCAACGTGAACTCCTCAGATTTAAGACTTTTGTTGTATATGTTTTTTAATTTAAATTTTTTTTCCCATTACCGTCGACATGCAGTATTACTTTACGTGGGTTTCAGGTGACCGGCACAACCGTTAGACGTTGATGTGATTTACAGAGTGATGCCCGGGTTAGTCTCGCACCCACCTGGGACTAGTCATCGCAGTGCTGCGGGCCGTATTGCTGCGCCGTGCGTCACAGCCCCGTGGCTGGGCCCGCCGCCGTGCGCCTCTTCATCCCCTCTTTCTCACCCAGTCCTCCACCCCTTCCCGCCTGGCAGCCGTCAGTTCCCTGCCTGCGAGTCTGTTTCTATTTTATTTGCACATGTACTTTTCTTAGGTTCCACCTATAAGCAAGATCGCGTGGTGTTTGGGTCTAGGTGTCTGACTTATTTCACTCAGCATAATACCTTCTAGGTCCACCATATTGTCACAAATGGTTCTTTAAAAGATTTTTTTTTTTATTTTTCATGGCTGTGTATTTCATATATATGTATATGTGTGTGTGTGTACACACACATCACATCTTTATCCGTTTGTCTGTTGATGGACGCATGTGTGACTTTCATATCTGGGCTATTGAAAATAATGAAGCAATGAACTTAAGGGTGACTATAGCTTTTGGAATTATCGTTTTTTTGTTTTCTTCAGATAAATACCCAGATGTGGGATTGCTGGGTCATATGCTGGTTCTATTTTTAATTTTTTGAGGAACCTCCATACTGTTTTCCATCATGGCTGCACCAGTTTACAATCCGAACAGTGCCCGAGGGTTTGTTGATTTATTGATGGTGGCCTTTGCGACAGGTGTGAGGTGATGTCTCCTTGTGGTTTGCATTTCCCTGATGGTTGTGATGTTGAGCATCTTTTTATACGTCCGTTGGCCTTCTGTATGTCCTCTTTGGAGAAATGTCTAAGTATGAGTTCCTTATATAGTTTGGGTATTAACCCCTTATCGGCTATGCCATTCGTGAACATCTTCTCCCATTCCGTGGGTTTTTCATTTTGTTGATGGTTTTCTTTGCTGTGAAAAACCTTTTTAGTTCGATGAAGTCTCTTTTGCTTCTTTTTTCTTCTGTTCCCCTGGCCCAAGGGAACACATCCAAAAAGGTATTGCTAAGACCGATGTCAAAGGATTTGCGGCCTAGGTTTTATCCAGGGAGTTTTATGGTTTCGGGTCCTGCATTTAAGTCTTTAATCCATTCTGCGTTCTCGTACGTGGTGTATGAAAGTGGTCTAGTTTAATTCTTTTGCGTGGATCCAGTTCTCCGACACCACTCGCTGAAGAAACTGTCCTTACCCGATTGGATGTTCACGCCTCCTTTGTCACAGACGAATAGACCTTGTCTGTGTGAGACGCGGGCTTATTTCTGGGCTCTCCGTCCTGCTCCACTGATCTATGTGTCTGTTTTTATGCCAGTGCCGTGCTGTTTTGATTACTACAGCCTTGTAGCATAGTTTGACATCAGGGTGCATGATACCGCTAATTCTATTCTTTCTCGAAATTGCTTTGGCTGTTTGGGTCTTTTGTGGTTCCATATACACTTTATGACTATTTGTTCTAGTTCTGTGAACAATGCCCTTGGTGTTTTGATGGGGGTCGCATCGAATCTGTAGGTCGCTCTGGGCATTATGGACATTTTGCTGGTGTTGCTCCTTCCTGCCCACGGGCACCGGACATGCCTCCACCTTCAGTTTCTTTCTGCAGTGTCTGCGTAGTTTTCTGAGCACAGGTCTTTTACCTGCTTGAGCATATCTATTCCTAGGTATCTTATTTTTGACGTAAACATAAATGGGATTGTTTTCTTAATTTCTCTTTCTGCAGTTTGCTATTGGGATCCAAAAACACAAATAACTTCTTAATATTAATTTTGCGTCTTGCTAATTTACTGCATTCATTTATCAGTTCCAACAGTTTTTTTTTTTTTTTTAGTGGATTCTTTAGGGTTCATGACATGTAATATGTTATCTGCAAATAATGATAGTTTTACTTCTTTTTAAATTCAGATGCCTTTTTATTTCTTGTATGACGGCTGTAAGTGCGGCTTCCACTACTGTGTTGGATCAGCATGTTGAAAATGAACATCCTTGTTACCGATCTTAAAGACAAAGCTGTCAGCTTTTCACCAATGAGTACGTTAGCTGTGGGCTTGACATATGTGGCCTTTATTGTGTCGACATAGCTTTCCTCTGTTCCCACTTTGCTGAGAGTTTCTACCAAGAATGGATGTTGAATTTTCTCAAATGCTTATCCTGGATCTATTGATATGATCATATGATTTTTATCCTTCACTTTGTTTATGTGGTGTATAAAATTAATTGACTTTCAGATTCTGAATCAACCTTGCATTCCAGGAATAAATCCCTCTTGATCATGGGGTATGATCTTTCGAATGTATTGCTGAATTCAGTTTGCTAATATTTGTCGAGATTTTTCTCCCTGTGTTCATCAGGGATATTGGCCTATAATTTTCTTTTTTGTGTGTCTGTTTTTGGTATCAAAGTGATGCTGGCCTTATAAAATGAGTTTGGGCCTTCCATCCTCTTCAGTTTTTGGGAATAGTTTGAGAAATTGTTAATGCTTCTTTGAATATTGGTAAAATCCACTTGTGACACCCTCTGGTTCAGGACTTTAGTTTGCTGGGAGTTTTCGATTACTGTTTCAATTTTGTTAGTAATTATCAGTCTGTTCAGATTTTCCGTTTGTTCCTGATTCACCCTTAGAAGAGTGTATGTTTCTGGATATTTATCCATGTCTTCCAGGTGGCCCAATTTGTTGCTATGAAATTGCTTACAGTATTTCCTGATAATCCTTTGTATTGTCGTGGTGTCTGTTGTCACTTCTGGGTTGTTTCTGGTTTTATTTGGGCCCTCACTCTCAGGTGTGTTTGACTAAACCTTTATCAGTTTTGTTGATCTTTTCAAAGAACCAGCTCTTTCTTTAATTAATCTTTTCTATTTTTTTTTTTGACTATTTCATTTCCGCTCTAATCTTTATTATTTCCCCTTTTCTACTCACATTGGGCTTTGTTCTTCTTCCAGTCCCTTTAGGTTTAGGGTTAGATTGTTTATTTGAGATTTTTCTTGTATCTTGAGGTTGGCCTGCATTGCTATGAATTTCCCCCTAAGAACTGCTTTGGCTGTGTTCCATATTTTGGGGTCACTGTATTTTCATTTTCATTTGTCTCAAGGGATCTTTCAGTTTCTTCCTCGATCTCATTGTTTATCCATTCATTATTTAGGAGCATGTTGTTTGTTGTTTGGCTTCCACGTATTTGTGTGTTTTTCAGTTTTTTTTTCTTGTATTGATTTCTAGTTTTATACCACTGTGGTCGGAGAAGGTGCTTAATATGATTTCAGTCTTCTTAAATTTATTGAGACCTGTTTTGTGGCCTAACCTGTAGTCTATCTTGGAAAATATTCCGTGTGTACGTGAGAAGAATGTGTAGTCTGCTGCTTTGGGATGAAATCTCCTAAAAATATTAAGCCCATCTGGTCTAATGGGTCATTTAAGGCCACTGTTCCCTTGTTGATTTTCCGTCTGGAAGAGCTGCCCGTTGGTGTCGATGGCTGATAAACTCCCCTAAAAAGAGTCTGTCACTGCCCGTCTCTCCCTTTATGTCCATCATCAGCATTCGGTTTATACAGCGAGGTGCTTCTTCACGGGGTATGCAGATGTTTACAAGGGGCATGTGCTCCTTTGTCTCTTAACGTGGTCTTCGTTTATAGTCTGTTTTGTCTGATACAAGAATTGCCGCACCAGCTTTTTCGTCATTTTTACTTTCATGAAATGCCTTTTCCTGCCCCTTTCAGTCTCCGCGCGTCTTTCGATCTGCAGCGGGTCTCCGGTGGGCAGGCGCGCGTGGGCGGCGCTTCGTATTTTTGTCCCTCAGCCGCCCCGTGTCGTAATCGGAGCGTTTAGTCCCTTTACAGTCACAGGGGTCACCGCCGTGTCGCCGTCCCTGACCGCGGCGCCCCCCGCGGCCCTCGGATCCCCGCCCGGCGCCGCCCGGCTCGCTGGCTCTGGCCGCGGGCGTGTTGGCCGGGCCGGCCGCGTGCTCCCCGGGGCCGCTGCGTCCGCCGCAGGCTTTCGCGTGGCTGCTCGGAGCGCCAGCTCCAGCGCGCCGTAAACGCACTACGGCTTTGCTCACCCCGCCCACGTGCGTTTCCGTCATTATTTTTTACTTCGCGCGTGTGTGAGTGTGAATTGCCTTTGACAGCCTTAGATCTGGAGGAAAAAGGGACGAGCCTGTGGACAGAGGCATTTGGACTAAAGTCACCTGTCTCATGACCCCCTTCCTCGCACTCCCAAAAGAGGAATTCTAGTGAGTGGAAGAGGGTCCTCGGCACCCACCCCACTTCGGGGCTCGCCCAGGCCCCCCTCATGCCCGTGGGTCTTGGCACTAATCGAATTAAAATCATTTGGGGTGTCGTGTTCTCTCCGTGACTGATGTAGTTCTAAAATCCAGAAATCTCTAAAATCTCATTTCTTCCGTGAGTTATTTGGGCGGCAGCCTCAGTGAGCTGCGTGTGGCCCTTTCTCACTCGCCCAGGGCGACCACCCCGCAGGTGGGAGGAGGCGGGTCACCTGTGCTGCCCGTCGTGGCGCTTCTGGGAATTCTGGCGGGAATTCTGGCGCTCGGCCCGCCCCAAGGGTCTGGGGAGGGGGCCGGGAACCTGGCGCACCGAGGCCCTGCTCCCCGCCCCCTCCCCTGGCCCTGTTCGCCCTCCTCTTCCCCCCTCCCACTGCTCCCCGCCGCCCCCGCCCCCCGCAATGAGACCCTCATCCTCCTTCCTGCGCTTGGGAAGCTCTGGGCGCGAGCCGGGCGAGGGGCTCCGGGGCTGCTGAGGGGGCCGCGCCGCCGCCGGTGCCTTCGATGGCGCTGCTTCTCTCCAGGTGCAGAAGCAGGTGGGGGGCGGGGGGCGGGGGGGGGGGGGCGGAGGCGTGGCACGCCAAACTGAACCTGCTTCTCAGGACAGTGGACGTCCCCGTCCAGCCCCATCTGCTGCCTGGTTCCCCCCCTGACAGGAGGGCTCCTCCTCCACTGCAGCGCGGTGGCATTCGCAGGGGTGTGGGGGTGTCCCTGGCAGTGCAGGATGCGTCTGGCATCCCCCCCTTTGCCCACCAGGAGCCAGGACCGCCCCTCCCCCGCAGCGGGGACAGCAGTGTCTGCAGACATTGGCCGCGTTCCCGGGGAGCACACTCCCCCTCCATGTAGACCACAGTCCCAGACCTAGCTGGGATCAAATTTAGAAGAGTTTGGTTTAATTTTTTAAAGCAACATTCGGTATCTTATCCAACATGTTTGTCCACGTACAGTCTAGTTTCCAAGTTCACCTGGAGTTTTCAAGGTGAAGCAGGCTGGTGTTAATTACTGAAATGAAGGGGTTTGGGGGTTTTCTTCTCCAGCGGAGAGAGCGTGGGGCGCGTACAGGTCGGAAAGTGCCCGTGTTTGCACCGGCCCCAGGTGGCTCTGTCTGGCCTGGCTTGTAGCTGAGCCCTGGGGCGCCGTCTGGGCCTGGCTGGCTGGGTGCGGTTAAGCTGTTCTTTCCTCTTACTGAGCCAGGCCTTGTTTTTTTTTTTTGGAGGGGGGGGGCGTTCGTTTTCCTTTTAGGCTAGGGCATCTTTTTCCTTAGAAGCTTGCATGTGCCTTCAGTTTTTTGGGAACAGTGCCAGCACTACATGACAGGCTTTTGCAAAAGACATGGCCAGGCTGGCCTGGCCTGCCCCTGTGTGGGGGCGAGTCAGACGGGCGCAGGGCGTGGGGCCCCCAGTCAGCTGCCGCTGCAGAGCCGGCCGCGGTTTGATACTGAGGCGGGTTCAGAACCCCATCGGCCGCAGGCGCTTTTCTGCACTTACAGGAGATCATTATGGTCATGGCTCCCGGGACAGGACTGCCTTGATCCTTCCGTCCGTAAGCTGGACAGTCGGGTGCAGCTCGGGCACTGGCGCCTCGTCTGTTGGGGACGCTCATGGGAGGACGGGGGGGGGGGGGCAGCGCCCAACCTTTCTGTGGTTCGAAACTAGCCACGTGATAGTCAGGACTTGCCGGGGACGGGGGCGGGGCAGGGAGCAGCCTCGCTAAGGCTCAGGCGATGCCCAGGGGCCCAGGGCCTTGCCCTCCCAGGGGGCCCCTGAGTGGCTCGCTTTTCTGAGCTTCAGTGACTGGAATCACTGCCTCATCTCCTGGAGGTTTTACATTGAACTGTTCCTGAGTTTCAACTTCCTTAAAAGCAAAGCTGCTTAACCACTAAGTGTCTGCCTGAAAACAGTCACGGCGACGCCCACGTGTCCCGTGAGCCACCTCTCTCTGCAGTTGGGGTGTAGTCTGCACCGACGCGGCCGGGCCCGGCCCAGCCATCAGGCACAAGGCCAGGTTAGGCGCTTCCTTAAGTTAATTCCCCAAAGGCAGGTGACCGGGGCCTGTGCAGTCCCTCCAAATCCGTGGGAGCATCGGCCGGCACAGGGAGCTTGTGACAGGAATGGCCAAGGCACTGAGCACCTGGCTGAAAGCTTCCTGTGGGATCCGTGACTCCTGGCTTGGCCTCACACCACCCGACAAACCTAGTGACAGTCAACATTTTAGTGTTCAAGTTGCAGAAGTGGTGGCCTCTGTCCCCTGCCTTTGCCCCCCGCCACCACCGTCACCGTGGGACTCACAAAACGGTTTACCGCCAGGCGGCGGGCTCCCTGGCGGGGAGGTCAGGGACCGGCTTTGCCCTGCCGTGGCTTTCGGTTTTACTGCCGTTCCTGGAACTGCGTAGCCAGGTGTGGCTGGAAGGCGAGTCATGCCGGCGGGGTAAACAAACCCTGTGGGTTCGTCTCGGTTTTCCCGGGCAGGAGGCGCAGGCCTCGTGCTCCAGCCTGTTCTAGAGCTGTGGAGCTGACCGAATCTCGCCAAGGACACATGCAGTGAGACACAGGCATTGTCCCCAGAGCCACGAATCAGTGAGCACGGTGACTTCCTTAGGACCTGGTGGGCGGGGCAGTGCATGATGGGAGGTCGTCCTGGGGGTTTTCCGTGAATGCCCGTCCGCAGAGAACCTTGGCCCGCCTCTTTCTCACACACACCTCGTTTCGCTGGGCGGCCTGTACTCAATTTCACCCTCGAGTGGTTCAGAGCCGACCGCTCCGCCGCGTGCTCGCTGGAGCTCTGCGAGCCCAACGCTGCGAGTTATTAGGGAACAAACTGAGAAAACCGTGATCCTATAGGAAACAGAGATGTGTATTTACGTAGAAGCAGCCAAAGCTCCAGAGAAGTCTGAACACCGGTGAAGATGGCTTCTAGACCGGCGGTCCCCAGCCTCTGTGGCACCAGGGCAGCGCTCCCGTGAGAATCTGATGATGCCTGAGGATCTGAGGCGGAGTGGAGGCGGTGAGCAGCGCCCGGGAGCGGCTGCAGAAACGGACGAAGCTTCAGCACCCCCCTTCCCTGCTGCTCAGCTGCTGTGCGGCCCGGCTCCTGCCAGGCCAGGCTGGCACCGGTCCGCAGCCCGGGGCTGGGGGCCGCTGGGCCAGGAAACAGCCGTGAAGTGCGTTCTCGCTCGCGGCTCCCTCTGCTGGGCGGCGTGCTTGCCTCTCGGTGGGTGTTGGCTGCCTGCTCCCTCTGGGTCTTCAGTTTTGAAAGCCACAGATCTCTTAGGTGAGAATGTCACCCACACATGGATGAGCCCTTATTCTTACACAAATGCCTAAGAAAAGGGGTCACCATGAACCCTCGATGCAGTCGAAGGACTGCCTGTAAAAACTGGCTGGATGATGGGTCCGATGCGTCTGGCCAGGGGCGCTCGGGTGCCCCCCGCGAGTGAGGGCCACAAGGGCGGGAGTGGTCCTTCGGCTCAGTGACCGAGCACGGCTTTAACATGTTCATGGCCTGTTTTCCTTGCGTGAGTCACAGAACTGGTTCTCGAGCCAAATTCCAAAGGAGGATTTGAGAGACTGCTCCGGGCTTCGGGGGTATTTGGCAGGTGCTTGGCCTTCAGTGGAAATGCTCACCTGGATCTGCAGGTGACGGTGCGTTGTGTAAAGCCGCCTCCGAACTGTGTCGCGTCTTCCTGTGGCAGGCAGCGCAGACTGCGGCTGGTCGTTATCTTTCAGACGTTGCGTGAGGTTCGTGACTCAGCCTGTCAAAGCCTGAGCCACATCCTACGAGCTGGCCCACGTGTGCGCCGTTTAAATTCTGAGAGGTGGGGAAGGGACAGGAGCTTCCCCCCTCCCCGGCTCGGCTCGTGGCGTCTGACGGGGGAGCACGTGTTTTCGGAACGATCGGGCATTGGTGCTGTTGGCCTGCACGGCTGGGACAGTCCCGGGACCCGTCCGCCCCCTCAGCGTCATCTCTCTCTAGGCGACACCGTGGCTGGATGGCTCCGGGTGGTTACCTAGCGCCCGAGTGCGCAGAACGCACTACGGGGCCGTCGGGCCGGGCGGCGGGCCTGCGCTGTCCTTGCCCAGGCCCGTGGGGAGGCAGTTCTCCGCCCTGCCCGGCTGCGAGGGCCCCAGGGTGCCGGCCCTTCACCCGCTGACGGCGCGTCTCTTCCATTCTCGGGAGTCGTGGGTTTGGACACTGGAACGTCGTCCTCCGTGCTGGCCCACGTCAGCACTGGCCGAGCGGCGGGAGCCTGGCCCCGGCCACAGGCCTGCTCACGTGTGCCCTGCAGCCCGTGACCAGGGTGCCCAGGCTGGAAAGCTGGCACCGCCCCCCGGGCGGCCCGTCCCCGTCGGCCTCCTGCCTCAGGACTGGCGTGCTGTGCCGTGCCGGCCGTGACAGCTCATTCTCAACCACAAGCTGAGCATTCGAGGGTGGCAGAGGTCACCGAGGGCCACTGGTGACCGGAATCATTCCTTCTCTGTTTTTCATCTGTCGTCACCGCACCTGTCACCTGTCGATCCTCTAGTATCCATCCATCATCTCGACCATACAGCCGTCTGTCACCCGTCATCTATTACCCTATTACCTACCTATCTGCATACCTCCCTGTTTTTAAGTTCTGTTGAAACGCGGGCCCTGCGGGAGCCTTGGGAGGAGGGGCTCGGCTCTGCACCAGGCCCTGGGGCAGCGGGCTGATTCGTGCCTGGTGCGGCCTCCGCCCCCGAGGCCGTCCCGTCCCAGGACGCAGCGGAAGTGGCGCCTCTAAGAGGTGCTCCCCTCCTGCCTGTGCTCCTCACGCCTTTGTCCACGGCGACAGCCACGTGGGGCGCCACACTCGAAGGGGCTGAAGATGTGCACCTCACAAGGCCCGCGTGGAGAGGGGTGCTGGGGGGCAGGCGGGGGCTCCGTGGAGACGGCGGGCGCCCCTGAGCTCACCCGACTGTCGGGGGCCGAGGCAGCAAGCCGCGGGGGCCGGGGTGGGGGCCCTGAGGCCAGTGCGCAGCGGCGCTGTCCCAGGCCGCTCCTGCTGGCTTCCCTCCCCTGCGCTCACACGTGTGGCACGTGTGTGTATGTCACACTGGACTGAGCACAGCACGTGTGTAAAACACGTTTGTGTTATATAGAATATAATGTATCATTACACCGTGTAGCATATATGTGTAATCACGGATATACATGTTATGCATTGTGATTATGTTTTATGTGCATGATCAGTAATTAAATATAATTACATAATACTTTACATTGTATAACATAAATATACACATGTGTACATATAATGTAGCGTTATATACAATAGTACTTGCCTATATAAACGTGTTCGGTGGGAATTTCACTTCTACAAGTACAGTTCGGGCCACCACAGAGGTGCTACGCTGTCACTGATGTATGCACAGGGCGCCGAGGCCACCACATCTCATCACGGGGAGTCTTTCTTCCTGTTCCCCTCCTCTTGGCCCTGGGAGGGGCGTGAGCCCATGATAGCCGCCTGGCACGAGCTCCCCGGAATGGTTCATACCTGTTCTCCTTGAGGGCAAATGTCCTGCAAAGGGGGCCGTGGGGACTGAAAGGCAGCTGAACGTGTCTGCGTTCCTCACCCCTGTCTGTTCTGGGGGCGGGGGCAGGGGGAGACACAGATGGCACCGGAAGGTGGCTGTTTTGGGGTCCCAGACAGAAGTGCGCCCTGGCCCCCTAAGTCACTCAGCACAGTGTGACGTCACAGATCGGAAGGCAGGCAGACTGAATTATTGGGGTAACATTCGGCTGCACTTTAAAAAAGCGTTTTATTTTTACGGAAAGCAGGATTTGCTGGGCAGGTGGGGGCCCTCACAGGGAAGTGTCACGTGAGGTGGTGTTCGATTACGAACAGTTTCAGGGCGAGTGCGCGGCGTCCCTTTGGTCCCTTTCCGGTCTCCGGGCCGATTGCCCGCGGGGCCCCAGACGCGCCTGGGCGGGCGGCCCCCACACGGGAGACTGCGCTGCGAGCCGCGCTCGGCGTCGTGTGTCCGGCTCGTGTCCTTCGGGGTCAGGCGATGCTGCAGCAGCGTGTTTAACGGAGCCTCCCACGTTTCTCCCCAGGGGTACCAAGGCATGGTGGACGGCGGCAGCAACATCGTGGAGGCAGACTGGGAGAGCGTCTCCAGCATCCTGCAAGTGGTGCGTGCCGCGTGCGAGCCGGCGACCTGCTCTGGAAGCTGCCTCGCTCGGGCCCGGGCCGACCCAGAGCAGCTTCGCGTGCTGCCGGCCTCGTTCTCCTCGCGCGGGCAGAGGCCGCCCTCGCCGCGCCACCCGGTTACGCTGCGCGCGGGGCTTCCCGCCACGCAGGCGGTGGGGTCGCACCTGCGGGCAGCCCCGGGCGGCAGCGCGGCGCCATGGCGCACGCAGCGGGTCTGCGTTCTCGCAATGCCAGGATGGTGTCGAGGCTGCTCTGGCTGGTTGGTGCTGTGTGTTCAGCGCCACGTCCCTGTGCCCACTGGGTTTTTGACGCGCCTGGCGTCAGGGTGACGAAGCCGGGGAGAGGTCAGCTGGCGTGGGCGTGGAGGGACGTGGCACCCCGTCCTGGACTCCCGACCGGGCGCCGGGGGATGAGGCAGTTGCCACTCTGGGCAGAAAAACAGTTACTTTGAACTTAAACCTGCCCGAGTGCTTTACGTTCATATCGTATCACGCCTGGTACGTTCCTGGAACCCCGACGCTTAGGGACGGCTCCGCACAGCTGAGAACTGGACGGAGCGTCACGTGGGGAGAGCGGACTCGCGGCAGCTCCCGTGCCGAGCTCTGGCGCGGGGGTGTCAGGCCGTGGCCCCTGCCGAATGCTTTTCAGTAGAAAGAACCAAATCGGCACATTTCCTCTGAAGGCGCTAGTGCGGCGGAGGAAGGGACAGCAGCATTTTCAGCCCTAGAAAGGAAGGCAGTCCCGCAAGGTGGGGCAATGCGGCGGCCTTGCCGGCACGTGCTGCGCGAGGTCAGGCAGGCAGAGGACACACGCCATGCGACGTCACTCATGCGGGTCTGAAATACCCGGCTCAGGAGCTGAAAGTCGGATGGGACCCGCAGGGGCCGCAGGGCAGGGGGATGGGCACAGACTTCCAGTCAGAGAGAAGTTCTGGAACTCTAATGACAGCGTGGTGACTGCAGCTAGCGATTCCGAAGAATCGCATGCACATTCCAGTTTAATGAGTGACCCATCAGGTCTGCCAAGGAGCCCTGCACTTTCTAAACAGCTCAGAGCCCTTCAGTTCTGAAACACCACGTGGGGCAGATCTGAGTATCTCTCCCAGGAGGCTGGATGACCCAACTTGTTTTCCCAAGTTTTGGCTGTTAGGAAGGAGTGGGGGGGGGCGGGCGGGGGGGAGAGACGTAGGGGAAATAAATCTCCGCCTCGCAGGCTGCTGTCTGCTCTGCCTGCACATAGGCCGAGCGTGGACCAATGGGCGAGGGGCCTCGTGACCCGGGGCTGCTGGATACGCACTCTCTGGCTGAGGCTGATGGCCAGCCAGGGCCTGTTAGGCTCGGGCAGCACGGGGTCGAGCCCACCCTGCTGCACAGCCTCACACGGGCCTCCTGGTTCTGCTGCAGACTTTTCCCCGCTCTGCGTGTGTTGTTGACGGCCGCCATTGGTCCTTCCTAGCTCCCCTGGCTGTAACGCCTGAGTCTCCATCCATCGAATTCCAGGATGGAGCTACAAATGGGAAAGACACGGCTCTCACAGGGGACCGACACATGCCTTTGGAGAGCCCCGCGTGTGCATGAGCGGGACAGGTGCCCACCCAGCTTCCGGTCCAGCTGGGAGGAGACGCGACAGGTGCCGTTTCTTTTCCAGGGAGGGACCATCATCGGCAGCGCCCGCTGCAAGGCCTTCCGCACCCGCGAGGGCCGCCTGAGCGCCGCCTGCAACCTGGTCCAGCGCGGCATCACCAACCTGTGTGTGATCGGCGGGGACGGGAGCCTCACCGGGGCCAACATCTTCCGGGAGGAGTGGAGCGGGCTGCTGGAGGAGCTGGCCCGCAACGGTCCGTCTCCGCGTCCCTGTGCACTGCCCTCCTGTCCCCCACTGGGCCCCCCTCCCTTCACACACTCCGCCTGTTAACTGTCACATAAGTGTCCATGGTGTTCCAGGTCTCAGTCACCACGTAAATTGGGCCTTGAATTACAGCGATAATAAGGGTGATGACGATACTTTTCTGTACTGCGCTAAGAGTGCTGTTGCGTGGTTCCAAGGTGACAAGGAACACGACCAGCGGAGGCGTCTCCCCGTGTAGACAGCCGCTTCGGGAGAGGCGTGGGGCGCTCGCCCCCAGCTCTTAAATGCCACTGGGCAGCAGAGCGGCTGGCACATCAGGCAGCAGCCTCTGTCCGGTGCATTCCGGTCCGATGCAGGCTGGTGGTGCTGGCAGTAGCCGCCCCCAGCCCTGCTCATCCTGACTCCGCTCAGGCAGGTCTGCCCACCTCGGTGGCCTTTCCTGAGAGCACCCGGTAGACCCCTGGCCCACAGCCCCGGGGCCTTGGGAAATCCATTCAACTTGATATAACACTCTGAAGCGCTTAATTCCGGGAGTGGGACGTGCCCTCACTCTGAGCCACGCCCTTCTCCCTGCCGCTACCCCTGGGAGTCAGGTTCGAGTCACTGGTACCGTGGCCCCTTCCCGTATTTCTGTACTCCCATGTGCTAGGACAGCGCCCTCCCTGTTACCACCTCCACCACCGTCCAGCTTTTGTTCCGAGCATATGGAATTAGGTCAGGCAGAGTTCTGAGGAAACAAAGCAATGGATAGACAGTGTGTTCAGGATCCCGTGTTTCCTGCCCACGGCCGTCCCGTCCCCAGCTTGTGTGTCCAGGGGGCTGATGGGCGGCTCCCAGTGACGGGCAGTGTGGCTTGTGTCGTCCGCAGGCAAGATTGACAAGGAGGCGGTGGAGAAGCATGCGCACCTCAACGTGGTGGGGATGGTGGGCTCCATCGACAACGACTTCTGCGGGACCGACATGACCATCGGCACCGACTCAGCTTTGCACCGGATAATCGAGGTCGTGGACGCCATCATGACGACTGCCCAGAGGTAGACAGGAAGCCTACCGAACCGGAGGGCGGGGGGGCAGGTGGCATGGGGCCCATGGCGAGCTGCGGTGTAGATGCTAGTGATGCTTCTGGAGGTTCCACAGACGGGTTTCTGGTGCAAGTCTGGTCACTTGAGTGTTTGAAACTAGTGCAGGAAAGTTGTCCTCTGGTTTACTTCTCATTTTCAATTTTATGAAGTTACTTTCATCCCCCAGTTATAGACTAGAAATGTGATCATTGGGGAGAACTTAGAAAACGGATGAGGACATTATCTCAAGTCCTGCCCCCCGGGGTCTCCTGCAGGAATAGTGGAAAGCAGATGTGCCTGCGAATGTCACCACATGCCCTGTCAGTGACAGAGGCAGCGTCACCGCACTGTTCCGTTCCTAGCCTGCCGTATGCCCAAGTGCGGGTGACGTGTCGTCCTCGGTGACAGACTCTCAGCAGAACCCTTGCAGCAGCCCCCTAGGTGGCGCTGGTTCCCGAAGCGCTCTTCAAGAGTCCTGCGGGAGTCAGCAGGAGCCTCCCAGCTCAGCCCAGGGCCTGGGGACCCAGGGCCACGTGCAGGCCACGTCATCCCTCCAGGGTTCCCCACAGCACGTAGATTTTGCGCGTCACGGGTGCCACCCAAGCCGTCCATCGCGAGCGTGCTGGGGGCCATGTCCCATCACGGCACCTGGCCGGAGAGTGGCTGACCACCCAGGAGAGCCAGTCCCTGGGGGGAGGGTGGCAGTGTCCTAGAGGATCGGTATGTCAGGGGCCCAGCGACCACGTTACAGAGCATGGAGCTGCTCGAGCCCCTTTACTCGTAAGAGCGTTTGCTTCAGGAAACGGTCCCCTTTGGAGGCCAGGGCGCGTGCCGCAATTACAGAGCTGCCTCTCCGCCAGTGCGCGTGACCCTGCGGCCCCCCGCGGCCCGGGCTCTTCCCCGCGGCGCTAGGTGATGTTTCCTCTGTCTTTTGCAGCCACCAGAGGACCTTCGTTCTCGAGGTCATGGGGAGACACTGTGGGTATGTGCAAGGGCGCAGGCGCGTGGGGGGAAAGGCTTGCCCCACGTTCCAGGGGCGGGTTCCAGTCGTGTCTGCCTACGGCCTCCATGCGCAGGCGGGTTCCAGGCCTGTCCGCCCCATGCGCAGGCGCGCCCCGGTCCAGTGTGTGTGTCCGTGGCCCCCACGTGCAGGCACACGCTGCTCCAGTGTGTCGTGCCCCCCCCCACGCGCAGGCGCACTCTGGGCCAGCCTGCCTCACGCGCAGGCGCAGTCTGGGCCTGCCTGCCCTACGCGCAGGCGCAGTCTGGGCCCGTGCGCCCACGGCCGCTTCACGGGACCGACGCTGCGCCCCCGCAGGTACCTCGCGCTGGTGAGCGCCTTGGCGTGTGGGGCAGACTGGGTGTTCATCCCGGAGTCGCCCCCGGAAGAGGGCTGGCAGGAGACCATGTGTGCCAAGCTGTCGGAGGTAAGGGGACTCGTTCCAGTGGTGCCGCTCGTTGGGGCGCACAGGCTCCTAGCGCGAAGTCCTGCAGTTGCGGGGACCCAGCTGCGTGTGTGGGCGGGTCACCAGTCCCCGCGGGCGGGAACGCGCCGGTGACACGGCGACAGTGCCCTGTCTCTGCAAGGTGGAGGCCGGCGTCTTAGGTGCGGGAGCTGTGGAAGGAGGAGCCGCTCCCGTTCTGTGCGCATGCGGGAGCAGGGCCGGGTGCACTCTGGCTCCCCGCTCGCCCTCCGTCAGGCGGTTCTGTCAGCTGCGTGTCCCCAGCGCCCCGCTTAGGACGCTCGGCGACCTTCTCTGAAGCAGGCGTTTCCGTCCTGGCCGCAGTTTGTGGCGTGGTCGCGCTTCACGCCGCAGGGGGTTCGTGGGAGGCGCACACCCTTTTAACAGGCAGGTGGGGTCTCACGCAAAGCCACCGCTAGCTTTCAGGAGGGGCCCCACCGTGCGGGGGGGCCTCCCGCGCCTGCCTTCCCAGCCTTGCCTCGTCGCTAGCCTGCAGGTGGAGGAAAGGCTGTGGCACAGGCTCCTTCCAGGCACGTGGCCAAGACGCTCCTGCAATCAAGGGGTCACAGCCACCTTCACGGTAACAGATTCAGAGACAGCAGTGCAGGCGGCACCAGGCGGTTTTTGCTGACCTAAGGCCCTTGTCCGTCAGAACCCAGGGGAGGGCACCTTGCCGGGGTGAGGCTGGAGCTCGTGGCCTCGGACCTGCCCCAAGGACGAGACCTTCAGGGACTTGGCACATGAGCTCGCTGTTTCCTGGTCTGACCCAGGCGCCCTCTGTTGGCTGGTTGGCGATAGGACACGTGTGACAGGTTGCGTGAGAACTCGGTGGCCCTCGGCGGCGGGCAGTTCCTTGTGCTGCTGTGGGCGTCCGGTCACTTACCGTCTCTCAGGACACCGAGGGCGTGCCCGTCCCTGCCAGCCGTCGTCCTCCCTGACAGTCCCTGCCTGAGCGAGGCCACTGCTGTCACCCGCAGAGCCGAAACCCCTCGCGGCTGGTGGAGGCCAGCACTGAGGTGGCCGTGCTGGCTTTAGGCACAGACTCTAGGTTTGTCCACTGTTTCTGTGGCTGTGTGGCCCGATCTGCCAGCTCCCTGGGGTCCATGCTTGGAAAGCTGCCCTGTCAGCCAAGACCCGGGTCTGAGCACGCCACCCCTGCGCGTGGAAACGCTTGATACTCTCATACCTGTGGGAGTTCTTTATCCGTTGTTAATGCAACACATGCTGGCATTTTCTAGATGTGTTGCTGGATGAATTGGCCTAGGAAGCAAGCCCGGGGCACCCCAGACCTCACAGGTGTTTCCATGTAGGACCGCGAAGGACTCTGGCATTAGGCCTGGGGCTGGTCCCGGCTTGGCCACCCCGGGCGACGTCCCTCACTGTCGGGTGCAGCTGGGCGGTGCCTTAGTGGCTGTGTGATCGTCGGTGAGTGTGTGCATCAGTCCAGGTGGGCACCCAGAGGCGTCCAGCGACCCGCGCAGGCAGGGTGGCCGCAGGGTGTTGCGCCTCCTGTGGGAGCGTGGCTGTTTGGCTGAGCCGTGCTCCTGGACGTGCCGTTACGTATGTTTCTGTGTTTTCAAGTGGTGCTGCAGGAATTACTCTTGTCTCAACTTTGCACCTTTTAGAAGATTTCTGGATTGTGTAGTCTTCAGAGTGTAGCACACCTGTTAATATCTGTCAAAAAAAACCCCAAGTCAAACAACACACGTGTTTGTGACCCCAGACACACATGACGTGACCTCATGAGAACAGCTCACCATGGGTGACGTCCTCTGGGATCCTGGCAGGGTGGCTCTGGCACCAAGTGATGTCAGGGCGTCCTCGGGTGACTGCCCTGAGCCTGTGAGGACAGCAGTAGCCCTGGGTGTCCCAGCAGGGCCTGCCTGGCCTGCAGTGGACACTGGCCGGGGGAGCCAGCCTCTGGGCTCACCACCATCTGAGGGGCGGCCCGGGTGCTGACCGCAGGTGTGGCGACATCACCGCATCCCGCAGGCCCCTTCCTGCCTTCCTGCACCCACTCATCCAGAGCACCTCACCTTCTTTCTGTACCATTGTGAAAGTAGGTGACAGTTTGTGCCAGGCCAGAGGCCAGCTCAGCCGGGCACACTGCTGCAGGTCCGCTGTCGTGGACAGTTTAGGCACTCCCCAGTTTTCCTTTTCTGTTTGCCTAGAACCGAGCCCGGAAGAAAAGGCTAAACATCATCATCGTGGCTGAGGGAGCGATCGATAACCAAAATAAGCCTATCACCTCGGAGCAGATCAAGGAGGTGAGTGTGTTCGACTCCCACGTCTCTTCTGTTACCTGCCTGGAACCCGGGGGAGGCGACGTGACTGGCAGGGGTTGGATTTGGCACACTGCATTATTATTTTGAAACATGTTTCCATGTTTTCTAATAGTTAAAAACATTTTCACAGTGACTCATTACATCAGTGACGTGAGCATCATGCAGCTCCCAGCTTCTGGGGAGGCATCGGTATTTACCAAGGGCTGGAGTCTCCTCCTGCCCCCCGAACCCCCCCGACACATACACAGAGGGAGGAAATGGGGCGGAGCAGGACTGGGAGGGCCCAGCTCTGGGCACCAGCCTCCCTGAGAGCCAGGAGGAGGAAACCCCAGCAACGAGCCCTTTCCCCTCCCCCGGAGCCGGAGCTGAGGAAGCCATGCTGTTGGGTGTGAGTCACTGCCACACGGCTGTCCTATGCCAGCGGCCGGGCCATGGTGCTGGCTGTCAGGCCTGTGACGGGCTCGTTCTGGACACAACACCAGGGACGCAGATCGACAAACTCGGGGCAAAGAGTGTCATCAGCTTGGCCTTGCGAGTCGGTTTCTGTGCTTTACCTTCTTTGCCCCTGTCCTGGCCGTGTACCTGGGAGAGAGCCGTGCAAGGTGCAGGCCAGTGTTCCCGGGAAGCAGTAAGGCCGGAGTCGCAGCTGGGACTGAATCACGTGCTGTTGGCTCCCTGAGGGCTCTGTCGTTTGCAGAGCGGTCAGCGAGGTCCCGGGCGCCCAGCCGGTCACGGGTCCTGGCCGTGGGGGACACCTTGACCGACTGCGTCCTGCTCTTCACATGCAGCCGCACAAAGGCAGAGTGACCTGGAAGTGTTAGCGTGTTTGCAAAGTATTCATGTTTCAAATACCATCTGTAGAAAGTGTTTTTCCTTAAACACCACATTATTTATGTTTATTTGCGAGCTGGTAGAAATAAAGATTTTATCTGATAAAAGGTGGTTTTTAAAAAAAATTTAGCTAGCCATTAAACCGAGCATTCCTTCAGGCGGAGAAATTTAAGCATCGGGACTTGTCGCACATAGATCTGAGGGGAGTGGGGACCCCTCTGCCGGCCCCCAGCCCCCGCGGGCGCCGACCTGCCCACCTGTGTCCCCGCAGCTGGTGGTGAAGCAGCTGGGCTACGACACACGCGTGACCATCCTGGGCCACGTGCAGAGGGGCGGGACGCCCTCGGCCTTCGACAGGATCCTGGTGAGTGCGGGCGGGGGCCGCGGGCACCGGAAGGCACGTCCGGGGAGTGCCAAGGAGCCGGCAGCGCCCGCGCCCCCATCCCCCCCCGCCCCGCGCCCGGCCGCCCTTCCCGGGCGAGGCCCCCATTGCAGGTCGTCGTGGGGAGGGTGGCCCGGGGTTCTGTCCCGGGGGACAAGGGCCCCGGACGCCTCTGCCCGGGGCCGCCGGGGGTCTCGGGCGGGAGCGCGGGCTCTGTCCTACCCTCTGGCGCTTCGTTCATAGGCCAGCCGCATGGGGGTGGAGGCCGTCGTCGCCCTCCTGCAGGCCACCCCGGAGACCCCGGCGTGTGTGGTGTCGCTGAGCGGGAACCAGGCCATGCGCCTGCCCCTGATGGAGTGCGTGCAGATGGTGAGACGGGGTCCCTCGTCCCCTCGGCTGCTGCTGACGGTGGCCCTGGGCGGCTCCGGGGCTCACGCCCTTTCCCAGGGCGCAAGGAGCTGCCCGTGGGCGCGGCCGCAGCCTCTGACCCCGGCCCTGTCTCGGTTCTGTGGCGCCTCGTGTGGCCACCGCTGAAAGCGAGTCCCGCCTGTGGGACCCGTGAGGGCTCCTGGCGCCGTGCCGGGGATGGAGCGGGACTCGCACTTGTGTGCGTCAGCGGCTCCTTGCCTGTCGCCTCCCCGCCCTCGCCCGTGGCCCTGAAGCGCGTGTGTGTGGTGACACCTGCCGCGAGGCAGTCAGGCCACGGAGCCACGGGCCGGCGGAAGGGCCTGCACGCGCCGCCGCTGAGAGCCCACGAAGGGCGGAGCCTCCGCGCGCACGGCTGCGTGTGTGTGGCTGCACACGTGTTTGTGTGTGCGTGTGTCTGTGTGTGACTGTGCTTTTGTGTCTGCACGTGCGTGGCTGTGCACACGTGTTTGTGGTAGCGTCCGTGTGCCTGACTGTGTGTCTGTGTCTGTGTGTGCCTGCGTCTCTGTGTGCGTGGCTGGGGGTGTCTCTTCCTCCAGAGGCAAACACGCAGGCACAGTCCAGCTTCTGGAGACCCGCAGGTCGCAGGGACGTCGCCTCCAGGCCACTGCCCTCCGCCCGCCGTGACCCCACGCGGCCCCGTAGCTCCTGGGTGGCTGTCTTGGTTGCTTTATTCTCAGCAGGGTCAAGCCGGGGTTTGTCAGAGCTGTGTCTGCGACGTGCCTTTCCTGCTGTCTCTGGTTTCCTGGAGCACAGCCCCTAGATCTCAGTCCGGCCTGGTGCGGCCGGTGGGGTCACCCTGTCCCGAGGTGCGGAGCGGCCCACGCCGGGCGGCGACAGGCACGTCCCTCCGTGCCGGTGCAGGCAGGCCGGGGGCAGCCTGGTGCAGACGCGCCGGCCGCAGGCTGCTGGCCCGTGGGCCGGGACGTGGGGCCGGGTGGAGGCCGGAGCGGCGCCGCGTCTGCCCCAGGCGTGAGCACGTGACCGCGACGCCGCCTCTTGTCGCCCGCACAGACCCAGGACGTGCAGAAGGCGATGGACGAGAGGAGGTTCAAGGACGCCGTGCAGCTCCGAGGAAGGTGACTGACGGGGCTGTCGCGGGAACGTGTGCCCGTGGCCTGGCTGTGCGTCCGTCCCTGTGAGAGGCCGCAGTTTGTCTGTTTGGGGGAGGGTGCCAGACCTGGCGACGTTCAGATAGGAAGCGGCCCACGGCTAGCCGGGGCGAACCGGACATCCTCGTCTCGGCCCCCTGACTCGGGGTGCGTCCCGCGCCGTGTCCTCACGAGGGCTGGTGGGACCTGGCACCGTGTGGTCCCTGCCCGGGGTCCCCGTCCACGCTGTGACCCCGGCCCACTGCGTCTTCTTCCAGGAGCTTCGAGGGCAACCTCAACATCTACAAGCGGCTCGCCAGCAAGACGCCGGACTCCCAGATCCCCAAGGTGCGCGGCGGCGCTGCGCGTGCCCCGGTCCTGCGTGGCCCCGGGCGGGCGGCCCCGCCGCGTGTGTGTGGAGTGCCACGGCGCCTGCCCCTGTCTTGCAGAGCGGCTGCCACGTGGGCGTCATCAACGTGGGCGCGCCAGCCGCCGGGATGAACGCAGCCGTGCGCGCGGCCGTGCGCGTTGGCATCTCTGAGGGGCACAAGGTGTTCGCCATTTACGACGGCTTCGAGGGCTTCGCCAGAGGCCAGGTGGGGCCCCGAGGAGGCGCTGGTGGGGGGGGGGGGCGCGGCCCAGTGGGGGGGGGGGCGCACGGCGGCGGCTGCTCAGGGCCGCGTCCCGGGGACGGCTGTGACTGTGCTCGCGGGGGCGCCGTCTGTGAACCCAGTTAAGACAGGGCAAGCCTGAGGCGGCACCCCACCTTCCCGGCGGGAAAACCGGGCGCAGACGTTGCCCGGACCAAGGTCCCCTCTGCAAGGTCTCGGACTGCGAGGTGCCGCTGCCGGTCCCACACGTGTGACCGAGTGGGCCATTCCCGAGCACCTGGTGGCCACTCTCTGGGCCTTCGTTAGTGACGAGGCAGCGAAGCGTGGCCTCCGAGAGGCCGCACCTCAGGGAGGGGCAGCGAGCGCAGAGCGCTGCGTGGCTACAGCACGCGAGGGGTGCTGGGGGCGCGTGGAGGGGCTGGTGTCTCGGGGGGGCCTGTGCTGAGGCGCTGGGGACAGGTGCTGCGGGAAGGCGTCCTCAGACTCAAGGTCGAGGGGATGGGCAAGTGGCCTGGGGCACGTCGGATACTCCCAGGTAGACAGAAGGCAGGGCAAAGGCCTGAGGTGTTCAGGGGTTGCGGGGTTCACATGACCGCAGTGGAGGGAGGGGGGTGGGACAGATACGCCAGGTCCCCCGAAGGCAGTCGTGAGGGGCTTGGCGCTCTCTCCGAGAAGACGGGTTTCAAGCAGGAGCCTGGCCATGCAGACACGAGGCGAGGCCAGAGGCCGGCGGGGCACAGGACCCCGGTAGCAGAGGCCGCAGTGTGGGGCCCGGTTCAGGAGCAGCGGTGGAGGTGCTGAGAGGCCCGGGGTCCGTGGGGGTGTGGCGAAGGCGGGGCCAACGAGATTCGCTTGCTGAGCACACGCGGAGGTGACCGAGGGAGTCGAGAACGAGCCACGTGTGGCCCGAGTCGCAGCCGGCGGACGTGGGGAATGTGGCCGGTGCTGAGGTTTGGGGATGTTTAGTGGGGTGTCGGGGGCGTCTGAGGGAAGGGGCCTGTGAGCAGACGGGTCGTGTGCCAGGTCTTCACGGGGTGCGGGTGAAGGACGCATTTGGGGAGGTGTCAGTGGCCAGGTGGTGCGTGAGAGGGTGACGTGCAGAGTCCCCGAGAGTACAGGTGAGGAGAGCCGGCCCAGGAGGTGCGGGGTGCAGGCACGTGGCCAGCAGCGTCTGCGCCGCTAGGTTTTTTTCAGGTTTCAATTAAAGACGTTCTCTTTCGACCTTACGTCGTTTAAAAATAAAAGTGATCGTGATTGTTTTTTCCTTCCCAGCGGTAGCGTGAGGCTGACTGAAGCGTCCACTCTTGGCCGGGGCGGGGCGGGTGCACGGACCGCACCGGGCAGCGGGGCTTGGCTCCGTGAGCGGCCAGACCTCAGTCTCCCACGTCACACCTCACGCCGCCCGGAGGCCTGGGTCGCGGCCGTTCGTAGAGCCCAGCAGTCCCTCCTTGCTCCACATCAACCGTCTGGTTCTCTGCTTGTTCGTTAGATAAAAGAAATCGGCTGGTCGGATGTCGGAGGCTGGACCGGGCAAGGCGGTTCTATTCTTGGGACAAAACGGTAATTTCCACCTCGATTCTGACCTGCTCTCGGGAGCAACAGAAATCGTTTCCCAGGGGTGTCGGGCGCCGGGGGCCCGCAGGAGGGTGGCCAGGCCACGCCCCCTGCAGGAGGCCGATGACGCGTGACCTGCTTCCTCCAAGAGTTCTGTCTGTTGGTCGATTTGGAGAATCAAACGGTGGGCAGAAGCCCTGTGTCTCCTTTGAGGCGACAGAGGTGAGGGACGTCACTGAGCCGCGGTGACCATCCTGTCAGCCAGAATCAGTGCGTCCTTGATAGTGGGCCCGGGGTCCTGCCGCCCCCGGGCTCGTCCCGAGCAGCCCCAGGGCTGGGGGCCCAGGTTCCAGCGGCCGGAGGAGGGGCAGAGCGCGTCATGCTCAGAGTGCACAGGAGCGCCCGCTTCCCGCGTGGCCGGGGTGGCGCTGGAACCAGCCCGTGCGACCTTCCTGCAGCCCAGCTCGCTCCCCTTCGCCGCAGGGTGCGGGTTGGTCGGCGGCCACCGTCGTCAGGTTACGCAGGGCAGGCGTGTTGCTCACACGTGGGTCCAGTCGGTGTCGGCTTCTGCGCAGGCGTGAGCCGGTCCCAGGAAGCCGCTGCGCTCTGCACTCTGCTTGTCCCCAGTTGCTGGTGGCTTCCTCGGGGCGTGGCCAGTTCTCCCCAGCAGTGCGCTGTCCAGTCCCCGAGCGCCCGTGGGGTTCCGGGTGGGGGTGCCCCGACCAGAGGCGAGGACACCTGCCGGGGCGCCTCCCAGCCCCTGCAGCCCACGGCGACGGCCCAGGCACCGTTCGCTTATGAGCGCCCAGGAGGCCCTGGGCGGGCTAACGCCCCCTGACGATGCTGCCGAGCTCACTGCGGACTCCGGCAGGGACCTGTCCTTGACGTCACGCCCACTCGTGTGCTTGACCACCTGTCCCTGACCACGCTTGCCCCGCGGTTTCTTGTCCGCCCGCCCATGGCGCAGACGCCGCCTCCTGCAGGCCCCACGCGGGCAGCGGGCAGTCGGGGCAGCTGCCGTCGGCGCGATCGCCCTGGTCGGCTGTGTCCGCCGAGGTGCCGAAGTGGGAGGCCGGCCCGCATGCGCGGGCGTGACGTCACGGGAGGTCGAGGGCCGGGCGCGGGCCTGGGGGCGGCCCTTTCCGTCCCACTTGGCCCGCGTGCGAGCCGCCCCGCTCATCGCCTCGGTCTCCAGCGAGGCCGGGGCGTCTTGGGGCAGCTGTGAAGCTGCTTCCCGCTTTCTTTCGCAAAGGCCCTTTGAGACGTGACCGCTGCCGTCCGCCCGCTGGGGCAGGCTCAGTGCCACGCGGCTGGGTGGGCGGGCGGGGCGGGGTCGGGGCGTGGGGGGGACGTGCCTGACCTCAGCCCTGATGTTCAGGACGCTCCCGGGGAAGCACCTGGAGCAGATCGCCGCCCAGATGCGCGCGCACAGCCTCAACGCGCTGCTGATCATCGGCGGCTTCGAGGTACGTCCCTGGCCCTGGGCGCCGGCCGGTGAGGCGGCGCCGCAGGCCGGGTGGTGGCCTGCAGTGGCTCCACCGCGCACCTCACGACTTGAGGACCTTGATCCCCGTCCCCCAGCACCTTGGACAGCTGCCGCGCCAAGCTTCGGGGTGGCGAGACTGGCCCGCAGGAAGTGGCATGCGACCCCTTGGTCAGGGTTCGTCTGTCCAGGGCATTGCAGTGTCTTTAAGTCACCAGAACTGGTTCTCCCCTGACCCGGGAGCCCACTGGCCCTTCGGAGAGGAAGGGGGCTCAGTGGCCGGGTCGTGGCTTGGCCCCACGTGGCGGGGCCGCAGGCCTCACGTGCGTCTGTCGAGCCAGCCCGGCCGTGACACCCCGTGCTCGACTCTGGATGGAGGGCAGCCGTCCCCGCTGCGTGGGCACAGCCAGCAGGGAACGTGCCGTGCGTCACCGTGATGAGGTCCCGTGGGTCCTCGTCGCCCGTGGCGTGACGTTGCACGCTCCCACGCTGCCTTCGGGCGGGCCCTCGGCACCCCCTGGCCTTCCCCACCGCCCCCAACGGCCACGCTTGCCCCACAGGCCTATCTGGGTCTGCTGGAGCTGTCCGCCGCCCGGGAGCGGCACGAGGAGCTGTGCGTCCCCGTGGTCATGGTCCCCGCCACTGTCTCCAACAACGTGCCGGGGTCCGATTTCAGCATCGGCGCCGACACCGCCCTCAACACCATCACCGACGTAAGTCTGTGGCCAGCAAAGCAGGCGCCGACCGCACACCGACCGCGCACTGACCGCGGGCGCAGCCCGTTTTATCTGCCACGCACCAGACGCGGGCCCGGCCGTGCGGCGCCTTTGCTGCCAGGGCAGGGTGAACGCCTGACCCGCCGCCAGAGGCCCAGAGCGGGGCCGCTCACGCCCCGTGCCGCAGCCCGGCCGGTCCTGGGTCACGGTGTTTTGTGATTTGGACAGTCGTTAAATTAGTTTCGCCTCGTTTTCTTGTTTTTGGCTGAGCCAAATTTATCGTCGCTTTCGTCACCTTATAGTGGCGAAGCCCGAGTCCGATGGGCCTGCTTCGCTGTTTGAGGTCAGCACCTGAGCTGCGAGCTCAGTGATTGACCCGAGTCCGCCCAAGCGCCTCATCCAGGCCGCAGCCGCCACGCTGTCTCCCTCTCGGGGATCGGGGACGGCGAATCGCCTCTGAAACGGCGTTAGTGACATTTGGGGCAATTTTTTTTTTAATTGGAAATCGATAAACAGAACACATCTTTGTCGTATTTGTAAGTCACGCTTCCAAATCACACGAGAGTTTGAAGACCAGTATCTAATGCAGATGCATTAGTTTTTCAAATTCGGTGTCTAAAATTTTCCAGTAAACTCTTTTTTTTTCTTTGTGAGACCGAGAGCTCATGTTTCTCTGAGGCATTTTTCTCAAACCCATGGTATCAGCGTTGTGTCTGGTGCTGGTAAATAAAAAAAAACGCTTTTAAAGTAAAATCCAAATGGTAAGTCATGCTCACCGCTTGCTTGTTGCTTTTCCGAGCTTCCTAACTCTAACTTTTTTACTAAAAAGCCTTGTCCTTTGTCACCTGTGTCCCTCGCTAGAGCATCCGTCCCGCGTGCACCCCTGTCCGCTTGCTGGGCCGCTGTCCCCACTGTCCTGGTGCCTGTCGCCCCCGCTCTTGCTGCTCCTGGACTGGTCCTCCCGGCGGAAGCGCGGGCTGAGTGGGAAGGCACTGTCTGCCCCGGCGAGCCGCGGCCCGTGTGCGCCCTGTTGCCGTCGAAGCAGCCGAGGCTCCCGCCCCCCGTGTGGCCTGATGAGACGCGGGCGGCCGGACTTCTGAAGGTCCCCCAGGCTGGTGCTTCTCCCCTATGTCATTTAGCCCGCGATTTGGGGTGCGGGGACGGGCCCCCCACCCTGCAGTCCCAGGACCCTCTGCTGCAGAGTGTCTTTTTCCAGTTTACAAAGCTCTAGAGCTTGTGTGGGGTGTTCAAAATTTGAAAACCGAAACATCCAGGGAAAGCCCTTCCAGTGGCTACCTGCCCACTCCTGGGGCCTCTGGGGCGCGCTAGGTGGCCCCGTAGGGTCACCGCCGTGGTCGCCCGGTTTCTCACGGCCAGGCTGAGCGGTCACGTGGTAGGCAGTGTTCCCTTGGTGACGGGCCGGGCCGCCCCTGCGGGGTGGGCCAGGCCTGGCGCTCGGTGGTGATCGGGGCGGGTGGGATGACCGGCTCGTGGGCCCGCCCAGCGCACCGAGGCCGCGGGTACGCGCGTGGCGTCTGCCGAGCTCCGTGCCGAACCCTAAAGAGAGTGGAGTCCTTGTCGGGAGGGCTGGGATCAGGCTGGAACGCCGCTGGGCTGGCCCCGAGGAGGAAGGGGCCATGCGGGGGCAGGGACCCGAGCTGCCTGGACGCGGGTGCCCTGTGACCTTTCTGACGTACGCGGAAGACCCAGGCCTGGAGCCAGTGCAGCGTCGGTCAGTCCGCCTCGCCGGGCGCTCCGAGCGGGCGGGCCACCTGCGGCCACGTCCAGATGCCCTGGGACAGTGGTGCATCGCACGCCGGGGCAGCCCGGGGGCGTCTTCAGCACCAGGGGCCCCTCTGGCCCGACAGCTGGGTGGTTCTCACCCGGTGGCGGCTCCGCCCCCGGGGGACATCTGTGGAGTCCAGGCACTGGGTGTGGGGGTGCCACATCCGGTGGCCGGAGCCGCGGTGCTGCCGACGCCCCCAGGATGTTAGACGCGGGGTGGGAGCTGTTGGCCCGGAGCGTGCCAGAGGCGCCGAGGGCCGGAGCCGTGACGGTAGAGGGACCGCCCGCCGAGAACCTGGGTCCGTCTGCAGCGTGCACGGCGCCGGTGTCCAGGGTGGCTTCATGATTCTGTGACAGGACTCTGCTCGGAAGCAGGAGTCGGGGGGCGGGGGGCGGTGGCAGAGCGGCCGTCAGGCAGGTGAGTGGCGCCCGCGCCTCACCTCCTGGTGCCCTGGACTAACCCGCCGCAGGTCCACCACCTGCAGTCCCCAGGCCACGGCGCCCTCAGAGCCGGCACGTTTTGGAGCACGGGGCAGCGGGGGGCGGGCGCGTGCCCCAGGGGAGGCGGGCCCAGCCTTGCTCCCACGGGACCCCGCAGCAGGAGACGCGGCGGTCACACGCGGGCCGTTTGCCCACAGAAGTCACCGAAGGCTGGCTGTGTTCGGCGTGCCGTGTGCTCGGGGGACGGTGGGCCTGCGTCACTAACAGACTGTCGGGGGTAACACTCGAGGCAGACGACTTGCCGCGCGCTCGCCAGCAGCTGGCTTTTCGGACGTTGGAGCCAAAACAGTTTCACTTAGGGGTCCCAAAGAACGTTGGGGTTCTGCGTTCTCCGTGCCACTTTGTGTGAGAGCTGCAGAGCGACGTGCAGGGCACAGGTTCTCCTGACATGTGGACGCACGGGCCCTGGGGCTGCCCGATGGGGCCCCGGCGGGCAGGGCCCGTGCCGCGCAGGGCAGGACGTCGCTCGGCCGCTGCGCCCCGCCTCCGGGCCGCCCGGAAGGCCAGCCGCTCGGCCCCCACTAACCCCGAAGCCGCCTCCGGGCCTGCTTTGCTGCCCCCGGCTTGCGTGCCCTCGCGCTGGGCGGCGAGCGCCCCCGCCGAGGCCCGCGCCCTGGTCCCGCACACGGGAGGGCCCCCTGCCCCGGCCCGCTCCCAGGGCCCCGTCCGGTCACCCCATGCTCGCGGCCTCCTCGCCCACCGGCTCACGGGGCGCTCCGCCCCGCCTGGCGACGGCAGGGGCGGGGCCGGCGCCCGCTGACCCCCGCACCCGCTTCAGGCCTTCGAGAGCTCGGCCACGTTTGCCGAGGCGCGTGGCGACCACCAGGAGTTCTGCGTCCCTATTTGCGTACTGCCCGCCACCATTAGCAACAATGTCCCTGGCACAGACCTGAGCCTGGGCTCCGACACCTCCCTGAACGCCATCGTAGAGGTAAGGACGCTGTCCCCGCGTGCCGGCTTCCGCCGCCCGCCCCGGGGCCCTGGCGCGGGGGACCCTGAGGGTCTGTCTCTTGCCCTCGTGTGGAAGCCGAGGGGCCCCGGCCAGTTGGGAAGCAGGGTCCAGGGCCACCACGGGGTCGTGCTGCGCTCGGCACAGCAGGATGGCGGTCCCCACCGGTGCACAGCGAGGCGCCAGCCAGGCTCCACGTGGCCTTTGGGCCGTGCCAGCGGGCCCGTTGGAGGCCTTGGGGCGGGCAGACGTGGGCCAGGGCCATCAGGGGCAGTGGACACTCCTCTGTGCCGTGGGTGGAGCTGCGGGACTGGACGTGCTGTTCTGGGGCTGGGCCCTGGTGGCCGCCCCTGCTCTGCTCGAGCCTGGCCCGCCTGCGTCCCCCACGGAGGGCCAGTGCCCAGCAGGCGCCGCGGCGGCAGCGTGGCCCTCGGGCCGGCCGTCAGGTGCGCAGCTCCCCTCGGCGGTGGACGCCGCTCCTGGGCTCGGCGCCCCGCCTGTTCGCTCTGGCACTGCCGGCGGCGTGGGCCTTGGTCGCGAGTCGGGGCCCCGCAGGCCCCGTCCGCAGCACCCACCGCCCACCTGCCTTTGCCCCCGGCCTGCCCCCCGCGTGCACCCTGCCCCCGCCAGCTGCCTGCGCTTTGTGGAAGGGGCCCCCCCGGCCCTGCCCAGCCACGTCCGGCACCCTGAGTTTAGCTGACACCCCACCTCCTGGGAATCCCAGCCTGGTAACGGGGCAGGCCTGCCCCCCCGTGCCCGGGTCCACGGGCCTTTCTGCCGTGACGCCGTTTTGAGCTTGACGCCCCTCTTCACGTCTGGCTGTCCTGGACGCCAGTGCCGTGGAGAGCAGCCCCGGAGCGGGAGGTTTTCCGGGGGGCGGGGGGGGGGGAGCGGGGGTCGGAGAACCGCCTGCTGGCCACTGGAGGGCGCCAGCGCGCCCCCCGCGGGAGAAGGGGGCCGGCAGGCCGGCCAGGCAGGGCCTCTGCCCTCCAGTGCCTCGCTCAGCCAGAGCCGCGGCCCCCTCCCCACCACGTGCCGCCGGCTGCCTAGGCCGCTCGCTGGTCAGTGCTGCTTCTAGAGACTGAGCGAGACGCGGCTGAACCGGCGTCCGGTGTTTAGAAGCACAGGCCGGGGTGCGGCCAGCTGGCACTGCCGACCCCCAGCGGCTTACGGAGACGCGTGGCCTTGGCGTGGTCATCAGCGTCACCCGGGTGGCGGGGGACAGCTGAGCATGACGGCACGCTCCATCACGGCCAGTGGCCCGGCGCAGACCGCTCCGGGCGGGCAGCGAGCCCGAGCTGGACGCCTGCAGACAGACCCGCAGCCCAGTGCGGGGCACGCCCCAGACGCAGCCATGATGGAGGCTGCAGAGCCGGGCCTGGGCGGGAGGCCGTGGGGGCCCGGCAGTGGGGACCGTCCAGTCCCCGTGACGGGGGCTCCCGAGGGGCCACTTCGGTCTGGCTCAGTGTCTGGAGGTGGGACGGGCCCCCCCACTTGTGCTGCCGGGACAGCCAGAGGCCTGAGCGCTGAAGCCACACACGGTCCTCGTCACAGCGGTGGCTGCGAGTCTGGGAGGATGGGCAGGTCCGGGAGGACCGAGCGGAAGGGGGCGCGGGGGGCGGGCGTGCACCTGGCTTTGTGGTGCTGGGGGGACGGTGTTCCTGGGGGCGGGCCAGGCCGGAGCCGGTCACAGGCCTGCAGGGCCTGAGGGAGGGTGGCCGTCTGCACGTGGCGGCTGGGTTTGCGTGTACCCCCAGGGGGGTCGACGGCTGGTGTGGCCTCAGGAGCCGGCTGTCTGTGTCTGGGGCCCTGGCGTAGGGGCCACCGTCTGTGTGAGGAGAGGCCCCCACGTGTGGTCACGTGCAGGGGTGGGTGGAGGGTGACCAGACCGAGGTGACGGGCGTGTTTCGGGAGGCAGCCACACGGTTTTGCGGGGACTTGGGTTGGGGCTCAGGCTGGCAGGCTCTGTGCCGTGCGGCACCGGCTTCGCCATGGTGGCCGCTCAGGCCTGCACGGCATGACCACGTCTTTCTCTGTGGCCAGACGTGCGACCGCATCAAGCAGTCGGCCAGCGGGACCAAGCGGCGCGTGTTCATCATCGAGACCATGGGCGGCTTCTGCGGCTACCTGGCCAACATGGGGGCGCTGGCGGCCGGCGCCGACGCCGCCTACATCTTCGAGGAGCCCTTCGACATCCGGGACCTGCAGGTGCGTCCTCGGCCGCAGCCCCGGGTCTGGGCTGCGGCGGGCGTCCAGAGACATGGGCCACAGCCAGTGCCTCACGCTGAGCCCGGCTCTGCAGGGCGACAGGGCGGGCCCCCCCGCCCCCGGCCCTCCGAGTTTCCGGAGTGCGGACGCAGCAGCGGGGTAGGGGACCCCCTTCTTGTGTGGGGCAGCTGCAGCCCTGCCCCGTGGGCTTGCCGCGTGAGGGGAGGCATGGCCGCGCGCCCGGCTCCCCTGCAGCGCCCCCCCTGCAGAAAAACGGTTCGTTGGCAACAGGTTTTATTTCTCAGGGTGGTTCACGGCCCCCACCCCCGCGGTCCCCCCACGGTCCCCCCACGGCCAGGCCCACGCGCAGTCTGCCACCGGCGGGTTCTCCCGGCAGATGTCACTTCCAGTGCCACACGGGTGTCTGGGGCCCCCGGCTGTCAGGGGAGAGTGAGGGCAGGCGAGCTGCGTCGGCCGGACCCCCGGTGGCTGAGGACGGCGCCGGGGCGGCCCGCTCAGCACAGGTGTTGGCAGGCAGACTGTACGTTACTGAACTAACCGCAACACGAAGGTCACGGTTTCGCCACGTGCCCGAACGAAGCTAACGCAGGCGGGAGGCACTGGGTGTTGTTGCGTGTGAATTGTCACTGCGGCCACCCCCGGCGAGAGCGTGGCTCCCGGCTGGCGCCTGGCGCAGCAGACAGGAGGTGGCCTTGCGGCCCGGGCCCCCGCATGCCAGTGTCTCCTGTTCTGCACGTTTTCTCCGAAGGTGAGGGTTCCTTTCCTCGGGGAGTTTGTGCAAAACCGAGTCTGTGGGGCGTCCGTTGGCCCCGAAATGCTGGGGCGTGCGCTTGCTCAGGCCGCTGCACCGAGCGTGGGAATAGACGTCTCTAGAGGAAAACCTGTTTAATTTGAAGTGTTTCCCCACGAAGCCGAGTCCCACTCACTAAGTGCGTGCGGGCAGCGTGCGCTGGCCGTCGTCCCGTGGGACTCGCCTCTGCCCGGTGCGCGCACCGTCCTCGCCGCCACGGTGCTAAGTCCGAGGGCGGCAGCGCTCGCCGGGTCCTGCCTGCCAACGGGTGTTCTCCCGCAGAGCAACGTGGAGCACCTGACCCGGAAGATGAAGACCAGCATCCAGAGGGGGCTCGTGCTCAGGTGAGCGCCGCCTGGGGCGGGGCGGGGACGGGGCTGTCTCCAGGCCGCCGCTTTGGTCAGGGTGCTGACGGCGGTGGGGACAGTGCGGGGGGGCGGGCGGGGGGGGGGTGACGCGGCCGTGCGCCCTCTGCCCGCGCCCTGAGCCCAGGCCGTCCGTGTCGCAGGAACGAGAGCTGCAGCGAGAACTACACCACCGACTTCATCTACCAGCTGTACTCGGAGGAGGGCAAGGGCGTCTTCGACTGCAGGAAGAACGTGCTGGGCCACATGCAGCAGGTGGGCTGCCCGGGGCTCGTGCTACAGGCAGACGTGCAGGCGACTGCGGGTGTGTCGTGGAGCCAGGCAGTGTGGTCCGCCGAGGGGCGGGCCTCAGGCGGTGTCTGGCAGTGACACCGGGTGGCTGGTTCAGTGCTGGCCCCGCCCGCCTCCCCCAGCGAGGCGTCAGGTGGGCCAGTCACAGCAGGGTCGGCACCTCGGGCGCCGGTGACTGGTGCACGCCCTGGAGCCGGAGTGGGTGGCCGGTGCCTTCGTCCACCCCACCGCCCCCTGTGCCCGCAGGACGCCTCACCTCGGGCCAGCGTTCACGCCAGAGGGTCCCCCCGTCTCTGGAAATGGCACGTTTTATAAAACTGAGCCCACAGAGCTGGTAGTTCTCAGAGGAAGCTGGGGCTCCGGCGCGGGGCAGACCCGGGGGACGGCGCCGTGCTGTGCGCCCCACGGGCCTGTGCGGTCGCAGGGTCCTGAAGACACAGGAGGAGATCCGGTATCAAATCTGAGTCTCTTAGAAAGCACGCTGCACGCTTTCTCGAGCAGACTGCCGTTCACCTTGGCACTCTGCGGGTAACCACGACCCCCTCGTTCCACAGGGCGGAGCGCCGTCCCCGTTTGACAGGAACTTTGGGACCAAGATCTCGGCCCGGGCCATGCAGTGGATCAGCACCAAGCTGAAGGAGGCGCGGGGCACAGGTAGGGGCGCCGAGCCTGCTCCCGGGGAGGGTGGGGTCCCCCAGGCCCTCTGCTGGCCTGTGCCCTGCAGGGTGAGCCAGCCCGAGCCCGTCCCGGACGCCTGGCCTGCGCTGCGCCTTCGCGGGTCCTTCGTGCTCGTGGGACCGCCTCGCGCTCTGGGCCCTGAGCGCTGTGCGCCTGCTGCCCGGCCCCGTTTGTGCTGTGCTTTGTTCCTGTCACTCGACGGCGAGTTCCAGCATTCCGCTCCAGCAGGTGTGGTTTCCGTCCGCCTGTGTGTGGCGGCGCTCTGACCCCCCTGGGCGCTCCGAGCTTGTGTCACGACCACATGCGTCATGAAGTGTTTCTGTGCCATTTATTGAAAAATCCATCTCCGCCCTCGCAGTATAAGCTCCATCGTGGACCAGTTGTCTGTGAGCTTGCGGGGTTGCGTCTGGGTCATCTGGTTCGGTTCTGGCTCGTAGCTCTCAGTCCTGGCCAGGGCTCCAGGTTCCGTGCCGCCTGGTGGGGCGGGTGCCCCGTGTGTGTCCGGCCGGAGCTGTTCCCATGCACACCAGGGACGCCGCTGGGTCTGGGGATTACACTTACTACGTCGTTGGGAGAAGGAATTGACATCTTTAAAACACTGCATCCCTAATGCGTGATCGTCGCATCTCCTTGAGCTTAGACGTTTAGTTCTTGACCTTTTTAAAAACGTACATATTAAGTAGCATACAGGAATATTGCTAGTTTTTGTAAGGTGATTTTTCAATCAGCAACTTCCTGTGTGTGTTAATCATAGTGATTATTTAGAGATATGTCCTGTGTTTTGGGTTCTGTGTTCACATATGTCCGCATCTGTATGTGAGTTTTGTTTTTTTCCTGCTGCGTTTTGCGTCTGTCGAGTCCTGCGGACACGTCCTGGATGGACGTGGGGGTGGCCGGGGCCCGGGAGCTTGTGGCCGCAGGCGTCTGCGGGCTGCTGCCCCCGACGTCCACCACAGCGTTTCAGGCCTGGGGATCTAAGTGTTTGCCGTGGACCAGACAGCCGTCCAGGCCTCCGTCACGGGTTCCCGGGTGTTGCGGCCCCCTGGCCTCCCTGGGGGGCCCGCACCCCTCGTGCCGCTCTGTACTCACTGCCGTCCTGCTGCGGCCACTGCCCGCGGCTCCTGTCCTTGTCAGCTGCTGGGTCGGGCTTGTTCCAGCTAAGACGTCTGGAAGGGTCTTGGGGGTTCGCCTTGGAAATAATCCGAGAGACGGGTGTTTCGGTTTCTGGGCGTTTGCTAAAGCCCCCACGCCCTGCACTGTTCATGCACCTGCCCAGTTTGTTTTTTGACATCATTTGTGTAAGTTCAATTTTCAAGTTCATCTCAATTTTCAAAAAGTTTGGCGTGAAAATTTTCCTAGTCGCCTCCTCCCTTTTCGATGCCCCCACTCTTCCCGGGCTCAGTCACTTACGCTGCTCTGCGTTTCACCCCGCAGTTTTCTCCCTCAGCCTTACCTGACCTGGGTGTTCGTTAATTTCATTTCCAGCTTTTGACATACACAAAAACACTGATGTAGTTTCAGCCTGATTTTCCTCTTCAAAAAACGGACTTGGATGCTGTCTAGTTTGTTTTCTGCGTTAGCTGCTGCTTCTAAATTTCTTCCTGCTCTGTGGACTTCTTTCCCGGTCCGTGTGAGGGGCGCCTGCCCGTCACTGGCAGCTGCCCCTGCCGTGCGGCCGGCTGGCCTCCCGTTGCCACTGTGCTGCAGTGGCCCGGCCCGGCCCGTTCTCCTGTCCTGGGCGCAGGGAGCCGTCCCTCTGGGGGTGAGTGTGGAGTGAGGGCAGCCCGCCCACCATCTCTGCCCCCCCCCAGGCCTAAGGGGACTCCCAGGTGGCTCTCCGCCCCCTTGTCACAGCCGCGGGGAGCCGGGCATCTGGCGTCCGCCTGGAGAGGTGTGAGGAGGACGAACTGTCATTGTCCCCCCTGCCCCCTGCCGCAGTGGGCCTCACCGCGCTCCTTCCTCTGGCCTCCAGCCTCAGGTCACGTCTTTTACAGGGAAGAGGTTCGTGACCGATGAGTCCATCTGCGTGCTGGGCATTTCCAAGAGAAACCTTGTGTTTCGGCCCGTGGTAGAGCTGAAGAAGGAGACAGACTTCGAGTAAGTAAATGAAGCCTCGCACGTCGACGCCTTCGTGCCGTGGGCATGGCGCGAGGCGTCCTGAGCGACGGGGGCGGTGCTGTCGTCCTCCCCGCAAGGAGCCGCAGCACTGCGGGAGCGGGGCGGCTGGGCGTCCCAAGGGAGCCATGGCGGCAGGCGCGAGCCCTGTGGGAACCAGGCCCTGTCTGGCCCCCGTGGGCGCGGGCCTCACCGGCCGCGTGCTCCGTCTGCTCCACAGGCACAGGATCCCCCGCGAGCAGTGGTGGCTGAAGCTGCGGCCCCTCATGAAGATCCTGGCCAAGTACAAGGCCAGCCTCGAGGTGTCGGACTTGGGCCAGCCGGAGCCTGTGTCCGGCCACAGCGAGCCAGCGGCCATCTAGACACCGCCGAGCACGCCCCCCTCGACGCTTGGACTTCCTGGTCCCCACCCGTCTTTGCAACCTTTGCAACGTTAAGTTATTTACCCGCACCGTGTGTGAGGCCCGTCCCCTGCCCCTCACGCCCTCGTACCTGGGGACTTGGCGGGCCATCTCCTGCTGTAAGCTGCACAGACAGTGCAATTAAACGTTTGGCTCATACTCCAGCCGCAGTACGAAACTGCCTTCGTCTTTTTAAGTTGGCGTTCAAACCTCAGGCTCTGTGGGGCGGGTCCGTGGGCAGGGGCGGGGGGCGTTTTCGCAGGGACTGTGCCCCAGGCTACATGCGGGGACAAAGGAAGACGGGCCGCCCCGTGACACGGGTGTGGGACATGTCGAGTGCACAGGAAGCAGTGAGCCGACCCACCTGCAGCCAGGTGTGGCGGGGCAGCGGCCGCCCCGAGGTCCCAGGTGAGACGAGCTCCTTGGCGTCTGGAGTGAAGAGCTTTTCTGTTTCCTTGTCCAGTCTCTGCTCTCAGGTGTGAGACGAGAAAGGGACCAGCCTGTCCACCAGCCACGGGGACGGGGTCCTGCGGGGAAGGCGGGCGGGCTGGGTTCCAGACCCCGCCGCGCACTGCAGCCAGAGGTGTGGTGTGCGAGGCCGTGAGCCTGAACGTGCCGGACGGGGCCGGCGGCCTGGTCCGCTCCTCGGCCGCGCAGGGACTGGGGAGCCGGGCACAGAGGGGCCGGCACTGACCAGCTCCCTGCCTGAGAACAACGCAGAGTGAGTACCGGACAAGGCGGCCTCCGGCGGGGACGGGCGAGGCAGCCCTGCCCCCAGCACCCAGGCTTCCTTCCGCGTGCCCCGCGCCCCGCCAGAGGCCTCCTGGGTCCTTGGTGATCACACTTTCACAGGCAGATGCTGGAGGAACCTTTGTTAGAGCAATTCTTGGGATTTTTACTAAAAAATGAGGAACGTAAATAAATGAGCAAAGTGCCACTTAAAACGACTAAAGCACAGGTTAGGTCAGCGTTGCCTTTTATTTTTAAATAAATATTCTAGGATGAGTAGAACGAGCGTCCGTGATTAGAAAGTCCATGGCGCATCTCGCGCTGAGGCCCACGCCTCTGTCCCGCTCACACCAGGCCCCTGCTCTGCTGGGCAGCGCGTGGCTCGCAAAACTTCCAGAGTGGCAACCAATCAAGATATTCGAAAAAGACCCCTCTCTTTTCTGACCTAAGTAAATCTGGCTCCAGTTTGCTGCTCGGGGGCCGGTGAGCGAGCCCGGGCCCGGCAGGATCTGCCGGTCACTGTATCACCCACGAGGGGTCGCTGGTGGTCCTCGCGTTCTCGGGCCCCAGCAGAGCCAGGCTGTGAGCGCTCCTGCCGTCACTCAGGTACCTGGAAGGTGGGCGGGGGTCAGGGCGGGGCCACAGGAGGCAGCGGCGGGGCCACAGGACATCAGGGTGCCGCAGGTTGCACTCACCTGTGGGCCACGTCGATGAGCACCCCGCGGTGCACAGCAAAGAGCTGCTCCCGCTGCGCCTGCCCCATCTCGTCCGTGAGGCCGTAGAGGAAGTGGTCCAGGCCTAGGGGACAGCGGTGACGGGGGCCGCCTCCACTGTGGACCCGTCCCCTCCCTGACAGGCGCCTTCCCATAAGCCTCTCCCCCCAACCCCCCGTGGGCCAGGGCAGGACAGTCTCGGCCACCACACAGCCGGGGGCCCTCACGGCGCACACGCGGGCTCAGGGCGCGGGATGCGACCCCCTCCGTGTGGCAGACACCGAGACTCAGCTGGGGTGGACGTGGGTGTGTCACCGGCGGGAGAGGTGACGGGACCCAGGAGTGCAGCACCAAGCCCGTCCTCACCGCCCATACCTTTGTCCGAGGGCGCCACGGGTGCGTCCACCACGGAGAACACGGCGAGCTTGGCCTCGTCGACGTCCTGCTGTGAGAACCGCCCGGCCTGGGCCCAGTCCGCGGCCTCCGCGAAGGCCTGCAGCGTTTCGGCTGGGCGCGGGTCCCTAGGGGACCCGAGAATCAGCGAGCCGCGTGCCGGTGGACAGTGAGCGACACCCGGCCGGAAGGCACAGCCTCGGCACGTCCTCACCGCCCCCAGTGCCACTTCAGCGAACAAGCCAGCGCGCTGGACATGCGCCCCAGCCGGGCCCCTGCGGGGGAGGCCGCCCGCCCAGCCTCGTGCCGGCGTGGGCCACGGGCCTGTGCGACGTCACTGGAGACGCGCGGAGAAATGCTGAGCACAGACGGTGACCACGAAAACCGCCACGTGCGTGAGCGCGCCCCGGAGACGTGTAGTCGCTGTGACGGGGCCGGCCCCTGAGCCCTCTGTCCTCACCCCAGACGGCGCTGGGCGCACCGGGGGTGGACGCGGAGGAGCCGGGGAGCAGCAGCCGCCCTGCCTGGGGGCCTGGACTCAGGCGAGGGGCGCAGGGCCCCGGAAACACTCCTCGCTGACGCCGGGGCTCACTCAAGGCCAGACGTCTCCTGTGTCCTGCCGCCCCTGACGCGGAGGCCACACTGCTGGTGTGGCTGAGCGCCGGAGAGGTGGACGACCCTGGAGGTCGCTGCCGACTCGCCAGAGCCAGGGGCACGAGGCGCTGTCCGCACGACCGAGCGGCCGGAGGACACTCACCGGTACGAGTAGAAAGTGAAGACCCCGCTGTGGCTGAGCTTGGCGCCCCCGCCGTACGCGCCTCCCTTCTCTCGAATCTGGGTGTGCAAGAACTTCGCCGTCATCAGACGTGCCAGGATCCTAAGACTGAAACGACAGAGCAGAACTGCCACGTCACAGACAGCGTGGCCGGCAGGCAAGTCCTGTACGCGACGTCACGCGGTCCAGAGAGACGCCGGGCGAAAAAGTGAAAACGAAGCTCAGTGACGAGCGCGTCGGGGCCCCCAGGAGAGGAAGCGGGTCACAGGGCCGGGGCGGGGGCCGCGGGGACAGGCCCCCGTCACGGCCTCCGGCTGCGTGTCCTGCGACACGAGCTTCTGCGCCGGGCGCCGCCGAGTGCCCGTCCGTGCGTGGGGCGCTCCTCCCTAGAGCCCGCCTCACTGTCGGGCCGAGTGTCCCTGGCGCCCCGGGGGGAACAGCGTGTTTCCGGGAGCAGCGCCTGGTGGCGTGAGCACGTGTGTCCCGAACGGTGGCTCTGTGCCCTCGGCGGGCCCGGGCCGGGCGCCAAGTGGGCGTGGTGTGCGTGCCCCCCGGAAGGCCCGCCGTGCTGCCTGAGGCGCACGCTGCTGGCAAGTTCCCAGACGCGCAGCGCGGAGGCCCCGCGGCGGTCGGCTTCCGCCCCGCGTGCGCTGGCCCCGTACCTGGCGTGGTCCGGGTGCGTGTACGGGGCGGTGCGCACACAGTCGCCGACGTAGCTGACCGGGAAGGGGAGCACCAGGTGCGTCTTCATCGGGTACGGCTTGAACGTGGGGGCCTGGGGAGGGGGGGTGCGGCCCGTCACGGTCCCGAGGGGTCATGGAGGACACGTCTCTCCACACGCTGCACGCAGACGTCCGGCCCCCGCCGGGGCTTCGCGGGGCAGCCTCGTGCGGTGCACGCGCTCCGCCCCGCCCCATGGTGGCGGTCGGTCACGGAGTGACAAGGGACCTCAGTGTGCCCTTTCCTCCAGCAATGTGACGCCGCCCGCGGTGGGCCACACCGAATGCCCCGACCGGCCAGGCGAGCAGAGGGCACTGCCCCCCTGGAGGCGACGCTGACACAGCACGTCAAGTGGGGGGCAGAGGGACCGAGGGCCTCATGGCACCAGCACGAGCGCCGGGCCTCCGCTGTCCTGGCGCCTGGCTGGCCACCCGCGGGCACGGACCAGCTGGGGACGGCCTGCTCTGCAGTGACAGCGGCTGCGTGAACTCACCGTGATCAGCTTCCTGGTGATGTGGGAGCCGCTAAGGCATGCGCTGTCCCCGGGACCGTTAGGCACAGGTTTCTGAAAACGAAGCATTTCCAGGAGAGGTGACACAGCCCCCAGCTCCGGGGACGGCCGGCCGCGGACGAGGGCGCTCGTCCGAGCGTCCGGCAGGTGCGCTCAGGCCCGGGCTCTGCTCGTGGGTTTCCAGACGGCTCCGGCCCTGCAGCCTGCCCCTCCCACGTGGTCGCCCGCCACGGACGTGGCTCTGCAGGCCGGGGCGGTCCATGGGGGAGAAGGGCGCGTGGCCGTGACAGAAGATGGCAGTGTCGGCCTGCCCGCGAGCAGCACGGCGCCGTGCCCGCTACGCGCTGGTGCGACCCCGAGACACGGCTGAGCCCCTGCTCACGGACGGCCTTGCGCCGCCGGGCCACCCTTCCGGCTGTCGCAGGGCCGTGTCCCGGCCCTCGCGTCCTTCCCCGTCAGGTGACCGCATGCCTGGGCGCCGGCGACAACAGGAGCGCAGGCAGCAGCGCAGCCCAGGCCCCCGCGGCCCTCACCTCCACCACGTGCGGATGCTCCGGCTTCCTCTCCCTCGTCCTCTGCCCCAGGCCTGCCAGGAAGTCCCCTACCACCTGCTGCACCCACGACAGCTGCCCGGGCGCTGCGTTCACCGCGCACCTGTTGGGAGAAGCGGGGACGGCTCAGCGCCTCGCCGCGGCCTCCGTGTGCAGCGACGCAGCAGGCGCCGCTGAGAAGCCCGGCCTGGAGCCTCCCGTCCGAGCCCTGCCATCGCCCCGCGGCCTCCAGACGCAGGTGGCGTTCGCGCTAAACTCCGCTGTGAGGACGCAAGGAGAATGTCCGCCGACGCCGCCCCGACCGACGCGCCGCTCCCCGGCCCCGAGGGACGGCCGCAGCGCGCACGCGGGACGTGGTCGCCCCAGTGATCGGAAGCCGAGCTGCCACCGGAGGCCCCCACGGCACAGCCCACGTGGCTGCGGCCAGCGCGGGGCGCCCCTGCTCTGCCGACTCCGAGTTCGCTTCGAGGGAGCTGACGGCGGCAACGCGAAGCCACGCCGCGTGCCCGGCAGCGCTTCACGGGGGACGGCGAGGGGCCCCTGGCTGCACCCCTAGGCGCCGCGGGAGCCGGCGGACACCCCTCCTTGCACCAGATGTCAGGGCCCCTACTGGTGGTCCCCGAGGATGGCCGGGAGGTGGGGACTCCCCACGTACCGCCCCGAGCGAGCCCAACACCGCGTCGCGAGGGGCGTGCCGGAGCCCACCAGCTGTCAGCTGTGAACTCAGGCGGCCGCCGGCCCGCGCCTCCCCCTGGGCCGGCCACGGGGCGTGCGGTCAGCCCCCCACACTGACGGATCCCGGGACGCTTGGGCCCCGCGTGCTGGCACTGGCACACGCCTGTGGCGAGGGGCCGGGCGGCGGGCGTGCCGGAGCCCACGCGGCCTACCTCATGTTCTCGCGGTCCAGCATGTGGTCCTTGATGAGCAGGAGCTGGCTCAGCACGGGCTTGACGTCCGCCATTTCCGCGATGCTCTTCATCAGCCTCACCTGGGCCAGGGGACCGACGCATAGTGACGGACACCCCGGGGCAGGGGGCCCCGCGTCCCGCCCCGCCCAGGGCCGTGCTCTGCTGCATGTGGGGGGCTGGAGGAGGAGTGAGGGTGCTCGTCCAAAACGTTGGCTTCCCGCGAAACGTGGTCCCTCAGGGAGAATGCCAGCCACCCTGGGAGGCCCGAGTGACCCCGGCCGCCCAGGCACCTGCTCCATCCCGCTGAAGGTCTCCTGCAGGTCCCCCGCGGGCGTCAGGGTCTTGTTCGCGCGGATGGACGCGTACAGGTGTCCCGAGTCTGGGACCCCGTTGGCCAGCTCCTGAGCGGCCATCTTGACCAGGACCCTGAAGTGCTGCTCTTCTTCGAAGCGCGGGCTATGGATGCGGAGCGCGCTGAGCCCCCGGACACCCCTCTGGACCCCGCCCCAGATCCCAGACCCCTGCATGTCGTGGAAGGCTCGTCAGATGCCGCGAGCCAAGGAATGCCAGGCAGTCGGGCTCCGAAGCCGGCCGCCCGCCCGGCTCGCGCCCAGGGCCGCGCCCCGCGCCCCTAGTCACCTGTTGAAGATCTCGCCCCACAGGTGCATCATGTCCTGCAGGTTGCGCTCGAGGCAGAACGACGAGAACAGCACACCCTGGGCCCGGGGAGAAGGCGGACGACACGCGTCAGGGCCGCTCGAAGGGGAACCGCGGACACCAGGGGGAGCCGCCGGCCCGCGCGGGAGCGCCACCTGCTCGTAGGTGTCCAGGTGCGAGCTGTCGGGGAGCACTTGCGGGGTCACCGCGATCCCGCCCGTCTTCAGCTCTATCTGCTGCGCCTGCTGCCGGTAGTCGAGGATGCCGCAGCCCAGCCTGGGGGCAGCAGAGCGGGCTCCCCGTCACGGGGCGCACGGCCCGCCCCCTGCCCCCATGCACACGGCAGGCCGTCTGCCCGGCCCGCCCCGGGGACCGGGGACCCTGCCCAGGGCTCCCCAGCACGCCCCGACCCGGAGCCGCGGCCCCAGGGCCGCCTGTCAGCTGCCTGCGGAGACGCCCCGCGTCCGCCCGGTCAGAGCGGCCGGCACCGGCCACCTGCCCGCTTATTTGGGCGTCTCGCGGGGACATTTGGATGACGAGCCTTTCTGCATTAAGAAAGCCCGAAGTCACGCCACCGCGGACGAGGCTTCCGTAGGGTCTCCCGCAGCTCCCCGTGAGAACCGATTCAGGCCGGGCGGGCACCAGCCGGAACCCACGAGCCGCCCCAGGCCCACGGGGCAGGCCCCGTGCTCAGGTGACCCGACGCAGAACGGAGACCCGCCTCCGGGGGACGCGCCTCCCCCACCGCACACTCGGGGCTCCGAGCGCCGCGCAGCTCCGCATCCCCGTGAGAAAGCCCGGCTGTCACAGGGAACACCTCGGTGCCCCGCCCCCCCGCCCCCCCCCCCCCGCGCCCCGTGCCCCGCCCCCGCGCCCCCCCGCCCCCCTGCGCCCCGCGCCCGCCCCGCCCCCGCGCCCCGCCCCGCCCCTGCGCCCCGGCGGCCTTACTTGGTGAGGACGCTGCAGAAGAGCGGCACGTAGGGCCGCAGCGCGGCGGGCAGGGCGGGCAGGCTGCAGAAGGCCCGGACGTAGGTCACGCCGTTGGTGGGCTGCCCGCAGGACTGCAGCGCGACGTTGCCGGCTGCGGGGACAGGGCAGGGCCTCAGACGCTCCCCGGCAGGGGTTAGCGGGGCGGCCGCTCTGCGGGCGGAGGCTTCACGTTTCCGGTCGCTGCGCCTTACACATCCCGCCCGCGCCCCTGGCCCCGGGCAGGGGGACAGTCCCGGCGCTGAGGGCCCAGGGCCCGCCGTGCAGGCTGCTGTGTGCGCCCTGCCCTGAGACAGGTGACCCCAGGCGTCACCCCACCCGATGCCACTCACGGGCCCCGACAAGGCCCCAGGTCCCGACGGCCCAGCACGGGGTGTCTGCGGTAGGGCACACCGGCCGCCTCGGAGGGCGCTCTGTGCGCTGCATCTGCGTGGCCCGGTGAACCGCCCTTACGAGTCCCGTCACGGACACTAACGGCCACGGACAGACCCCGCCTGGCAGGTCCAAGGGTCAGCGGGACTCGCCCTAGCTGAGGCGAGGGGACACCCCGACCCAGGAGTGGGAGAGGGGCGCCGCTCGGGGCAGCGAGCTGCTCAGCACCCCCGAGTGGCACTAGGCACCCAGATCTGGACGGGCCCCGCTGTGCCGCCAGCCAGCCCTGTGGGGATGCACACGCCCGGACGAGGACCCTGTCCCCTGAGACCCTGTGCCTCGCACCAGAAGCCAGCAGCAGCCGTGACGCTGGGGGGGCCTCGGGGACCTAACACGCGATGCCGGCGCCTGCCGCCCCCCGCCTCAGCAGAGAGTGCCGTGCAGCCTTCCCGGGCCCGTCCAGGTGTGTCACCTGCCCCAGTGATGATGCAGAAAGGCTCGTTATCCTTTGAGAGCCAGCTGCACCCCATGCAGCCGCAGCAGCACCCAGGCCCTGACTCCAGAGTGGGGGTCGCAGGGCCGGTCACAGTGTTCGGAGCAGAGGACACACCCCCGCGCCCCCGGGGAGAAGCCCGCTGTCACTGAGCCATCTCAGGCATCGTTGAGGGCGGGCAGATGTGGGAAGCGGGGTGCTCCCTGTGGCGCCTGAACCCGCGTGGTCGCGGCCGCTCAGCACTGACCCGCCAGGGCCACCGCCAGCTCCGTGCAGGGCATGCTGGGCTCAATGTCCGACACCTTCAGCGCCGGCAGACACGACGCGTCCTGAGCCTCGCTCTGCTGAGTCTGCAGCTGCAGCCCTAGGAGGACGGGGGCGGGAAGGGGGAGGCTCAGGGCATGTCACCCCGTCACCTCCTGTCACCGGGGCGCAGGTACAGTACAGGGCACACGTAAGCGCCCGCTCGGGGGCCCTCCCAGCGCCCCCCAGTGACCACGGAGTGGTCAGCTCCTGCCCCAGCTGCCGTGGGGAGATGGGACTCACTTTTAGGGCTCTCAAACCTTCTCTCGCTGGACTGAAGTTTAGCAACTTGTGTTACTACTTATTTCATATTCACTAACCTTGACAAAATGCTTACATAATCACCATGTTTCACAAGTTATAAAAATGCTTGCGTGCCCATGTTTAGGGCTTCCTCCTCCACTGGTGTGACTGGAGGGGGAGGGACCCCATGTCCGCCTCCGTGCAGACCGCCCCCTCGGCAGGGCCCACGGCCCCGGGGACCAGCCACAGCCGGGCGGCATGCAGGCCAAAGCGCCGTCAAGCACACACCTGTGTCACCGCACACGACAGGCTCCCCGACCGCACGCCAGTCCCCGGGCGACCATGGGCCTGGCCCCCACACGCACGGGGGACTCAGGGCGGGCTGAGCTGGGCCCAGTGCACGTCGCGCGCACGCCTCTGGCGCTCACAGCCCTCGTCACCTGGTCGTCAGCCCCACGTGCGCCGACCCTTGCCCCTTACAGACACTTCCTAGTGCTGTGTGACCTGAAGACGCCGGGGCCTCGTGCCCCTGCACCGGTCAGGGCCTGGTGACAGTCCACGGGGCCACCCCCCTTCGCCCTCTGCAACGCCCCATCCCTCTGTGAATGCACAGGAACCCAGCATCGTCTCCTCCCCAGCCAGGCGGTGGCCTCCGGATGGCAGGGCCACAGTCCCCCGCCACTGACCCCAACGGGGAGGTACTCTGGGGCGTGGAATGTGCTAGAAACCCCCGCCTGCTCCCCCTGGAGCCGCCCTGAGCTCTGGACTCTGGTTCCCTCCGAGGCCTGCGGGAGCCACCAACACATAGCCCTGTGTCCCGCCCACGGAAAACACCTCCCTGGCGCCCTCCGGCTGGTCGCTTGCGGTGCGGCCTGGTCGCCCGGGGAGCGAGGGCTTGAGCGTGGCACCATCTCCTGCACTGGTGGCGCCACCTAGTGGGGGAGCTGGCCATGGCTGTGCCCGGGCTGCTGCGAACAGGGTGCCCGCACACGGGGCGCACGCGTCTATAAACCAGTCTGCTGTTCGCTGGGTGAATTCCCGGAAGACATGGTGGCTCCGGTGCTGAGTGTCAGGGACCCTCGGCCGCGGTTTCCATACTGGCTGCCGCAGTCTAATCGCCACTGGCAACGATAAGGACGGGTCCTGTGAGCATCGTCCTGTCACTAACGTAAGTCAGGACAGGACGAAAACCGTGCGATTTCACGCGTTTGCGGAATATAAAAAGTAATGAATGAACAAAAAGACACAGACACAAAGATTGGTGGTTTCCAGGGATGGGAGCTCGGGGGGGAACAGAGCAGGGAGAGGGGGTCAGATATATAGTAACGGATGGAAACTAGACTTGGGGGGCGAGCGCGTGATGGACCGGCTGTGCCCCTCACACTTGTGCAATGCTATTCACCGGTGTGTCTCGATACGTTTAATTTAAAAATGTCTCTGTAACAATAGCAAAATAAACCCCGAGCCAGCCCAACGGAAAATAGTGGGGTTCCGTCACACTAAAAAGCTTGTACACAGTAAAGAAAATCGTCAACGAGATGAAAAAGCAACTTACAGAACGAGAGGACATATTTACAAATCATCTATCATAGAAGGGATTACTATCCAAACTAAGAATTCTCACAACTTAATACCAAAAAACAAACCTTCCACTTAAAAAATGGACAGAGCACCTGAATAGACATTTCTCCAAAGAGGACACACAGACAGCCAACGGACATGAAAAGATGCTCAACATCACGCATCACCAGGGAAATGCAAATCAAAATCGCAATGAGACACCACCTCACACCTGCCGGATGGGGCGTCGTAACCCGACGAGCAGGTGCTGGTGGAGGCGTGGAGAAAAGGGGGCGCTCGGGCACTGCTGGCGTGAGCGAAGCCGTGTGCGGCTGGGAGACGGTACGGAGGGTCCTTGAAGGTTAAAATCACAACTACTTTATGACCCGGCAACTTATCTTCAGGATCGTTATCTGAATAAAATGGAAATACTGACTTGAAAAACGTGCACGCCTATGTCCGTCACAGCATTATCTACTACAGACAAGATGTGGAAGCAACATAAATATCCATCACTTCACGAATGAAGGAAATATGGTATGTGGTCATGCCAAAATCACAGCCAACCCACAGAACCACCACCCTTGAGAACCCCCTGAAGACTCGCTGAACAGAAGCCCTAGAACTAAGGACACACAGAAGCAGCCACGTCGAGACTGGCAGGAGCGACAGAGACGCAGAGAAGGCAGGTCCCACGTCACACCGTGTGCAGTGATCGAGAATCGGGAGGGACGTTATGGCTGAGGAAGGCCCCCAGAATGAGGGGTCCCAGCCCCACATCAGGCCCCCCACTCAGGGCTCAGGGCCAGGAAGAGGAGTCCCCACAACACCTGGCTGTGAAACCAGCGGGGACTCTGTCCCGGTGAGCTGGGGGCTGGGGGGCCCGGGGTGTCCCCTCGAGGGGCCGTGCGCAGCCTCTCTCTCCCACAGACGCACTGGCTCTGGGCTCCATGCGGGGCACCAGCCCGACGAGCGCCAGGGACAGACGAGGAGGAGCCGGACTGTCTGGCTCCAGGCGAGGGCTGGAGGGGCAGGGCCGGCAGCTCTCTCGGGGACGGACGTGTGCTGGCCGGCGCCACTGCTCCTTCGTGGAGTCTTCCCCCCACCCAGCTGGCGGGCGGGCGCCTAACCTGCGCCTCTCCTGACCTGACTGCCACCATCCGCCCCACTCTGGTGATGCCCTGAGGCCTTGTCCCTCCCAACTCACGTGCCCGGCCCAAGCTGCTTCCAGGGGCTTTTCCACAGAAACAGCCGGCCTCGGCGCATGCTTTAGACTTACCAAGAGCTCTCAAAGGTCCACAAGCTCCTGACGAGGAGTGTCTGGCTTTGTCCCGTACCTCTCGCTAAGTGGCCCCGAGCCCAGTGCAAGTGGCAACCAGTCTTAGCTTGCATTTGACTCCTATCAGGTGGCCCCCGTCCTGGCATAAGCTGTGGCCAGTGTTGGCCTGGGATGTAGCTTCAACTAAGTAGCCACAAACCTGGCGCAAGAGGTGGTGATGGGGCTCGCACCGTGGTGCCCGCCAAGGTCCCCACCCGGCGTGAGTGACAGCGGCCTCGGCTCCCAGGGTGGCCTCTCCCAAGCACCTCCGAGGCCAGCACAAGTGGCAGCCAACCACAGATAACTTCGCAGCCCCCACCAGGTGGCCCCAGGCTGGGCGCGAATGGCGCTGACCTTGGCCTGCCCTGGAGCCCATCCCGAGAGACTCCAGAACCAACACACCCGGGGGCTGGCTTCAGCCCACAGCAGAGCGCTGCCCACCCAGCCTCGCAAGTGACGCACCCCGGGGGCGACGCGCCAGGCACCAGACCCCCGCTAAAGTGACCAGTGCGCCCTGGTGTCAGCCCCCACACAGCGGCCTGTCCCCCGCAGTCACAGCCAGCTCCCACGGTCAGCCCCACCCCCTGGCGGGCCGCCAGGAGGACACGCGACCCACACGAGGCCCACCCTGGAGCCCGTGCCCCGGGCCCCCCGGATGCCCGCCACGCAGGGCCACCCTTCCGCGCCCGGGAGGCGTGGCACCCCACCTCGCACACAGAAACAGGCACAAGGAGGCGGCCGTGTGGGGGGACAAAGGCGCCTGCCCCAGAGTAAGACGAGGACACGACTCCGGGGAAAACGCGGCGACGCGGGGGGGGGGCGGAGGGGATCTGGGTGAGACCGACTAGGGGACAGGAGGCAGGAAACGGAGGCGGAAAGCGGAGACTCGGTCAGAAAGGAGCAGGGAAGCTGCGCCGAGGGGTGCTCCGGCGGGAACAGCCGCGGAGAGGCCTGGGGCTAAGCGTGATCTGGGGGACCGGGGGGCGGGAAAGGCCCAATCGGAACGGCGCCGAGAAAAACGTTTCTTCCCCCGTAGGAAAACGGGGTGCAGCTCGCCGCCAGCGCTCATGTAACGTGGAGCGTAGGAACCCTGGAAATTCCAGAGGTCCGGTTTCCCAGGGATTTGACACTTCCGGCGCTCAGACGGCCAAACGCAGAGCGCTGTAGGCAGAATGGTGCCATCCGGTTCCAGAGACTGTCGACGTACTGGAGCCACGTGGAGATGAGGACGGCAGTGAGCCGCGTGAGACGGGCGAGCCGGGCGGCGCCGGGCGGGGATCCGAGGGCCGCGGGGGGCGCCGCGGTCAGGGACGGCGACACGGCGGTGACCCCTGTGACTGTGAAGGGACTAAACGCTCCGATTACGACACGGGGCGGCTGAGGGACAAAAATACGAAGCGCCGCCCACGCGCGCCTGCCCACCGGAGACCCGCTTTCAGCCAGGGGACATGCAGCCCGGGAGAAAAGAGGTGGAAAAAGGTCGTTTATACGAATGGAAACGAAGAGAGAGCTGGGGTAGCAGCGCTACTGTCATCCGGCAAAGCGGACTTTGAAACTAAGCCTGTAGTGATGAAGCAAGGCGCTTCGCAACGATAAAGGAATCAACCCAACGAGCGGCTACAGCCCTTATCACACGACTGCGCGCCCCGCGCAGGAGCACCCGGGTATGGGAAGCACATGCTGAGGGACCTGGGGGACAGCGACAGGCCCAGAGTCCGCGGGGGGGGCTGAGGGCCACTGGCGGCAGTGGCAGGTCGCCCCGACAGAACAGCGACGGGGACACAGTGGCCTCAGTGACACGTCCCATCAGACTGACTTAGCGGATGTGCTCAGGGCGTTTCGCACAAAGCAGCAGAAGACATACTCTTTTCAAGTGCACACAGGGTACTCTCAAGGACAGACCACATCAGGCCACAAAACAAGGCTCAGTAAACTCAAAAAGGCTGACATCATATCAGGCAACTTCTCTGATCACAATGGTTTGAAACTAGAAATCGGTCATAAGAAGGAAACTGGAAAACCACACAAACACATGGAGGAACAGCGAATGGGTAAACAATGAGATCGAGGAAGAAATCAAAAGAGACCTTGAGACAAACGAAAATGGAAACACAGTGACCCCAAAACATGGAACACGGCCAAAGCAGTTCTAAGGGGGAAATTCGCAGCAATGCAGGCCGACCTCAAGATACAAGAAAAATCTCAAACCATCTAACCCTAAACCCAAAGGGACTGGAAGGAAAAGAACAAACACAGTCCAAAGAGAAAAGAAAGAAAATCAAGATCAGAGTAGAAATTTAAAGAAAAAACAATAGAAATCATTATTAAAACCAAGAAATGGTTCTTTGAAAAGATGAACAAAATCGATAAACCTTAGCCAGACTCATCAAGGAAAAAAACAGGCCCAAATAAGTAAAATAAAAAATGAAAGAGAAGTGGCAACCGACACCACGGAAACACCACAGAATATCAGGGAATACTATGGGCTGTCGTGTGGCCATCAATCAGACGCTCTGGGAAGAATGGGTAAATTCCTGGAAAAAGACAATCTTCCAAGGCTGAATCAGGAAGAACAGAAAACCGGAACAGCCTGATTGCTACCAGTGACATCAAACCAGTAATCAAAACCCCCCACACACTGAAGTCCGGGACCGGATGCTGTCACCGGTGAGCTTTACCGAACATGCACATAAGAACTAATGCCTATCCTCAAACTATTCCAGAAAACCGAAGCGAAGGGAAGCCTCCCAATCTCGCTTTAAGAGGCCAGTGTTACACTGACTCTGAAACCAAAGACACTACCAAAAAAAGGAAAAAAGAAGGAAAAAAAGAAAAACAAAAATTATAGGCCAATATTTCTGATGAACATAGATGCAAAAATAGTCAACAAAACATTAGCGAACTGAACCCAGTAGCACATCAGAAAGACCGTGCCCGTGCCCAGGCGGGGGTTACTCCAGGGGTGCAGGGCTGGTGCGACACCCTCGGACCTCGTCACGTGATGCACCGCACACCCGGAACGCAGGGGACGCGTCCTGGGCACAGCGACGCATGCGGCACGCGCGCGTGGCGAAATGCAGCGTCCGCGTGCGACAAGAACTCTCGGCGCAGAGGGGGCGGAAGGAGCGCGGCTCAGAATGATCGCGGCCACGCTATGACGAGCCTGCAGCTGCCAGCACTCTCCAAGACGGAAAGGGAAAGATTGTTCCTTAGGATCAGGACAGGACAGAGACGCTCATCATCACCACTTCCAGCCCTGGCACAGCAATCAGACAGGACATGAAATGAATCGCAATAGGAGAGGAAGGGGTAAAACTGTCACGTCTGCAGATGACACGCTTCTACACACAGAGAACTCTAGAGATTCCACAAAAAACTATTAGAAAAAAATGACTCCAGAAATTGGTTGCATTTGCATACACTAGTGACTATCTGAAATGAAAATCAAGAATAATTCCATTTTATAGTTGCATCAAACACATACCTAAGACTACATGTAACCACGACCTGTACTCGGAAAGCCGTAACACGCGCCGTGCCTACAGACACAAGCGGCAGCGCTGAAACGGCCGCGTCGCCCAAGGGATCTGCAGAGCCCGCGTGGCCCGTCAAAGTACCAACGGCGTTTTTCCCAGAACTACAATGAAGAGTACTAAAATTTATATGAAACCACAAAAAAGACCCTGAAGAGTAAAAGCAATCCTGAGAAAGAACAACGAAGCTGGAGGGATCATGCTCCCTGATACCGAACTATACTGCAAGGCTGCAGTAGTCGAAACAGCACGGCGCTGGTGTCGAGTCAGACACGCAGCTCCGTGGAGCAGGACGGAGAGCCCAGAAATAAACCCTCATCTACACGGTCGCTTGAGCCATGGTGAAGGACACAGGAACGTACGACGGGGCGCGGACGCTCCCTTCAGTGAGAGGTGCTGGGAAAACCGGACAGATACTCGCAAGTGAGTAAACGTGGACCGCTTTCTTACACTACACGCACGCGCGCGCGCACACACACACACACGGAAGATGGACGAAGTGCTTAAAAAGACCCAAAACGCAGAAGACACGGGCGGCGACTCTTTGACGTCGCTCTTAATGTTTCTTAAATGTGTCTCCCTGGGCAAGCGAAACACAAGAATCATCAGATGGAACCACACCGAACCAAGTTTTTGTTTGTTTTTACTGTGAAGGAAGGCATCCCCACACGAAAAGACAATCTGCCGAATGGGAGATAATCGCCAATGATATATCCGATCGGGGGTTAACATCCAAAAGGAATGAAGAACTCACAAACCACTGCCAGAAAAACAAACAACCCGGTTAAAACACAGGCATGGGATAGGCATTTCTCTGAAGAGGAAATGCAGACGGCCAACAGACACACAAAACGGTGCTCAAGGTCACGAATCAGCAGGGAAATGAAAATCGAACCACAGTGAGATACCACCTCACCGTCAGAACGGCTACAATCAAACAGCAGCAAGTGCTCTCAAGGACTTGGAGAAAGGGAGCCCTTGCGCTGTTGGAAGGACTGCGAATCGGTGCAGAAACTATGGAGAACAGGATGGAGGTCCCTCGGAAAGTTAAAAATTAAACCACAGCATGGCCTAGCAACTCTACTCCTGGGTATGCACCTGAAGGAAACCAAGACATCGGTGTGGAAAGACACGCGCACCGTGTTCACCGCGGCGGCGCTGCCGACAGCCCGGCCACGGAAGCGCCTCGGGGCCCGTCCGCGGCGGCTGGGTGAACGGGCGCGCGCACAGAGGAGCGTCGCTCGGCCATAGAAAGCGTGAGATCTTGCCCCTGGTGACAACACGGGTGGACCGAGAGAGTAGTAAGCTAAGTGACGTAAGTCAGAGAAAGCCACATACCATGATTCCACTTACATGCGGAATCTAAAAAACGAAATAAATGAACAAAACAACCAGAAATAAACCCATAGGTACAGAGAACGTTTTGACGGTGGTCACATGAGAAGTGGGTTTGGGAGCTGAGACAAGAAGGGGAAGGAGCGAGATGTACGAATGGCCAGCTACGGAGACGGCCATGGGGCGCGGGGTCCGACAGACACTCTGAGACGGCTGGGTGCGGTGCCGGGGGCGACCGGACTTCGTGGGGGTCGCTCTGTAAGGGCCGTAAACGTCTAGCCACTGTGCTGTGCACCCAAAACTAACATTGTATGTCAACTATGACTGAAAAGCGAATTTCGAAATAGCGAAAAACTGTTGAAGAAAATGTGGTACACATATACGACGGGACATCATTCATTCATTAAAACGATCGACGTTCTGCCGTTTGTGACAGCACGGATTGACCTGGAGGGCGTCTCACTAAGCGAGGGAAGTCAGAGAAGAACCAGCGCCGTGTGCGCTCGCTTGCCTGTGGAATCCTGACCTCGGAGACCAACAGGACGCGCCCGGACCGGCGGGGCCGGAGGCGCGACACACGGACGTGCCACGGCCAGGCCACGGCGCCGTGCTGCGTATTCCAAGGTCAGAGCGTAAGCCCTACAAGTCCTCCTGGTCAGAAAAGACCGGGGACCGTGGCAACAGACGCTGACTAGGCTTCCTGTGCGGGACGTCCCCTGTGCTGCCCGCTGGAGACCAGCGTCGCACGCACCGCGATCGCACACGCACACGCACATGCGCACGCGGACAGAGCCCGTCGTGGGCTGAGCCGGTGCCCTGGCTCTCACGTGACGGCCCAGCAGACGTCTGGGGGCCACTGGGCGCGGGGCGCACTCACCTTTCTCGTAGACCTGCCGCTTGTCCTCCGAGGACAGCGAGCTGACCTTCTGCCTCAGCTTCTCCGTCTCCAGCTGCATCTGCTTCTCGGAGTACTGGTCATCGGGTCTCATGGACAGAGTCAGCTTATGCCGATTGTTCTGCAACCAACGCCAGAAAGCCCGCGTCACAGTGAGCCTCCGCGAAGGCCGACACGCGGCCGGCCTCCGCCAGAGCCCTCCGCCCTGGCCGCCACCTTCCGACGCGCTCAGCGGTGACCACGGAGGGCGGCGTGGAGGTGGCGTGGTAGAAGGCACGTGAGCCAGATGGCGTTCACGCGCCACGCCTGCTACGCGGAGCTGCGCAGTTCGCGTGAGCTCAGTCGCCACTGGGATGACGACTGCGGCCATTCTCATTCAACACACCCATACATTAAGAGAACAGATGTCGACTTAACGTAATGACAATTAGGTGACTTAATTGCTTCCCTAATGTATTTCAACAACGAAAAACACTCACGAAATGCTCACATGTAACACTATAGAGGAGAGGGAGAATTAGAACAACAAAACCTTTATGCAAAATAACTTAGAGGGCAGGTGAATGGCTGAAAGACGCCCAGGCCGAAGCAACGGCACAGAGTGCGACACGGCCCCGCACCGGCCATGGCCGGGCCTTCTAAGAAGTTCTCGCCCACTGACGGCTTTGACAAGGGAACAAACGCCCAGTGAAAATGCCCAGAAACTCAAGCGAACAAGGGAGTGACAAGAAGGTCCTTCACGAAGCCAGAATGTGCACACGCCCAGGTGACTGGTGCTCGTGTCCTACTCACTAGGACCAAAATATGTGCGCACGCTCGGTAACGCACACGCGGTCACATATAAACACACACATACTTCCTCATGAAAAAACTAACTCGCATCTGATCTAGAAAATCGAATTTTTACTTTAACATGAGCATTTACATTTTTAATTAAGAAGTTATATCACCTTTTCATTAACGGAATTCACTTAGATAATGTAAGTGTCATTCCTAATACTCTTTTCATTATTATAAAATTCAGCTTCGAAGGTGCAGACCTAAATTCTCCAATTTTCTTACCTTGAAATACTGTTTCACTTTTTCCTGCAGGAACTCCGGGTTCTCCTCAAGCCGCCGCCTGAACTGCGCCACCTGGGCCCCCAGCTGCAGGAGCTCCACGGGGTCCCCGTCGTGATTCCAGCAGGACGCGATGTGCTGCGACGGAATTTAAACCCGTGAAGCACGTCGCGCGTTTACTGCTCCGTTGGCGCGATACACGCCGAAGTCGCGGCATTTTACTGAGATCCCCGTTTCGGTTTAAAAATACCAGGTGACTGACAAAAATCTAGTCATTTTTCATTTAGAAGGAAAACTTAACTCATTTAAACCTATTTCCTCTAATAAAAAAGCGTGTTTAGATTGTGAGCACCCCCAGATCAACAGTTCCCATATCCCCACCCGCTGGAAGTGCTCTGCGTAAATCTATTTCACATAACACAAGCTATCAAAAAGCCAATTGGCCTAAACAAAATTAAATTTATATCAGATACGAAATGACATAACTTTCAAGGCTCAAACGAAAGGTGCTATGAATCAACCTCTACATTTTCGAGAAACCACTAAGTACGAAAGCGACGAGAAAGCAGCGAGGCGGGCGGGAAGTCACGCACAGACGCCAGGGCGAGGCCGAAGCTGACGGACTGGTGCTTCATCCGTATTTCGATTTTGTGGAGCAAAGCTTCGATTTGATCGTCTTCAAATCCGTTCCTGAAGAAATATCGAGAACACAGATGGTGAAGGGAATAAAGGTTTTTCTGTACTGCAAAGCTACAGTCATCAAAACAGCCTGGCGCTGGCAGGCGGACGGACACACGGACCACGGGACAGGACTGGGGGCCCAGGGATAAACCCCCTGCACGTGGGCAACTGGCTTTTGACAAAGGTTCCAAAACATACGGTGAAGAAAAGGCTCTTCCTTGAGGCGCTGGGAAAACTGAACAGCCACGTTAGAAACTAGGCCACTGCTCATCACACGGCAAAACTAACCCCAAATGGATCGAGGGCCTAAATGTGAGACCGGAAACAACGAAATACACAGACGTAAATAGAGGCAGCGCCTTATGGACCTTGGTCTTACAAAGGATTTCACGAATTTAACCTCAAAGGCAAGGGATGTAAAAGCAAAAATAAACAGGATTATCATCAAACTAAAAAGCTCCTGCACAGCCAAAGAAACCCTCGACAAGGCAAAGAGACGGCCATCGGAGTGGGAGAAGGTACTTGCGAACGACGCCCCCAGTACAAGGGGCTAATAACCCACCCGACAACAAAACAAACCCTCCGATTAAAAAACGGGCGAGCACCTGAACCGACACCTCTCAGGAGACGCACGGATGGACAACAGACACACGAAGAGACGCTCAGCATCACTACTCATCAGGGCAACGCACGTCGAACCCACAGTGAGACGCCGCCTCACACCTGTCCGATTGGCCAGCATCACAAAGACAGCAGCTGCTGGCGAGGACGTGGGGCGGAGGGGGCCCCCCCGCTGCGGCCGGGTGCGCGAGCCGGTGCAGCCGCCGTGGGAAACGGTGTGGCGGGTCCTTGACAAATGAAGCCTAGAATTACCATACGGCCCAGAACTCTCTCTTCTGGGGACCTATGAAAGCATGCGTCCATAACTGTACATGCACCCTGACTTCACTGCAGCATTCCTCATGGCGGCCGGGACAGGGCCCTCGCTAAGAGGCTGGGTGGAGGGGTGGCACATGAGTACAGCGGGGTATCACTCAGCCGCAGGAAAGGGGAAACTCGGCCACACCATGGATGGGCCTTGAGATAAGCGTGCTGATTCAGGCCGAGAAGGGCAAGAACCACACGACTTCGTTCACACGTGGGACAGAAAACAGAAAGCAACACACCGACAACCTCAGACAGCGCGGTGGCGGCCAGAGCGGACGGGGGCAGGGGGCAGGGGGCAGATGAGGGCCGAGGGGGCCGGGTCCGTGGAGAAGGCGGCGGCTAGCCTGGGTGGCGAGCCCGCAACGCAACGTGCAGGTGCTGCCTCACGGAACGCACGCAACGTCACCAACCAGCGTCACCCCAACCGGCTCACCAAAAGGGACCACGAAATCCTCGGATGAAACACAGGAGTAAAACTCTGTAGCCCTGCGTCAGGCCGCGGTTTCAAGAGCGCAAGGCGCAAAGGTAAAACGACATCGAAAGTAAAACCTTTGGTGCTTCGAAGGACACAACCAAGAAAGTGGAAACACAAGCCCTGTGAGAGAATATTCACGAATCACCTCTCTAGTGAGGGCCTTGCATCTGGAACGTCTAAATAACTTTTATAATCCTACAATAAAAAAGCCACGTGAAACGATAAAAAGCCGACTGGACTGTGATCACACGCTTCTCCCGAGGCACACAGGGGCCAGGCCAGTCCGCGCTCAGGAGACGCTGAGCGCCCCAGGCAGGAAAAGGCGCAGCCGCGTCAACGCGCAGGAGGCCGCGGGGCGCAGGAGGCCGCGGGGCCAGGGCCGCGGGGGTCTGGGGGCTGAGGGCCTGCACCGGCCGCCAGCGCCTCCAAGGACCGGACGCCCGGCCCGGCGGCCCAGCAGGGATAGGCGCGTCTGCACGGACGCCCGTGGGCGGGGCGGGGCGGGGCGGGGCGGACGCGGGGGCAGCGCAGGGCCTCACGCACGCGATGACGTCGTCCAGCGTCCTGTCGATGATGTCCCGGACCCGGGCCACGTCGGCCTCGGCGACGCCCTGCAGGCCCACGCTGAAGTAGGCGTCCCTGGTGTGGCCGTTGTACCTGGGACACAGACGCAGGTCACCTGCGGCCGGGCCGGCTCCCGCCACGCGCACACCGAGCGCTTCCGGCCAAGGTCAGCCGCGCCGCAGGGCGGGTCCTCGGGTGCCCGCTGCGGCCGCCGCGCCCTCGAGCCTGTCCGGACGGCGCCAGGTGGACCCGGGGCGGGAGCTGCACTTCCACAGCAGCTTAAGACTTAAGGGCCGTCTGATGGCCTGGCCTTTCAAACGGGCAGCGGTGCGGCCCCGCCTTTCTTAAATCCTCCCCCCACGCACCCCTGCACGCCCCGCAGGGGACCCGAGTAGCCTGTGCTGAAGCCGCGCTCTACCACCCAGCTCCGTGCCGGCGTGGGAAGGGCCCCCCACGTCCCCGCCCGGCCCCCCGACTCCAGTTCCCCCCCACCCCCCGCCCCCGCCCGCTGCGACAGCCAGAGATGTGTCCGCACGCTGCCCCACGCCGAAGCCGCGCCCAGCGGCGACAGGACTCACCCCACGTCAGGCGAGAAATCCGAGCCGAGCCCAGACTCGATCAAGGCCTTGTAGAAGGGCGCGCTGGGCCCGCTGACCAGGAGCGTGGACAGCAGGGTCAAGGCGAAGGCTTCCGCGGTGTCTGTGATGCTGCGTGCCGGGGGGAAGGGGGGGAGGGGAGGGGGCGCTGACAAGCACTTCCGGAGGAGCGCGGGGGTTCTCCCGGGAACGCGCGCTCTGCGCCCCGCCTCCGGCGGGCCCGTGTCCGAGCACGTGCCCCTGCTGCTCACTGCGGTGCGCACGCACTGGGGGGCGCCGGCCGCAAGTCAGCTCGGGGCACCGCAAGGGCTGTGGCGGGAGGGGTGCCGAGCACCCTGCCATGTGACTTCCAGTCTGCCCAGCAGACGGGAGACTCGCACAGAGGGGGCGGCAGGTCAGCCGTGCCACTGCCCAGGGCCGACAGCCCGATGGCCTCCCAGCCACAGGCCCTCGGGGGCCAGGGCCTCACGGTCGGGGCTGCCCGTGACCCCGAACGGTACCCGCTGCCATTCGGAGCCCGTGAACGTGCGACGGACTTTTCCTCCGGACAGCGACCCAACGCGACTTCCTCTAAAACCGCCCGGAGGAGAAAAACTCCCTATTACCCCGAACCCCACCCACCCACACCCCCCTGCTCCGACCCGAACGACCCGGGCCTGCTCGCGCGGGGCACTCACTCTGGCAGGAGGAAGCTGACGCTGACCGTCGTCTGTCTGGGGGACCCGGCGGCCAGCGCATCCGGCGCACAGTGGACATGGTGCTCCCTCTGCAGCACGCGGGGGCCGTGAGCAAGTTCAGGTCAGAGCGGTGGTCGGGGTGCAGGAAACGACCCAAGAAAGACCCCCCCCCCAAGCTACTAGAACTGAAAACTGCTCTCAGCCACGTAGGACAGTCAATGCAGCACAGGGTGCACCCTACGCACCACCACCAAGTGACCAGGAGACATCAAGACAGCACCCCACTGACAGGTGTGCCCGAAGGAGCAAACGCCAAGACACACCTAACTAGCGAGGAAAGACCTGCACTCAGAAAGCTGTAAGGCACCGAAGAGAGGAACTGGAGGAGATGTGAACAAATGGAGGCGTGCACCATGCCTGGGGGCGGGAAGGAGCAGCATGGTCAAAACGGCCATAGTGCCCAGAGCGACCTACAGAGTCCATGCGACCCCTGTCAAAGCGCCGATGGCGTTCTTCACAGAACTGAAACAAATGACCGTAAAATTTATCTGGAACCACAAACGACCCAAAACAGCAAAAGCAATCTTGAGGAAGAACAGAGTTGGAGGTATCAAGCTCCCTGATGTCAAACTATGCTACAAGGCTGTAGTAATCAAAACAGCACGGCACTGGCATAAAAACAGACACATACATCAATGGAGCAGGACGGAGAGCCCAGAAATGAGCCCGCGTCTCACACAGACAAGGTCTATTCGTCTGTGACAAAGGAGGCAAGAACATCCAATCAGGTAAGGACAGTCTCTTCAGTGAGTGGCGGTGGGAAAACTGGACAGAAGCATACAAAAGCACACAAGATCACTTTCTTACACTATATACGAAAATAAACTCAGAATGGATCAGACTTAAATGCAGGACCGGAAACCATAGAACTCCCTGGAGAAAACCTAGGCCGCAAACCCTTTGACATCGGTCTTAGCAAGGCCTTTTTGGATGTGTCCCCTTGGGCCAGGGGAACAGAAGAAAAAAGAAACAAAAGAGACTTCATCAAACTAAAAAGGTTTTGCACAGCAAAGGAAACCATCAACAAAACGAAGAACCCACAGAATGGGAGATGTTCACAAATGGCATAGCCGATAAGGGGTTAATACCCAAACTACATAAGGAACTCATACAATTTAACAGCAAAAAAAAAAAAAAAATCTAAAAAATGGGCAAAAGACCTAAGCGGATTTCTCCAAAGAGGACATACGGATGACCAACAGATGCTCAAGGCCACTAATCAGCACGAAAACGCAAATTACATCACAAAGAGGCAGCACCTCGCGCCCGTCGGCATGGCCGCCATTGGTGAATCAAAGGACAGCAAGTGCCGGCAAGGGCGGCGAGGGCGGGGAGGGCGGGGAGGGCGGGGCCCTCGCGCTCTGCTGGGGGACTGCGCACTGCTGCAGCCTCGGTGGGACAGGGTCCCGAGGCGTCTCAAAAAACTGAAAGCAGAACTGCCTGATCGCCCAGCAGTTCCACCTCGGGGTATTTACCTGAAGAATTTCCAGACACCGACTCATGCACCCTTATGTTCACTGCAGTATTATTTACAACAGCCAAGAGCTGGAAGCAACCTAAGTGGCCGTCAGTGGACGGCTGGACAAAGAGGCCGTGGTACCTCCAGACGACGGACTGTTATTACTCGGCCACAAAAAGGACTGAAACCTTGCCATTTGCGACAACATGGGTGGATCTGGAGGTTAATAGTCCCAGGGAAATAAGTCAGACAATGGCGACTACTCCTGGGTCTGGCTAACATGTGGAATCTAGAACAAGGACAGAGACGAATAAACAGAACCAAAGAGCTCGGCAGGGAGGACAAGCTGACGGTAGCCAAAGGGGAGGGCGGAGGGCGCTGGGGAAAATAAGACAAACCAACAAAATGGGCCAAGAGATGCTTTTCGCTGATCAGCTTCCTTTTCAAACAGATAACCGCCTCCGGGCTTGGGCTCCTCTGCGCCAGGCGCGGAGAGCCCAGGGCTGGCGCCCCCTCCCCACGCGGGAGAGGCGGGCGCCTCAGCACGGCCCTCGGGACGGGACGGGCGCTCACCGGCATCTCCCAGCGCTGCTGAGGCGGCACCGCGGTGTTGGGCTCAATTCTCTGAAATTTACTCAGCGCCTCTTCATGAATCTGTCTCAGGTGCTCCTCCAACGGGAAGTTGCCGTAGGTTAAGAACCTGAAATGTGGAGAGGGTACAGCAGTCTGTTCGAGTTTCGAGGACCAGGAGCGGGCACAGATGGCCGTCTGCGGGAGGCGGCGTGTCTCCAGCAGCTGCCGCGCGGCCGCCCCGCAGGAGGCCCGCTTCAGGCCGGCCTACGGGCCCTACGGGCTCTCCTTCCTGTGCGACACTAGCTGGCTGGAGCCCCACACGGGACGGGGTGATTAACATATGCCTGGCGACAGCTGCTCTCTGCTCTAAAGGTCCGGTCAAGGTGTTACAAAAACCAGGGAAGCTGTATGATAGAGCCCTGTGACCTTAGCCACAGCGCCGACAGCCACCGAAGACGGGCGAATACAGTTTACCCGGCCGGGAAAGACTACGATGGCGGCGGTGAGCTCGTCACTCCCGCATTAACACTGCGGGCACTCGGATCGGAAAGACTTGCGAAAGCCCCGCTCAGAGGTTTAGAGGGCGCTAAGCCGTGGCACCCTGGCGCCTGTGCAGACACTGGTCTGTCACGCCTGCCCGCCAGTCACGGACGCCGTGGGACTGGACCAGCTGCAGCCTCGCACAGGGTGGGCGTGGACCGTGGCAGGGACCGACACGGGCCTTACTGAAGCCTCGCACCCGCGGAGACGGGCTGAGCTTGCAGGCCCCTCGGCCACAGCGAGACGGTGTGAGCCTAACACGTAAGTTAAAAACTTCTGTCGGATGCCACAACCTCAGACGTAGACATATATAAGCCCGCCCTCCCCACCGGAGCCGCACTCGGGGTGATGCCCCGGCCGCAGACAGGGAGGCGCGTTGGGTGGCGAGAGGTGAGGAGGCCCCGCCGAGGCCCGCTCAGGCGGCAGCGCTGGGGGAGTGAGGACCAGGGGCCGGCGCCGGGGTCTGCGGGAGAAGCACTCTCGGGTGGGGGTGGCGCTGTCGCTGCAGCGCCCCACAGCGCTGGACGGGGCCCAGCAGGGTGCAGGCATCACTCTGCAGGCGACAGGCGCGGGGAGCCCAGCCCAGCTCTGAAGCACAGGACCACGTCCGCCAGTGCCAGAGGGGCCCGGGCGCCCGCTTCCGTCAACTTCAGTGGAACACGGTGGGACGGGGAGGCCCTGCCCTGCCCTACGCGAAGGGGGCTGACGGCTTGCACTGGTGGCGCGCTGTCCTGGAGTGCTGCCGGGACCTCCCAGCGCCCTGTCGCTGGCCCACGGGAGGCCCCGAGGCGCGGCGCGGCACTGCGCTGGGTGTGGAGGTCGCCGAGGGCCCTCGGACCGAGCGTGCAGGCGGCTGAGACAGACGGCCTGGAAGAGCGCTCCCCGAGGGCACACACGCGCGGCCCGACGTCCGCAGCGCGTCCTGGAGCGCAGGAAAGCGCACACGCGCCAGCTCGTCACCGAGCCCCGGCGAGCGGGCGGTCACCTGGCGGGCGCTCACCTGGCGGAAGCTCACCTGGCGTTGCTGGGGTGGTAGTGCTTCGCGTGGAACTCCCTGAGCTGCTCCCACGTGAGGTCCGGGATGCACAGCGGGGCGCCGCCCGACACGGCCGCGTACGTGTGGTCGGGGAGCAGCTGGTTCTGCAGGTGCTGTGAGAAGACCCTCTCGCTGTCCGCCTTCAATCGAAAGAGGCGCACACGGTGATGTGAAGCGCACCCTCGCAAGGGAGCCGTCTCCACGGCACGTGAGGACGTCCACGCGGGCGCCGCGTGATGGCCCGCTCGATCCGCCACCACCCGCACGCGGGACCCGGGGACTGGCTCCTGGAACAGGAGGGACGGCCCTCACAGTGCACGCTGGTGACCAGCACCGCAGGGCTGCAGGACGTGGGGTCCCAGGGTGTCCGCTGTCACCTCAAGTTCAGTTTAAAAAAGGCGCTTGGAAGAAATGATGCCTTAACCGAGCATCAGAGGTAAGGACGAGCCTCTAGCTGCAAAGGGACCACGAGGACAAGGCCCTGGACAGCCTCGCCCGGTCTCAGATCCTCCGTCCCCTAAACGTTAGTGAGGTCCCTAAAGAACTTTCGATGGCGTGGGCTTCTTGGTCACATGGGGGGGTGTACATAATTACTCTGTATTAAAAATTAGCTGCAACATTGTAAAAATAGTTACATTCATTCATTAACCATTGTTACAATGTTAAGTATTTTTTGAGACATAGTTTTCATATAAAAAAGGACTGAGAACAGTTTTACACATTTCGGGAACCTCGCTCGCATCCGGCTTCTGAGAAGGCGGTGGGTACCCCGTGTGCGTCTGTGCTGACACAGAGACCTCACTCTGCGCGGCAGCCGTGGGGGGCTCCACTGTACACGGGGGGGGGGGGGGGGCAATGCCCCAGTGTCGTCATGGAGACAGTCCCTCTCTTGCAGACCTGCTGCAGGTAACAAGCAGGAGTCCCCAGACCAGTTATAACCACTTGCCTAGAAAAGTGGGTTCGAGGGCACCCAGGAGCCCGGCTCTGCGGCCCTGGGGTGCCGCTCCCGGCGCTGCCCCGCTCGGCTGGGTAACGAGCCCAGAACGCTGGCTGTTGTCCCGGGCTACTCACGCACCAGCATTGCAGAGTGAGGCCATTGTCCCACAATGCAAAGAGGAAAACACTCACGAAGGCTCCCTTCATCTCGTTGAAGACGACCCCCTTGAAGACCAGGGCTGTCTTGGGGTCAGTGGGGTCCTCGTGCTCCAGCCGCCACCCCTCCTGCCTGAGAGAGGACAGGCGGTGGCAGCGGCAGCGCCTCTGGCGGCGAGTCCACGCCAGGCCCGGCCCACCTACCAGAAGTCCAGCTCTCGCAGGCAGGGGAAGAAGGCCGCGTCCAGGTACACGGACAGCAGGTTCTGGAAGTCCTTGGGGTTTTGCGTGGAGAACGGGTACATGGTGTAGTCGCTAGCTGGGAGCAAACGAACAGGCGGCTCTCAGACGGCGGCCCCCACGGGGACGGCCCCGCCACGACGCTGCAGCTGACGGGAGCCCTGCTGCCGGCGCGTGGGGCTGCGCCCGGCCCCAGCTCCGGCCCCAGCTCCGGCTGGCGGGCCGGGCCGGGCAGTGACGTCGGGCCGGGAGACGGCTGTCCGCGGGAGGCCACATCCTCTGTCCCCTGACTGGCTTGCCCTCACACCGCCCCGCCGCAGCCCGCCCCTGCCCCGCCCCCAGGACAGGATGCTAGCCGCCGCCTGCGGTGCCCTCCCCCACGGCCCCGGCCCCGCCATCCTGCCCGGCTTCCTCAAGGCCCGGTCCCCACGCCTCTGTGCCCAGCGTGCGAGTCCGTGCTCGCCCCGTCCCGGAGACGCCCCGCCGCACCCCGGGGCCGGACGCGCGCCTACCGGTGAAGGCGTTCATGAAGGTGGACAGCGACCGGTTCAACATCTTGAAGAACGGATCTCGGCACGGGTACTTCTGCGAGCCGCACAGGACCGTGTGCTCCAGGATGTGGGGGACCCCAGTGCTGTCCATGGGCGTGGTGCGGAACTGCACGCTGCGGCCGGGAGGGGCGGCGGCCGGGTGAGGCCCGCGCCTCCTCGGCTGGGCTTCCGCCTCGCTCGGCTGCTGGCGCGCGCCATTTCAGCCTCGTGGCCTCTCGTGGAGACGTCTGGCTGTGACGTGTGCAACCACTGACCCCGACCGTCCGCGGTCGCCGTTCACAGCTGAGGAGGTGAACTCGCCTAACCTTGTCCCCGCACTAGTGGGCGCCGCCATCACCACCGCGTTAAACCTCGGCGGGTCCCTGAGCAGGGGCTTCGAGGGGCTCTCGGGGTGCACGTACCTGAACAGGTTGTTGGAGTCTTCCCGGGCCAGGTGCAGGTGCCTCGCTCCCGTGCCGTCATGGTCGAGCTTCACGGCGGTCAGGAACAGCTCAGGGACAGGCGTTACCTAATCGACACGAATACGAGCCGCTAAGCCGGAAGGAGGGCCACTCAGAATGGCTACGGCAGATCACCTGCCTTACCGAAGACCGCACGGGGTCGCCGGCCTGACACCCGGACCTCAGATGAGCACGGGACAGGGAGCCGGGCTGGCGATAAGGCGGGCCCTTCCTTTCTAGGACACGTGCCGTCCTTGGGTCCTTGGGCGTTCACCAAACAGCCCTCGCCCCCAGGAACCAATGGAAACGCGGAGGCGCGGCCGACGGCCAGCCGGGCTTCAGACGCCGCGGTCACGCCAGGCCGCCGGCCGTCAGGATGCTCATGGGAGGCTAATGCTGCAACGCACCTTGGCCCGGGCGGCTGGGGCCCTCGGGGGCCAGTTTGGCCTCACTTGGCCATGACTTGTTCCTAGTCAGGGAGCCCAGGAGGGGACAATAAAAAGGAATGCGGCAGCCCTGAGGGCAGTCCTCCGGGAGTCAGACTCTCCTGGTCTCCGGTCCTGGGAACTGAAGACACCCCCCCCCACCCCCCCCCGTCACAGCGCACGTCCCTGGGACACGCGCAGCGCCCCGCCCCACTTTTCAGAGGCCGTGGAAGTAAGCCGTCTGCTGCGCTGATACAGCGGAGCCGCTGGCAGGGCAGAGCCTAGGCTGGGGTGTCCTGAGCCACTCGGGGGGCCCCGACACAGATGGCACGCTGAAGTGGCTCTCTGGGGCCTGTGCGACTTAGGGCTCGCACGCCACTCCTCGCGCAGAGCGCACCGTGCTCCGCGGGGGAGGAGCGCCGCGGCCGCAGACGCGCGAGGGCTGCCCGTCACCGCGCCTCACGCCAGAGCGAGCCTGGCTATCATGCGTTTCCACGGAGCGTGAAGACACGGCGAGGCGATGTGAGCTCAACCCCTCAACCATTCCACTGGACGTACATCAAAGCGTCATGCTGTGCGCCTTAAACTCGCACGAGGATTTATGTCACTCGGTTCCCAATAAAACTGGTGAACAAACTAGGCACCTAAAGGGAAGAGTCGGCTCCCCTGGGGAAGGCCCTCGTCACCATCTCGGTACTAGAAACGTGAGGCCACCAGGGCGCCCGTGCTGGCCCTGCCCCCGTGGCCTGGAGGGGCGGCAGCCCGCCCCTCCCCCTGCCGGCCCCCAGGCGCCCTGCATCACAGCCCCGGGGCCTCTGCTGGGCGGCGCACAGTGGGGAGCCGCCAGCCACCAATTATGTTTAGTACGCGTCTCACTTACCTTATTAAAGAAGAAATGACGTGAAAGTTTAAGCACAACAAGGAGCAAATGGAATCCATTTTAACATAGAGCCAAGTGAGTACAGGATCACCATCCCTTTTCCACAGCTCTAAAACCCAGACGGCACAGGCCCACAGCACGTGTGTTCGATGGTAAAGCCTGACCCAGTGGACGTGGGGCACTCGGGGTCATTGCGTATCACACTCAGTGTGAACGCTCAGACTCTGGAGGCAAAACGGTAGTGAGTCTGACCCGCCTTCTAAACCCCATTCAGGGGAGCACCTGCTGCGGAGGAGGAAGCAGCCTGCGGCCCAGGTGAAAGCGTCAGGCCTGCTGCGCTCTGCAGCTGGAAGGAGTCAGGTGGGCGCCCTGACCCCCAGGCAACACCCCCCCCCCCACCCCGCCCGCGCCAGGCCCCGCCGCACCTGGCTCACGGTGTACCCGTGCATCTTCTCCCCGACTCGGTACTGCAGCGCCCTCTCGCAGGCCGTGGTGCTCCCCCACCTCCATGCTCTGAGCTCGGCACTGCTGCATGCACAGAAAGCCATCAAGGTCAGGTGATCGCTGGAAAACTGGCACACGTAATTCAGCGACATGATGAAAATATTGTCATGTGACAAAGCTAATTCCAAGAAAAATTAAACCTTGTATCTTCCAAACACATTGCAGAAAACTAACTTCTAGTACAGTTCTTTCGATTTTAATGGTCTTTTATCTCAGTTCAGCTAAAGCTTTATGTCAATGATTAACTGCTAAAAACCTTTTATTTGTACAGGGTTGTAACTATAATTCGATTATGACACTAATTTCCCTTAACTGCATTAAAAAACCCCGCTGTGACAAAATGGCTCCTTCCATCACGGTATCTCAGGGAGCCCAGACTACGACGCAGTGCCGGCAGGCACCTGCCAAAGGGGGTGCGGGCGGGCTGTGCGCGGGCGCTACCAGGACCCTCACCGGCCTCCTGGGTGTGCGAGCCGGGACAGTGGGTCCGGGACAGCACTGGGCATTAAGTGGCAGCTCGCGCGCCTCATGTGCTTCAGGCCACTTTGGCTTAGGGAAAGGTTTCGCAGGAGCCCGCCTGCTTCCAGGCGGTGGGGGACACCTGTAGATGCCTGGTGTACCAGCGCACACGGTCAAGTGTGGGCACCATTCCTTAGAGCCCCAGACTCCACCAACCCAGATGTCTACCAACAGAGAACTGAAATGGGTAAATCAATAAACTAGCCATAAGAACAAACCAACTGCAACTGCACGTAACAAAGGTGTGGGTCGCCACGCTGAACCAGAAACCCCGAACCAGACGACAGACACAGTGTTACCGTAAACAGGTAACGCTGTCTTGTAGGAACATACATAGAAAAGCAAGATCGTTTCTGTAAACCAAGTGAGAGATTACATCTAAGAGGGAGGGTGAGTTATGACCAGTTCAGAGTAATCTTATGCTGAGTAATGGTGACAGCTTATTTTTAAAGAAAATTTCTCTCAGCAGTATTTATTATGTTTTACAGGATTTTCTATATTAACATACCTCACAGAAACATTTCCTTTAAAGAAGACGGGAGCAGAAAAGGAAAAAGCCCACTAACTCAAGAAGCTATTTATCATCAAGAACACTATCACGAAAAGCGAATGCTTACACTTTAAGTCTATGACAAGCCAGGGCTGTGTCCGCAGGGACACGGTAACAGCCCTGATGAACAACACCAAACACACCCCCAGGGCGCCCCGAGAACACGCGCTCCACTATTTCCTCACCTGGGCCGAGGTCACCATAAATTAAACAAGTTTTGTGAATTAGGATAAAAGGACACAGCTGAGCTTTCGGTAAGAAGTAAAATGTTACATTTTTCAAACTCGCCCATTGTTGAAAACTAAATGTAATCTTTTTCTACAAATAGCCGTTTTAAAAAAAGCTCAAATCCTGGAAGCTACAATTTTATTAAAAACTTAGTTGCAGAAGTTTACCCACGTGGTGTGGGAGCCTCGGGTTTCTTACGGACTCTCCGCCCACAACTAAAAACGAACCACTTAATGGGACCCGTAACCTGCCAGTTACTTTAACCACGCGTATTAAAGCCCACATAACCGCCACCTTCACTTCCAAAGCCCTGACGACCTGCTCACAGGGCCACCCACGGCGGCCCCGCCTGAGGCCCCCGGGAGAGGGGCGCAGGTCCTGCTGCTCCGCACCTCGCGGCTGGTCTCCGCGGCCCGGCTTACCGGGCGGCCCGCCCTTGGGGAAGCGGGTGCTGGGCTGCGGAGGCGCTCGAGGGGTCCTCGGGCTGGCCTCGGGAGGGGCGTCGGGGTGCGGGAGCCTCGGGGTGCGGGAGCCCCCGGCCCACGGAGCTGTGGCGCAGCGCCCGCGGCCCAGAGGGACCCTGAAGCCCGCCGCGCGGCCCGCAGCCCGCCGTCGCCCCCTTCTCCTCCTCCCCTCCTTCCTTCCACGCTCCCGCCCGCGTCTCACCGGCCGCTCAGCCGCCGCAGCGCGACAGGAACAGGCCGACTGCAGCGCCACATGGCGTGTGACCGGAGAAGGGCCGGCAACTGCTGCCACTTATCCCGACGCCCCGCGCGGGGGCGTGGCACGAGGCCGCGACCCCATTGGCCAGCGCGCGCGGCGACGCCCCCTCCCATAGGCTGGCGAGGAACGGGGCGGGGCTGCGGGCCGCGCACCGCCCTGCGCACGAGGTGGGCGGGGCCTCGTGGCCCCGCTGTGGGCGGGGCGGGGCGCACGCGCGGGCGGGGCGCGGCGCAAGGCCGGTGCGGACGGCGGCCCCAGCTGGGTGGACGCGGCGGGGCGACCGGCGGGCTCGGGCTGGGCGCGGCGAGCGCCGTAGGCCCCCGGCTGGGTGTGGGCGTTGGGCTCCCGGGTGGACGTTGTGCGCCTGCATCTCTGATGCTCACGCGTCCATCTGTGGGCTCGCGCATCGAGGTCAGAGTAAAGGGCATCCAGTTGGAGGCCCCTGGCAGGTGCCTTAGCCCAGCTGGGTGGCCTCGTGCATAACGTTGAGGGCCAGGCCACACGGTTTCCAAGGCCACGATTCCACGGGGTCTCGCTCTTTACAGATGGCCCCGCCCACAAGTCCTCAGTGACCCCGCAGAACAGCTCAAAGCACAGATGTGTGTTAGCCCACTGTTCTCCCCACTACATTGGGGAGACTAAGCACGTGATTTTAAAGATTTCCAAAGCACCCATGTGCCCTTCTTGAACCAGAGAAGAGCCTTAAGGAAGGCGGAACAGGCGGGGGTGCCCTGCACTGCCCTATGGGCTGAGAGGGCCATCTAGGATGAACCACACCTGGGCCCTCCGGAATGAGGTGTGAGGAAGGGGGAACCCACCGACCCCAGCTCTCAGAACTCTCACCTCCTTCTCTGGCTCCCTGTTTGCTTCCCTCTCGCTCACTAAGCTAACGGACCCGAATCTCCCTGCCCCTTCTTCCAGGTTCTAAAGGAAGAAGGCCAAGTAGCCAGGTATGCGGGGCCTGGACCCCTAAAAGCTTCAGCAGCGACGTAGAGTGTAACACCCTGAGGGAAAGCCACCAGGGACCGCCAAACACTCGCAGCAGCGCAACAGAGTCTGCAGGCACCCAAACGCTCCATTCCGAGGACAGCCAGCTGAACCAGAACGAGCAAGGGCCATGGCGAGATGCTGATACCAGTACCCTCGGCCAGACCCTTCTGCTGGGAGTCGGTGTGACAGATGCGTCACCTCGCAGCTCTGTGACCTTGGGGTGTTATTAACCCTACTGAGATTGCAGGAAACTGAGGCAGCGGGGGGAGTAGAACGTTTTGATCTCTCTGAAAAACAGATGCTGTATAAATCCAGTAATTGCCACTTATGAGCGCGTTCCCACAGCGCGCAGCCTCCCTGAGGGCTGGCCTACACACACACCCACAGAATAAGAGTTTATAAATGATTATTTTGAGCAGCGCCCAATATAACTTTTCCGCTCCTATGTAATATTGATTTATATTAACACAAATCATTGCAATGTGAAATTAAAAAATTGTCACCGCCATAATATTCTACATTACAAAAACACATCCTGCGCTGTAATGAGACTCATTGCTTCAGGGGGATCGGCAAGCAAGCATTGGTCAGAAGCGACGGGACTGGGACTTAGAAAGGCATTTGAGTGAATACTGGAGAGTTGTGGGTTGAATTGTGTACCCCCCCCCAAAGCTATTCTGGGGTCCTAGTCCCCAGGACCTCTGAGTGTGACCTCATTTAGAAACGGTCTTGTAGAGCTGATGGAGGTAGAATGAGGCCTTGAGGGGGGCCCTGATCCAGTATGGCTACTCTCTTCATAAAAAGGGGGTGTTCGGGCGCGCCGGTGCCCACGCGTGAGGATGGAGGCGCAGGCGGGGCATGCGGCCGCACACCAAACCTGCACACCACGGTCGCTGGCGAGGCCGGGGGCTGGGGGAGGGGCGCGGCCGGAGGGACCCTCGTCGCCTCGCCAGGACGCAGGCTGCCAACGCCTCGATCTCGGCCTCGGGGCTGCGAGACAGCAAGGTTCTGTTTTAAGCTTCCTGGTTTAGGACTCATTTATACAAGGATACGGCATATTCATACAAGTTTTAAATGCGCGCGCTCTTTCACCTGAAACTTCACTTTGCGGACGAAAAAGGGGCCACATATTAAACCTGACAAGCCCAGGGGAGGCCCACATGACAGACCCTACAAACTCAGAGACCGAAAGCAATCCCACGGGACAGTCCGAACATAAAATCCCTAAGGAAAGCGGGCCGCGGCGGGCAGGCACGTCCCGGGCCTGAGGCTCTCCCGGCAAAGGTCGGTCTTCGCCCGAAGTGAGCCTGCCTGTCGTCTTTGTGCCTTGGAGATCACATGCATGCCTCTGAAGTGTCAGCGTGACCTCCGGGGGCACAGCCGTGCACCAGAGCCGAGACCACGGAGCCCCCCCCCCCCCACGTCCCTCCAACCCCGTCCCCTGCCCACTAGCTCCACGCGCCGCGAACATCAAGCAGCTCTCCCGGCTGGCTCTCCCGGCTGGCTCTCTGCGTTGGCTTCTCACCCAGTCCCGGCGACGGCCCCGCCTTGCTTTCTCCCAGCCCCCTGATCTGCCACCAGTGGACGTCACGGACCCCCTCACGGCTCCTCCTCTGACTCTAGTGCGTGAAACAAGCTACAGGAGGACCGCTCTCCGGAGTGTTTCCTCAGCCCGTTGAGGTTTTGCTTCCCGGGCATTGTTGTCAGTGTTTGGCTCACACAAACTCCTAAGACGTTTTTCGGCGGGACGTTCTTTTGTTGGCGGTGTCATGAAGACGCCCCCACAGCTGTGCTCTCTCGGGGCGCAGTGCTGCGTCAATGGCATCGTCTCCTTCATCACTTTGACTATGACAAGTATCGAACAACAGGAAGTCTACCAAAGAGGAGTTTTCCTAAGTAAAATGTTACATGTCCACGTCGTTGTGAGAGATGCCTGCAGTCCTGGCGCGATGCCTAGGGCTCGGAGCAACGAGGTCATCAGAGCAGATGTGGACTTGCACACAAGGACACATTCCAGGGAGGGCGCACAGGCCTGACCCATTCTGGGACTTCTCGCTCTAGGGACAAGGATGGGAAGAAGATACCTGAGAAGAAATAGCTGAAAACCCGGTCGTGGCCTTGAGGCCGAGTCTGGGAATGGGCTGTAGTTTGTAATTACTAACCTGATAGTAACTAATTATAAATTACAGGGCCGGCTTTGTGAGGGAGACTAAAAAGCCGTGGAGACAGGGGTGGGGGCTGCTGGCATTGCCGTTCCTGGCCATCCCTCGTCTCCCTTACCCACGTGAGTAAAAGCATTTCCAGACTCCGGCTCTTCTTCTAAACCGTCTCCACAACACATACAACTAAATACTATCCAGACACTAAAAAATAGCGATACACGTCATTGTTATATGTATGTGTGTGTGTGTGTGTGTGTGTGTGTGATGGAGGTTCAAAAGGTCATTTTTTTCTTCCCATCTTCTAAATTCTTCTAGCTGGGCTAATGATTGCATTCACATAGATGAACTGGAGAAAATGTCCACGGTTTATTACTATGGATGTAGATTGGGGATCCGTAACATGAGGCCCGCAGAGGCAGTGAGCGCTGAGGTCTACATGCCGTTTTGGACAAAGGTGGAGGGGGGTGCTTGAGATTTCGAAGGAGAAGTAAGCAAGTCACCAGTGGATGAGAAAGAGAAAGGAGCAAGCGAGTTCCCGCCAGGCCGCCCGGAGACAGGAGACGGCAGTCCAGGGCACGGGCCCCCTCGTGGGTCCTTCCTGCTCACCGAACCCGGTTCAGATCCGCTGCAGTGAACACTCTCAGAGGCTGTGCTGAGGGACCCTTCCTGGAGCAGGTCCTGTCACCTAACTCTCTCGGGCCAGAAAGGGGAGGGTCCGAGCTTCTTTCTGAGTCTTTTGTTTCTAAATAACCAGCTTAAAATTAATGTGCCAAAAGGCACATTTCGGGGTGGCGAAACATATAAATATGTGTGTGTGCAGGTATATATATGAGTAAGAAAAAAAAAAAGTAAGCAAAAGATAAAAACAAGCCAGATACAGGCTGACGCTCTCAGCTGAGTGAGAAAAACGTACTTCCATTTGAGCAGAGCAAGCCGAAAGGAGATTAGATTTCAAACCTTAACATAGTGCTTAAATGACAGGCATTTGGGAAGATCTAAATAAACGGCGAGACCGAGACATTCCATGTTCATAGGGAGGAAGCTCAGTATGACGAAGACGTCATTTCTCACCAAAACGATGCGCTTCGATTCTGACGAGAAGCCCATCAGGTTGGGGGCATGAAGGGACCCCACGATACAGCTGAACGGGAAAAGAGTCGAGAGCAGCTAAGGTGGTTCTGAAGAAGAACCACGTGGGAAGCTCATCTTTAGCAGAAATTAAGACACATCTCGTTATTAAGAACGCTCAGACTTAGGAAGTCTTAAAACTACAGCAGATAAGGCAGTGCATATTAGCACAGAGGTTGAGGCAAAGAAGCTGAACACAGAAAAAGCCAGGAGCGGACACCTAGAAGTCGGTCGCTGGAGGACAGAGGCAACCACCTCGTCATTTCTGTGGAAAACGCAATTGAACGGCGGCTTCGAATCACTCCGCTGCTGCTCTGGCCACGGCGACGTGCCGTGTGCTCTGAGGACTTGGAAACCTTGCTCTTCTGGCCGAGGCACATGGTCCGAGTTCTGTTTCTACTTCCTGTAATAGAAAAACCCTCAGGGATACGATGACCTCGGAATAAGTCGTTAGGTCGCATTCTCGACTCACGGGGCGAGTCCAGGCTTGACGTCGAGGCAGAGGAAGGATGTCCACCCACACTTCGCCCCTGGCAGGCAGGTGCCGATGGCCGGCCTAGTTTAGCAGTGTTTTGAACTGAGCAAGACGCTTGAAATGCAAATACCAGTTTTCTTAAGTTCTCGTCGAGAGCGAACGACTCTGAATGATGTCGTAAGGGAAATTACAGGGAAAAGAGATAGATAACAAGAATAGAGGATAAAACGAAGAGGAAGGAGCAAACCGTGGAAATTCCCCAAGACAACAACATTTGCTTCCAACGTTCCTTTTCTCAGGCCGGCCGCCACTGCAGTTCCAAACGTGTCGTGCGGTTCCGGCGTCTTGGCGGCTCAGAGGCCCCTGCTGCCGCGAGACTGCCTCGGAGGCTGGTGTGACCGGCCCGACGTCACCCGGGTGGCTGCGACACGGCACTGCTGTGTTCGGACTTGTTGCGCTCTGCGGCCGTGGGTCCCGTCCTCCGCGTGACCAGCCATTTTCCAACTTGTAACACGTTAGAGTGCTTTCGTCATTGGTTTCCAAAGCAGGCGTGCGACGTGTTCAGAATCCCTCTGGTTCGGATCAATTCGCATCAAGCTCCCGGGATGGGCCACATGCTTTAGCTGCTGCTGAGATTCGAGGAGGAGTTGAGAGACCGGCTCGACAGGCGGGCGCTGGAGGCGAGGCCCGGCCGGACAGCGATGGGTCACTGGCTCTAGCCTGGGCTTCCCTGCTTAAGGCCCCCGGTGCTTACAGACAGCCCGGCCAGGTGGCCCGAGGTCGTCTCTGTACTTGAAGCTCATCCGATTGGCGGCTCAGTCCCTCCTTGCCTCATATCCCAACACGTCACAGGCCTGGGTGCTCGCGTGTGGCATGTTCGGGGCCACTGTGCTGTCCACTGCAACGTGGAAATAAATCTTCCGTCTGTGTTGCGACATGCTGGAGGAGTCTTCAAAAATAAAATACTTACTTGTTAAAATTAATGTCCTCCTACTCCGTTGATAATAGTTTAGAATAAAATTTTAGGTATGTTCCTAAAACGAGGTATCCATTGTTATGCATTCACTACCCCGCCTAGCTTTTTCCCTGAGCTTTGTTCCTGAGTTTCATTTACTGGCCAAAACCATTATCTCACAGGATAAATATGAAGTTCTATTGCCAACGGTTGGTCTTTTCAGCAAAACGTTCTACAAAGAGTCTAGCTGACGTGCGTGAAGGAGGAATTTTAACATGCCAGAAACAGAAGGAAATGAATACTGTGGTTGAATTTTCAAACATCACTTTTTGGAGCTTTGAAACAAATACCTGTCAGTCAGAGAAAGAATAACTGGGTGCATATCAGAGGACAGAGGACGGGAAAAACGTCCGCGACGTCACTTACTCAGCATTCGATGCATCATCGTTTGTGGCAGTAGATAAAGACGCACTCGCGAAGTGCTTTACTGGCGGAAGCCAGAGTAACAGCGTATTTCCGCAGCATAGCGCTCGGCAGAGAAGCTGCCCTTGTTATCTCCCGATCGATTTTGTTTTAAATGCAGAGGACTCGTCATCATTTCAGGAGATTCGTTTCATCGACCTCTCGACATACTGATCGTTAAAATCACTCCTTTACCAATTCCATGCTACTGATAGAAAATCGGAAGTATTCAGCGCAGTGTCGTTTGGACAGTGGGAACTGGATAAATGGTACTTTAAGAGCTGGAGAGCTGATGTTCACGACTCCCACCATCAGGATTTCAATCTAACTCAGACTCCGTGCGGACTCCGCTCTGGGAACAGAACACAACAGTTTCTTCTAATCCACTGTTTCTTTGTAACTTGGATAAACAAGAAGTTTCTTCTCTCATGAAAATTTAAATTAGATCTTCATATGCTAGAGGTAGTTTCAATTAACCCTGAAGAAGAGATTACTGCGGACTTTTCGAGACAGATGATCACCTTTTAAACCCCAAAACGCTCTCTCCTTTGTAAAATGGAGTGGGGCCAGCCATCACGGAACCCTCCCCATCGGGTTTTGCTAGAATTTAAGGAGGTAATGTGTCCGGAGGGCTAACCACAGGGCCACAGAACAGCTCTTGTGATAACGCTTTACTCGTTCCCTTGTTGGAGCCCACCGCAGTCCTTGGCATTTCTAGAATGCCACTCTCCAGGCCGTCCTGCCCGGGGCGGGCTTCAGCAAGGCTTGTGAAACAGTTCCTGACACTTCAGTTACAATGTTAACATACAGATGGATACATTTAGGAAATTATCCAGATTTGATAAATTGTTTTCCCATGAGGTATAAATATGTAGCCCCCATGATAACTTCCGCTAATTCGCACTGTGCTCGCTGTTGAGCATGTTTTAAATGCATTTGTATTAATCTAATCATCGAATTGATACATCTCATTTAGATTTTTGTCTCCTTCAATATAAATTACATATAAACTATTTAAACACATATTCTGGTTTTTAGGAGACATCTTAAATATTCAAAGTCTTAGAGTATTGCGAAGAAGGACATGAAACCCAATCTTCAGGGAAAGTATATGTGTAATCAGAGAAATTGTTGAGCTCTCCTGGTTGTCATCACAAATGATCTGGATGAACCACCTGTGATGGGATTCATTGCCTTGGGATCTTCTGAATCAGGGGTCCCCAATTCCCAGGCCGTGGTACTGGTACCGGTCCATGGCCTGTTAGGACCCGGGCCACACAGTGGAAGGTGAGCAGCAGCAAGCAGGGGAGGGAGCGAAGCTTCTTCTGTATCTGCAGCCGCTCCCCAGCGCCAGCATCACCGCCTCAGGTATCAGATGCTCACAGGAGCACCAGTCCCTGGTGCCACAAAGGTTGGGGACCACTGTTCTAAGTGAATCCCAGCAGAGCTCCTTGACTGCATTGTAAAGACTCAGCCTCCAAACCAGTATGTGGTGACTTTACAGATCAATTTATTTCATTGCAAAACCTGGTTAGAATTCACTTGCTTGTCCATGATCAATCATTGCGTAAAATGGGACTGGGTTTCAAAAGACTGATTTATGTTCATTCGATAGGCCTCGTCGCGGATTTAGAAGCGGGCCCTGGAACCAGTGACCGTCCCTCCGCAGGCTGGCCTCACGTCTGTGATGTGACCGGATGCCCAAGCCTCCGCCCAAAGGTTATTAACTGACAGTTATGAGCTTAGCCTGGCAGAAGGCCTCTCCTAACGGCGATATTGGAAATCAGAGAGACTAAGCCAGGAGGGAGTGAGGAAGGGCGTGTGAGAATGGGCAGAGCACCTGGACTCCGTCGGACAGGGCGCAGGCCCAGGGTCCCTCCCCGGACCACCATACAGCTGCCTTCCATGCGGGCTGGCCCGCATATGGCTTTAAAAACATATCTCTGAGATTCACTCTTTCCTGCCTCATAAAAAAGCAATGCTTACGATGGATCTACCTTCCTTTTTTAAAAAAAAATAAATAAATTTTATACCCCGTTCTATGCTCTGAATCGCCAAGACTGTTTTGTAACTACTAATTTGTACTTCTCATCCCTATTTATCCCTCGTGACTGATGTGAGCGGATCCAGCCAGCAGGCCACCAGAGGGCAGCGCTGAGTCAGGCCGGGGCAAGGCGGGCTGGACCGTTCTGGCTGGACCGTTCTGGCTGTGGATGAATCGTGCTGCAGGCTTTCCAAAACCAAGGCGACACGAATCATTAACGCCCTCTCCTTTGTGAAATCCTTGGCTGCCTTTAACAACAAAATGCAAAGCCGAATGCTATGTAAAAACATAGGTGCCGGGTCCATGTTGATATCGATCGTATGTTACCCGGATCCTTATGTTTGGTATCATTTTATTTTATTTTCCACAAATATTGACTGTCACAGATTGTTTTCCCTCTTTTCTGAAGACGGACATTTTCCTCACGTTTCAATGACAACTATTTAAACATATCACGCGACAGTCGATCCACAGCAGTTCACATAGAAATCGAAGGTAGGCAATCTAATCCAAACGGGTCTGCAAGTGGAAATATTTTAACGAAGCCTGTTGCAAGGAAAAGGAGTCAATTCCATTCGATTACCCCCAAAATCACGCTGGTCCACAAATAGCATGTGTGCTGTTTGTGATTCCACAAACTTCTCTCCTAGGTTTTTGGCAGGCATTTTGTAAGTGTCAAGTGAATGTCAACAAGGTCACGGACACGATTCAGATCTTGAATGGTAGTCGGCAGGTGGCTTCCACAAGCACCGCTCCTGCCCCGCTGTGTGGCTTTGGGAAGTGCACACACCCTCTCTGGGCTCCAGCGTCCCATTCTGGGAACTAAAGAGGTCCACGCAGGCCTCTAAGGTCCCTTTCTGTTCTAACCATAGGAGTTCACTATGCGGCCGTGATTAGCCTGGCGAGAACCCCAACGTGTAACAAGCGCCGTTCTTTCCTTCCAAACCTTTGGCGGGAAAGGAACCGCGCACCCTCCTGTCCTCCTGAACCCTCCCGAACCCTCCCGAAGCAGCTCGGACCAGGCTTAGCGCCAGACACGACGTGAATTCTGCCGAGAAACAGACCGCGCCGAGACACCTCTATCGTACAAGTACGTTCTGTATATTTATTTTAAAATCCTGACAGCGATGATTTTGTTCCCTGATAATGCCCCCTCCCTCCTTGACCCAAGAAAACTCTTTCCTTACTTTCTTTTCACAAATTTTCATTACATCTGTGCGCCATCCTAAAGTACAGGTGCTTCTCACATTAGTTGGTTTTAATCTTATAGCAATAGCCCACGGCGGATAGCTTTTGGGGGCTTGTCCTTGGCACTAGTGTTGCATTACTGAGACTTACCCGTGTTGGCTGGCAAAGCCAAACCGGCGGTTGCCTTACTGGGTCCGTGAATGCGAATGAGACGTGCACCTGTCAGAACCGGAAATGCGGGCCCTGGGGACCGGGCAGTCACACGCTGGGGCTCGCAGCCCCCCGCAGAGGGCCGGGGCGGGGGGGGGGGGGGGTTTCCGGGGAGCACCTGAGCATAGCTCCTGCACGGCTGTGGCGTCCCTGAATCCCCTCACTGCTTCGGGCCAGATCGTGGCTTTCCTCACAGGGGCGACACCATGCCTGTGCTTTATAGTGCCCGCGCTTCCTCGGGACCCCGCGTTCCCGTCCCCGCAGCGCCGCGAGCGGCCGACAGGGGCGCCCCGCCGCCGCCCCCGGGCGCCCCCGCCGCACCCCCCGGCGTCCCCCCCGCCGCACCCCCCGGCGTCCCCCCCCCGCCGCCGCCCCCGGGCGTCCCCCCCGCCGCCCCCCGGCGTCCCCGCCGCCGCCCCCCGGCGTCCCCGCCGCCGCCCCCCGGCGTCTCCGCCGCACCCCCCGGGCGTCCGCGTCGCCAGCCCCGGCCCTGGGGCGCAGGAGCCTGACCCGGTCCCGGAGCCCAGCGGCTCGGACCCGGTGTTGCGGCCGCGGCCCCCGGCGGCAGGTGTCCCCGGAGCTCCCAGCCAAGGGCCACTAGGGGGCAGCAAGGCCCAGCGGACCGGCCGGGAGCCGCGCGCGGGCCGCGCCCCGGGCTCACGCGCCCCGTTAGCGCCGCGCGCACCGCGGCAGGGGACGCCCCACGAAGGGGGGCGCCGCGGCGCGGTCTCCCCGGGGACCCTCCCGCAGCCCGGAGACGACTAACCAGGCTTACCAGGGACAAAGGTCTGTGCCTGCCGTCCCTGGAGAAGAGGCGGGACGCGCCCTCCGGATGGGGTCGCTCCGCCGGCGGGGGGCCTGGGCCGAATCCCGCGCCCGGGGGGCGCGTGTCGACTGCGGATCGAACGGCGCAGACGCCGCCCCGGGCGCTGGCCACGCGACCCCCCGAAGGCGGCTCCGGGTCCCTACTGTGCGCGGGGCGCCGCCTACTGTGCGCAGGCACCAGCTATTCGCGAGCGTGAAAATCCAGTCCATCGATCAGCTGCTCGTGGGCCATGGACATGATTCAAACTTTGTTTTCCCTTTAAATATTGCATTTCCCGTTCATTCTTCGGTACCTGAGCGCGATGTAAAGGCCCGCGCGGCCCCTGCCGTCTGGGGCGGGACGGCCAGTTTCCAGAAGAGCCGCGGGGCGCCGCGACATCCGGGAAGTGGTCACCCCCGAGGTGGCCGGCCGCTCCGGCCGCTCCGGCCGCTCGCGTGAGGGCGGTGGGCTCTCTGCCGGGCCCCGGCGTGCGGCCCGCAGGCTCCTGCTGGCCCCCCACCCCCAGGCTGCGGCGGCCCCACGCTTTCTGGGAGCCCACCGTCAGGGTGCGGCCTTGGCGACTGGTCACCACGCCGCCGGGCACCCGAGTACACCCTTTGCTGCAGACCCCCAGCCGCAGTGACGCGCTTCCAGCCAACACGGGGGTGACGCGTGCGACAGGGAAACGCGGGTGAACCAGCCTCCGCGAGCGTTTGGAAAAGTTTGCCGCGAGGTCCGCAAGGCGGTAACGCTGCGGTCTCAGAGCGCTCCAGGGGAACCCCGTGACTAGGGGTGTCTGCAGGGAATCGCGTGTGATGGGGGCGGGGCGGGGGGGGGACGCACATGAGCCCCGGGGCGCACATCCACAGCTCCGCCCCAGCCGCGCGCTCTGCTCCCAAAGACCCTCCTCCTCTGCTTCTCGGGGCTCCTCCCCCTTGGACCCCTGGACCCCCGCTCCGTGGGCGGCTCATGGTGCGGCACGTCCGCTAGACGGTTGTGCAATGAAAGCGCGAAAGAGACGCGTGTCTCCTGGATTTCCTCCTTTTGGGGACATCTTCTCCTTCGGTGTCCCGGTCTAGGCACTACGATGAGAGTGCTTCCTCCGGGCGGTGACGGGGGCCCCTGGGGGGCTTTGGTGGCGGTGCAGGTGCGGAGAAGCTGCGACAGCGCGGTTAGCAGGTGCGGCCCTCTGAGACCGGCCGGCCTGATGACGCGCCCTCCGGAAGTTTCACAGTCAGGACTTGGTCAGATTGACAGTCCTTCTAGGGGGCGAAGAAGTGATGCACAGAATACCGGGGGACCCGGGGCGCGGCGGCCGAGCTGGGGCTCGCATGGGGCAAGTCCGAGGGGGTCTCGCCCCGGGGCCTGGACCTGCGTCCTATTCGCTTACTCAGCTTCGTTTACTCATTTTTAACTGTGTGAAAGACACACAGCACGACAGCGACCGCCCCGGCCCCATTTCGGGGGCGTCGGGCACACTCGTCACCTCGGACCGAAACGGCATCACCGGACGATGACTCCCTCCCCTCCCCGTGCCCCCCAACTCCCGCCCGGCTCCCGCCCTCCCACTTCCTCTATGAACCTGACCTCCGGGGACTCCGGCGAGCGGATCCCACGGCGCCTGTCCCTTCGCATCGGGCTCACCGAGCTCACAGCGTCCTCCGGGACCCGCCACGCGGCACCTGGGTCACCACGTCCTCCTTCTTAAGGCCGAGTCACGGCCCGTCGTGTGTTCACACGCTGTGTGCGCCGCCATCTGCTGGCGGATGCTGGAGCCCCCCCCCCCCCCCCCCCCGCCTCCGGGCGACTGTGAAGGGTGCTGCTGGGAACGTGGAGCGCAGACGTCGGCCCAAGCCCCTGCTCTTGATTCTTTGGGGTCTTATTTCTTTGTATGCCTAGCGCTGACCAAAGCCACCAGCGTCGACACAAGATCGACTTTCCTTGCATGGTGGATGAATACACGAATGTCTTGTAAGAGCTGGTCTTTTTCACTTCGTAAAAACAAAAACCAGAACAACATGCTGCGTCTGCTTTACGACAGCTCAGTAAAGACGCCTTTATTTCCTCATTACCCCCAAGAATGAGAAGGACGGAAGTCAGGAAGCGCGCTCTGTCTTCCATGAGACAGCGTGGCCGTGAGCCACGCGCAAGCCGCAGAGCACGTGCGAGGCGCCCCAGCCCCGCGGGAGGGCGCCCGTGCGCGCCCGGCAGCCCCTGGCTTTCCCACAGGTCTCTGCAGCCTCGGCCTCCAAGGGAGGACGAGGACCCCTGTCCCGAAGGGTGGGGTCTGAGGCGGGAGCTGCAGAAACCTCCCCGCAAGCCGTGGAGGGGTGGGAGAGACCAAGCCGAGAAAAGGGGTCACGACGGCGCTGCTGGGGAGCTCGCCCTGTGCCAGGCACGGTGCCAGGCCCTGGAGATACGACTCCACCAAGTGACCGCTGCAGGGAGCTCAGGGGACAGGGACTCCGGACTGGGAGCAGCCACGGCCCTCATTCTGTTAGCTGAGGAGAAGTCACAACTAAACTAATACGCACACACGTGCACACGCATGCTCACATGTGCACGTGTGCGCGCGCACACACACACACACAGCCTCGAGTCACAGGGAGCTTCATTTCTAACCAGGGGGGACTGACCTGGTCCCATTTCTATCCTGTGTAAGTAGCTGTTCCGGAAAGACTCCCTTCAGTAAAGATGGGTGTAACATGAAAAGAGCGAGCTTGGGATCTATAACGACGGTGTGAAGACAAAGGGGCGAAGGAGGAAGAGGAAGAGGCGACACTCGGCAGGCCCGGCGAGGGCAGAAACGGCCAGCGCCCGCGAGGTGACGCCCGGCAACTCGAAGGGCCACGGCGGAGGCCCGCGGGCTCCCACCGGTGGGCGCCGCGGAACCAGCACGAGCCGACGGCTAATTAGTCCCTACTCGGCGCCCGGTGTATGCACGCTCTGCCCATTTTCCTCATTATCGACAGACGCAAAAAACGACGGTCAGTCAAAAATGTGGGCTGCAGTGGGGATAGAGCCCGTGGTCCCGGGGCTCCTGGACGAGAGCCCCGTGAGCCTGGCCCCTTCGGGTTACAGGTGGCCGGCGGTGCGGCCTCTGCCACCCACGGCCGGAGACGGCCAGCGACGGGCCCACAAAGAGTCACCTTGCGAAAGCAAAACCCGTTTGAACAGGCGGGCGACAGCCCCGGCTCCAGGGGGCTTTGAGAGAACTGGGTGGGGCGACTCTCCCCAGCCAGAGCGTCTGACCCGCGGGCTTTTCCGCAGAAAAGAATCGCTGTATTGTATGTCTCGATAGCTGTGTATAGATCAGAGCTAGGGAGCATTTTCGCTCTGTCCCTTTGCACCTTCTAACCGTGCCGCCCTCAAACGCGAGACACCCTAGGATTCGGTTCCATGTTAGGGTGCTTTCGATGGGAGAACAGGGCTCTCTTTTTTGGGAGCAGTTTTATGTTCCCAGCAAAACAGAGGTTCCCCCACACTCACAGCCTCCTGCCTTCGAGGTCCCGCCAGGTGGCACGTTGGTGACCCCCCATGACCCTGTGCCGACTCGGCGCCACCACCCGGAGTCCGCAGCGGACACCGGGGTCCCTCTCGGCGGGGACCCTTCCGTGGGTCGGGCACGGCGCGTGACGTCGCGTGTCCACCACTACGGTGCCACCGTCCTCAACGTCCCCGAGTGCCGCCTGTCCACCCCTCGCCCCAGGCCCTTTTTTTTTCTGTTAAGGTAGATTTTAAAAAATCATGCGCATCCGAATTTTTACTGAGACTTTTGGCCGTAGCTGTGGTAATAGCTGCAGCTCGATGACAGAATGTATATAATCACGCGAGGGGCATTTGATTAAATACATTTTCTCAAAATCTGTCCGTGTACAAACTTCAGTTCGTGGGGCTCGACATGTGTATGTAGATTTTTCGGCGCTCAGCGCATTACCGAAAGGGTCGCGGAACTCGATTCACTCTAAGATACCAACAGTTTGGGAGAAAACGGATCACTTTTAAATGAAATCAAGTTTAAAATAGGTCAGCTCTGCTGCGACTGCAATCGCATTTGACGTTTTTCCTTTAAACAGAGTCAGACACTGCAAACAACTTAAATAAGCCTTGCTCGCTGAGACGGGACGGGAAGCGCACCCCGGCGCTCGCGTGGGCGAGGCCGGCTCTCCAAGCCGGGCTTCCCGACGGCAAAGGGCAGCAAGGGGCGCGGCCACGCCGAGTCGGGCCGGTCTCCATGGTGATGTCATTGGTGATGGGTTAGCACCAGGCCCTGGGGCCTAGGCGGGCAGTCCCCAACCTCTGTGGCACCAGGGACCGCTGAGAACCGACCGCCTGAGGGTCCGAGGCGGAGCTGCGGCTGCAGGTACAGATGAAGCTTCGCGCGATCACCCACTGGTCACCTTCTGCTGCGCCTCTTGGTACCGGTACCAGTCCATGGCCCTGAGGTTGGGGACCCCTGGCCCAGGCCATTTCACAAAACAACGCCGGGAGCGGAGAAGGCCGGCTGCCCACGCACGCGCTCCACAGGACTCCAGCGGTCGGCACGTGGCTAAGGGTGGCAGAGCCCATGATGCCCTGTGCATGCTGCTGCTCGTAAACCCCACTCTCCGAAGAGCAGTTGTGATCGCCACAGTCGCTTTGCGTTTGGAACGTCTGCGCCATGAACTCCTTCCTCGTGCCCACCGCGCACGCACCCGTGAGAGACGAGCGCGCCCCCCCTCTCCGAGAGCGGGCCGCGCCAGGCGCCCTGCCGGCCCCCAGCAGGCGGTTCAGATGCGTCTCCTGGGCCCTCCGCGGCCTGTGGCTGGCGAGCCTCCCTCCTCGGAGTGCCTGGGGCGGCTCGGGGCCCACCGCGGCCCGCCCCTCGGGCACGCAGGGGCCTCGGCGCGCGTCCGGAGAGCCAGGGACGCTGCTGCCGCTGCCTCCTTTCCCCTCAGGCGGGTTTCACCGTTCGCGTCATCCTTGTCAAAGTCCACGTATTTTTGCAAGCGCCTTTAGACTCTTCTTGCAAGAGACGAACCCTGAGGGGATAATTCCTGGCCGAGACCGCGGTGCCGGCAGGAACGCGGAGGGAGGGACGAGCCGGAAGCAGCGCGGCCCCTGCTCGAACGCTGCGGCCTCCCGGCCTTTCGGCTGACGGCGCCGCTGCGTGGACCCCGCTGCGTGGACCCCGCTGCGTGGACCCGGCTGCGTGGAGCCCGCCCCTCGCCGCCCGGGGCACGTCTGCCTGGCTCTGTTCCCCCGTGAGCCGGGCCCTCCCCAGAGACCCGCGGGCTCTGCCGTTATGACTCTGCACCCTGCGGCGGCCGCCTGAGGTCAGGCTGGCGAGCGGCTCACGGTCACCCCGCCGGGAACGTCCTCTCCTCCCTGCCCATCTCTCCTTCTCTCTCCTCCTCTCCGCTGGGCTAAGACAAGACATTCTGCCCCTGGACATGAATATCGTGAGTCTCGGACAGTTTGCTCATAAATACATGGGTTTGGGACCAACCACGTAGAGTTGATGTCGGTAAGCGGAGAGATTCTCTCTGCTCTGGCTCGCTTCCCACGCTCCTAAACGGCCCTGGACACGTGCGCACGGCCGTGATTGCCCAACGACCCCAGGCGCAGCGCGGTCAAGGTGCAGCCCTGTTTCTGGAATCAGACGAACACAGCAGCCTGAAGGTTGGTTCTCGCGAGTCCCGAGGACGACAGATGGGATCTGCTTCTGCCACAGGGGAGGGAGTTGCTGGCGCGACTCCAGAGACAGATGTGGAAGAAAAGAGAAGCGTTCGTACGGAAGATCTCAGCCAGGCGCACACGCGGACGGCAAGCCGAGCCCGTCTTCGCCAGCCGGTCTTCGCCAGCCGGGTCTTCGCCAGCCGGGTCTTCGCCAGCCGGGTCTTCGCGCTGTCAGCCCTCGGCCGATGCTGCCCCGTCCGCGGCCCCCTCCCCGTCCCTCCCTCCGTCCCCTGGGGCTGCTCACTAGCACGTGCACGGCATGCGCCCTTCGCCGCGCACAGAAAACGTTCATGCTGCCTGTTTGGAGTCCCCAGCTCCTCGCCCGCAGTGACCGTCACGGTGACGCTGACTCATCTTCCCCAGGGATGCTCCAGAGTCAGGAGAGTGACAGTGCGGGGCGGTTTTTCAGAACAGCACGCCGTTTCTGGAAAGCCAAGATCCGTCATTCCTTTTCCGAGCTTAACAACATCTGCTCTGAGACTTGCGGGGTTCGGCGCAGAGGCCGAGGGTGAGCAGGAGCCCGTTTCTGTCCCATGGGGGGCCCGACGTCCGCCATGTGTTCTACGAAGAGCTCCGTCCCCAGGAAGCGGCTCGTGGGAGGCTCAGCTTTCCGGCCTTCGTGCCGTGTCTTCACTCGGGGGACAGAAGGTCTCCGTGTCCGCCGGGATGACGTGCCCGTGGGGGTGGGCTGGGGTCTGGTCGTTAGGGACGCAGCCCTTGCTCGTGCTGTGGACGCGCAGTGGGGACCGTTTGAAGGGAAACTCCGTGCGGTCAGGTCTGAGCTGGTCCACCAGGAGGCCGGAGGGCGGGAATGCGGGCAGGGGCAGCGAAGGAGCCCAGGTGGGGGCATGCCGACCGAGCCGGGGGCAGGTGACCGGCAAGGTGGCCGGTCTGGGGCAAGGCGAAAGCGGAGGGACGAACCGTTCCCTGATGGTTAAGATTTCGTGAAAACCGACGGAATGCGCGCGCTCGGGAAAAGAGAGAAAAGGCAAAATGGCCGTTCGTTCGGCCTCGATTACTTTCCAGGCGGAGAGCGAAGGGACAGGCGGGGGCGGGAGCCCCCGGTGCAGGGGACGCGCTCGCTCATCAGAGGCCGGGCGGCCCCTTGGAGTGAAGCTCGAGGAGGCGCCAAACTAACACAACCCTCCGGAACCGAGACAACTCGACCCTGACGCAACCCGTGGGAACATGGAGATGAACGCCGAGGAGGTCGCCGCAGGACACAGGCCTCCGGCCGGGGCCGGGGGACATCAGGATGGAGATCCCGCCTTCTTGAAAAACGTCCGTTAGTCGGCAGGGCTTTTGCACGGATTCTGATGTTTTTAACTACGGCGTTAGCACGCCGTTACCTCGATGGCTGAGTTTTGTGTCTGACGTGCCCCCGAGGGCCGAGTGTCACGCTTGGGGCGCACCCGACCCCCGAGACCCCTCTGCCGCCTCCACTTCATGGCGACGCCGGAGCTTCTGCTTGGGGGGGGCGCCGAGGTGGGGGGCGGGGTGGCAGGGCCCCGGGGGGGGGGGGGGGTGGGGGGTGTGGGGGACGCCAGGGCGGGGCGCCCGGGGACGGAGGCTCCGCGCGGGAACATCCGCCCGTCCGGTCCCGCGTTCGCTCGCGCACGCTTTCCTTTCGTTTGTTCGTCTGTCTGTCCGTTCCTGTGCTCGTCTGTCCGTTCGTCCCTGGCTGCATCGTCCCCTCGCTCGCTCGCTCAGGCTCGCCCCCCGACACCTGCTGCTGGCGGGGGGGTGGGGGGGGTGGTGGCGGTCAGGCCCCGGCTTCAGGACTGGGCAGAGGGACGGTCTCCGGGTGCCCGGCGCCGACCCTGCCCCCCGACTACGCGCCCGGTAGCCACAGTGCGCAGGTGCGCAGCGCCCCCCGCCCCTCCGCCCGACATGGTGTGGGTTTGGGTGAGAAGGCACCCCCCGCCCCCCAGCTCCCGGCCCCGCCCCCACCCCTGACTCCCCGCCCTCAGGCCTCCCAGAAGGCCCCCCACGAGGCCTGCAGGGGGGCCCGCGCGGAGTGGGCTCCCGGAGATGCCAGCGTGGGGCCGAGTGTGGCCTCCATGGCGCGTCATGCCCACCGACCCCCAAGGAAGGGTGACCTTGGCCGCCAGGCACAGGGGCGTTGACAAGCGGAGCCCCTGCAGGGTGGTCTGTAGGGGCAGCTCTGTCCTTTCAGGGGTGGCCACAGCGGAGGGGCCGCGTGTGACGCCCACTGCCACCGGCCGCCGTCCCCGTCCCCCGAGAGGTCTGCACCAAGTGCAGGTGCCCTGACTGCGCATGTGGCTTCTGTCACCCATGGAGGGTCCCCGGGACAGCGACAAGACGACAGCCCCAAGGGCACGTGGCACGCGGTGCTCAGGGCACAGCGTCGCCCGGCGGGGGGCTGGGACCTGGCCGCCTGGTCCTGCAGGTAGGGGCCCGGAGGGGGCAGCGACAGGCCGGCCGCCATGCTGAAGCTCCTCCTCAGCGCAGAGCGGGGGGTCCTTTCCATGCTTGGGGACCCCGTGTTTCCCGTCACTCTCCCACATGCATAGCGGCCCCCCCACCCAGGGACCCCCGTAAGCACGGCCCAAGCACCCAGGAGGGTGTCCAGGTCTGCACCGGCGCCGGCCCCCTCAGACGCCCACCCTGGTCTTTTCAGCCCAAAATACCAATTTCTTTTTCGTTCCCTCTCTTTCTTTGGACACAGAAAAAATGGATTCACCATATCAACACCTGTCATTTGGGGCGATGTGGAAAACATGGCCCGAATCCGTTCCTTCCTCCGCAGGGAAAATTCCAGAGCAGGACGAGCCTCTCTCCCGCCTCAGAGCAGGGCGTTTCCGGTGTGATTCGCCGTCATCCAGGACAGCGCGCGGGCCAGGCCGTGACACAGAGCGCCTCTGCTGGGACCCCCGGGGCCCGCCGTCCTCCCTGACCGCAGTCACCCAGGACGTGGGACACGTCCCCCCAAAGCCCAGCAGGTGTCGCTGTCGTCCTCAGAATGGGGCCCGCTGCCTGCCTAAGCCGCGGGTAGAGGACGGGGAGAGACCCACCAGGCTGCAGCCGAGCCGTCCTTCCTCGTGGTGAGGAGGTGGCGTCCACTGGGGAACCGGGGTGCAGTGAAGCCGCGAGAGCCACCCTTCTGAGCAGCAGGAGCCGCCCCTTCAGGCTCGGCCGGGCAGCACGCAAAACCCGCGGTCTCCGGTCCCTGCTTTGCTCTCCGGCCCGGCCTGAGGGCTGCGCCCCGTGCCCGGCCGCCGGCGCGCCTCGTGGGGCCCGGGTGGGTTGGGCAGGCTCGGCCCTGCTGCGGGGCGCGGCCCCTGGCCCCGTGGGTTCTAGGACTGCCCCTCCCGTGTTCTCGGTGGCGGCCGCGTTTCCCGCTCCATCACAGCTGGCCACCTGGAGGACGGGTCGCGTCCGCGTGCAGGGCAAAGGGCGCGGGCGTGGGAGCCGAGCAGACCCCAAGTCTGACCCCGCGCTGACGCGGAGCTCGGTTTCGAGTGAGACACGAGGTCGCTCCGAGCCGCCCCTTTCTCGTCAGGAAGCAGAGACGGGCCGTTGGGGAAGCCACTGGACACGCGAGAGCAGCGCAGGCGTCCCGGCCGCGCCGAGGGCCGACCGCGCCCTGGCCTGCCCCGCCGGCCGCGCGGCCCCGTGTGGGGCAAGGGGCTGCAGCCGGAGGCCGGAGGAAGGCGGGCGCGCGCCTCCCCGGCCGGAGCGGCGGGGCCGAAAGCCGGGCAGGCCGGGCGCCCTTCGCTGTAGTTTCTGAGCTGCGCCGTGTCACGGGCTTCCGGTCACTCGCACGTGGACTCCGCCACATCCTTCCTGCCCCTCGTGCGGCCGGGGCGGGAGCGGCCTGGGTGGCTCCCGGGCACGGCTCTCAGATTGGGGTCCGCCTCCCGTCAGCTCTTGGGGCTGGGGAGCTGCCCGCAGAGGCTGCCGGCGTCATTTGCGAACGGCTTCTTTCCCAGGGTGGCCACCAGCAGCCGTGGGCCGACCTCCGCCCGGTGGAAACCAGGCAGCTCTGCACGGCAGACGGGGGTTCTTCCCCTGCCGAGTCGCTCTGCAGCTCGGCGCTTGCCGTGGGGGAGGAGGGGAGGCGGGGTGGGGGCGCAGAGGGGGAGAAGCGGAGGCGGGTGAGGGGAGCCCAGGGCCGCCTTCCCTCACGGTCTGCGTCTCGCGTTTGCACCGCGAAGCCGCAAACACCTGCTGGCCGAGCTCCGCCAGGCCCTTGGCCCCCAGGCCCGGCTCCGGGCCCTCTGCAGGGCCCCTCCTCTGCCCGCCGACGCCCCCTGGGGACCCCAGGAGACGCCTTCGCCCACAGAAGCCGCGCGAGTGACAGTCCCTCGTCCCCTACTGCGACGCCGGCGGACCGTGATCCGGACACTGTGCTTTGACACAGCGCACGAACCGCGAACGGCTTCCTCCTGCGGTTTCAGAAAACACGTCTCTATAGTTTTTCATGTCACGTCGTGGCCCAGGCTAGAAGCCCCGCGAACGCACAGCACCCCGTGGTCCCCACGCCAGCGCCGGAGCAGGCGACCCCGGCCCCGCGGCCCCACGGCCTTGGGAAGCGGATCAAGTGCCCGAACCGCTTAGCGGCCGCCCGGGTTCCGGGACATGCGACGAGCGCCCAGTCGGTAATGCGCCGAGGTGGGGGGGCTGGAAGGCGGGAGGGGGCGGAGCGGGGTCGGGGGCCCGGGCCGGTCCGCGCATGCGACAGTCGGCAGCGCGCGGAGTGCAGGCGCCGCTCCGTCCCGCCCCCGACTCTCCGAGCTCCGACCCTGAACTTCAGCGGGGAGCCCGAGGGGGTGGGGGTCGCCTGCTGCCCCGCGCGCCCCGACACGCCCGCGTCCCGTTCCACCCGCAGCAGGGTTTATGCGCTTGCGGGTCCGTGGAGTGCACGTCGTGGGTCCGCAGGGGCGCCGCGGGGGGCGGGGGGCGGGCGCGGGGGGACGGGGAGACCTGGGGAACGCGGGGCGCGGGGCCCGCGGGGAAGCCGCACCTCGTGGCCTCGCAGACGGCCGTGCGTCTGCCCCCCGAGCTGCGACATCTGGTGAAAGGGAGCGACGGCCACACGCACGCGGGACCCCCACATCTGAACGACTGGTCCCTAAAACTAAGGGATAGAATCACAAATACCGCAAAACTTTATGCAAAAACGGGTTAAGATTTATATTCGTCGGAGTTACCTTTCACAATATCAAATGGAATTCCCGCCCACCGACTTCCTTCCTTCCCTCCCTATCGTGTGTGCGTGTGTGTGTGTGTGCGTGTGCGCGCGTGTGGAACATTTACCACCTAACATGAGTCGTGCTGTCAACAGTAAGTGCTCAGCTCGCGCTGGTGCCCACGCGCGGAGAACCTGCCTGGGGCGGGCCGCGCGCGGGTTCTTCCTACCTCAGCCGAGGTGGACAAGACCCCTGAGGGAGAGAACGGGGAGCGCGGCCCCGGGATCGGGGTTCATCCCAGCGGGGTGCTCCACGAGCCTGAGCTGCAGCATTGGCGAGTGAGGAACCCCACGGCCTGGCTTCTTCCGTTTCCCCGGGCGGGCTGAACTGTGCATTTCCGGTCCACCTGCCCCCCGTTCTGTAAGAAGGAAGCCAGTGCGCGGCCCGGCCACCTGACCCGAGCCTGCAAGCTGAGCGGTCTGCGAAGATTTGTCCTCCTTGCCTTTTCCCTCTGCGAGTGAGGCGGGCCCCTGGAGAAGAGCGGAAGGGAACTGTGACTCAGCTCTCTGCTGCTGCGGTTTGTGCTCTGTAATCGGCCAGGGGGTCTGGTTGCTTTCATAGAAACCAAGGAAAGTGCTGGAAAAAGTGATTGGGTAGGTGTGGCACCCTGGCGGGGATGCATCGGGCCCCACTGGGGTTTAGGGTTCTTGGACCTTGACGGCTGCTCGTATGAAAACAGTTTTGCTTCCCAAAGATTCAGAATTTAGTTCAAAAGTTAAGATCCAGCTGGATGAGTAAACTTTTTTTTGAAATACAATTCTTTAATTCAATTTGCTTTCTTGTGTTGTATATAGGGGCCTCAGAGCAAAACAGCTCACCAAAAAGGGGCAGAGACCAGGTTTGCAGATTTGTCGAGGACTTAATTTCATAGTGGAAATAAAAAGATGATGACGTTGATAACGGTAACAAATGTTGGAGTGATTCTACAGATCCCCCGGCTCAGTTCCTCTTAAGTAGAATGTTTTGGCCTGAAACATCTCAGAAATACACGTATTTTGTAAGGTGAGGTCCAGCCTAGCAGACTCGTTGTTCATGACGTGTACTCACATAAAAAAGAGAATGTCTGTGATGTATGAGGATCAAGTAATTTAGGATGAAACCCAAGCAATGTAAATTGCAAAAAAAAACAGAAGCCATTTCTAGAGGTGTTAAAAGACATCGAGTTTGATCAGGCTGTGAAACTACCCGCATTTGCTCGTGGCATTTAATGTTCTAAAACAACCCAGTGTTGCTTAATTCGTAGTCAAATATTTCCCAGAGAAAAACGGTTAGAAAGATTCTCTCTTCATTGCGATTTTCCGTTAAGAATTTCCAGGCGCCAACCTGGAGCGGGTGGGACTCGGGACGGGTGCCCCGGGGGCGCCGTGTGACTGGCTGAGCTTCGGACGCCCTGCCGTGACTGCCTCGGCGTGACAGCTCTAAGGGCGGCCCTGCCCGTGGGGGCCTCGGCCCAGCTTAGGAGAGGCTCACCCAGACGGCACCCCTGACGGGACGCGTGCACGCCCCCCGTGAAAACCGGGGAGAGAAGCAGGGACGCTTCACGCGCGCCATGACCTTCCTGCCAAAACGAAGTGTTTAAACATCAGTGGAAACTTGGTCCAAAATACCCATAGTGTTTTCTTTTAAAAAGTTATTTTAAAGAGAATTATTGGTCTGTTTTTTTTTTTTGTATTGGCTTATAATTAGGGATAATAGTCTTAAAATTTTGGGATTTAACTGATAATGAAGACTTGAAATTTCTTATTCGAAGGGTTGCTGACAGCTTTCCTTGAGAATAACTGTTGTCATGTCACAAAATAGGAATGGCCGTTAGAGCTCATTTAACGTGTCTATCTATCACCTATCTATTATCTATCTATCATCTATCTATCTATCTATCTATCTATCTATCTATCTATCTATCATCTATCGATCTACCATCTGTAATCTATTGTTTTCCTGTTTATTAATCCACCCACATACCCAGTTCTTCCACTTTTTTTTTTTTTTTTTTGGTGCTTCTTTCTCTCTCCATTTACAACAAGGGCACAGAACCGGAAAGAGAAATCTTCCTCCTTCAGATGAGCGCTGAAGGTCGGATGGCCGGAAGCAGCAGTGAGGTCTCTGAGCTCTGCCCGCGACACTAGTAACGTCTCCTACTGAAAGCCCACGGGCCCTTCCGCTTTTCTGAAACAAACGTGTGATGCCCAGTGGGCTCCGCGCAGATAATGAAGTTCTTAGACCCTCTTTCTTTACTAAAGTAATGGGATTTGGAGCGGGAAGCAGGGGTCCACGCCTACCTTCTCACGGCCAGAAGACGTGTTTTAAGCGCGCTCAGAGACCACGTGCTCCCGCCGCCCTGAGCACGCACCTCTCTCTCAGACGGCCCGCCTGCTCGGCGCTAGGCACATACCACGATCCTTCTTGCTTTTTAAGGAAAATTATCCTAACCCAATTCTATCATTTTTTAAAGCTGCAAGAAGTTACTTAGTAATTTTGTTTTTCAGGAGCAACTTTCATTATTTTTTATTCTCTCCGACTTTTGAAAATGACTTTGCACTATTTCACCTTGCCTGCGGACTGGCAGCGGGAGCCAGCAAACACACATCCGCCCCACACGGCGAGATCGGATTATCCCTATGTGCAGTTAGCAGAGGACATGCAGACCGACGAAAGAGCCTTTGCAGGCAGAACAGAGGCCACCTCTTTCTGGGCCGCATCCTGCGGCCTCGGAATTTAGAGCGAAGGCCGACAGGATCGCAGCTGCCTCTGTCCACTGGAGGTGGACGGGCCCGCGCCAAGCTCCCGTCCTACAGAAACGGCCCCGGAGGGCCAGCCTTGCTCAGCCCTCGGGGGAGGAATGCCACGTGGCTGCCCCCGCGTGGCTGCCCCCGCGTGGCTGCCCCCGCGTGGCATGCAGGCGACTCGGCGTTCTTCCACTTCGTAACTCAGCCGAGTCTGGGTAGCACCCGACAGGGACCTGACCTTCCAGCCCCGAGGACCACGCCAGCCCCAGCCCTGGCCCCATGTCCTTCTAGAGGAGTGGGTCCACGTCCCGCAACTTGGAACGTCTCCCCTTTCCGTGAGTTGCACTCGGTAGAATCTGTTCCCCGACATTTTGTCATTTATGGAAAAACCCAGTCTCCCCTGGGGGCCCTGGGCAGGTGGGACTCGTGAGCTCCGTCGTGGCCCCCTGAACCAGGAGAGGCTGGGGTGTGCGCCAGAGAGCCCCCCGTGCCCGTCCTCGTCCCCGTCGGTGCGCACGTCCACCCGCAATCTCCGACGAGTGGCTGGCGTCACCATCGCCACGGCAGAGAGAGAGAGAGACCCTCTCTCAAATGAACCCAGTGGCCTGAGTTTCATTTCTCGCTGTATTGGAAGCACTTCTATCCAGTACTATTTTTAGCTAACCTTAATTCTATTCTCAAAACAGGTTATCCTCTCAGTCTGGGGTGTGTGTGTACATGTGTGCGTGCGCATGTGTGTGCACGCGTGTGTGCGCGCACATGTACGTGCACGTGTGTGTGTGTGTGTAAGGAATGCATTATCTTCCCCCCCCCCCCCTCATTTTCTCCTTTATTTGCTACACTCGGTATCCGTACAGAGGTTTCCATTTCAGTTTCTCTTCCTGGTGGTTTGAGGAGAAAGGACCACGCCTCCACCAAAGCCCGCTGAGCAGGGCGGCGTGGACGGTTCAGGACACGGGTCCCGTGTCTGAGGTTGCCTCTCCCTCAGCCCGCCCCGGGTTTCTAGGCATCTGTTACTATGGTTACTCCTCGTCTGGTGGCACAGGGAGATGGGAGAGAGAATTTCAATTTCTGTTTCACCTGGTTCCCCTTTAATGAGGCAGGGGTGACCTTCCCTTGTCACCGACGCAGTCGTATCTCCTCGGGACGGGGGATCTGCCTGCAGCGCTGGGCTTCGGCGGCGAGGGCGGACACGTTTGCAGAGGGTGTGAAATGTGTCCTTTCACATGGCAGCTCCCGGAGGGATGGCGGCATGCATGGGGGAGCCCTGTCTGCAGCGCGGCGTTTGCCCGAAGATGGTCAAGAAATAAGCGTGTGGCAGGAGACGTGCGTTCACAAACCGCACGGCGGCGTTTGCGAGTTCACCTTGTCACCCGTGAGTGAGGCCCGAGCTCGCCTCCGGGCAGGAGGACGCCTCCCTGGCTCCGGGCGGGGGACTGGCCAGCCCCCCCCCCCTCCGTGGGGACAAGCCGAGGCCCACACGCTGATGTCCTGGGCTGCTGGTGTGATTCCTTCCCGGTGAGAAAGCCAGCAGGCCGTTGGCGGACAATGCGAGATGTCCTCTGCACAGATCCTCTCCTGGATCCTGACTCTCCTACACAGCCGGGAGGGTGGGGGGCGGAGCCCGGAGCTGGGCGGGCGGGAGCAGAGCGGACCGGCCACCTCCCAGCCCGAGGCTGGCCGCTTTTGCCCCGTCCACGCACCGCCTCCTCCGGCCGACGGGCGTTCCACAGGGAACGAGGGCACGAGAGACCGCGGCGGCCAGGAGCTTACTTTGTAGCGAGGGCCCCGAGAGGAGGGCCGGGGTCCCCGCGAGTCGCCGCGTCAGTGACAGTGCGGGCTTGGGGCTGGGCGCGTCCCCCCATCCCACAGGCTCTTCCTTCCGCAGGTGTCGGGGCCAGTCCCTGACGAGGGAGCCGCGGCGTCACAGGGAAGCCGGTCCCCCCGAGGTGACTCATCCCGTTGGGTGTCTCGCGTGGACCATGCATTTGCACTAAACAGACTCTCTTCTCTGTAGGACCCATCCCCGGCCCTGAGCGGCTGTAAGATTAATTCGCCTTCATATCCTTTACCATCACCCAGTTACGGTCAGCGGCAACGGGCACGGGGCTGAGCAACGCCCTGCTCTTCTCCGGGTCCTGGGGCTCTGGGGGGCGGCGGAGGTCCTGAGCACAGCCCCGCCGCGGACACCAGGCGCTGCGGCGTCGGCCGGAAGGAAGCCCCCTGCGCTTCCTCTGCGGGGAGCTCAGCTCCGGTACCGGGGAGCCGCCTACCAGCGCCCAGTGGAGACGCGCGGGAGCCTCTCCGCCGCGTTCGCCTCAGGCGACTGTGTTTTTAAAGTCCTCGCGTGTGGAGGCCCTCCTAGGAAACGTCACGCGGGGGAGCGGAGGTCCGTGAGGCCCCCCGGGGTCTGGCGGGCGACCTGAGGCCCCAGCGCGATGGAGTTCTCAGCCGAGTGGAGACGGGTGAACGGCTCCGCCCCCGGCGACATGGCCACTGCTGAGGGTCTCCAGCGACCTCCCCGCCCCAGGGCTGCCCACAGACGCGGTGGTCTCAGGAGGGGGGCACGGTTTCCACGGGTCCTGGGCGCCCCCCCCCCCCTCCAGCCAGCGAGTCTTCGCTTCTCCTGTGCCATTTCGGGCCAAGAGAACGCAACAAAATTTTTATTTTAAATAAAAGATCTATAAACTCACAGTGCCCTTTTCGAAAGGTTAAATTCTACACAGCCAGGCCGATATCTGTCCAGCTACACTAAGGGAAAGATGATTTGGCCGCGGGGCCGGCAGCCCTGTTATTCCGTCCGATTTCACACGATTCTGCGCTCGCAGGGGCCGGGGGCGCCCAGAGCTTTGTCGTGACCGGCACTGGATGTCCCCTTGGGGACCGTTCGCCGTCCCTCCAAATGTCACTTCTCACACCCACGATGACAACCCAGGCTCCTTCCACGTCGGAGCTTGCAGCTGGGGCACACGCCGGGGACTCCTGGGAGCGATTCGGACCATTCGAAGTCCGTGGAGAGACGGGAGTCCACGCAAGCTGACCACGGGGAGGGGCGCGTGTCCACGGCGGCCGAAAGGGGCTGCCGGTCTCGCACCTCCTTCCTGCGCCTTGGGCCGGGTCCAGAGCCACGCGAAAAGCCGTCCTGCTCTGCGTAAGCCGCGGTCAGCGAGTGGCCGACTCTCACCTGCGTGAAGGGCTGAGAGGAATAAGCCTGTTCAAATAAAGCGGACTCAGCGGACCGGGCCGGCCGGCCCACTGCTGGCTCGTTTGCTGCGTAAGGAGAGCGGAGCCTCAGGCCGGGCCGGTCTCAGGAGCCCTGCCGCGCAGGCCCCCCGGGGCCGCGTCTTCCCGGCGCACACTGCGCTCTGCTGGACTGGGAGGTGGACAGATCTCCGCTGGGAGGCGACGCGGGGCCGGGCTCGCCGGCCTGCTCAGGTTTCGAGGGCCTTCCCGAGCAGACGGGGGTCTCTGTGTGCCAGGCCGTCCAGCACGCGCCCCGACGAGGGAGACGCTCGCCCGCGCCCCTCGGGGGAGCCCGGAGCTCGGGGGACAGGGCCGCGCATCGAGGGACGGCGGGTGTTGTGCAGGGGATGGGGGGGTGGGGGGGCTAGGAGGGTGGGGGGGGAGGGGGAGGGCGCGCTGCGGACAGACGGCGGTCCGCGTCTCACACGCTGGGGAGAGGAGCGGGGCGCACGGGTGAGACGCGGGGGCCGGGAGTCCACCCCGGGAGCCGGGCCGCGGCCTCCGTGGCGAGGAGGTCCGGTCCTGTGGCCATTCCATCCCGGCCAAGCCGGGCCCTCCCAGCCCCGCCGCAGCTGCGCACGGCAGGGGACCGAAGCTGACCAACGCGGGCCTCCTCTAAGGGAGACGTGAGGCCTCCCTTCCCGCGGCCGCCTGCAGCAGCGTGGGGCGATGGCCGGCGCCTGGGCAGCTGTTGTCCAGCGAGAAGAAAGCGCCTGGCCCCGCCTCCACGCGCTCCCCCTGACTGGCTCGCTGTGCGGGGTGGGGGGGGGGGCGGCTCTCTAGCTCGCGCAGGTCAGGGTCCTCTCTGTGTCTCTGCTGCAGCCTGGTCTGTCCCAACCGAGGTTCCCGGGTCCTGTGCGGTGGAGGCTGAATGCGCCGGGGGCTGGGGTGGCTGGCCCACGTGGCGAGGCGGAGCCGGGGCTGGGGAGCCGGGGAGCCTCCCAGGCCCAGCGGGGGGGCGTCTGAACCCCTTCTCCTGGGGTTTTCCGGAGGCCCGACCTCACAGGGGGGCGAGGAAAGCACTGGCCACTGGCGACTGACTCGACCTCCAGCCCGGCTCCCTGCCGGCAGGTCTGGGTGGGTGGGGTGTAGCTCCCCACCGCCCCCCCCACCCACCCCCCGGCAACCAGCCCCGCCCTCGGGCCCCTTCCAGAAGCCACCTCAGCGATGCTGCTTTTCTCCGTGTGGCTCCCGTCGCTTAGGAAGTCCCGCGGGTGTAGGGGCCTCTGCCCCAGGGCTGCGGACTGTGCTCACCTCGCAGCTTTGCAGCCCGATGCAGCCCGCCCCCAGCGCTCCGGCCGCCGGGGCCTTCCCCGCGGCAACACCCTCGCCCCCCCAAACCCTGCTCCCTCGCCCCACCGCGCCCGGCATCCCTGGGCCGTGGGGCCAGGTGCCCCCTGTTCAGGTGCAGTCGAGGTTAGTGCCGAATGACGGTCAGAGCCACGACAGCAGGAACCAGTAACGGTAACAGCTGTTCGGGCCCCCGCGAGAGACGCAGGCTGCCGGCCGCGTGCCCCGGGGTCCAGGCACACGTGTTCTTCGTGAAAACACACTCTGCCCCTAGGTCTGGCACCGAAGGGGAGGGGCCGGCCTCAGGCACAGGGTGCGCCCCGACTCCGGGGAGGACCGACAGGGAGGCGGCTGGTGACCCCTCGGCCTCCACGCCACGCCCCACGGTTCTGGCTCTGACCGCAGGCGCGCAGCACGGGACTCTGACCGTCAAGTCGGAAGGGCGTGTCGTGGGGGCACACGCACAGCCTCTCCCCCCGCGGGGGGGGGCACCCTGGCAGAAGGGCGCGGAGCGAGCCAGCTCTCACCGGCCACCTCCCCTCCCACCGCGGGAGAGGGACCCCGGGACCCCGGGAGGAGCCAAGCGTGACAGGAGCAGAGAGCAAAGGCCACTCACCCCTGGCAGAGAGCAGGGCGCGTGGCCGTCCGGAAAGGGACATGGAAGCAGCGAGCACAGAATCCGGTCTGCAGGATCGATCCTGGTCTATAGTATTGATTCTGGTCTGCGGTACTGGTCCCAGTCTGGAGTACCGATCCCAGTCTGGAGTATCGATCCTGACCTGCAGCATTGATCCCTGTCTGCGGGATCGATCCCGGGCCGTAGCGCTGATCCGCTCTGCGGGGACCTGTGGTACTCACACAGGCGACCACGCCCCCGGGGAGAGATGGTGTACTGCATCGCCCCTGACCTTCTGTTGCTCCGGATACTTCTGTAGTCTATTCTGATAAAAAGAACTCTATAAATGTCCCCAAAAGCCATCTTAGCAGACCTGGGGACATCTCCGCCCTTGCGTCTGTGAGTTCTGGAGAGATGGGGGGGCTGTTCGTCCCGTGGCACTGAGGACAGGCCGCAGGGAAGGGCCACAGCTGGCAGGGGGGGCGCCTTCCCGTCCTCATCTCAAGAAGTGAGTGTTGAGACCCTTTCGGTCGCCAGGCTGAGTTTTCGTGTGTCGGTTCCAGCAAAATCGGGCTGTCGGGGGCACCGTGGACTCACTTCTGGAGGAACCGCGCCGCCGGCAGAGCGTCCGGGCTCCCGGCTTGCCGAAGGTCTCCTTCCCGTGTTTTCCAGACCAGTCCCTACGAAACGCGTGGACCGCTGGGTCCCAGGGGCCGTTTACCCTGTGGCCCGTTAGGGAGGAGCGTGTGGCTTTGGCTTCCCCTCTGCCACTTGTCCGTCTTTTTTACTTTTCTTCTGTTTCGCACCTTGTGGCTGCTCCGCCCACCCAGAAACGACTCTTGGGGATGGTGGCACCGCCTCCTTCCGACCCACTTCCTCACCCTGCCTCCAGCGACTCCGGCTCGCAGGTCTGCGAACACGCACCCCGGGCCTCCGAGGCCCCATCGGAGGCGCTGCTGTCCCGCGGGGCCGGGCGGGGCGTCACCGACGAGGAGGGGGCCGAGGGCACCGACCCTTCTCAGAACCGTCCTCTGCTCAGGGTTTCCGCCCCTTCTCTCCTGCAAAGCCCTTCACAGCAGGACCCGCCCGGTCTCCGCGGAAGGGCGACGCGGTCTCCGGCGAGCGCGTGGAGGAACGCCTCGCCACCCGCTCTCCGCCACATCCGGGAAGGCGCCTTCGCCCGCCAGCCCCGGGCCTGGCGTGCGGCCGGGAACCCCACCTTCACAGTGTCCTTGGCACCCATCTGTGGTCACACATCGGCCACGTCCCGAGCGCCTGAGGGAGCCTGGTGTCGGCAGCGCCCGGGGTGGGAAGGTCACAGGCCGGGCGATCTGTGGGGTGGCATCTGGACGCACCAACTAAGACGCGTCCTGTTCGTAAGTATCTACCTCTCCTTCTGGCTTCGGAGGGCAGAGCCCAGGGTTGGTTCCAGGGCTCAGTGTGGCTCGGCCACACTTCTGAGACGCGGAAGGACCGGGCACAGCTGAGACCCCTCAAACGGCCCCCCCTCTGCTTCCTTAGCCTGAGCGCCCGAAAGACCCTCTCCATAAAGGTTTGCCCTTTGGGGTAAGGGTTGTTGACATCCAGAATTCGTCATCTTTAAAGTTTTTAAAAATGTGATATATTACTTGCTATATACGTATTTTTTTAAATTGAACTTTATAGAATTCAAAGGGAAAAGCAATAAACTCCATTTTCTCAATCGTTGACTTGTTTTCTTTCGCTCAGTGTGACCTTCGTAGACCTTTACACGTGTGCGCGACAGCAGTTACCGAGTTCCTGCTACGCGCCCAGGAGTGCTAGAGCAGTTGGAGGTACTGGGGACACGCGAGGCTTTGTCCTCGGGGGGCCTCGTCCTCGCCGGGCTCATCCCCGGGACGGCGGTGGTGTGGCCACCGAAGTGAAACCAGCAAGCGAGGGACGCGCCGGGGCCGGTGGGACTCGGTGAGGTGGCCGGGGGAGCACGTGATGAGGGTGACGCTGCTCCCGCAGACACAGGAGTCGAGGTGGCTGCCGGGCAGGGTGACGCCGGACGGTGCGTCCTCTGAGAGGCGCTCTGCACTCTGCGTGTGCCTCTGAGAACTGTGACTCGCTTCAGGGGCAGGAACCGGACTAGAAGGCACCTGCGTCCTGCAGGCGCGCGCTCACCTTCGGTCGCAGAGACCGGAGGAGGGGCCGGGTGAGAGGTGGCACCTGCCGACACCGGGTAGCTGGACGCCCGGCCAACATCCCGACCTGCGAAAACGTCCCGTGTGTAAGGAGTCTGTCCAGGGTCTCGGGCGTTCTCTGAGGGCCACGAGGTCGTCCTCACCGCCTGCTGTCCACGCTTCCTCCTCCTGCTCACACGCGCGAGCCGTGGCTCGGGAGGGCAGGGCTGAGGTGGGCACGGCCGGCGCAGGACGGCGCTTCCAAAGCACCGTCCCTTCGGCCGGGGCTGCCGCTGGCCCGAAGTCCCCTGCGTCACATCGGGGCCCAAAGTCGGTCCCTGCTCTTCGGGACCCAGTGGCCAAGAACATCTGTGGCAGACGTGCGCTCCTCCCCGGGCCGGATATCGGGAGAGCCGCCGCAGCCTCCCAGCGACGCCACAGAGCGCACATTGCAAAGCTGCCTGTCAGGGACCGAATGTCTATGTCTCCCAAACTCCCGTGCTGACGCCCGACCCCGAAGGCCAGGGGGCGAGGCGTCGGCGGGCAGCGAGGCCACGATGCTGTGTGCTGTTATGTTAGGAATTCTTGAATTCAGATGTCCAAAGACAACCTAAACTTATATTCACATCGGCAGTGGCAATTTGTTAAAGACATTTGCAGTCAGAAAAAGCAAAAATCGGTTCTAGCAAAGGTACAGCCATAAGTACCCATCCGCCTCCGATTCAAATAAAACCTCACCCACGGCCCTACTGGCTGCCAAATACGATACCGTCGACTGAAATTAGACCTCCGAATATTAACAGCTGCTGAGCTGTTCGGTCATCTAGGTAGCAATTTTGACCCCAAGAGGGAGTCCGGACTTGGAGAGCCACGCACGCAGCGAGGGGAAGTGAGCGGCCACCCCCTCCGTCCCGGCTGGAGGCCGTGAGCGCCCGGTCCAGGGGGAGCGGGCGGCCTGGGGTGACCTCGCGGCCGGAATCGGTCGCCTGCGGTCCGGCTCACGTCCCGCTGCTGGTTTGGGTTTTCGTGTCACTAAATCCCATTATTCCTTTTTATCAGAATCCCGGCATTGTCACGACGTTAACACTATCATCCTAAGATGTGCTCACGGCTTTCGAAGCGCGGGAGAACGGGGGACGGACCCGTCCCTGCGCTCTGACGGGCCCGCGCCCCGGGGCGCTCCTCCCGCCGTCTTCGCCGGCCCAGGGAGGACTCGCTGACCTGCCTTCGCCCTTCGTGCTGCTCTTCACTCCCCGCCCCCCACGCTTGAGCTTTTTACCGAACCACATCTTGTGAAATTTTCCTTTGCCAAAAAATAACGTGGGAGACTTAATAGCAGCTGCAAATATGTGAAATGATTGATAGGCAAGAGACAATGAACAAACCCGCCCCCCCCCCCCCCCCACACACACACATGTCCGAGGATAAACTCTGAGGATACTGGGCTGAAGCGTGAGAGGCCAGCGCAGGGCCCCGCAGAGTCCTCGTGGGCGTGGTCCTGGCTCAGGCACGAGAACCGTCTGGGCCGAGAGGATCGGGGGGCGGGGGGAGCGAGTCTGCCCAGACCGGGGGGCTGCGGAGTCCGCGTCCCAGTGTGGTCCCCGCGGTGGGTACGTTTCCCGGTGGGTAGGCAGCAGTCCGTCCTGGGGCCGGGGAGGAAGCAGCGGCCTCTCGAGGCCCCTGCAAACCTGGGATTCTGCGGCTCGTCGGAATAATCGACCTCCGAGCTGCAATTATTTTCCCTTCCCGACAGCAGTTTGCGTAAGATGCGCGTGCCAACGCTCCGGGGGTCCTCGAGACCCCGGGACCTCCCCTCAGATCTGCTCTGACGCACTCTGTGTGCTCAGGCAGCGTGGCTTCAGGTCGAGTCATCGGCGACGCCCTCGCCGGCCTGTCATTAACTCATCGACAGGGCTGCTCTGTTCTCTTCTTCCCTCTTTACTTAAAAAACAAGGGATCATCGAGGAAGACATTTATTTCCATCCTCAATTGGAGTCTCCTTGGTAATTCACATAGAATAGTATTAAGAGTTTTGCAGAGTCTTCATTTAGTAAAACGGCATCTGGAGACACACGTTTGCTGTGCGCACAGCCAAAGACTGCGTGTGCCGGGCCAGGGCCTGACAAGGGCGGGAGAGGAGGAGCCGGCCTGGAACTCGCGGCCCGGCACGAGTGGCCCAGAGCGGCCCTGGAGACGCCGCACCTGCACCGCCCTGGCTCTGCCGCACGCAGTGCCCACCGCGCCCCGCCGACCTCCCCCGCACGCCCCGAATCCTCACTCTATTTATAGCTGAGAACCCTCCGCTGGCCCCTGGTTCAAACACACTGGTTGCCATGGAAACGTGGTGTCCCTTGTGCATGGAGTCTGAGGGCATCTACCACTGCAGAACACAGGGGCGGGGAGCCCCGGGTCCCGGCTGCAGAAACAGCCGAGGCACCAGAGAATCTGGCCCCGGCGACAGCCTGACGGCCAGGAGGATGCCGCAGCCTCCGGCTGGCAGCCCCGGGCACAGGGCAGACGCCCGGCCACCGGGGCGCGCAGGCCCCTCGGCGGCCAGAAGCCCGGAGAGGTTTCTGGCAGCTCCCTCCTTCGGAAGGCGAACCCTGGACCACAGATGATGCCTGTCATGTCTGTGTCCGTAGGTGTCTCCATGAGTACTACAGCCATTTAACTTCTGTTAGATTTAGCTTTTTTTTTTGTTTTTTAGTGATTGTCTGGGACGTGATGTCACCGTTCCCGCAGCGTGTGTTTTGCGTTCGGGGTGGGACATCGCCGTCACGCCTGAGTCTGAATCTGAGTTTGAGAAGCACGCTTTGGCCGAGGGTCGCACAGTCAGCAAACGGAAATACAAACATTGCATGAATATGCTCACACTGAAGAAATGGTCGTTGCTGACCTGAAATTCACATGCGACTGCACCGTGTCCGGCACCCGACTCTGGGCCGTCCATCGCCTTGTTATCCCAGAAAACGGGTCCATCGGGCATGGGTCGTGCGCCAGAGGCGTGGGTCAGTGTCCCTAACTCGGTCAAAGCTGGTAGCACACTCATACGCGGGCGTCAGCAACACGTTCGTTTAGATGAGGAAACTGAGGCACGAACGGGCGGTGACTCGGGGAACACCCGGTGCCAAGCAAGGGAAGGTGCCAGCCGTCCGGCCTCGAAGCCCCGCTCTCTGCTCTCAGCGGCCAGCGAGGAGCCTGGCAGAGGTGCTGGACCTGGACCCACTCCCCGAAGCTCGGGTGCGGACTAGCCCGTGTGGCGGAAGGTCGCGGCAAAGCCCCGCAAATAGTCCGGGTTTAGGAAAATCCCAAGCGTTCTATGCCAACGCTCCCTTCACTTCTGGGCAGAGGACCTGAACAGACACTTCTCTACTCTAAAGGGACACACGATGGCCGACAGACACGTGAACAGGTGCTCAAGGTCACTAACAACAGAAATGCAAATTAACCCGCGATGGGCTGTCACCTCGCACCTGTCAGATCGGCCGTCTTTCTGGCGAGTGTGGGGAACAGGGAGCCCTCGTGCTGGGACTGAAAACCAGGAGAGCCGCGAAGGAAAGCAGCCTGGGAGCTTCTCAAAACGTTGAAAATAAAACTACCTATGACCCAGCAATTGCATTTCTGGGCATTTACCCGAAGAAATTTAAAACACTCGCGTGAAAAGAAAGACACATGCGACCCGATGCCCACTGCAGCCTTACTGACAATAGCCGGGGTATGGAAGCAGCCTGAGCCTCCATCGGCAGACCAGTGGGCAAAGAGGCTGTGATGCATTTGTGCGATAGAACGTTATTACCCGGCCATGAAAAAGAACGCGATCTCGCCATTCGCGACAATACGGATGGACCTAGAGGGCATTGTGCCGAAATAAGTCAGACACGTAAAGACAGACGCCGCGTAATCTCACTTACCGTGGCATCTAAAGAACAAAGTAGACAAATAAACAAGACGGAAAGCTCACAGAGACAGGGGACAAGCCGATGGTCGCCACGTGAGGGGGACGCTGGGGAGCCGGGCGGCAGAGGGGAAGGGACGGAGGAGGACAAGTCGGCGGCCGCGGAGCAGTCGGGGGATGTGGAGCGCGGCACAGGGCACACGTCGGCAGCACCGAGACGGCTGTGGTGTCGGGCGGGGCCGAGGCTGACCCCGGGGGTCACTCTGCGAGTTATACAGATGTCTAACCACGACGCTGCAACCTGGACTAACATGAAATAACACTGAATGCCAACTGTAATTGGAAAACATACGAAAAAGAGAGAGATCCCTAAAAAAAAAAAACAGAGTCCGCATATTCCGGCATCATTCGTGCTTAACTCATCAAGGTGTTAGTTGATGTTTTTTCATGTTCAGAGCTTTTTTGCTGCAAAACACACCAAACGTTCTTTTTGTATATTTTGTGATGCAAATATTTATACTCATCTCCTACAAGTGAAAGCACCAGCCTGCCTTTCTTCATCTCCTCTGCTGCAGCTCCACACGGCGTGGACGCCCCTGGCCCGTTCCCCGACCCTATGCTTCCGGCTGAGGATGAGTCTCAACGGGAAACAGTGTTCAGATGACTTGGGGCTGTGCTCTCTCATGAGGGCTCTCGACACAGAGGACACAGTTTGTTCACTAGATAAACTATCTCGATGCTAGACGCTCCGAGTTTGATTTCCAGCGGGGCTGGGAACTAGTTACGCTGTTTCGGAGAAGTCCCTTAGCTTGTCTCGGCGTCATCTATAAAACGGACGCCACCCCTCTTTCTGGTGAGAATCAAATGAATAACGGACGCCGCCTCCAGGCAGCGGGCTGACAACGGGCCCGCTATGGATTCGAAGACGAGCTGGCGACAAACCATTCGGAGCAGTAACAGAGCAACTGCACTGTCGGATTGAGAGTTCAAAAGCCACCTGCCTGCTGGACAAGGACCACAAAGGCAGGTGTCTCACAAATGGCCAATAAGCACATGAAAAGATGCTCCGCACCACTCGTCCTTGGGGGGAAAGCTCGTGTTTCAAAGCAGCGAGGTCGACCTGTGCGTCTTTTGTTTCCTTGTTCTCTCGGTGACAATCCGGTTCTTCGCTCATGTGTTCATTCATTCGTTCACTCATTCATTCACTTATCTGGGCATAAAAGTTGAGTTGGGCGCCTGCCGTATATCAGCTACTGTGGTTGGCAAAGGGCAAAGAAATAAATTCGGTCCACGTGCATCTCCCTACACTTACAGTCCAGGAAGAAGGGCGGATGTAGAATAGATCAGCACGGGATCACATGACATGTGCAAGTCAGAGGCGGAGCGTTGGTTAAACACCGAAATAGTGTAAAGATTGAGGAACCCAGGGGTGAGGCTAGGAAAATGTACATAAAGAGACGTCCATTTTATAGAAAATCAATAGATGCTATAGGTATCTCATTTTTCCTTCTAGTTCCCAAAAATTGACTGTATTTATGTTATCATTTCTGCCATTGGGTTTAAAATCGTGTATTACAAAGGACCCTCAAATCGCGACGACCGCTTAAGGCAATTTACCCTACTCCTTACATTGTTATGCGCGTGGGAAGCTGAGGCCGATGATGTTGAAAGGCAGAGTAAAACTTCCCACGGCAAAATGCGTGACAAATGTGTCTTGAATTCGGACTTTTCAGAAGGGCCCGATTCTTTACACTATCCTACTTTCTCCGCGATGCCGGAGACCCGGTATTTAATGGTATCACGTGATCCCGCATTTTCGCAGCACTGTCTCAAACCTTTCGAATTCTAGTTGACGGCAGTGGGTACGTCTCTACCTCCGCGAGGGCAAACGACTTCGCTGCGGTCAGGGCGACCGACTGCCACTCACGCCTCCGCCACTCGTCCAGGAGTCAGCACGCGCGCGGAGGAGGGTGCTGTCCCACGCGGCTGGCGGCGCGGTGAGGAAGGACGCACGGGACCCGGCGGCTCCTGAGCAGGGCGCTTCTCGCGGTGTTCGGCAGGCGTCCGAACACCCCTGTGGACGGCGAGGAGAATTCCGCAGTTGGTAGTGCCGACGTGTCCTTGGCGTGTGATCCGGAAACTTTTAACTGTTTCGTAGGTTTCATTTCTGTTCGGAGCCTCAGAGACGAACAGCTGGTCAGTGCCCTTGGGCGGCGCGAGGGCTGCGGGAGGCGGAGAGTCTGTGGGGGAGAGGACGAGGCCTACGCTTACCTGTTCGCCGAATTAGACATCTAATTGTTGATGGCCTCGCTTAGGACTCAGAGTAATGAACCCATTCCGTGTTCACACGAATACATATTTTCGCGAAAAATAGCTTTCCCACAAAACCTAGCGAGGGATGGCGTTATTTTGTGTGTTCGTGATACTCTTCCGTGCCCGGCTTGCCCCGAGGCTGCTGGATTTTCACCCCAGCTGGACATCCTGCCTGTCCTGACCGCGCACGGCATGCGGCCTCCGGGCACCTGTCACACTTCACGAGAGGGAAGGCGGCGACAAGACACGAAGGGCTCAGGATAATTATGAAAGTGGCTTTGACCTGACGGGCTTCCTGGGGGTGTCTCGGGGTCCCTTGGGGTCCCCTAGGGTCCTGGCACTAACCCCAGAGAACCAGGGCCCCTGTCTGGCTCCTGGGCTGACCAGCTTCGGGCTCTTTAGGCCACGGGTAAAATCTCCCATTTTTCTTACACGGAGCACTTGACGCAATGCCAGCCCATACTCTCTCCGAGCCCCGCCTGTCCGGGCACTGTGACATCATCGCCGTGGAGACAGACGCAGAAAGAGACCTGCGCCCAGCAAGTGAGGAGGCAGACTCCACTGCGGACTCCGAGTCTTGGTCCCGCCTCACAGCGTTGAGGACTGTCTGTAAACCGTGAGCTGATCAAGTGCCACGACATACCTATCATCTACGGCGTCTGTGAAATTCCCGCCCGCCCGCCAGTCGGGAACGGCAGGTCCACGTGGACGGCCGAGCAGAGGCAGGGCATGGCCCCGAGGGCTCCTCGGACAGGAGCCCGCAGTTTCGCTTCTCCGTGGGCACGTGTGAGTGAGTGCCAGCAGCAGGGGGCCCACGCCTGCGCCCACGTGAGCCCCACAGACGGGCAGGGCCGACACGGCACGGCAGACATGGCGGAAACTCGACGTCGGTCGTGGGATTAGAGGGTGCAATGTTTCGGTTTTAGGGAAACCGGGGAGGGGTTTTGTTGGTTTGAAGCGAGATCGTTCAGCTTCATGTCCCAACTCCGGAACCGACAGCGTGGCCCGTGGGGGAGCAGCGCAGCCACGGAGAGAGTCTGGGGAGGGCGTGTAGCGGGGGGGCAGGGGGCCGCGGCGCAGCCTGCCGGGCACGGGACACGCTCGCTCCCGGCTACGCCCGTCCCGATTGCCGAGCTCCTGCCCCCTTTCCCTTTGAGACGGGCTCTGCTGCCCGCCTGTTGCTGCACTGGGTCCCACCCAAAGGGGCACTGGGCACGGGCTCTGGCGATGCCAAGGTCACAGGAGGCCGGGGAATGGTCTTCAGGCGGCCCGACCCATGCTCGGCTGCCCATTAGGGCAAACGCCCGGCGGAAGATTTCACCGCCGAGTGTCACGCCCGGAGCACACGGCAAAGACCGCTCCGTTTCCAAGGCAACTGAAACGAGGGTTTACGGCTACTGACGAACACGCCAACTTGTGCCGTCGCGGGAGATTCCGTCGGCCCCGGCCGTGGTCTCGACACGACGATGACCCTCTCGTCGGACACGCTGTCTCTACCACGCGGACTCCCGAGACGCGGGCAGTGTTTGCCCCGCGGAAGACAAACACAGCCTGAAACGACTATTGTTTCGGTCCCTGATCACTTGAGAGGATGTTTCCAGTGCAAACAGGTGACGTGACTCCGCACGTCCTCGGGGGCACACCTGCGGGGCAGGTGGTTTTTCAGGACCTCGCCAAGTCTGCAAACAGACGGACAGATGGCCGCGCGCAGGCAGCGCCGGACGCGAGGCCCACGCAGCCCGCATCCTGTGTGACGGATACGCCTGTGTTTGGAGCTAATGCGGGGCTCAACTCTCCTTCTTAGGGGCCTGCACCTTATTTTATTTCACTAAAGCTTTTATTAGCACAAACTTCCCACACGTAAAACGCACTCGTAAAAATCCTTTGGGTATTCCAGCAGTCTGCATTACACGAGGCCGATAAAAGACAGATTAAAAATTAAACATTTATGACCCACGGCACCGCTGAACGCACTACGCTGGGAAGAACAGCCGTAACCATAAAACCTAAGCTCGAAATCCGAATTTGCCTGTTGAGATTTCTTAATTACTAGGTCATGACGGGGCGAGGCCGGTTGTGGGAAATATTACGCCTTTGGGGATTTTCCTGTGCAGAATCCCAGGGAAAATTCTCTTCCCACCACCCGAGTGTGACTCCTGCTTCTGGCGAATGGGGTCACGTTAGGACACATGGAGGTGGGACCCGGCAGAGGGCAGCGCAGCGCTGACCTCCCACACCCTGCCCGCGGCGGCTCCGACGTCGGGTTTCTTCACCTGTGAGAAAGGAAGCCAAGTTGTCTTCGCTCACGGAAGTGAAGAACGGCCTTTGCAAGCGCCTTCGTCAGCAGGATTTAGGACTGGGCGGTAGGCCGGGCCCCTCGCTCCCCGGAGCTCGCTCCGTCCTCCCGGACCGGAGGTGCCCAGCAGCGAGAAACCGAGCTTCGGCCGTCGGGTGTCGTCCGCGGCGCTGGCCCGGCAGCGCCTCCCCGGGCCGGCGTCGCAAGCGAGCGGCTGGGAATCAGGCGACGGCCCGCAGCGTGGCCCGTGGTTCGCGGGCGTGGTTACACTCCCACCCCCGAGTGGCGAGCAAAAGCAACGTTCGAAACGCCCGCACGTACCGGTCCTTCCCCCGGGGACGGCGTGCGTGTGCCACACGCGAGGCCCAGGGGGCTGCGTGCTGGGCGTCCGGGCCTCGGTAGGGAGAAGCAGCCGTGGCCGCCGGACTGAGTCAGGACATCGGACCAGAAAACAAAGTTTCAGTCCCAGCTCCGGCACCGAAGCGGCGTGTTTTGGGGTGGCGGGTCCTCAACGCCTTCGTTTATTACCTCCTCAGTTTCCTCACCTCACAAGTGGCTACTGGATTGATGACCTGAAGTTCCCTTCCAGCTCTGAAATAAATATTCGCACAAATTTTTATTTAAGTCCAGTTGGTGTGCAATATGGTATTAGTTACAGGTGTATGATACAGTGATTTGACATTTGTAGGCCTTTCCATGTGATCACTCCACTGATTCTAAAAATCGTTTGTCGCCATGCAAACCTATCACAATATTATTGACTAGATTCCCCTTTGTGGGAAGACAAGCGATAAAATAAATATATTAAAGGTGTCGTCCAACCAAACAATGATACTGAGTTCATAGGCTTTTGCTTTCCATAGACACAGACTGGACCTTAGAGAAAAGCCCTGCCGGGCAAGCGTGAGCACTCATCCAAGACAAAAGTTGTGTCCAGCGTCTCGTTTTTTAAAGCAGCTACATTAAGTCGAAAGAAAAAGAGTAATACAATTCCCTGCTGCATTTTTTCTATGCAATAGACGGCAAATGTAACGGAAAGTATCCTACATACTTTAAGAATAAACGGGGACATCTCCTCCTAAAAAGGAGACCCGCTCACGGGCAGAAGCCCTTCTCTGCCCATTTCCCCGGGGCTCGAGCTCGCCGTCCAGTGGGTCATTCATCAGGGGTCTGTGCGGGGAATGTCGGAAACCCCGCAGGTGCCGTGAGGCTGACGGGAAGCAGGCTCTGATCACCGCCCGTGGACAGAGGGAGAGGGACCCCTGAGGGTTTGGGACGGAAAGGGGGCGGACATGCATTCGGGGGGCATTAACTCCTTCACCAGCGACCCTGCCCCAGCACAGCCACGGCCCTGAGCGAGAGGCTCGTTGCCGGGACGAATAGGGCTGGTCGACAGGTGCGCCCGCTCCCCGGCAGTCGCTCCGTGGAAGCCACTGAGATGGTGGCACTGTGCTATTCCGCACGGATTTTCCCAACTGCAGACACCTTGTGATTTATGAAGCGGCCTGCGCGTAGAGGAGGCCGGACCGATCGAGAGCCTGTTGATCACCAGCCGCTGCTTTGCGCGCTCTAAACGTATCTGAGCTCAGAACGCCGCGGGGTCATCTCGGCCAGCAGCCAAAGCCACACGAAAAGCTCGTTTCATCTAAAGGGGACGCGACTGCGTGGAGAGAAACGGACCACCACGTCTACGGAGCAGACGACTGCGCTGCGGAGAAAATCGTCCCGTTTGCTGATCGGCTCTGTCGCTGAGCAGCGTGGAGACGCCGTCGGCGCGAGACCAGCGTCCCGGGGACGCTGCCATTGCGCCGAACGCCGTGTCTCCCGACGGACCGGCCGGGGCACCCGCGGCGGCACACACAGCGGCGTCACGGCGACAGCGACCTCAGTCTCAGGGCTTTTAAAGACAAACTGCTTCCAAGGAAAGCGACTCCCCCTCACGGGGCCGAGGAGAGTGGCGCGGACAGACGCTTCGGCTGCTGCTGACACTCGACTCGCGCTCTGTGGGCCGGGCAGCCGGGGGACGCGGCGGGCGGCGGGGAGTCTGGGCCTGTGCGGGGCCGACGGAGGGGGACGTGCAGGCTCCCCGGGGCCGCGCGTCCTTCCCCGGCGAGGGTGCTTCTCAGCCGTGCTCGCCTCACTCTCGGGAAACCACAGGGAAGGACGGAGGAGGGGCAGGCCCCACGCCCAGCTCCGACTCCCGCCCCCCACCCCAGGGGGAGGGAGCCTGGGGCAGGCAGAGCCGGCTCCCTGGGCCCAGCGCGCGAAGGGTGACGTTTCCTAAGGGGCAGGACGGGTTGCTGGCCCAGGACGCATGGGTGCGGCCAGCACTGGCTCCTGCTCCGTAAGCCAGTGGGCTTGCCGTGGCGAGGTTCCGCGACGGGTTCTGTGTTCTGGAGAATCCCTGCGCTCCTGCAACCATTTCGGGGCTCGTCTTCCCGGGATGCGGGGAGCGTGACCTAAACTCATGGTCCATGGACATGAAACGAGTTTGCACCTTTGGGATGTATTTTATTGAGAAATTAGAAGTATAACAACTGGACGAGCCCGTGGAGACCTAACCCTCGATGAGGCAGAGATGCCTTGCCAACTCTCAGCTCTGGCTCCGACCCCGCGACAGTCCCCATCGGGCCCGGCCTGACTGCTCGACACCAGCCCCGCCGCCAGCAGCCGGGGCTCCGACGTGCGGCCCGCCATGGCCCAGATTCTTCTGGACTGTGCCGGGACGGAACCTGGAGGCTACATCGAGGTGGCCCTCGGGTGGGGACGGGTGAGCAAGAGCACCATGGTCCCTAAGGAAGCAGGCCCCCGCGCCTCGAAGGCGGGCGCCGTGCACACAGCAGGAGGGGGTCCAGGCACTGTTTCCCTGGAGGCCTTTGTTTTGGGCTTAAAAAAATCAAGATGATTGCTTCATAAACAGATCAGCCACCAACTTGTCCGTGCCCTCGCAAGCAAGGCAGAAGGAGGTCTTGCTGGACCGCGGCCTTCGCCCCCAGGTCCTCTCCCAGAGCAGCGAGGAAAACCTGCCACGTGAGACGTGCCCCAGGGGACGGCCCTGGGAGAGGGTCCTGCGTGACGAGCAGAGCCTCTCCGAGCCCGGTCCTGCAGACGGCAGGCGCCGTCCCGCAAACGGACGGCCGTGCGGACCACCGTGCGGCGCCCCGGGCGGTGGCCGAACACCAGGGAGGCAAACGCTTGGGCAGGAAGCCCAAGCCTCCTGCTGTGCCCTGAGGAAGCTGCCTCGGGACAGGCGGGGGCGGGACGTGCTGGCGGAGGGTAACGCCCGGCAGGGCCCGAGGGAGCGAGCGGCCAGTGCTCGGCCAGGACCCCGGGAACGATCTTCGCGCCCCCCCCCCCCAGGGCGCCGGGCGGCCTCCCGCCTCCTCAGTTCTCCCGTCGTGGGGTTTCTGCTCCTTCGTCAGGGCCGCGTTTCCAGCAAGGCGGACGCCTAAGCCACCTACTACGTTTTTCGACTGACCACAAAGCGCGCTCGTTTTTGCACAATAGAAACATTTTAAGAGATAAACTTGAGCGAATTTGAAAAAAAAAAAACAAAAAGGAATTTGCAGGATAAGAGTCAAGATGGAGGCCCTTCAACAATTTGTTGTAATTATTAAGATTTAAGTAACCGCAGTTTATTTTTCGGGGGGGGGGTGGTGGTGGGAGGCTCTGCTTTTCAGATTGAATCATTTTGCTCTAAAATAGTTCTTTTTCAGTCTGAATTTTCTTAGGAACAGAAAAAAACCCTCAAACCTTTAAATTATATTTGTTAACAGATTGGGTGACGGTTGTGGGTGCCAAACAGAACCATCGTTCTCTAGGAGAAAGTGTTTTTTAGAGAATATTCTAGGCATTGCCATTCTCCGACTCCTCGTCCTCAGAACCTTGATCTCCTTGTTTAAATGAATCACTAACTAGGGTGTCAGTTTTAAGCTTAAAAAAGATTATGGCAAATGAGTCTTTCTTTTCGAAAGTTAGGCAGTCTCGTCCGTGAGCCTGGTCACTCATCCTCCTGCGGACAGACCTGGGATTCTGCAGGGGGACAAATGCTAGACGAAATGCAGCATTCCGTCGGAAAAGTCCCTAAAACCCAGCGGCGTCCCAGGGTCGGCCCCTCGTGAAGACTCGCTTCTGCATGGGCCTCGGGTCCCGGACGTCAGACAAGCTGACTCAACGTCGCAAGTTCTCCCACAGGGCCGGGGCTGGCTGTGGGTTTGCTGACTCCCGAGGCTCGGGCTGCACTGTGGGCAACAACGCAGTTCAGAAAAAATGCACGAGGTCAGGATGTCTTTGACTAGCAGTGGTTTCCTGAGCAGTGCTTTCTGTCTCTGGGACCGGCTAAAACCCATTCATGTTATATGTTGGTTTGGAGAAACACTGACTTTCAACGGCAGCTATAAATACAGCGAATCTTGACTCACCGAGTGCCAGGGGGAACGTGAGCCCTTCACAGCTGTCTTACTGGGGAGCGGGCGCTTGGTCCGAAGGATTAGTCAGGATGCCTCGGAGCTATTTTCTGAAACTGCTTTTAGGACTTCTGGCCCATTCTTCGGATCCTCCTCAACGATAGGTCTTTGTTTTGGAAATTGAGGGTTTTTTTTTGTTTGTTTGTTTGTTTTTGCAAATAGTTAATAGTCACTGGGCGCTGAGTCTCTGGGGTTGAGCGGGTGACCTCTCGCCTGGACGCCCAGGCTCCGGCCGGCTTGTCACCTTGTCAGTCGGCAGCTAGCTGTGACTTGCGAGTTCCCCTCGAGGTCCGCGAGCGCTTCCCGACGCCCCCGCCCCGGGTCACCTCGCCGTTCCCGCCACTCCTGTTTCCAGCCCGCGCGAGGCAGGCGCGTCTGAGCAGCGGTGAGCAAGCCGCGTGTGCGAAGGGACCGCCGTGTCACGTGCCGAGCCTGTCGAAGCCGGTGCCGCGGCTAAGCGGGGCACATCCGGGTGACGCTCGGGTCCCGAGTCCTGAGTTTGGCTGGAGTCACTCTAGTTTAGGGGAGGGGGCATGGACTGGAGTGACTCCCGCTCTGGAAACAGAGATTTGGACGCCGAGCGCAGAGCAGCACGGGTCTTCCGGGGAAAAGGCCGTATAAGAACAAGGGGGCACACGGCGGAGTCTCGGGGGACCGCACACTGCTCCGAAGCCCCGTTACCGTCCCGCCCGCTGGTGCTGGAGTGGAAGCCGGAATCTGGAATAAAGACAGTTTGATTTTATTTGTACATGTTTTGAGGTTGGAACCGAGGAAGGGTGATGTTTATCTATCTGGTGCCCTTGTGAAAGTACATTAAAAATAAAGCTTATCTTAGTGAGGTAATTACGGCACACAGCCTGCCCTGCTAGCTAAAGGCCGATGTACCATACACAGCGTCGTTCACGCACAGAAATGCCTGACAGCTCTCGGCACGGAGAAGCAGGTCTGCGATCAGACACTGACTAGACTCGCACTCGCTCACAGAGCCACAGGGGTAAACCAGCCAAACCCTGACTGTGGGAAACCCTCCAAAGCCAGCTTCTTCAATGGCCCAGCAAATAAGTGCCAAGAAAGAAAGAAAGAAGAAGCAAGAAGAAGAAAGAAAGAAAGAAGAAAGAAAGGAAGGAAGGAAGGAAGGAAGGAAGGAAGGAAGGAAGGAAGGAAGGAAGGGAAAGAAAGAAAGATGCAGGAATGGGAACTATCACAGACTAAAGAGATGAGATGAGGGGAATGTACCAACCCAATGCAACGCATGGTCCTTCTTGGATGATATAAACAAGACAGTGGTAAAAAGACGTGTATTTTGAGACAATCAGTGAAAATTGAACACAGACTGGGCATTAGACATTATTAAGGAATTATGGCCAATTTTATTGGGAGCGATAATGGAGTTGTGGGTACATATAAAGCATGGGTTTTGTTTTTGGTACATAATGAAACAGATGAAATGACGTGTCGAGATTGACTTTGACGTTTCACAGTTAGAAGTGTAGAGACTGACGGGACAGGGAAGGGGAGCATTGGAAACGGTCGCGGGCAGGTTACGACTGCGTGGACATTTACTGCGTTAGTTCCCCTCGTGTGTAAAGTGATCTGTAATAAAGCGTTCTTTAAAACAGCGAATAAATCAAATCGCGCTTGCCTGGTGCCCGCGATTCTACGTGTTCGGCTGGGACGTGATGGGTCCTTTCTCGCAGAGGGGGACAATTCTAGTTCGGGGACAGGAGTGTCCTCTGGTAGGGGACGTGGTGGGGCCTGGGGACGTGTGTCCTGGGTTCTGAGAGTTGCTGGGTACTCGTGCGAAGCTCCCAGGCCTGGCCTTCTGTCTGTGCGTGTCCTCGGTATCGCCCGGCAGTGGTCTCTGCCCCCAGGGCCGTCCTCCTCAACACCACGCCAGGCCCTCAGAGACCCCTCCCGGTCACCGTCCCACGGCTCGCCCGGCTCTGCTGGCCCAGTCGCTGCTCACTCTTCGCGTCGGCACTCAGGGGACACCCGGCTCCCTCCCTTTCTAGTCCTGGGAGACTCAACCATCATGACTCCTCAGATCCAGGGCGTAAGTCAGAGGAACCCGCCTCACAACACAACGAAAGCTTTCCCCGTCCGGTGGTGCGGACAGGCTGAGCCCTGCGTCTCAGCAGAGGGAGGGCAGAGCTGGGGACGAAGACGGTGGAACGTGGGGACAGGGCGGGCTTCCCGTCCCAGAACAGGGTGGCAGCTTCCACCACGTCCTGTTCACGCTCGCTTGCACGGCGCCCTGACGTGGGCTTCGCGGTCGCCTCCCGCCGCTCGCGGGCACAGCCGTGCGCGCGGAGAGCTGCTGGCCCTGCGCACTCGCGGGCAGGGAGAGAAGCGGCAGGTGTCCGGGGGTGAGAACGGCGCTGTGTGAGGAGAGTCCCTTACCCGGCTGTTGCCCGGACAGTCGCCAACGAGCCTTTGCTCGCGATCCCCCCTAGCGACGCCGGACTGGCACCCAGGAGACTTCTGAAGCGGGGACCGGTGGGCGCCGTTCGCCCTGCAGCCGGGCGGCCCTGGGCGAAAACCCGGCTTCCTCGCCCAGCAGACAGACGCGCGTCGACGGGTAAGTTATCTAACCTGGTCCAACCTCGTTGTCCTCATTTCTAAAACAAGGAGCTTCCCTTATAAAACAGATGAGTCCTGGGGATGTACTATGCAACATGGTGACTGTAGTTAATCATACTTTATCGTATGTTTAAAGTTGCTAAGAGAATAGATATTAAAGTTTCTCACTGCAGGAAAAAAAACTAGCTATGTGTAGTGGTGGATGTTAACTAGACTAATGTGGTGATCATTTTGCAATCTATCTAAATACTAAATCATTATGTGGCACTCCTGAAACTAATGTAATGTTGGATGTCAATTACACTTTAATAAAAAATAAATTTTAAAAAGTGTATTAAAATACAGGGTTAAAAGCAGATAGTAGGTGGAGCTTCCGGCAAAGATGGCCGAGTCGGTAAACGCTGTGCTGGCCTCCTCCCACGACCACATCAAAATTACCACTAAGCGACAGAACAGCCATCACTGGGAGTCACCAGAAGTCTAGCTGAACAGCAGTCCTGCAGCTGGGGACACACAGAAGAGGCCATCTTGAGACTGGTAGGATAGTTGGTGACGAGGAACAGCCTGGTCTTACACCGCGTGTGGCAGATGAGAATCGGCAGGGACATCTTGGCTGCAGAGGCCCCCCTGAAGGAGCAAGGGTCCCAGCCCCACACCAGGCTCCCCAGCCCAGGAGTCCAGTGCTGGGAAGAGACGTCCCCACAACCTCTGGCTGTGAAAACCAGCGGAGACGGTGACCGAGTGAGACGGAGGGCGGCTGAGTCACAGATGTTCCTCTTGGGGGGCCCGTCCATGAACTCACCGCAACAGACTCTTCCTCTCTGAGCTCCAGTGCTGGGCCCGCAGCTAGAAAGGCATCAGGGGCACACGGGGAGGAGCCGAGTGGTCTGGCTTCGGGGTGAGGGCTCGAGGGGAGGCTTTCTCTCAGACAAAAGTGCTGGCGGGGGCATTGTCCCTTTGCTGAGCCCTCCCCTGCCTGGTGGGCAGACCCAGGCGGCCGTCATACCTAGTCTCCTTCTACCTAGCTGACACATTTGCCCTGCCCAAGTGAGTCCCTGAGACCTCGTCCCCCCAACATGCAGGTCCAGCCAAGCCCCTTCCAGTGGCTTTTACAGACACACACTCCGTCTTGGCTTACGCTGTGGACTTTGCTAAAATCTCCCAAAGGTTCACAAACCCCAAGTAATCAGCGTCTGGCCTCGGCGTGCCCCGTACCCTTGCTGTGCAGCCCTAAGCCTGGCATCAGTGGCGGCCAGCGTCGGTTTGCGGCTTGGCCTCTGGAGGCACTTCCAAGGCCCGTGTGGGTTGTGCCATCTGGTGACTGTCTGGTGGCTCATGCCAGGTGGCCCCGGGCAGGGCACGAGCTGCTGCTGAACTTGGCCTGTGGCAGGGCCCCTCCCAGGAGGCCTGGCCTGCACACCCAGAGGCCAGCTTTGATCTGAGCCAGAGCACCACCTGGGGTCACAGTGAGGACGACACACCCAAAGGGCAGACGGAGCAGGCACCAGAGCCCAGCTAAAGCGACTCCTGCTCTGTGGGGTCGGCCCCCGCCTACTGGCTCCTCCACTGTGGTCGTGGCCGGTGCTCACAGCCATTCAGCCCGAGGGTCGGTCCCTCCCGCTGGTGCGCAAACAGCAGCCAAGGCTCGAGCACAACAGGAGGGCACGCACCGCCCACACGGGGGAATCACGTGGCGCGCCCGGCTCAGGTGACCAGGGAGTCTGTACCACTGGGACCCACAGCACATCTACTGCATAAGGCCACTCTACTAAGACCGGGAGAGGTAGCAGCCCTACCTAGTACGTAGAAACAGACACAGGGAGGCAGCCAGCATGGGGAGAGGAAGAAATGTGTCCCACATGAAAGAACAGAACAAAGCTCCAGAAAAAAAAGCTAAACAAAATGGAAATAAGCAACCTATTAGATGCACAGTTAAAAACACTGGTCACAAGGATGCTCAGTGAACTTAGGGGAACTCAGTGAGAACTTTCACAAAGAGACAGAAAACATAAAATAGAGCTAGAAAACATGAAAAGAACCAGTCAGAAATGAAGAACACAACTGAAATGAAGAATGCCTTAGGACGACCCAACAGGAGATTAGATGAAGCAGAAGATCGAATCGGTGTGTGGCAAAAAAACGCACAATCAGAACAACAGCAAGAAAAAAAGAATCAAAAAAAAAAATCAAGATAGCTTAAGGGGCCTCTGGGATGACATCAAGTATACCAACAGTCACGCCACAAGGGTACCAGAAAGAGAAGAGAGAGAGCAAGGAATTGAACGCCTATTTCAAGAAATAATGATGAAAAACTTCCCTAACCTGATGAAAGAAACAGACACACAAGCCCAGGAAGTGCAGAGAGTCCCAAATGAGATGAACCCACAGCCCACACCAGGACTCATCGTCATTAAAATGCTAAAGGTCAAAGACAAAGAGAGAACCTTAAAAGCAAGAGAAAGGCAGTTAGCTACCTACAAGGGAGCTCCCATTAGACTGTCAGATGATTTCTCAACAGAAACTCTGCAGACCAGAAAGGGACTGGCACAAATATTCCAAGTGATGAAAAGCAAGAACCTGAAACCAAGATTACTCTACACGGCGAGGCTATCAATTAGAATCTAAAGACAGATAAGAGTTTCCCAGACAAAAAAAAAAGCTAATGAAGATCATCACCACTAAACCAGTATTTCAGGAAATGTTGGCGGGAGAAGAAAAAAGAAGAAAATATAAAAAATATGAATAATAAAATGGCAATAACTACATATCTACCAATAATTGCTTTGAATATAAATGGATTAAATGCTCTAATCAAAAGACAGGGTGGCTGAATGGATAAGGAAACAAGACCCTACATATGGTACCTACAAGAGCCCCACTTCAGACTGAAAGACATATATAGACTGAAAATAAAGGGATTGAAAAAGATATTTCCTAAAAATGGAAACAAATAAAAAACCAGGGGAGCAATATTTATACCAGGCAAAACTGACTCGAAAACAAAGGCTGTAACGAGAGACAAAGAAGGACCCAGGAATCCCACTTCCGGGCATTTTCTGAAGAAACCCAAAGTGCTACTTCAAAAGGACATGTTCATCTATATGGTCACTGTGGCATCATTTGGAATAGTCCAGATAAGGAGGCAACTTGCGTGTCCATCGGTGGATGAATGGATAAAGAAGAGGTGGCATGTTTATACAACGGAATACCGCTCAACCGTAAAAAACAATGAAATCTCGCCATCCGCAAAAATGTAGATGGGTCTAGAGGTCATTGTGGTGAGCGGCGTCAGTCAGACAGAGAAAGACGAATGCCATGTGATTCCACTTACACGTGGAATCTAAAAAACAAAATGAAACCGAAACAAGCTCATAGATACGTTTCAATGGCTGCCGGATGGGAGGGGATCTTGAGGGTTGGGGGAGAGGGGCAAGGATCAAAAAGTAGACATTGGTAGCTGCAAGACAGTCAGGGGAATGTGAACTACAGCACGATGGATACAGTCGATAATGTGATTACTACGCACAGTGTCAGACGGCGCTAGACTGATCAGGGTGATCACTTTGCAAGGTATATAAACGTCTAGTCACTGTGTCGCACGCCTGAAACTAACATATCGTTTTCCGACAGCAATTAAAAAAATAAAAATTACTAAATTCAAAAAATGGGATCGACGACATACGTGCTTTGTTCATGGTCACTGCTCCGTAAAGCTCGATGACAGAAGAGAGGAAGGGAAGACAGGGAAACGAGCCGCGCTGAGCCGTGCCTGCCGAGCCGTGCCGAGCCGTGCCGAGCTGGCCCCCCGCTCCCGGCAGGGGCATCTCGCGGGGCCGTGCGGCCTGCGGCGGACACTGTCCCCTCCCGCCTGCTGTTGAGAGGGCGGTTTGCAACGCCATCTTTAAAGCACTCGAAGCGAAAGACCGGGCTCCACGCTCCTCCCACGGCGCTCGCGGCGACAAGGACACCTGACCGCGGCGCGGGACTCAGCGCAAAACGCCCTCGTTCCGCTGGAGAAGCACGGAGGAGACGTGACGGCCAAGGACGGGAAGCGCGGCCCACCGCGCGGCGGGCGGCACGCGCCCTGCTCAGCGGTAAGTGGACCGCGGGCAGGCGACCGGACGAGCGGGCGGCCCGTCCGGGGCACGTGAAGGATGCGCCGCGCTGTGTGCTCAGCACGCGATCCCCGTCAAAGCCTTCGCCGCGGGGTGCTGTTGTGACGGACGGTCTCGGCGAGGACCAGGCTTTTATGATGACACGAGTGCGTCGTCACAACAGGCCACACGACGAGCCCCGTGGAGCTGTGCGCCACATGGAGGGTGCTACAGGGGGGCTGGACGGCGGAGAAGGCGTCCAGACGGAGCAGGCGGGGACCCCGGCCCTCCTAGCCCCTTCTCCCCGCCCCCCGCCCCCAAGGAATAAAGCTGTTTTGCTTGGGCCAGTTTTGTTGTGTCTGTCCTGGATTATTATTATTGTTATTATTATTATATTTTATTATTTTCTTTTTCATTATGCGAAAACGCAGGATTCCGTTCAGACTTGGTTTCTCCGTACGATCTTTGGCTGACTTAATTCGTCAGTGGGAGAGAGGACACGGTGCAGCAGGCATTAAAGGCAGCCACACGCGGTCGTACTGGCCACGAAAATAAACTGATCTCCTTGTACCGCGGTGGCAATGAATGCTCCGGATGGATTGTCCGCCTCAACGAGATGCCTCCGATGGTGACCGAATGGCTGTCTCCTTTCTCGCGCGGGACGGTGGCAGCCAGTGGGCGTGGCGTGCTGCCCTCCGAGGCATCCGGGTCTCCCTTAGGGACAGGACGAGCCGTTATGGGGACAGGTTGACGGCGGGCGCAAGCCGCGCCCCCCGTAGCATGGCCATGACCAACGCACTGACGCCTGCGGTCGAACCAGCTGCCTGACTGGAAACCATTACAAAAACCACAGCACAACAAGCACAATCCCAAATATTTACACTTGTGGAAGTCGGGTCTCTCAGACTCAATTAAGGCCTCTTGCAGGTGTGGCTGTCACCTCACCAAGCCCTGTGCTCCTAAACCTTTGTGTAAATAGAGCTGGGCCTGATGTCAGGTAACAAAGCGCCCGATTCCAAAGGCTTTTATGTGCTGTGAATGGGAAATTTAAAGCGCACACACAGACGTGTTTGTTATGAAGCGTGGGTTTGCGTAGTTCGTCTAAATCTAGTTTTATGTTAGCCAAACGAAAAGAACATCCTTTTTACTGGAAGGTTTGTAATCCCTACCTATTGATGCTTGAATTTGTTATTTTCCTCTGTTAAACGGAACATAAACTGAGCGTAAACAGTCGCAGAAATAAGCTGATTTTTTGGAAGCTCAGCCCGCGTTACTTTTGCTCCGTGTCTGTGGGAACCGGGGGGGCTCTGTAAACGAAAGGCGCGTCGAGGCTGGCAAGCTTCTTCCTGTTCCCACGGACTGCAAAGAAGGGAAAGGATGAGGGGGGCCGCGTGCCCACCCACTGGCTGGGCGCACACGCCGCCCGCTCGGCGCTTCCTCGGGGGCCCTAAAGGAGACGCTTCGGGGGCACACGCGCGTGCGCACACACGGAGTCACGGTGCAGCGCACCCCGACCCCGGGCTTCGCTCTGAGGGGGCCCGACGCGCACTCACGGAGGAGGCAAGCGGGGACTCCCACCTCCGACCGTCTCCCCGACTCGGGGTCCCCCCTCGTAACCAGCCGCTGCCCGCGCCGCCCCCTCACCCCAGGCTCGCGCCTGCCCTGTTTGGCCAGCCAAGGCCGGCGCAAGGTCTAAGCGCAAACCTTCAGCGTCGCCTCTGGAGAAACGCGGGTCCCAGGCCCGTCCGGGGTGCATGCGGGGGGCAGTGGGGGCGGCCTGCCCCCCGCGGGGTCTGCGCCCTCCGCAGGCCGGGGTGACCGTGCAGCCCGCGTCCCCGTCCCCTGGGGCGCGGTGGGGCGGCTTGGGACATGCTGCTGCCGGCGTGAGCCCCGCGGCCCCGGTGCATTGGGACCAGGACCGGGGCCGCGGCGGGCTCCGCGGGACGTGCCCGCCCTTCTGACCGTGTCGCTTTGTGGTCGCGGCCATGCGCCCCTCAGGCACAGCGCCCCGGCCCCCGCCGCTGCCGCCCACCCCCCGCCCCCTCTTCGGTATCCAAAAAGAGACCGGAAGCTCAGGGTCAGGGTGCCAGGTGGGTCTCTAAAGCCCCCTGGTGACGGCCGAGGACTCCGCGTGGTCTCTATAAGTGACCCATCTAGTCCCATCACAGGGCTCCACCCCATGACCTGGTCACCTCCCAGAGGCCTGTCTCCTGACACCTTGGATTTTGGGGGGCACAGACCCTCGGTCCTCCCCACACAGGCTCTGATCCGGTAGAAATACTCTCTGTGTTAAGCATCTACCTGTTGTGGTTCTGGGTGTCACGGCAGGCTCTAAAGGGGTGCGCGTCAGGCTGTCACTCACCTGGGTGCGGCTGGCCCCAGCCTCCGCATCCCCACCACGGGACCTGCGTGGTCTCGGGCACGAAGTGCACGGCGTGGCCTCGGGCACAGGTGGGCACAGGGTGAACGCCGCTCCCCTCCCCCACGGCCACGCGCACTCGGCGACCGTAGGGTGCACACGGCCTGCGAGTCATTTCAGTTCGGGGGATTCCGAAGCGCGGCCCCTTGCGTCTGCCACAGCCCGCGCCAGGCTGCGGCCACCGCGTGCATTGCCGAGGGCGCAGGTTTACGAGCATCTAGAGGGACAGTTATTACGGTGATTACCAGTTTAGAGTAATTATACTTGAGACCGGACAGGGTATTGCGTCGGGAAAGCTAGACGTTGAACTCATGACGTGTACATGTAACATGCGTGATGTAACATGGAGGGGGGGGGGATCAGGGTTCTGGTGTCTGCTTTCCTCGTAATGTTAAAAGTGTCTTTTACTCGGGCACTTCACAGTTGAAACGCACACATATCCCTGAAAACGACTCACATCTGCTTTTACGCTTTCAAACTGCTTCGATCTACACTATTTTACTTTGATCCTAACAACCACTGTGAGTTAACGGGGCATTTGAGATGAAGAAACTTAGATTCAGGAAGGTCCTCCGATTCGCAGGAACTGACCGGCGGGCCGGAGGCGGAGCGGAGCCCGAATCGGCACTAACTCGCCCAGCGCCAGTTTCCGGTCAAGCTCCCGCGGACTCCCGACGTGGGAAACTAACACCGCGAGGTGTGTGTCACTCGGCCGGCGGCTAACTTCACTGTGACAAACAGACTTTAGAACAGAATTGGCACGTGTGAGTTTCACGCGGTGAATAACTGTGCGTCCACGTGCACACGCGTGTGAATGCATTTTATCCCCTGCTTCCCGATAAAAGTATTTGCAATACATCGTGATGAGACGAGGACAATGAAGCTGTTAGGATGGACGGACGCGGGCTCTAACCTCGGTTCTGGTTTAGAACAGACGGAGCCGTCAGGGCGGGAAACCGGGCTGGCGGGTCTGTAACTCAAGCGCGACGAGACATGTCCGGTTAAGCCAGAGACCTTGCCTCTGCTCGTGGGCGCTGGCAGTCAGGGGCCCTAAACCATGACTTCCGATCGCGCTTGTGGTTGAACGGACCGTTTGGTGACGTTAGATCATGGTCGAAGTCCCAAGCCACCGTGTTTAGGACCCTACGGCATGTGACCGACTTGTTGAGCACCATGTTAAATCTCGCACACACGTCCTCTCGTTTGCTTTCAGCTCCATCGGCCTCAACGAGGTAGGAATTATCACCGAGGCGTAGGGCTTGTCCCCTGCTGGTCACTCCAAACCGCCCGGCCTTTGTGCTCTGCCGGGGGCGTTAGTCGGCTCGGGCTGCGTAAGGGATGCCACGGACCCTACTCCCCCACCGTCTGGGGGCGGGACCGCGGGGACCGGGGGCGGGCGGGCTGGGGCCTCCTGCCTGCGGACCCCCTCTCCCCTCTCGCGTGTCCTCGCGTGGCCGTCCGTCTGTCCGTCTGTGTCCTCCTCCCTCACGAGGATTCCGCTCCTGTTGGATCGGGGGCCCGCCAGCGACCTCACTCTGCGTTCACCACCTCTCTTAATGCAGCCACATCCTGAGGGTCTGGGGTCGAGGGTTCGACGGATGAGTTTCGGGAGGACGCGGTTGAGCCTCGCGGCCCCTCGTCTGCCCCGCACCTTAAACAGAGCTTCTCTGTGTTTATCCGGCTCTGCACGGCGAGGGTGGGGTTGACTTTCGCTTGGGCTAAGGTCTGACTCATCAGCGCCTCCAGGGGAGCGAGCCGATGTGCCTCTGCGTCCCCGTCCGTGGCGGCCTCCCGCCTCCAACACGCAGGACGGCAGGGGCGGGGGGCGGGAGGTTCCCGTCTCCCCACATGCAGGCCTGCTCCTGGCGCGGGCAAGGCCCCGCCCGGCGGGGTGTCCCCAGCCCTTCCTGCCATCGCTCGCTGGGTCGGCGGGGACAAAGCCCGTTTCTACTCTTCGTCTAGTTCAGTCAGGGAAGATGTCGGCGTCGGCTTCCGGTGGGGCTGCTTCTGCACTCTGGTATAGCTCAGGCCTGCTTCTCTTCCAGTTTGCTGGGTGTGGGAGCCCACAAGGTTCTGCTTCTGGAAGGTTCTCCCGAGCCGCAGTGGAAGTGGGACTCAGTCACTGGAGTTGGGGGGATGCCCTAGAAGGAAGGACGTGGAGGACTTGTGTCCTCGCCCTTCTGCGAACGGACTCTCCTGCTGGAACGTGCTGCCTACCTGCGAGCAATGCGTTGGCTCTAACGTGACGGTACCGACACGGTGTCCTAACCTCGTCCGCCTCAGCAGCTTAGGTTGCTCTAGCTGGGATTGAATTAGCCGGTTGGTGCAGAGTGCGCATCGGACCTTCAATACCTGCTTTCTGCGTTTCTCGAGTGAGCGCAAAAGAAGCAACATTGATCTTTCCTATCATAACCCCGTGAAGGACGGTGTCCTCTACAGCACACAGAGACGGTCTCTCCGCTAGAAATAGAAACTGGGGGGTCTAAAAAGAGGAAAAGCAAGACGGCGCCCAGTCCTAGCTGCTGTGGGGACGTTGCGAAAGCGAGTGGAATGACGGCCTAGGGCCATGAGCTTGGTTTGTGTCGCCTGGGCCCTGACCCCGCCCGGGCCCTCCCCTGCCTTCCATACACATTTGCCGAGTGTGCGGCCCAGTGGGGACAAGGAACGAGGTGGGGAAGGGGGCGGTGAGCCTCCTGGTCGCGGGAGCACAGCACGGGACGTGGCCCCAGACGCGGTCGGCCCCTGCGAAGCTTAGGACGTGGCGCATGCCTGAGCGCGCCGGCCAGCACGAGCCTGACGTGGCGGCAGACACGCCGACGGCCTCCGTGGCCGGCCCCGAGCCACGCGGAGCAACGCCCCGCCGCCCCTGGTGTCCTGCAGCAGGCGGGGACGCAGGCCTCAGCCTCAGGTGCGACCCCACCGCCTGGCTCCCCACAGGCCTGCGGACGCCCTTCCCACCTCCTTTCAGCCTTGATGCTCGTTACCGCAGAATCTGTTTTGAACTGGAGTCCGGCGTCCCCAGCGAGGTGAGCGCAGACCCCTGACGGGGACAGGCTCGTCGTAGGCGCACGACTCAAGAAAATCTCCCTCCACATCTAGAAGGCATTGATGAGTCACGCGCTTAACGCTTCTCAATAGGATCATCGTCTCTTCTCGTCTAAGGGTCTCCTTTCTATACTTTTTAAGGAGCGGCTGATTGGATTTCCCTCATGAGCCTCACCGGCCGTGTGAAGAATAATAACTTGCGGGGACACGAGCGGAGGCGCGCGCTAGGTCCCTGCCGTTTAGGATGCCGGCGGTGGCGGTGCAGGGACAGAGCGGCGCCCTGTGTCGGGGGAAGGGGCGGCCGAGGAGGGGTCCCAAGGGCTGTGCCACACGGAGGGCGTGGGGAGGAAGCAGGGTTCGGACCGAGCCTGCGCTGAGGCTGGCCCGGGGGGCGAGGGGGATGGATCTGGTTCTAAGGAGGCCCCGCTTCCCTCTTTCCCAGCTCGGTGGCTCCCTCCTAACCCCGCGGCTGCTGGTTCCTGAGGGACGGGAGGCGGAGGCGGCCAGGTCACGGCACGAGGCTGCGGCTGGTTTTCCGGACGGGTTCTGAGGATGAAGGTCTGCCCTGACTGCCGGGGGGTTCCGAGCGGTCAGGCGGGGGCGCTGCTCGCAGGGCCACGTCTTGCGAAGCCGAGGTGTCCTCGCACCATCGAGTCCATCGTCCTCCTCCCGGAGCTCACGAGGCGCTGGAACGTGCCGGCGGCGGGAGGAGCCCGGGCCGCAGCTCGCGGGCCGGCGCGCTGGGCGGCAGGCGTCTCCCCGGTGGCTCCCCGCTCCTGCCCCACGGAGGCCGAGCCGCTGCGGATTCACCGCCGTGCGCTGTCCGCTGCGAGGACGCCGCGCCGGCCACGCGGAGATCACACGGGGCTGCGCCGTGGGCACACGGGTCAAAGGCCGAAGGGCGTGTCCGCCTCAATCAGGAACCGACTTTGCAACGTGCTTTTTCTGCCTCGGTGTTTTGTTTTTTTTTTTTTAAAGCACTGAATGTTCTTCGAAATGATGGCTGATTTAAGGAGGAAAGTGGGTGCCACCCCTGGTCCCTCTGCTTCGTCTGTCTGGGACATTTTCCAGGAACGTATGTGCATAAGCCCCATCGGCGGGCCGGTCCGCAGACGGGCACAAGGCCGGCCGCCCCGGGGAGGGACGCCTGGAGGGGCTGAGGGCCGCAGGCCTGGGCCGCAGGACGGAGCCGGTGGCCATGCGGTTGCTGCGGCCGCGGAGGGAGCTCGGGCGGGGCGGCGGCCCCCTCTGCAGTGAGGGGAGAGCCCTCACCTCGCACCCTGGCTGGCCGGGCAGTGCTGGCCGCAGGGCAGGGCAGTGCCCTTGCCTGCGGACGGCGCAGGGGGCGCTGGGCTGGGGGCCAGGGCCGGTCCGGCATGAGGCAGGGCGGAACAGGCCCGCGGGGCCGGATCCCGCGTGGGGTGCAGCCTGGCTCCCATGCGTCTTCTCTGGGGGCAGGCCGCCGGGCCCCCTTCTCTCCTCCGCTCACCGCCGGCCCCGGCTCCCACCGCTCGTCCTTCTGCGTTTCTGTGTGAGTCTGGGGGTGCGCCCCCAGCCCCCGAGTGCGGTCAGCCTCAGGAGCCCCAGATCACAACCCCAATCACGGCAGGGTCTCTGTCTGGCTCTTGGTGGGATGCTGGAGGAGGCGGCAGAAACACCCGCTCGCTCGTTCGTGAGCTCTGTGGCCGCCTGCCGCGCTGCTGGGTGGCACTCCCCAGCCTGGGGTCACCACCCCGCCGCCTCTGCTGGGAGCCGCGGGCCGTGTGAAAGCTCCAGGCATCCATTACCATCCATTATCAGATGGTGGAAGCAGTCCAGCCCCCGGTGAGCACAAATGTCCACACGGGCACGGAATTATTGACCGTGAACTGAGGAAATGTATTTTCCTCTCCTTCCTCCTGTGATCGGAATTACTAATTAGGTCAACATGAAATTAAAATGATTCCGAGACCGAAGCACTTGGGGAAAGATCTCTTGAAGTCCGTTTTTCATCACCGAACTAAGACTGAATTATGCTGTCAAAATACCGTATTATTTCAAATTAGCCAAATTAATTAATCTAACTCTGTTCTTGGCTGTATTAATCATCTGTTTTGGAACTTTGTGGGAGAAAGAGCGTGACTTTTTCAGCGCAGTGCGTGTAGACGGGCTTCCCCGACAGGTAGCTTGTCTTTTGCGCAAAGCCGGTGTTTTAGAATCTCGGCAGTGACAGGATTCCCTCAAACGCGCCAATATGAAGTGTCACGGCTTCTTACTTTGTTTGCAGTTGAAAATATCCGCTCTTCAGCAGCAAGGAGTGGGCGCCGTCATTTCCCCGAGCGCTCGGGCGCGTTGGGAAGACCGGCTCGCGCACGGCCCATTTTCCACGATCGCGCGCGGAGATTTCTGCGTGCCCGCAGCTTCCCCCGCGCTCCAGGGAGTGCCCGGGGCTGAGCGCCGGCCCGTGACCCTCCGCCGGCTCCTCGCCCGCCGTGTCCAGCGGCCGGGGACAGCGGGCTCGTCCCGCCTCCTTCACAATTACTCGCACCGCAACTCATTCCTCGCGGTCTATCAGCCAACACCGCCTGTGGAAAAATACCAGTGACGGCTCACGCCGCGTGAGGCCGGGGACGTGCACAGGAGCCGCGCTGAGCCCCTCGCCTGGACGGAGTGGCCCCGTCATTGTCGCCGCCCTATAGATTAGAAAGCCCGGGTCCCCGGTCGTGCCACCAAGGCCGAACGGCCCGAGGGCAACAGGGAGACAGGACGTGCTCGGGCACCGGCTGCTCCCGAACGCCGAGTTCCTAAGTGACGGGGCGAAGGGGGCCGGCACCCTTGTGCCCGTCACACGCGCCCCGTAGGAGGGTCGGCCCCTGGCGGCGCGTGGGGCAGACCCTGTCCATGCAGGACACCTACGCGCAGGGCCGAGGCGAGGTGGCTCCGTGGCCTCGGCGGCGTGTCCCCTGGGGGTCTGAGCCAGGAGCTGGTGGGGGGCAGAGGATGGCCTGGGGCCGAGCGGGTGCACCTCGAGCCTCCGGTCGCCCAGGACCCGGGAAGCGCGAAGAGGAGGCGCGTCTTCTCCGCCTCACCTCGCCCAGCCGCCCTCGCTCACACGTGCGGGCCGGGCCTCCTGCGGCCAGGGCGACGGCCGGATGCCTCTGGCGTGGTCCCTGGAGGGTCCGGCGCTCGCTGTTTTCGGTCCCTTCCCCTCCGCTGTGCTCTGGCCGAGGCCCGGCCGGGAGGTGGAAAAACACCCAGCGGGAGGCTGCGCTCGCGGTATCTCTGGCTTCGCCGGACACAGGAAGCTCAGCGGCCTCAGGGAAAACATGCCGGCGGCCCTTTCTGGACCACGGCCATCTCCCCCCTAGAGCTGGGGGGGACGGCGTTTGCCAAGGGGTTTGAAGCTGGCCTCAAGCTGCTGGCGCATGTCGGCTCTCTCAAGATCGGTTCGGCCACCCCCCAAGCAGCTCCTGTCATATTTCAGGAGCCGGAGGCGGCGGCCTGCACCCCAGTGCCCTGAGGCCACGCGAAGGCATCTCTGGGAGGCAGCGGGCGGGAATGGGGACTTGGCAAAGCCTCGTGGAGAAGCCGAGTCGACAGCGCCCCCCACGGGAGGTCCGTGTTGGTCTGGGCAGCGACCTGGTCACGAAAGCTGTAAACGGCACAAGGCGTTTGGGGGTTTTGTTTGGCTCGAGTCAGGAGGGGCCGGGCGGGAGCCCCCCCCCCCCCCCCCCCCAGGCAGGTGGGGCTGCGGGCGGAGCTGTCGGGACAGAGCCGCGCCCCTCGGCCCCGGGCTCCGCGTGGTGGGTGACGCGTCCTGCCGTCTCCGGCACAGACCTCCCGCAGCCACGCCGCGCTCCTCGGTCACTTCTGGTGTTAAATCTGACCCGGACACGCGGGCGGCCTTCTGTGCCGTGCGCTCCGTGCCCGTCGTCGTCACGTTTCAGGCACGTTTCGGATGGAAGCGCGGGCGGCGAGGCGCGGGGCCGGCTTGGCGGTTCCGCTCTGCACGCAGCCCAGGGCCGGGCGCGAGACGCGTGCGTCCCGAAGGCAGCGCGAACCCCGTTACTCGGGGGTGGAATGTTGCTTTCACTGGAACCATAAAGTGAGCAATGTTTTGAAAAACACGGTAACTATTCGAAAACCCGTTAGGAGACCAGACTCCTCACACAGACGGCCCAGCTTGGGCTGAGCGGAGAGACGTAAAAACGGCCCGTCAACGGCGCCGTCCTTCGCACGTCCAGCGCCGCACGTGGTCCTCGCGGGCTGCTCGGGGCCCGGGGCCCCCCCGTACCCCCCCGCACCCCCCCGCACCCCCCGCACCCCCCCCGCACCCCCCCCGCGCCCCCTGCCGCACCCGCGGTCGTTAGCGTTAGCGTCGGAGCTGTGGCAAGTCGTGCCTCCCTCCTCGTCCCGCTCCAGTCTAAGGTATAAATTACAGGCTAATGGCGAAGAAAAACGACTTGAGTCATGGCCCTGGGTGGCCGCGCATCTTTGAATGGCCCCCTGTTCCCGAAAAGGAAACAGGCGCGCCTTTGCTGAGCACGTGCCAGTCCTCCGGTCGCGCCTCGTCTCCCCGACGCCCCCCGTCTCCCCGACGCCCCCTCGTCCCCCCGACGCCCCCTCGTCTCCCCGACGCGCCCTCGTCTCCCCGACGCCCCCCGTCCCCCCGACGCGCCCCCGTCCCCCCGACGCCCCCTCGTCTCCCCGACGCCCCCTCGTCTCCCCGACGCCCCCCCGTCCCCCCGACGCCCCCTCGTCTCCCCGACGCCCCCTCGTCTCCCCGACGCCCCCTCGTCCCCCCGACGCGCCCCCGTCTCCCCGACGCCCCCTCGTCTCCCCGACGCCCCCCGTCTCCCCGACGCCCCCTCGTCTCCCCGACGCCCCCTCGTCCCCCCCCGCCCGTCCGGGCTTCCCGCCCGTCTGCGAGCAGAGCGCGGTGCTGACGCCGCCCGCTCCGGACGCCCTCTCCGGCTCCGCGCCCCCATCGGGCCAGGGGAGGCCTCGCTCCCTTAGAACCGCCGAGGCGCTGCATAAAACGACATCGGCGCCATCGGCGAGACGGGCGCCGCCTCCGAGCCGACGCCTCGGCTCACCCGCTGCGCGGAGCGAAACCCGGAGGCCGGCGAGAGCGCATCGTGAGGAGGATGTGGAGAAGCCTGGCCCCCTGGCGCCCCGCGGAGGGCGCGTAAATCCCACCGCCACCCTGCCACGCCGTTCGGCGGCTCCTCAAAAAGCTAAACGTAAATTTATGGCGAGGCCAGCAACTGTACCCCTAGCACTCCACCCAAGAGAAACAGAAATACATGCTCACGCCGAGGCTTGCACGGGAACGTCCACTGCAGCTTTCTTCGTAATAGCCCAGAGTGGGAACGATTCGGTGTACATCAACTAGTGAGTGGATAAACAGAATGTGCAGGATCCACATAACGAAACATTACTCAGCAACAAAAAGTGAACTGCGTATGCGTGCTCCAGCTTGCGAGGCCCCCGAAATCATCATGCCGCGTGAAAGAAGCCAGGCGCAAAAGACCACGCAGCATCTGATTCCCTTTGTATGGACTATACAAGAAAAGGCACATCACGAGAGCCGGAAAATGGAAGGTCCCTGATTGCCTGGGGCGGGGCCGGGGGCAAGGACGGCAAAGGCACTCGGAGACCCGTTTGTGATTCTAAAATTGGATCCCCGTAATGGTTTCACAACTCCGTAAATTTACTGAAAATCATCGAATGAATGGTACACCTAAAATGGGTAAATTTTACGGTATGTAAATTAGACCTCATAAAGCTGTTAAAAAATAATTGGATTTTCAGGTCGTACAGTCTCTATACATCGGAAGAATAAAATAAAACCGAGCGTCTTAAACAATATTCTAGCAGAAACATGCCCAAGTACCACAATGGGATAAAATACAGAATCTGTCTAATTCTAGTTTATTATGTTTTAACGGGATAGCTGTTTGGACTAATGTAACAAAATAGAAAGCACATCTTCTTTATATGAGCCATTAATATAGCAGTAAATTTTTAAAGAACAATCACCCTTTATTTTTTTTTAAACAACAGTTTTGTAGATACCTTAAATTTTTAGTAATTAAGCTAGAAAGAATTACTTTCACTGAGACTTTATTGGCTCTGATTTATTAGTTCAGTCATGTAAATTGTCGGTACACAGCAGTTTTGTACTAATTAATTATTCACCTCGAGTCTATTAGCAAATATTTACCACTTACAGCCTAATTAGAATTGAACCCAGGCCACTATTAAACAGAGGTCATTCTAAAGCTCTTCCCAGGAGGAATGCAGGCCTGTTCACGGGAGACTCGCCACGGAAGTCCCGGTCAGAGGGTAGCTGTTCAGAGGTCGATTAGAAACTTAGGGACGCGGGTGACAGTCAACGCTCGCAGGTCTGTCACCGTCCGCTGTGACCGAGTGCCAGAGTCGCCGCCGCCGGGCGGAGCCGAGAGCCCGAGAGCGGCCACCCTCGGCAGTGCGCTGCTTGGCCGGGCCCTTCGGGTGCCGTGTGTCGCGTCTTCCGGGGCCGTCATGTCTGCCACAGGCGCGTCTGCCTCCCCTGCACCTGGCGGGTGGAGGAGGAAGGCCCTTCCCGGGGTGACAGGGCCGCGGGCCTGTCCCGAGCATGGGCAGGGGCGGCGGGGCGGCCCGGGGACGCCTGGAGGCTCAGGTGCGCGCCGTGCACTCCGACTCGGCGATAACGATGCCTTCGGCTCGGGCCGGGTTCACGTCGCGAGCGGAGGCGCATCTGTTCACGCCTGTCCCGACGACTCTGTCCTCCGACAGCACGGTCCTTCAAAGCCTGTTTCAAAACCCGATCACGTCTCCGAACGTTCTAAAGCGACCTGAGACTTTTCGAAGTTTTAGCCCATGGAGCATACGCCATTCGGTGGATGTCTTTACTTTCTGTAACTCTGATTCCTCCTCCCCGATTTGATAGATGCAGATTTAAAAGTGCTCCACACATTTCAAAGAAAAATAACAGAGTAGGTGCTGAATATATTCAAGAGTTTTCCTTCTTTACACCTTCTTCCAGGGCACAATTAGGCTCCTCCGTCAGCATGTAGAGTCTGTACCTTCTCCAACCATCGGGTGAGAGGCGTTTACCATTCGGGAGCCGAGGGGGCCCCGGGAGGAGCCAGCTCTGGCTGCGAGTGTGGAGGGCGCGTTTCTGAAACGGTCTTAGAGATGCTCACATTGAACTAGACTTTTTCAATTCTATCTTTTAAAGAAAAATGGGTTTAAAGAGGCCACGAGAACTAGGGGGAGATTTCGGCAGCGCTGAAATGCTTCTCGCAGTCGGGAAAGCATCTTAGGTTGTGGGGCGCGTCCTCCTCCCAGGATGGGGGACGGTGGCACTGGCCATGGTGGCACCGGCCCGGGGCGGTCCTGCGGCCGGTGCTGTCCCCGCTCCTGACAGACGCGTCCTCAGCGTCCCAGGCAGAGGCGCGTGCGGACTGCGTCCACACCCCCCAGCGGCTGGAGGGGGGCCCGGCCAGCGTTGCTCCCTGAGCACAGGCTGCACGGGCTCCCCGAGGAGAACCCATCCTTCGCCACAGCCTGGAGCCACCTGTCGCGGCCCACGACGGCCCTGCGCACAGGTGAGCGACACCGGAACGTCGGGGGGTCTGTCCACCTACGAGACGGCCGGGGGTGCGGGTCCGGATTCCCACCGCCGCCCCCTCCCCTGCTGCTCCTCACTGTCCCGTCGGATGCCACTCCTGGCTTCTCCGGGGGCACCTGCTGCCCTCCCCGCCTGCAGTCCCTCGTCGCTCGGGACGTGGATCCGGTCTCCGACAGCTCTCCAGCACTGTGTCTGTTCCCATCGGCAACGTGGGGGCGAGGCCGGGACTTACGTCACAGGTCTGGGGATTGCCTGCTTCGAGGGCAGAAGCCACCTGCTCAGATGGAGGTGCTGCGTCAGAGCTCATGACAACCAGGCGGCAGACTTCGAAGCGCTTTAGCATCTTCCTTCCCATTCTCCCTTCCGGCTCAAGGTGACCTTGACAGGCATCGGTCCTGGTGAACGCTCGCTGCTGCTGGCGATGCTGAGGGACGTCAGCAGAGGAGAGCCGGGGGCCGAGGGCTTGGCGACGCTGGGGGCGGGTGCGACAGCTTCAGACTCGAAGCGCCTGGCTCTGCCGTATCAGCTGACGAGAACGGCACGGCGGTCTCATCTAGTGATCGTGTGAACTGACGAGGGCCGTATCGTAGCCAGACACACCACACGCGGGGCTCACACGCTGGCATCCGGCGACTCCGCTGACGCCGAAAAGCACCCTGCGTGACCGAACGTCCTCACTTCACTCAGCAGGGGCAGGTTGCTTCAGACCGAAGCCCAACACTGAAACCGCTTGTGGGAAACGGCCTTGCTCGTCCTCGCACACCTCGGGCGGGTCTTAGGAGGACGAGTCACAGGCCTTGCACAGGGCCCCGGAGCCGTGACCAACGTCCCCTCCTCCGGGCCAACCAACTCCGTCACCAGGAGTTCGGAAGCCCGCGCACGTCCGTGGAACCACCTCGGCGAGATGACATTGGCACCAGGCATGGTAACGTTAGCTTTTTAAATTTTTCAACTCCACGTTTATATTTCCACTTTTGATATTCAGCAAGATCCTCGTTTGGACGTGACGTCATCACCATATGAAACAACCAGGATTGAAAATTCGGTTTAAAATCTAGTTCCCGCACCTCGGGTAAGGCTGAATACACCAGGCGGGTGATGAAATATTTTGATCTGCTATTTGCTTCTTTCTGGAGAGAAGAAGTCCATTCCAGATTTTAGCATTCGCATGTATTTTTATATATTCTTAAGTAGGTCCGTGCTTAAGATGCATCATGGGTAGCAGAGTTAACTTTTAAAGAATTATTTGGAATTTATGTGTAGCCGATAGACATAAAACTGTGACAGAGAAACATAAAGATGAACGTAAAGGCCTTAGTCTAAATAAGTTATCGCGTGTAATTGGCCGCCTCTGAAATAAGAACCCAGAGCGATTAACACACCTGCAGCATCGTCTGCTTCTGCGTCCTTACGCAAAGCGGGGCCATCCGGGCCCTTCTACCGGTGTGTGCACACAGTGCTCTTTGGAACGTTTATCCTAAGATGGGAAACGGCCAGTCTGGCTCCAGGTAAAGATAAAAAAAGGCCGCCTCCCTCTGCATCACTTCTGTCTATTTCTGGGACGACTTCTTCTCGTCGGGAGCTGTGAAGGGCCTGTGATTTCAGCCGACTTGCGAGCTGAAATGTCAGCGTGCCGCATTCGCTGGCGGCCGGCAGAAGATGTGGGGTCCCGGGTCGGAGGTAAAGGCCGTGTTACCACCCACGGAAATGGCAGGTGCCTAAATGCTGTCTTTCTTCCCGGGCGGCGCTGCGGGGACCGGGCGCCACCAGCACGTGCGCTGGGCCGTGGGCGGGGCCGCAGGACGGGCCGCCTCGGGGGACCGCGGGGGCTCCGGGAGCCCGTGCGGCGGCGTCTCCGGCACGGCTCTTCCCCTTCGGGTCCGCGGTATCACGACGCAACGGGAAGCGAAGGTAACAGAACGACCTCCCGCCTCTGCCCGCCCTCTCAGGCGCAGGTGCATGTTACACCCGGCGCCGCTGATCGGACCTCGAGACGTCCGCGGTGCCACTACAGAAGCCCCCGGCGCTGCTGGCTAGGTCGGAGGTGGCTTCGGGAGCCCGGACGCCTGCATCGTGGGCACGGTGGCAGAAGGGGACACCCCGGGGTTGCGGGGCCACCAAGCACGCCCGTTCGGCAGAGGCCTCACGGTGGGCTCAGCATCTCCGTTGAACTCAGGCAGCAATACCTCTACATTTCACAGGACCCAGAGGAACAGCGAGGGTTGGTGGCGGCTGGGTTTCTGTGGCTCCACGTGTAACGATAACCACAAACGTTTGGCTCTCCGGAGAAAGATGTCCCTGCAAAGAAGGATTTCACTGACGTGTGCGCACGCTGCCCTGCCCGCCTCTCTTTCACTGAGCCAAACGCATAGGGAGTGCGGTTCAGAGCGCGCCGTGCCGTGCGGCTCCGAAACAGGGGCAGCGGCCCGCTGCGGCGGGCTGCGCGGCGAGCGCCTCGGGCTTGGCGGGCAGGCGGCCGCTGCAGGGGCGGCTCAGCCTGGCCATAGCACCAAAGGCCGCCCCAGACGGACACGCGGACGGGAGCAGCTGTCCCCCGGGAAAGCTCGTTTACAGAAACAGGCTCCGGGAGCTTCGGCCCAGGCCCCGAGCGCGCCAGCCCCCGAGCTTAAGAGTCTGTATTGCGTGTGCGGAAAGGGCGGAGGTCTGGTGGGGAACCGCGGGCCGAGGGCTGTCCCCGTGCCGGGATTCTGACCGGCTGTCCCTCTCCGCGGGGCTGGGCGAGGGTGGTGGTCTGCAGGCCTTTGCACCTTGCAGCTAATTGACAAATATGCAGATTCTGTTCTCCCCGGGGCGATTTAATTGACTTCCTTTCCCCACCCCCGTCGCTTCAGGCCGGTTCTGGACCCTCCTTCAGGCCACACCCATCGTCTGTCCCAGCTGCTCTGGATGGGCTGTCACATCAGCCTGGGGCCCTCGCACCGTAGGAGTTACGTGTAATTTTTTAACATGTGTTCATTTAAGTCTCTATAATGCTTTTGCCCTTTTGCTTGTGCGCACGCATGTGTGTGCACGCGCACATGCGTTTAATGATCAGGAATTATCAGTGGCTTTGAAACGAAGTCCTAACTGCAGTCGAAGCAGTCAGAAGCCAGCAGGCCCTTCCCGCCCCGATCTCACACATAGGTGGTGACAGCGTCGTGTTTACACAGCATTTTCAAAGTCTGTTTCCATAACCATTAGCTCATTGGTTTCTTTCGACACCTCTCTAGGCTATGTTAAGGCAAATGACTGTCCACATTTCGTCAACAAGGAAAGTGTGACACACGGAATCCTCACAAACGAATGTGTGTTTCTTCTGGAAAAGAAAACGTTTGGGGGTCACCGCTTAGCCGCTCCCTCACTTTGCTGTCCCCCTGCCCACTGGTCAGACAGGTAGCCCCCTCCCCCCGACACATGGACTTGCGATTGGCTCCCCCGCCGGCTTTGCTCTAAGCAGTGGCAAGATAAGGAGTTCCCCGAGCTCCTGAGTTTACTTGGACTGGTTTGTGCACCTGGCTCGTAGGGGATGGATTCAAAAATTAACTGGGATCGAGTTTCCAGACTCTCAGCCCCAGCCATGGGCAAGGTGAAGTTAAGGTTAGTATAGTTTTACAGCCGATACACGCTTTTAAAAAACCATCTCGTGCAGACGGACTTTCTCCTGGCCACAGATAGAAGGCAGTCGACACCCAGGCCGGTCCAAGCAGAGAGGCGGGCTGCTGCTGGCCTCCCGGGCAGGCTGGCATCTAAGGCGGGCAGTCTTTTTCAACATTGCTTGTAAAAATTCAGCTTCAGCCTTAAGCGGACTTCAGGAATAGAACTCAGCGGGAGACACACGATTGCACATACACGAGGGGCCTGTAAGGGCGGGCTGCAGCTTTCGCCAGGACCCTGCACAGGAGACTTGGGGGCAGGACGCGGGGGTGGGGGGGACCGGTACCGGCAGCTGGCAGCGGCGTCGTGGGGTGCGCGGATCTCTTGTTTTTAAGCGGGGAGACAGACGACGGCCGGCCTTCACGGAGCTATGCTGCTGTGACGATGGGTGGCAGGACCGAGCATCTTCCGGAATAATTAGAGGGCGGTTTTCCAGGGAAAGTGTGTAGGGCTTCTATTTTAGACTCTGAGTTTGATGGAGGAAAATTTAAAAGTAGATGGGCTTGCTCACGAGCCTCCATTCCAACTCAAATTAGTACTCGCTTGGCTGGAGATTTGAAGGAAGCGGCAAGCAGATTATAGACTTGAGACTGACTTCTTTGAAAGTTTCTCCAGGGTCCAGTTTTATGTCACTGAGAGTTTGTGTTTGCCTTTCTCTGTCCGAAGATCACTGACGTGCGTGTGTATACATATATTTTTAATCTTTCAAGAGTCATTCGAGACTTTGTTCTCTAAAATATGAGTGCCTATTTGTTTACTGTTTTCCCCTCTATGACTATGAAGAGTTACATAGTCTGTAGGTATATTATCTAGTCTAACGTTCATACACGGTTAAAGGTTATATAACATGAAAATTGTGATATTTAGGTTTCTATTGACGATAGGTGATATTTAATATAGCTTTTTAAATTGTTCGCAGAATGTTAAATGTCTGAAATTCTTTCACCGTGTTTAAGGATGAAACGAAATTCTTTAGACCCTTGTTTGAGTTTTTCCCACGGTTATGATAAGCTAATGGATACTTAGGGTGAAGTCGAACGCATACGTTTCAGATCCAGTGAGTCTGGCTCGCAAACAGTTCTGCTAAAAACGCACTTTTGCATTTTTTATAAGTAGCCCATTGGGTATCTACCCTCGATCCTTAAAGAAATCAGAAATAGAAAGTTCCAAATTCCCAGGAACAATTTGACCCCAAAGGTAAAGTTGACTCTGAGGCTTGGAAAACAGGAAATTCTAGATGGTTTCTGACAAAACAGGGTGCCACTGCCCCGCCTCCTCGCAGAGCGTGGCCGAGTGCCCATCCGTGCGCCCCTTCTCAGGCAGGGCCCCTCTGCCGGCCAGAGTCCTGTCCAGGAGGAGGAACGGCACAGGGGCAGCTCGGGGGGAGCCGAAGCTCTGTCGCTGCTTCCTCAGCAGAGCGCACACCCCGAGACCCGTGGGGGACAGGACAGTCCCCAGACACTGGGAATCACCTTCCGAGTGGGGCAGGAGGGAGCCATTGCACAGAAAAGGACCCGTGTGCGTGTGTGTGCGTGCATGTGTATGCGTGTGTGCACGTGTGTGTGTGTGCATGTGTGTGCGTATGTGTGTGTGTGTGCGTGTGTGCGTGTGGAGCCAGTGAGCACAGTGCATCTTTGCCCATTATGGTCGGCCCTGAAACGGGGAGCACAGACCCCTCCTCTCCAGCCCCAGGAAGAACCCCAGTGACCAGAGGGCAGGTGCGGGTGCGTTTGACATTCCGTGAGCGCTGCGAAGTCCGGCCGGCCGTCACGCTGGCGAAAACCAGATCTGCTTAGTGTTTCGCTCCGTGAGTAAGTCGGCAAAGAAATGTGGGCGAGTGGGAGGAAAACAGACTTCCACATGTCGAGGTCATTGTTTTCATTGTCGAAGCAATTATTGAGCTTCTAAATTAAAACAAAGTAAAGAAACAAACAAAGAAAAAACAAGCCCGTATCCTCCGTCCCCGATTCACTGACAACACAAGGCTCTGCGGCCGGCTGAGGTGGGCTGTGCTGCCTGGAACCCTCGCGCATCTCAGTGTGATGAGCCTGAGGGCTATTAACACGCCGCCGGCCCTCCGCCAAGTTCCGCAAAAGTCCCAGAAAGGAATGCGGCGACTGGGGTTCGCAGCGTTAGAATTTAACTGAGCATGCCGGCTTCCCCTCCTCCACGACAGGTCACCATGAATCACGGTTCTGTGGTTATTCTCCTCAAACGGGCAAGCACTTGGTGGTTTGTCTTTTGTTTAATTTGTTACAAGATCACATAAGATCTTTTCAACAGAGTTTTGGAAGACGTCTCGAGAAGGCTGCGGAACAGGCTGAATCATCTACCCCGACGGCCCCTGACAGCTGACCCGGCCTCGCCCTCTCGTGTCCTGGGAGAAAGTCCTCGGCCTCCGTTAGATGGAGGAGCAAAGACGCAGTCGCGGCCGTAGGGCCCAGGCCTCGGGCAGCGACTCAGCTGACCAGTCGCTTTGGGCTGTGAGGAAGCCGCCACTGGAGGCGACAACAGGCGCCGCCTTCCGACCGCCTCCCCGTCACCGTCACAAGGTGGGGGCCACGCGAGCTTCACGCCTGCTCCGGCACGTTTCTCTCCAGAGCCGCAGAGCAGGCTGCGTTCCTTCCGGCCCGGGACCCGACCCTTCGATTAGAGGCAGCGCTGATTTGCCTGCTCGTGGGCGAGCCCAGAGGGAATCCGGCTTTTTGCTTTATGACAGGATTGGACTCGAGCCTTCTAACTTTTGATTTCTGGTCCTTGAAATAGAATCAGCCACGAAGGACGAAAGAAGCACAGGGCGTGGATCAGTCGCTCGGTGTTTTGACACCGTCTCTTTTCATAGGAGAGTCACATTTCAAGCAGGGAGGTGTTTCCCCTTTTCAAAAAATGCTTGTGAAATGCGTGACTCATGATCCCGCCACCAACAGCCAGGAGCAGTCCGCAGAGCCCCAGGTGGCACCGAGCAGGGCCGGGCCAACTCTCTAGACCCGCAGAGCCAGCCCTTCCCGCTCGGTCCAGAAGTGGGGGGAGGGCGGGGGCCTCCCCCACTCTCAAAGGCTGTCCCCCCGTCTGGGAGACAAAGGGAGGCCCCAGGGGGGATTCCTGGACTAGGTCGGGACCTCTGCACCTGCCTGACGTTGGGCGGCAGCCGAGAGCTTCCTCTTGTCTGAGCAGCGTGTCTCAGAGCACGAGGAGGCCCCGGACGGACGGCAGGGAGACGCTAACATCTCAGTTGCGGGGAGAGAAGGGCCGCCAGGTTCTCCGCAGCAGCAAGCCCCACGTCAGGGAGGGAGTGCTCTGTCTCTCGCTCCCAAAGCGGGGAGACAGAGCCACGGAGGCTTCCCCTGCACACCCAGAGACACCACCCTCGAAAGCGCTGCGGCCACGGGACCCGCCGCGTCCCGGCTCCGACGCGCGTGGGCGCCGGCCGCTCTGCCGCACGCCGGCCCGGCCGTGACCGCGGCCCCTTCCGGGGTGGCTGGCGGCAGCCCCCGCAGCAGCAGGAGGGACTCCGGCCCCCGCCGGCCGCGCACCACGTCTGTCTGCCCCGTCGCCTCCGCTGGGGGCGGGGGCCGCGTCCAGACACCCCGTCGCCGGGCTTCGCGTCCCACGTGCGCCCAGGGACGCGCCCCGGGTGAGCTCGCGCCCCGCGCCCCAGCCCGGGGTCGGACTCGGCATGCGGACGGCAGCAGCCACCCTGTCCTGACACGACTGTCTGGTACGAGGCCGACATTGGGTTCCAAAACAGACTCGTTACCCTTTTCTAATTTTTCGTGGGGGGGGGGGGGCGTGTGTGTGTGTGTGTGTGTGTGTGTGGTTAACGCACGTGTTTCGTAATGTTGTGTCTTAGGCGCCAGTGGCACAACGGCCGGGCCCCCGGGCCTCGCCGGCCCTCCCAGCCCCCCACCCCTCCCCCCGTTCTCACTGCTTTGTCGCGTGGTATCCGCTGCCTCCATTGCAGTTATTTAAAGGGATTCCCCACCGAGTCTCTTTTTGGATCAAAACTTTTTTAAAAAAACGTATGTTCTTAGTCATTTTTTAAAAATCCAGAGATGCTTAGTTCGTAGGCACCCTGCAGTCTTGCAAAACCCGCCACAAGGCGTGAGGAGGCTGGGAGGCCGGCCCCGCCCCCCCGCCCCCCGGCGGCCAGTCCCCCCCCAAGACACACACCGACGTCCGAAACAGCGGTCGGCTGCTCGGTGTCCACTGGCCGCTGCGCACGGCCTTCCCCTCCTCGGCCCCGGACGCTTCGCTTCCTCCTGTCTGACCGCGGCTCCCCGGGCTGTGGACACGGCTGAGCTCTGCGTTGCACGGGGTGTGTTTCTGCTCCCCAACCTGGGAGGGTTAAATCGCGAGCGCAACCCAGCGGGCGCCTCCAGAGGGCACGTCCTGGTTATCAGCGGGTGAAGCTGGCACGTTGGGTTTCAAGGCTTTCAATAACCTCAGCCGAAATACACTCATCACACCGCCAGAGCGGAAGATCCTCAGCAGAGCCTTTTTGCCGGGGACAGTGGCAGCGGGGGTGGCAGAGGTCTGAACAGGGGGACCGTGTGAGCACTGGCTTCGCTGGTGCGCGGCAGGACAGGAGTGCCAGGACGGAAGGTTCTGGAAGGGAGAGCGGGCACATCGTGTCGGCATGCCGTTGGCAGCTGCAGGGTTTAGTTACGGGGACGGAGGCGGCGAGCCTCGTGAGCCTTGTTTACGCGCCCCGAGAACGTGTCTGGCTCTCAGAAGCGCAGCGCTGTGCAAACGCCTGAGGCTCGGTCACTGTCCCCGAGTCGCGCCCCTCTCGGGGGCTCGGTGACTCCCGGACGTCCTCCCCTGTTCCAAGGTGCCGAGAGCCATAAATCCGTATTTAATTAGCTCCGAATGAAATGCTGAAGATGATAGGATCTTCGTGCTAAAAATTAAACCCGAGTGGCTCTGGCTGATTTACGTCTAATTCGGGTTGTAATTTAATTAAAACGACATACTGAATTGAAAAATAAAAGTCTCTCTGGCGGAGTCCTGGCAAGGGACCTAAACTCAGTGCCTGTGGCTGGGGAGCGTCCACGCTCGGCGCTGTCGCGGTGCGCACGGTTTGGCCAGCCCTCCAGCCGCTTCCGGCCCCCCTCGCCACCCGGCTCGCTCTCACCCAGGCCCCGGGCCGGACGTCCTCCCGACCCAGGCGCGGAGCTGACGTCTGCCGGCGGACGCGGCTGGACCTGCCGGCGGCTCGCCTGACGGTTCTGTGGCCGCGCGCTCTTTACCAGGCTCGCTCGGCCCGCCCACGGGCCTCGGCGGAGACTCGCCAAAGCTCAGGACTGCGGCAGGCGGACAAGGCGCCGTCTCAGCCTGCTCGAAGCAGGCGGCTTCCTTGGAGGGCTCCGGAGCGGGCCTCGCCGGGACCCCGAGGGGGCGCGCCCCCGCGCCCGGCCCTCGCGTGCAGTGCCGTGCAGACGCGTCCCCCCGCGGCCTCACGGGGTCGTCCCTCTGCGCATGTCTGCGTCCTCCTCACTCTCTATGGGACGCCAGTCGACCAGGATAAGCGCCACCCCAATGACCTCTTTTTACCTTAATCAGCTCTTCGAAGATTCTGTCTCCAAAATGCAGTCCCATGCTCAGATCCTGGGGTTCGGGGCGGTGGGGGGGGGGTGCAGCCGAGGCCCCAGCAGTGCCGATGCGCGAGCAAACACAGCGACGAGTGGCCGGGGTGTTCGTGACACTGGAACCCGGTGGGGACGTGAGCATTCGCCCGGGACTGCTGCCGCGGCCGGATTCTCGGGGGAGCAGCCTGGGGGCGGTCTGGGGGCCGCCTTCGCTCTTCACCCTCCTCTCCGGGGCAGACGGACTCGGCCGGCCCCGTGGGTGGTCTGGGGGAGACCGTCAGGGTAGCTCTGTCGCCTCCAAAGGCTGCGAAGGAGAAAGCGGGGGCCCCCGGCCCACGTGCACAGGGGAGGCCCCCGACCCCACGGCCGGGCCAGGACGGGGCCGGACGGAGCGGAGAAGTCGGCGTCGAGCCCCGAGCAACCTGGCGCGCGTGCTGACAGGCGGGTGTGAGGCGCTCTTGGCAGGGGACGTGGAAGGCGGCCGCGGCGGCTCTGCCGTGTGGACAGTGTGCCCTCCGGTCAGCCGGCCGCTTCTCGCCACTCACGCCCCAGAAAAGCATGCTCACGCCTCGTCCGTGTGATTTACAGCCTGCCCTGTGTCTGCGCTGAGTCTGTGATTGGACTGTCGCCCACGAGGAGCCCGCGGACCTCCGTGAATGGGCGCGCGCAGTTAAACACCCGATGTCAGAGAAACGCTCTTCAGACACACAGCGCGGAACGCGAGGTCGTTCACGGCACACCACAGTCGGGCGGGCAGCCAGTGCGGAGCGGGTCGCCCTTCCCTCCAGCCCACGCCGCCGGGTCCTTGAGGGTCCCCTCCCGCAGCAATCGGGGACGCCGCGCACACCCGGCCCCCCACTGAGCCCGCGCCATCTCAGGAAGAACGCCGTGCTTCCTCTACTGCCGCGTATTTGTGCGGTAAAGTTAGACGCAGGCAACTTGCTGCAGATCCACGGAGGTCATCCAAGGGCGTCCCATGGCAAGGTGACCGAAGATGAAAGCTGAAGTTAACCCAGCAGCTTGGAGCTTTCGCGAGTCATTTACGATGCGTGACCTAGACACCCCTTGCTAATGAGACTGGAAATGAGGAGGCAAATGGACCCTTAAGCAAACAATTACCGGCAGAAGTCAAATTAACATAAAGAATTAGCGGCCTCCTGTCTGGACTCGGGCTTGGAGGAGGGAGTGGCAGCAATGGCGGTCCCTGCCCGAGGCTCTGGAGTGTCCCCGCGGGGAGCAGCCGTTGGTGGTCCTGGACTCCGCAGCCCCCACCCGCGTCTGGCAAGTTCTTTCTCTGCCTTGGGAACGGGGCCTTTGGCCAAAGCCCTGTCGCTCTGGACGCCATTGCCGCACCTGAGAAAAGGAGGCTTCTCTCACTCCGCCACCTTGGGGACAGACGTCCTCAAGGCACAGCACCCTCCTCGGCCCCTTCCCTCTCCCACACCCAGCCCGGTGACCCCACCAACCGGCCGCTGTTTGACACGTCTTGGAGCCCTGCACTGCGGGCGCCCCAGCCTCCGCGGGCGCGTTTCGGGGACCCCGTCTCGCACGCCAGGCTCAGGCGTGGCGCCGTGCCCGCTGCACGCCCCTCCGCGAGTCTCAGCCCGGCCTCAGGGCGTCTGCAGTGGCCGCCCGAGCTCACAGCCCAGGCCGCGCGGGAGAGGGCACCGCGTCTCCCGCGCCGTGACTGCCCGGCCCTGGCTTCGCGGGGACCCCTCCACCCCCGCTTTCCCCAGGCTGCCCTCAGGGCTCTGCTCAGGCCTCGCGAACGCTGTTCGGTGATCAATCCCGGGTGAATTTGGAAAGACGCGGGCTCGGGAGCTGTAAACACGATTGACATACGAAAGCCTGGCTGCCCACAGGGAGCCAGAGAAGGGCACGGCCAGGCGGAGACTGTCACCGCGCTGTGAGGGTCTGGAGCACGTGCGCTCCTGCCGCAGCGCCGGCGGGAGGGGCAGGAGCGGGGCGCGCAGGGCGCCCTCTGCAGTCGCCTTGGCGGAGGGCGAGGAGCCGTCCGCGCGGACAGGGGCCCAGCTGCGCCCGCCCCAGCCGCCGCTCTCCCCCACTTCAGCCGCTGAAACCTTCGCCAGAACCGTTCATCGGGACGTGAGTCGCCCTCAGGCATCTCTGACACAGAGTCACGTGAAAGAGACGCGTTCTGCTCCCCTGGAATGGGGGAGAAGGAGGAGACGCAGGAGGGCGTGGCACAGACACCCCGGGGTGCGCGAAGGCTCCTGCCCCCCAGCACCCCGGTCGCACTGAGGTGCGCGTACCTTATGGAGCGGGCGGTTCTACCTGAGGAGGGCAGGAAACGCGGGAGCTCTGGAGGGCCGGCCCAGGGCTCCTTGGGGTCCCCTCCCCAGAGACCGTGGGGGGCCGGCGGGCCCTCTGCTCGCAGGGACAGGCGGGCGCCGCGACCTCGCAGGTCTCTCGGTTCCGGCCGCTCACCCTCCCCTTCCCAGGAGCGTGGCCCCCGTGGTCCTGGCCGCGGCCTCGCACTCCCGTGTGGCCGGGACCTGCTCCTCTGAGGAGTCTCCACGCGGAGCGCCCCGGGTGGCCCTCCCCTCAGCGTCCGGGTTCTGGAAGGTCCTGCCCGCACAGGAACCTGGGAAACGTTCCACAGGCCGCAGCTCCCTCGTTCATGTCCTCGGGCCCAAAGGGTCGCTGTCTCTGCCCTTTCACGGCCAGTTTACCCTGAGCTTTCCGATGACCGACATCTCGCGCCCTCTCCCCGCGAAGGCAGGGACCAGGCCCAGAAGTCGGCCGCTTGGCACTGCGCCGTCACGGCCGCCTCTCCCACGGGCGTCTCCACACGCGTGGCCTGCGTTCACGCGGCGAAGCCACCGAGCAGGCCGCTGTCCGCGCCCTCCGCCCCCGTGCCCTCGTCACGCGGACCGGAGGCGGCGCACAGAGCTGGGGCCCTTCTCTCAGTCCGGAGACAGCTCGGCCGCCCTGGGCCCCGCCCTCCCGGCTCGAGCACTTTTCCTCGTGACCAAATCTGAGATGCTTAAAGCGCCACTGGGCACGTTCCGGTTGGGCTGTGACCCAGCCAGAGGTTAACTTCAAACTCTCACCAGGGTCACCTGCACGCAGCCGATGAGACGTCTCTGCTCCGTCCACTGCTGGACCAGGGCCCTGCTCCCCTCGGTCCACTGGCATGTGTCCACTTCTATTACGTGTACGTGGGCGTCAGCAGCGTCTGGCCATGTCTCCGCTGAGCCTAGGTGTGGCCGGAACCACTGCGGTGACCCCCCGGGCCGCCCTCCCCAGCCTGCGGCTCTGCTCGAAAACGGCGGGTCAGGTCTTACGGCGTCACAGAGAGGGGCTGGGAGGGGGCCGCGTCTGAGACGCTCGGTGCCGCCCTCAGTCGCGGTCCCGCGTCAGGCTGGCACTGCGTGCCGACCCCAGCGGGCAGTGGCCCAGCCAAAGACAGGAAAGCTTAACGGAGCCTTAAAAACGTTGCTCGCGATAAGCGACGGCACGTTCCTCTCAGGGGGTTTACCGGAGCGTCCGGCCCACGCGGAGGGCGCCTGACCATGCTGACACCGATCTCTGTGTGAGAGCGTTATGAGCACAGAAACTGTAAGTAACAGAGCGAGTCATTTGATTATAGTACACGGCAATGCCGACATCTAAAACGCCTTATATTTTTGTTTCTTGGCGAGAAATACATTTTTCCTCCCGAGGTGAGGGGCCTTCTGACTGAGCTTGTCAGACCACAGCAATGAGCTTGCGATCGGGGAGATCTTTGGATGGTTATGATTACAACGAGTTCCATTCGGGTGTATTAGTGTGAGGAAAGGGGATGGGCAGATGGTGGAAAACAAACCAACCAAAAAACAAAAAAAATCAAGCTTCCGTGGACGACGGGGACCCTCATCCCTGCTGGTAGGGACACACAATGCTGCAGCAGTTTGGCAGTTTCCTACCAAGCTAGGCCTCCCGTGGGCCGTCGTCTCCCCCATTCCCCCCGTCCCCTCCCACGTAGATTTCAATTTATTTCAAAAATTCAAAGAATACTTAGGTCCTGGAAGCAGAATACAAACTCTGCATTAATGGATTTCAAGTCCTAATTTTTCTTGATTGGTTTCTTTCAGAATAGCTATTCTTGCACCAAATTCTATGGATGGAAGTCACTTCAGTGGCGTTAAGTAGTATATTACAGTTGGTTGTGATACAGAATTTTCGAAGCGTTTTCCTATGAAACACCTCATTTGGCCTCACAACGATGACGATGTCAGGACAGCTATCGTTACTCTCATTGTCCTGTGCATAAATTGAAGCCGGGAGAGGTTCAGGGACTTGCCGAGGCCGTCGCCTCTCTGCTGCCTCTGCCCCTGCAGCTTGCCCTCCGAGCCTGTCATTACAGTTTCGACTCCTGCCGGTTTGTTTGCCAGCCGAAGCTAATCTTTCTGGTCGACCCAACGTCCATTGTCCGGCCTAGGAGCAGATCAGTTTTCAGAACCTTCTGGCCTGCAGAAGTGACTATCTGAGGCCAGACGGTACATCATCTGCCTCATGAGAAGACCTGCTCCCCAGCTCAGCGTTTCCAAGAGCCCAGGTCATAGGTCAATCACGGGTGATCGAACGAGGGACGAACGTTACCGTCCCTGTTTCTGTTGACCCTGGAAGCAGCCAGGCTGGGTTTTCGGGGCACCGGCCCGGGCACCGGGGACTGTCTCCCGCACTGCAGGGGACAAGGCGCCGAGCCGGCTCCCGTGGCTCGCTCTCCTCTGTGCCGCCGAGGACCTCCGCGCGCACCCGCCGAGGACCTCCGCGCGCACCCGCCGAGGACCTCCGCGCGCACCCGCCGAGGACCTCCGCGCGCACCCGCCGAGGACCTCCGCGCGCACCCGCCGAGGACCTCCCAACCTCCGCGTGCACCCGCTGAGGACCTCCCAATGCACCCGCTGAGAACCTCCGCATGCACCTGCGTCGGCAGGACGAGCCGTCGCTGAGGACCTGTGGGCGCTGGGCTGCGTTGCTCTCCTTTGCCTTAGAGTCTGTTACTACTCTCGGAGTTTCGTTAAGTAAAAACACATCCTGAGTTTTCCGCTCCGGGATCTGCCAGGGCGCTGTCTGGTCAGAGCACACGTCCGAGCCGGGAGGGCGAGGGCTGCGGCTGAGGCGGCTCCCGCGCGGGCCGCTTTCCGGAGAGGGGCCGTCACAACGCGCTTGTCCTTAGTGTCGCCTCGCGGAGTCCCAAACGGGCGATCGGAACGGGGGACGCGGTTTCGGGGTGGCTTCCGAGCAGCGGTATTTCCTCAAGAAGACGACTTTATCATGTTCTTCCGCGGGGCCAGAAGGAAGCGGTCTCGACAGGCCCTGCGTGCCGGGCAGCGTGGATGCCCAGCCAGGCTCGGCGCGCAGATGGCCGCCACTCTGGTCTGGCTTGACCATGTTTCTTTCCTACCGCGGGGGCCGAAGCCTGCGGGGCACTAGGAGGGGGTGAGGGGAGGCGGGCGGGGAGACCCGCGGCGGCGTGAGGAGGGGGAGACCCGCGGCCGCGTGAGGAGGGCAGGGACAGCCAGGGGGGTCCAGGCTCCGACTCTGAGCCCAGAAGCAAGCGACTGAACGTCCGGGTCTCGATTTCCTTACCTGTGATGTGAGAACAATGACGACTAATTTGCAGAGGTGCCCTTGATACCAAGTTGACATCCAGTGCAGGTTTATGTTGTTATTAGTGCTATCACAATTCCACAAAAACGTTCCCCTGAACATATAGGGGAACTGTCGGAACGGCTCTTTCATGCCTTGCCAACTGCTCCAAACGAAATAACAGTGTAGACGTGATTTAATGAACCCGCATTAAAAAATAATCTGTTGAGACTGAAAGCACGTCTAGCCGCACTTACTCTGCTATTCTGAGAGGCCAGCGGGGAGATGGCCCTGGGGCAGAGGGCGCCTGCGCCCCACCGTAAACCACTTTGGAGTCGTGTGGGACAGATGCTTGAAAAACAAACAAACAAACAAACTGTCCTATTTCTGGAAATCAAGGAGAAATGAGGGGAAAAAAGGACCAACTATCAGACATAAAAACTCTGGATTTAGACCCGAGATTCAGCAGGAAGCGGCCGCGCTGACCCTGCCATCCTTTCCGGTCCCGCGCTCCGCACGGCAGTGACCACCCCATCGTTATGATACCCAGACGGCGAGGCTCTCGCGAAACAGTGCGTCTGGGCCGGGTCGTCCCGGGTCGTCCCGGGTCGTCCCGGGGTTTGTCCCGGGGTTTGTCCCGGGGTCATCCTGGGTTTGTTCCACTGGCCGAGGCTCTCTGGCGGGGAAGGGCGGAACCCTCCGCGCACTCCCGTTCAAAAACGAAGGCTCCGCCTCGGTGCCTCGCTGGGGGCCCTGGCCATTCTCGTCACCGCCCCGGCCCGTGCAGCAGCCCCCCCCCCCCCCCGGTACTCCTCGGCCTCCCCTGCTCGGGTTCGCCCAGTCCGCCCTGCCCCCTGCACCTTCACACGGTGCCAGGGAGAGACCGTCCAAGAACGTCTGCCGAGGACGTCACTCGAGCGCTCGAGACCCGCTGGCGCCCCGCCGACGCCCCTCCCCCGCCCCCGCCGTCTTTCGGGACGTAAGCTGGACTCCTTCGTTTGAGCCACAACGGGCTTGGGTGATGTCCTGTTTGGGACCGTCGTGTCGAGGTGGCTATGAACACTGTTTTCCTGCACACGCTTCTGTCGGATGTAGAACTGAAAATCGAAGAGCCAGGCAACTTACTTTAGAAGACAGGAAAAGAAAATCCAGGGAAGGGCAGAAAGGTTAGAAGTGAGGAATTAATAAAGATGAGAACAGTTATCACGGAAATATAAAGCAGGCAGTAGAGGAAATGGATAAACCTAAAATTTGGTTTCTGGAATCAACTGAGAAAACTGGACAAAAACTTAAGAGATTGATCAAGGGAACAGAGAATGAAACGGAGGTGGCCATCCCTGCAGACCCCGCAGACACGAAGAACCGCCAGGGCGGACCAGTTCCCTTTGGCGATGTAACAAATCACCACGCGCTTGGTGGCTGAAGATGACACAGATTTATTAGGTGACGGCCCAAGAGGCGACAAGTCTGAAATGGGTTTTACGGGCTAAAATCAAAGTGTAGGCAGGCACGCCTCCCCCCCACCCCCGCCTCGGGACCTCCGGGAGAATCGGCTTCAACAGGCGCCCCCACATCTCTTGGACTGTGCCCCGTTTTCAGACGTCATCGCACTCTGGCCTCTGCTTCTGCCATCTCCGATCCTTCTCGGACTCAAACTCTCCCGCCTCCCTTGTCCCCTTAAAAGGAGGCTCGGGATGGCACTGGGTCTTCTCCATAATCCGGGATGACCTCTCCGTCTCAAGGTCCTTAATAACCCCATCTGGAAAGTTTCTTTTGCCGTGTAAAGTAGCAGAGTCAGCCACAGGTTCTGGGGGAATTAGGAAACAGGGCATTATGAACGATGTCTTGCAAATCAACTTGAAGTTTAAGATGATGGTAACAAATTCCTCAAACACAATTTTCCAGAATGAAAACAAGAAGAGATAGAAAATCTATAATCCTATTTCTATGAGTGGAATTGACTCTGTAATTTAAACTGTTCCCAGTAAGAAAACTCAAGTCTCAGGGGACTGAAGCATAAAATCCCGAAAATTACCTATGCAAGAACTCATACTAATAATAATTCACAAACTCAGACAGAAAATAGAAAAAGAAGGAACACTTCCAGACTCTTTCCATGAGGATGGCATAACCTCAAAACCAAACGTAACGAAGGCGTTTTAAGACAGGAAAGTTATAGGTAAATCACTCTCATAAACATAGGTATGAAAATCCTAGCCAAAATATTAATGAATCAAATCAACGAGGTATAAAAAATAACATATTAGAACCATACTAGATTTATTCTATGGATGTATGTTTAAGGGTGAAATTCAAACAACATGATGGAGAAAAATCACATGAGATTCTTAATAGATACAAAGTAAACATTTGATATTGTTAGAACCCAGTCATGGTGAAACAAGCTATAAAACAGAGACAGAGTTTCTTCCTTTTTTTTCCCTTTTCTTTTTTAAAATAAAGGGCACCTTAAAAAAAACTTACAGACATATCATGCTTGATAACAAACCTTTGAAAACTTTCTGCTTCAGAATGGGAGTCCACTGCAAAAGTTGCTACCCACACTGGAGCACTTACCCAGTGCAATAAGGCCAGGAAAAGAAACACGAGTCACGAGGATTGGAAAGAAAGAACCCAAACTGTCATTTACCATCGACTGCATAGCTGTGTAGATAGAAGTTTCATCAGAGCATACAGAACAGTGATTAGAATAAATAAGTGAATTTTCACAGCGTCGCCTCGGGAAAGGAGTGCAGATAGATGTCCGTCCACCAAAAAGACGCTTCTGAGAATGCTGACGGGAGCTCTGTTCACAGCCGCCCCGGACTGGAAGCAGCGCAGAGGCCCCTCAGCATAGCTGGAGTGACATGGGTCATATACATCCGCGCAGCGGAACTTGGGCGGAGAGGAGAAAGGAAGACGCCGTGCACTCACACGCGTCAGACGCTGCGGTCGGTCCGCACGGCGCAGTGCCGCGCCGTTCCGGGTGTGCGAACTGCCAGACCTGGACCACGAGTTCACAGCGGGAGCTGTCACACCTGCGGGCGCCTGGCGCACGGCTCTGACTTGGAGGTGCTGGGTGCTGCCGAAGCTTCGTAATTTGAGCTGGATGGTGGTTGTGTGCGTGTGCTCGTTTAAAAATGTATAATGAACTGTACACTTATGATTTGTGTACTTTATTATATGAGTGTAGTATGTCAGAAAAAGATCAAAATATTTAGGGATGAACGAGTAAAAGGAATGCGCTAAAAAAATACAACATATCTATAATCAATTAGAAAGTTACCCGAGACAACTTCTTAAATGTAATAGCTGTAACTTCAGTCACTACAATGTATTTTTCTCAATCGAAGTTTTGATTTTTTCTGGGTTTTTCACTAAGGCTGTCTACATACATAACCCAGGTAGCTGAGTTTAGCTAAATGGCTCTGGGAAGGAGTTGGGAAAGCTAGAGGATGATCTGGGTGACTCTTCATCTACTTTAAAATTAGTTACAGGGATGCCGAGACAGAAAAAACAAAAAAAAAGAAAAAAAACCCAGTGACAGCAGACTTTGAAATCTCTTGGGAACAGTTGTGACGTGAGATTCGGAAGACAAAAGCCACGGCTGAAAATCCTGCTACTCCTCATGACTGGAGATCGTTCCCAGCCCTGCCAGGACCCTTGTGTCCCAGCCTGTAATCCCACGTGCCGTAGGAAGCCCTCGCTGGAAAGAGCACATGTGAAATATGAGTGGAATTTTGCCGAAAACATTTACTATGCCGGTCACCACAATCATTTACCAACAGAGAACCGAGCCGCTCTGAGGTCCTCAAATGAAAATCACCCTTTGTTCCCTCGGGGACACACAAAGCCGCTGTTCCCATAGCAACCCTGTCACGTGATGTGGGCACTCAGGGCTAGGCCTTGAATGATAAAACAAGAGCGAGCGCTGGCTAGCTAGCCCGGGAAGCGCCGTGGAGAGTGCCCGGCCTCGTTACGGCAGGGCGCGGTGCGTGTGTAAGCACACTCTGTGCTTCTTTGTGCGTGAGAGTTGTGAATTGCCCACTTTCTAAAAGGCATGTATGTTTTTAGAAGCCAATATTTCGCTTCATGTGTCAGATCACTTACAAAACAAGGTTTTCCTTTGGTGTTCATTAACATCTGTTTTTCTCTTGTATGTAGTCAAGAAATTGAGGACAAAAGCATTCATTTGCCCCAAGCTGGAGATTCTGTGATGCTCGCTGTGAGCAGGGGGTGAGTGATTCGGGCGGGGATCGGCGCGGGAAAGGACCGTCCCACGAAGACCCAAACGCCACGTAGATTTCTCATGTGTTTTTGAGAATTGGAAATACACAAGATATTATAGAACTGTATTATATTTTAAAAAGAGAAATGTTTTATGAGAATTCTGACAACTTGAATAGAGACCGACTTCTCTTTCTACAGCTTCCAGAAAAGCACTAGAAGCCCAAAGCTCTGCTTTGACCCTTTCAGACTCTCAGTAATCGAATATTTTACACATGATCACATTAGCCTGAGAAACTGATTCCTTGTTCTGCATTTTTAAAAACATTTCATGGAGAAGATGAGATATTGATTTAAGAGGACTCAACCTAGAAGAGATTGAAATAGCTGTTGAATTTGTAAATTTTTCAGTTAAACTAGTGTGAATGACATGACTTTAGCCTACAAAATAAAGTTTTATCATAAGCCTCATATCAGTTAAAATAATATCTTTTGAAACTGTAGTTGTATATAATATATTCATTTTTTGAAGCAAATGATGTTGGAGAGTACACAGTGTGTTTTGCCAAGATCTTTAAAATGACTAAATTTACATATATATACACATGTAAACATATATATCATGTATATATGTACCAATGATATAATCACATTTAGTACTCTCATGATATATAAAAACTTAGTAATAAATCTCATTTGGCTTCAAAACCCATGAAATAATATTTGCTTCAAGCTACCTGGAGAAGGGAAAATTGTAAAAATAATACATTCATATTTTGTATTTTAAAACGCCTTGTGCCATCTGCTCACACTTCCTAAAAATGTAACATAGACAAACTACTGAGATGATTAAGATAGAGCGTAACGACACTGTGTAGCAATTGTGGGAACGGCTACAGTTGTTGCTTAAGCTAGTTCAGGCATTGGGCTGGAAGCCTCTGAGCGTCCACCACCTGGAACCCCGCAGCAGCTCTGAGAGTGAGTGCAGTTGCTCCCCAGTGACCAGGACAGAGGTGGCTGAGGCCATGGCTGAAACAGGCTGAGCGTCCATCTCAGGTTTCGCTGATCAGAAAGAGAGCTTTTAAACACCTCCGCCGGTATTGTCTCTGGGACTAACGGATGTCAAACAGCTCAGGCAGCAAGAGACTCATAGTCCAGGCACCTCTTCTCGGCGGGCCATGAGCTGCTCGCAGGATGACCGCACGCATGTCACAGGCACCGCGGACACCACCAAGGCGCAAGCTGCGAGTGACCTGGAGGACGGAGGCCTGATCAAGGTGAGATCGGATCAGGACCTGTTGTTTCTCAGGTGGCTCAGCCTCCAAGCCTAATAGCGACGCCTCCCCCGACCTGACCCAAGGACCAGAAACTGCCCGGGAAAATATCACCGCGCCCTTTCTTTCGCTGGCATTCTGACTGTTGGCTGGTCAAGAATCGTATTTAAATAGAGCGAACACTGAACATCTGCGGTGCTTGGAGTCTACTATTGTTTCTCTGTATGAGGTTTATTACAGGGTTCGGTATGTAATCTAATTTAGATGTCTGAAGAAAACCAATGCTTTAAAGTTTAGGGAATTTCAGAAACATCTTTGAGTGAGATTCTCTTTAAAATTCCATGAACTTCCTGATGGCCTTTGAAGATTTTTGTCTGAAACTGAGTCTTCTTTTTCTCTTTTCTTTTACGGCAGCCTTCTCTTTCAACCATCCACAACAAATTGGCTTTCTTTTATGTTCATGTGAAGGTAGGTGCAATTATTTTCATAATAGCCCATCTCTGTAAACAACCCTGTAATTTTAGACTTTTAAATGTCATTATCATAAACCCAGATCAGAGCTCATTCTGCCCCTGGTCGGCTTTGCAATGGCATTCAGAATTCTCCCGACTTTATAATCTCTGTCAACTGGATTGTCGCAGTGAATGGAGTCGCTAGCGAGGTTCCACGGGTTCCACACTAGTGCTTCAACTTCCTGATACTGCTGATACGAGCGAGCAGCTCGCTTTGAAAAAAGAACGTGGCATTTCTTCATGCTCGAGAGCGGGGTGGGGGGCAATGCGTGTTCCCCCGGTGTTTGTGCTGTGCCTGACGCTGCCGAAGAATTGCACTTTGCGTCGCTGCTGGTCATGAGCAACGGGGAAAAGCTACAGGGTCATTGGAGCCGGACTGTCACAAGTCTTTACTGTGGGTTCTGATTGCCCCCCCCCATTTGTCTCAAAAACAGATGCACTGTGTCCTAAAGTTTATAAGCAAGAAGAGATTCCTCTTTATAAACCATTTTTTTGACCGAGAGATTATCGGAAGGGATTTTGAGTAGGTCGATGGCAGCCAGGGGCAGCAGCATTACATGGCACATGGACAAGGGAAGGGAGCCACTCCAGGTGGCGCTGGACTGGCACCTGTCTCCCCGAGCCTGAGGACTGCCTCACTGGGAGACCCAGGAGCTAAACACCCGGGAGCCCAACAGGAAACCAACATGAGTGATGGAAAACGAGTCAGCCAGCACGAGAAGCTGCAGAAGCACAGATCCCACTGGCGTGAGCCTCTCACAAGTCTAATGACGAAAACAGATGGAAGTGTTACTCCACCTTGGGACAGGCACCGCGGAGCCTGTTAAACGCCACTCCTGTGAGATACTGGCCTGTTTTTACAAAAGTCTTCTGAGGCTGAGAACAGGCCTTTCTTTCTCTCTCTCTTTTTCTTTCTTTTTTTCTTTCTTTCTTTCTTTCTTTCTTTCTTTCTTTCTTTCTTTCTTTCTTTCTCTCTCTCTCTCTCTCTCTCCTTCCTTCCTTCCTTCCTTCCTTCCTTCCTTCCTTCCTTCCTTCCTTCCTCCCTCTTTCGCCTGGAAGAGCATCAATAGAAAACTATATTACACAGTTTTGTTCATAAAAAACAGAATGAATCTGTAGGATTGAACTTGAAAAGGCAAGTTAAGAAAAACGACGTAGACATCTCAGAGCCTAAGACATTTTTAAGCCGCACGTGGTTCAGGAAACGAGTTTCACGCAGGCGGGGCACCTTCGGACAAGTGTGGCGGGTAGCATGGCCACAGGTTTCGGTTTAATGATGGAAAAGTCACAAATGAGAGAAAGTCACGAACGTTCCCTTAGCGAAAACCGCAGAGAGGAAGGACCCGCTTGTGAAATCCGTCGGGAGGGTCCCTGGGAAAAGGCCCACACGCGAGCCCCTCAGGGTCGTTCTTCCAGCCCAGGTGCCGCCAACAGCCCTGCGGTGGCCGCGCGTTTTCCTGTCCTGGACGCGGAAAGGCCCGCAGCGGGCGCCTGGCGCCAGAGGGCACGGCCGCAGAACCTCTGGGAAGGCCTCACTGTGACCGGCCGGGGCCCGCGGCTTCGGCTTCCACTGTAACTTTTGATTTTTTTTTTTTCCAAAATTGAGCTCCCGTAAAACAAGATGAAAACGCCAAACCCAGTCAATCCTTCTTGTTAATTGGTCAGGAAGACAAGGAAAAAATAAAGTGTGAGATGTTAGTTCTTAAAGGGACCTTGGGAATAGTTCTCAGCCACCTTCTTACGTCTTAGGAAGGGAGACCGAGGGGCGCGGCCACGCCCACGTCGCACCTGCTGGCTGCGGCTCGGGCCGCCCCCTCCCACTGCACCAAGGGCTCCAGCCGGGCAAGGTGGTGGTTCGAAGTGAAGGCAGGGTGGCCTCGCCGCAGGCGCTACCGGCTTCCCACGCCTGCGAGAGAGCCGCCACGTGCTCCTCGGGGAGCCTGGGAGACAAAGCTGGCCGCTTTCCCAGGCCCCCGTGCTTCCCCTGTAAAGAGTGGGGGATCTGGAGAAGGGTGAATGCCAGGCGAAGTTCAGGCCCCGCCATGAAAGTCCAGCTGCTCAGCGCCGCAGAGCCTCGGCCTCCGCAGGCGCGGGGTGCCTATTACAGTGGCGCGCACCTCGGGGCGCTGCTGCAGAGCTTAAAGCAGACGGCGCACAGGGCGCCTTCCCAGCGGCGCGCTCGCTCCGAGGCCGTGAGCCCAGGGTCACTGCACGGGGTCCCAGCCTGCAGGGAGCAAGCGTTTTCCCACGGGGGTGGGGCTCCAGCTTCTGCGCAGTTGCCAGGCTGGACGAGGGCCCGTCGCTGAGGACTCCCTGGAGTCCAGCCCCGTTCCGGCCCCGGAGCCTCGTCCTAGGCCAGAGACGCCACAGCTCCAGCCCCCACAGCTCCAGCCCCGCCTCCAGGGGCCATGGGAGTTAACGTGCTGCCTCCCGTGCTTTCTAGACTCGTCCTGATCCGTGATCCCCAAACTGCGAGCTGCAGACGCCAGAGCTGAGAGGTATTCCGAGCTGGCGACCTTTCCTGCGTTGTGTGCCTCGTCATACAATCCCGATGGATTTCTGGGTCAGCGTGGCTGAACACCAGGCCCTGCGCCGCGGAGAAGTCACCATGGCACCCGCCGAGCAGGCCTCTTCGGCTGGAGGGCTCGCCTCCCCGGCACCCCTCACGCCCCCGCCTCGCCCCCCATCTCCAGCTCCCGCGCCCACCGCTGCACCGTTCGCTCGGCCAGCACCTGAGCCCTGCGGAGCTCTGAGGCGCTGCGGCACGGCGGACGGACGGCGCGTGCTGCACCGGGAGGCGGAGCCCAGGACGCGCGCATGACCGGCGGCGGCTCCGAGACAGCGGGGCGCGGCAGGGGACCGGCCTAGAGCGCGTGCGCGCCGCTCCGGGTCCGTGAGCGACGAGCTGCCGTGGCACGTGCGGGCGACGAGGGCTGCGCCCGCCCAGCAGCGGTGGGGGTGCCGGGGTGGCCGCTTAGGCTGCACGGGCACAGTTCAGTGGGTGCCCTCGGGTGGGGGACGAATAGAAAACAACACAATGTCTGATCAGACGCTTCCATCATGCAAGCGGAGTTTTCCTCATTACGAGGATCTCGTGAGTCGTAGAGAAGCTCCATCTCGGACCTGGAGGAGGTCTCAGAGATTAGCTGAACTTTTTCATTGAAGTGATGAGGAAACTGAGGCCCAAGGCCACACAGCCATTAAAGACAGAGGCTGGGGGAAGGGGCCTGGCGCCGGACAGGAGCTCTACTCAGCGGGGACCGGCTCGGTCACTTGAGAAGATGGCGATAACTCTGGGCCAGCTGTAAAAGGGGGAGTTCAACAGCTGGCTGCGGAATTCCCTCCGTCCCACTCTGAGCGGGAGAGACACACTCTAAAGTGCAGTCCTATGCAGGGGCAAGGCGATGGAGCACACATCTACATCAGCTCAAAGGGAGCTGGTGTCGAATGACTCAATCGGGTGCAGCCAATAAGGTTATTATTTTTGACATGAATTACGTCTTCGCTTTCCCATTAAAAATATCTCTGGAAGAGAGTAGATATTGTTGTATTCTGCGCTATTCGTGGCACAGCGTTTATCAATGAAACCGTGTACATAAAGAATATGGCAGCAATCGTGTAGTTTACTTCTAAATAAATCGGAATTCATTGTCAGTAATTTTCTCTGTGACTGAGCTATGTTTATTTTCCCTCAGTGTTTATGTTAGACGCTTCGGATGCCTCCGTGTTGAGGGATGCTATAAATAGCGTTTATGGCAGAAGATCTGTTTCCCCAAGCACGAAGCTCCCAGGCGCTGTCCTCACCCAGGCGTGCGTGTAGACGGGTCGGCGCTGAAACGCGCTTCCTGTCGGATGCCGTGTGGTGGAGATGCCACTGCACTGCAGAGAGTCGCGCGTCAGTGCCCCGAGACGCGGACGAGAAGCAAGGGGCGCTGCCCTCTGGCCCCCGAACAGCAGCCCGGCAGGCCTCCACCGGCGGGAGCTCTGTCTCCCAGAGGCCCTTGCCCTCTTCCGTGGAGTCTGTTTTAACCACTGAGGCTGAAGAACCCCATCGCGCAGCAGGAGTACCGTGAGCGTCGTGGAAGCGCGGGGCCAGCTCCGCCACGTCCCTGAGTGGCCCCCCGTCCATGCCGAACAGCGGGGCGGAGGACACACAGCCGGCCCCTCGCCCCGCCGCTCCCCCTCTCCCTAGGAGGCGAGGGTGGGTCTCGAGGCGGCCGCAGAGCCCTTCCGCACGCTACGGTGTAGGGGCCGCGCCAGGGGACATGTGACCTTCCTGTCCACAGTGCTCAGCCGGCCGCGGGACGCCAGGCTCCCCGATCTCCACACGGCCCTCCCAGAGCCCAGTCCTTGTCTTGGAGCCCCGGGGCACCCCTTTGCTGCGACATTGGAAGGGGCCAAGAACCCAAGAAAAATCCTCAGCTGGAGCGACACACGTCTTAACCCCGATGTCCACAGCTTCTGCAGCCAAGCCGGGCTGTGGGCTGAAGGGCGTGGAAGGGCAGGACACCTGCACCTTCGACTGGACACGGTTCTGAGCACCACCTGGCATTCTCTTTGGAATATTCCAGAACACTTACTAGAACGCGTGGCTGCTTAGTGGCTCTGATAACCAAACAGATCCGAAGTGCAGTGGCATCCTCGTATCTTACTCGTGTGTGAAGATAGTAAGGCGTGGGGCGCGATCACCACGGGATGGGGACAACGAGAACGGACGCCGCCGAGACGCCGCGCACGCGCCGCGGCCGGGAGACGCCATTCGAGCCGGCGCCGCGCGGTTCTGTCGCCCGCTGGTTCGCGGGGCCTGCTCTTCTCTTCTGTGCCTCGTAAGAGTCACTTTCATAGAGACCGATTCGCGGTGAGCGGAACACTGATAAGAAAAATCAACTATTTGTACCCAGCATCACTCCTCTTCTTTGACAGCGTTCGTTCGGTCGGGTTGAAACAGGGTTTTCTTTTCAAAGGCGAGCAGGTGGGCTTTCTGCGCGTGGGCCGGGCCGCGTTTCGTGCCGGCCGCCCTCTCGCTGCTGTGGGCGGACAGGGCAAGCGAGGGCGCAGCGGCCGGCGGCCCGGAGCCGCAGACAGGAGCGAGGCAAAGCGGGATTGCCCAGGCCGCTGGCAGGGGCGCAGCTGGGCGGAGGGCTGGCGACCTCCAGTTACTCCTTGGAGGAGGGCACTTCTTTGGAGGACCTGTCTTACTCAGAGAGGGAAGACGCGGAGGACGGGGCGGCGTCTCAGGAAACCACACCCGCCCCGGCCCGGCGCGCTGTGCTTGTAAAGCCGCGAGCACTGCCCCCCCAGACCATGGTCGGGGGCGGTGCGGCAGGACGTGGAGAAGCCGCAGCACGCTTAGGGATTCTGCGCCTCTGTTTCCTCGGGTCACGTTGAGCTGGAGGCCGTGGCGGTGGGCGGGGCAGGGCCGCCCCAGCTCTCCGGAGGGCCCCAGCACTCCTGGAGACTCTGAAAGGACCCGGACGTGGGCTGCCTCGGGGGCATTGCACACTGGCGGACCCCGCCCCCTTCCCCTAGCACGGACCAAGCACCGCCCGGGGTCCATGCCAAGGGGACCCGCAGCCACAGCAGCGTGGAGGTTGAGCAGGACAGGAGCTGAGGACGCTCCAGCCCGGGTGGTGTGGTCACTTCCGCACCTCCCTGGAAATGTCATCTGCTAAAGACATTCAACATTTAAGAAATTCTATGAACTTTACTATTTCTAAAAATATCACGCCAGCTTTGCCACTAAGTAAAACTTCCCCTCTGCTGTGAGTCAGATGCACTCTGCACCGATGGCTCCGCGTGCTTGAGGAACCGCGCCGCTCTTCCAGGGGACTTTGGTGGTGAGGATGTTTTTCCCTGTCGCGGTTCCAGTGGAGCTCATTTCTGAGAAACCCCCACTTCCCCTGGGGTTCGACGACGTCCTCGAAGTCCGGGAAGAAGGGATGTTTGCTGCAGAGTGACTTCAGAATCCTCGTCGACACTGGCTTTTTGTCTCTGAGACCATGCTTGGCTCGATCCGGTCTCGAGTACCTTTCCTTTTTTCTCTCTCTGCCCGGTCCTCGTCAGCCGATGCAAACTTCTACGCGGTGCCATTTCCACTCTGTTACCTCCCGCTAACCGTGCGTTTCCTCAGAGCAAGTCTGTCCTCTAATGCCGCGAAAGCATTCTTCTTCCTCATCATTAATTTCCCCCTTGCGGGGACCTGTCTCCCAGTGGCCGAGGGCGTCCCCGTCTGACGGAGCGGGTGCCTGTCAAGCATCGCACGCGCGGCTCCTGTCATCTGGGTCCAGCATAATGCCACATGGAGTAACTGCTGGTTGGTAACGTTTTGGGAAACCGAAGATGGTTATCGCTGTTGTTTACATCGAAATTTGAAATGTCGTGAAAAATGCCGAAGCGGAGCAAGCCGTGGGAGGAGGAGAAATGAAGAGCTTCTTTCAGTTTTCAAAGGGTTACTTAATGATTCGGTCCCCAGCTGGTCAGCGCATCAGGACCGTTATGACTTCAAACCCACTTGAGAAGCAGTTGGGGTCATAAATTATAAATAGAAATGATGCAATAAACAATTCCATTTTCCCTTCTCGGACGGTTTTCACGGGAAAACAGGGCACACGGCGGCTACAAACGAATGCAAAGTGCACCGACCTGGAGGCGCGGCGGCTCCGCCAGCACCGCCGCTGACCCTCCCCGCACGGGGCCTTGGGCCGGCTCCATCCTCTGTTCCACCGCCGAGCTGGATGAGGCAGAGCGGGGCGGTCGGCACACGCACGTGCTGCAGGGAGGCCCCCCTCGTGAAGCGCGACCCGTGTGGCGGTGTGTGCGGAGGGGGGGGACGGGGCAGGCCCGGCACCTCCCGCCCGGGGGGCCCGCGATGGCCTCCCCTCTGGAGCTGCCGCGCTGGAGGCCGATCGCCCCACGCTGGTTTCCCGGGGTGTGGTTTTCACATCGTTAGAAAGTTGCACCCTGTTATTTCTGATCTTCTGGGCTCTTTCAAGTCCAAACGCAATTATATGCTTGAAACCTGCTTTTCTCTGGTTTCTTCACTTGAAAATTTTGTTTCCCTGAATTTTCCTGCTGCTTTCTAATTTATCATTAGGCGCGCCTTTTTTTTTTTTTTTGTACCGTTGGAACAGGCGAGCAAAGGGTACGTTTTCCTTACCTTGCACTTTTGTCTTTTCTTTTGCGTGCAAGATGTCTTTTGTTCTGAATACAAATGATTTCTTCCTTACATCTTGTAATCCAATGAATATGCTGAACTAGGTTATCCTACCTCTCTGGAGGCAGCTACAGGCAGAGACTGGAATGAAGACGTGTGGGTGACAGACTAGCATTTTGTCCCCAAGGACAGCCACAGCCAACGCCACGTTCAAGCAGAACTTAAGCCATAAGTGCAAACACTAGGTATCTACTAATAACTTCTACAACGGTTACAGAAGCTTTAAACGGTGGCAGCTTCTAAGCGGTGCCTCCAAACTAACGGCACGTGGCCCCTGGACGTACCGGTCTGCCCGCGAAATGGGCGGCGGAGAGGGGGGCAGCAGAAGCACCCCGAGCCAACGGCAGAGGAAGCGCGGTGCTGCGCCAGGCGTCCAACTCCCGGCCCCCCTCACTGCTCCTTTCACACGTCTCCTTCCGGAACCCTGTGACCCCTGAGACGCTTTCCAAACGGCTTCTCCCCGTGGGCTCCGAGGTAACGAAGGTCGCCGACCAGGCCCGCTCCAGCCGCGTGGCTACGGACATCCTCCTCCCCAGGCCCCCCGCGGACGGCGCTCCGAGTCGGCGTGGAGGTGCCGCCCCGTGCTCTCTGGCCTGGGCGGTCGGGCGGCGGGCCCAGAGCCTCCGGTCCTCCTGTGAGTCCGAGGCCGCCCCGCGCCTGTCCCGGCCCGGCACGCCGTGCCCCATCTCCGGAAGGCGCCCCCGCTCGGTCCCCTCCGGTGCAGACAGAAAACCTCGGCAGGGACCTGGCACATACGTCCGAGTGTCCGTGAACACGGAAAGCAGCCGCAGCAGAAATCCTCGCCACCGACTCTGCGCGTGACCAGACGTGGCTGCCTGCCGTGGCGCCCACAGGCGGCGTGGGCGACGGCCCATCGCGCAGCCGCCCACGCTGTGGCCAGGCCCGTCAGAGCCTCCCCGTCAGCGAGCTGAGTGAGAAGGCATTCAGAAGAGTCGGCATTTGTCCCAGGCGTCATGGCCTTAGGTTTAATGATGTCTCGAGGACCGATTTTCCCTCCCGAGAGTGCTTTAAAGCCGGGAGCATCTGGCTTAGTGTCCGGCGTAATTCCGTCGGGCTGCTCCGAGAACAGACGCCGAGCCGGCCACCCACTCTCTGCTCTGCTGTCTGATTTCAGGGAATCCCCGTCAAGTCCAGCATGTGAGGCCAGAAGCCGCCGTCACAGCGTGACTTCCATTCGCCTCGTGTCCCCATGGGAGGGAGGGGGGTGAGCCCGAGCCCCAGCCCAACGGTCCGCACTGGCCTCTTTGCCCATGGACACCCAGATGGCCAGTCACGGGGAGCTTGAGGGTGCTGTGCGGACGGCAGCGCCCCGCGCCAGAGGGGGGAAGAGCCAGGTTCACTGAGGCCACGGCGAACTCTCCCGGTGTAAAGCCGTAGCTCGAGAGGGCGCCCATCTTTTCCTAGTCACCTGATCGTGTGTGTTAGCGCTGAAGTCAGCTAGATGCATGCGATGTTTGGGTTGTGTGACGACTTTCAGAATATTTTGCTTTCTTGACTAGACTTTGATACATCTTACCAAATATCTATGTGTCAGGTAAATGCCACTCTTCCTAATAGACTTGGGACAAAGCCTGTCGCGTGGCGGGGTCTGAGAAGGTGTTGGTGGGGTTGGCCACTCGTTTTCAGCTCGGACATGAAGCTCACTGCTCTCAGAACGCTGGGCACGTTGATGACTAAAGCTCTCTTCCATGGAGTGAATGCTTTGCTCCCAAGTGGCTCCTACCCCTTGTTTCTAGACCTTTCCTTGGGTAATTCAAAGTACCAGTCGGCCTCCTCTCCCATCTGGACACCCGAAGTGGCTTCCCCTCCACATCTGCTCATTCTCCCGTGGCACGTCCTCCGGCCTCGACGCTGTCAGTTGCGCAACGTGGTTTCTGGGCCCTTCGCCATGAAAGCCGGTTTCGAACAGACACTGCTTGGTTGCTGGTTGCTGCTGGGCACCTGGGACATCGGGGTGCAGTGGTCCCTGCAAACTGAAGACACATTCCTGCACGTGCGAAGTTTACGCTCGTCCGTTTCTGAGAAGCCCGACGAAGCACAGGGACCCAGAATCATCGAGCAGGCGGGAGACAGCTGCGGCTTGTCACTTCTGACGTCCTGGTCACAGGCTGGACTCCTGTTGGAGGCGACTGCACCCGCAGGCATTCTGCCTCGGCTTCGTTTTGTTAGATTCCGTCAGCGCAGACCTCGCTCACTCTGTCTTCTGGACGCAGAGGGGAGGGCCGGTGGCCTCCGTGGCAGCTGCGCGGACCGCATCCGCAGTCCCTTTTCTCTGCCCCCTTGGGATGGCTGTCCGTGCCCCCTCCCCTGAATTACATCCTTTTAGTGAGGGAGGGATCTGCTTTCCAGGGTGGGTGAGTGTGTGCATCTCACACATTTTCTAGAGCTCGTTGGCTTTTCATTTGGACAATTCTTTTCTCAAATACTCTCAGGTCCGTCACATCTCAGGATTGTGAAACCACAAAATAATCAAGTTTGTTCCCAATCCATACCAGCTGTTTGCATACATCTTTTCTCAGTTAAACTGTGGTTGTTTATGCATGCATAGCATGCACCACTGTGGAAAAGAAAAAAAAAAAAACTTCTTTTGTAGAAGCTTAAGGTAGAAAGATCTCCGTGCTCATTTGTAAGCTATTCTAATCTTTGCCACGGCTGTTTTGAAATCTTAATCCACTGTCTTATAAATCTTTAAAAAATCACAAGATGCATGCATTCTCTGTAAGTTTGAAGACTCATTCACTACACGATCGAACGTGACGACTACGACCTTTGCTGTTTCTGGAGGTGGCCCGTGGCGGTCTGGGCCAATGGCCTCCTGCACACAGTGTGCACGCACGTGTGTGTCCTCCGCGCTCTCTCTCATCCGCCACGCCTCACTCAGAACGTCACGCCTTCAGAAATTCAGAAAGGAGAGGAAGGGCCAAGTCTGCGTGGTGCTGACGACTTTGACAGGTGTATCACGGTAGGACTCTGACCGAACAGCTGGCTGAGGAGAGTTCAAAAGGTGTGGCCTGCGCGCCTCGTCCAGCCGCGAGCTCGCACGGCGGGCCTTGCATTTCACTCTCCCTCGCGCCGCCTCGCGACCGCTGGCCTGGCCCCGCGGGGCGTCCGATGACTTCGGTGACTGAAATTACTCATGTGAGGGGAGTCGAGACCCTCGGATCTCTCAGACAGCTGGAGTAATCCTGCCTTTTTACCCCGCTATATTTCCATTATAGTGTCAGAGAAAATAATGCACAAATAAAGACAGAAACCTCCCACATTCGTACTCCACTCTAAGAAATAAAACGACTGCAAGACTCGTGATTAATGACCTCCGCTTCACCCTAAAGGGGAATGAAATTCCGCAACTAACGGAGTCACTCAGAGAACCGCAGGGACGGCGCTGTTTCCCAGGTGACAGAAGCCAGCCCGGCCTCTGCAGGCGCCTGGGGCGGGGATCCGGGCTCTCTGCGGTCTGGGGCGCAGCAAGACGCGCAGCCACAGGGCTTGACCCCGCCAGGATTCAGTTCACCAAGCGGAAGGGGTGACAGCACCCGGCTGCCGTGTGACACCCAACGCGATGTGGGAGATGATTCTGCCCTAATCCTGCCTAGCTCCAGTCCCTGCTGGAAGGGAGATATGCTCGGGCGCCACCGAAAGCCACAGCAGCCAAGCTGCCACCTCACGGTGGCCACGGACTCCGGTCCCCGGGGTCTCCCTTGGCCGCCGCTGCCGCCCAGGCGTGCACGCCCCGCCCACGCCCCGGGCTCCCTGGGCGCGGAGTGTCGCGCGCTGCCCCCTCCGCGTGCGGCCGTCACATCCGCCCAGCGCCCGGCCTGGCAGCAGGTCTCCCCGGTGACGGAGGAGCTGGGCGCCCCGCGAGCCGGCGGGTCTGGAGGGCATTCTCCCTCACGCCTCCCAGAGCCTGGAACTGAGGGCGCTGGAGGCGACAGCAGCTCATTCTCTGCTGCACACCCCCTGGGCACATTTCACACACGTCTTTTCAAACTTATAGTGAATTTCCGTTTGGGGCTATTTATTTAGTTTTCACAATTTATAAACTGGTTTTTCTTTCAAAAATGGCCCAAGAAGTGAAAGTGCTTACAATGGAATACAGTGGAATACATTAAGAGGCTAAGGAAGCAAATCGAAGGCCTCCGTGGGTCAGCCGTAGTGGTGAAGATGCTCGGCGAGGGCGCTGGCGGGCAGGTTGGGCGCAGGCGCGGCCCGGCCCCCGGCCTCTGGCGAGTCGGGCACAGGCGCGGCCCGGCGTGGGCACCCCCGGCCTCTGGCGGGTCGGGCGCAGGCGCGGCCCGGCGTGGGCACCCCCGGCCTCTGGCGGGTCGGGCACAGGCGCGGCCCGGCGTGGGCACCCCCGGCCTCTGGCGGGTCGGGCACAGGCGCGGCCCGGCGTGGACACCCCTGGCTTCTGGCGAGTCGGGCACAGGCGCCGCCCGGCGTGGGCGCCCCCGGCCTCTGGCTCCCCAGCTGGGAGCAGCGGTGCCTGACTCTCCCGCGGGCCGCACGACGGCAAACACGTCCCGTGTCTGCTCCGATACGGAAACACGGGCGGGTTCTTGTTTAGAACGTGGCACCACGACAACCTAGAGCCTGAAAGCCTGACCCACTCGCAAAGTGTTAAACAGCCGCAGGTGACCGCTCTGACGCTGGCCACTGTCACGGCAGGAGTGCCCGGGGAGAGTGCAATCACAGGACAGCCCGTGACCGCTCCGAGGACGTCTGGCCCGTGCAGCTCCTCAGGGCCCTGACGCGGCCCTGCGCCCCTCGTCACCACGCCAGGCCCCCGGCGCGACGCTCTGGAGAAGCCCGACCGTCTCGGCAGGCCCAAGGGCTGCGCCTCCCTGGTCGCACGTTATTCTTTTCGCATCTTTGCGTTTGGGAATGGAAAGAGGCAGGCTCTCCGGTAAGAAGCGCCTCCTCATCTAACAGGTGCTCGGGGCTCACAGGTGATGCTCTCCCAGCTCTCAGGTTCTCCGACTGAGGCCCGGTCCCCGAGGACAGCACTGTCCAGTGGGCTGGACCAAGTAAGGACAGAGCTCCAGCCTAGGAGAGGGTGGGCCTGGTAACGCCACTGTTACCTGAAGAGGGACGCGGCACCTCAGGTGGGCTGTGGCTCTGTGAGGCCTAGGACATTGGGACTTGCCGGACGTTCGCCCCTCACGCAAGGCACGGGTCACCTCCGCGCAGGCCTCACAGGCCACCCGAGTCTCTCCTTTCGCATCTTTCTGCCATGGACTGACTCTCTGTGTCCCCGTACATTCATACACTGGCACCTGACCCCCAGTGCGGCAGCGTCAGCAGGTGGAGGAGGCGATGGTGCTGCAGGAGTGGAGCCCTCGCGGTGGGGTCAGCGCCCTTGTAAGGAGGCCCTGGAGAGCCCCCTCGGCCCCCACCACGCGAGGGCGCCGTGAGAGGACGGCTGTGTCTGGACCAGCAAGCGGGCCCTCGCCAGATGGCGAGTCTGCGGCCGCCTCGATCCGGGGCGCCCAGCACCCCGCAGCGTGAGGAATGAGCATCTGTTGTGGCTGAGCCCCCGGTCTGCGGTGTCCTGGCGCGACAGCCCCGACAGACCAAGACGACGTCTGTCGGGATGTTTCTGATACTGAGTTCAGTCTACGGAACACGGTCAAATACCCATTCCTCTACAGAGACACACATTTACTTTCACGGGTGTTAAAAAGATGATACTTTCTCCGCATGGCAAAAGCACTTTGAAGATAATCTAACTGATGTGCACCTTACGTTATCATGGATCATTTATGTGTCTTTTCACCCCAACAGACAACGGCATTCTTAGGCATGCATCTATTCATTCATTCATTCATTCATTCATTCATTCAATCCCGGGCGTTTAACACAGCTCCTGCTAGGGAACCCCCGTGAAATGTTTGTCGGATGAGCGTGTGGATCGCTAAGCGTCGCTCTGCTCTCCCGACTCGCCCTGCACAGGACGCGCTGGCACCTGCAGCCTTCCTACCGCACACAGGGGCTGGTTCCAAGCGCCGCCCCTCTGCCGGCCTTCCGTCCCCAGCACAGCCCCGGGACTGAGGGTCTGTTACCGTCCTCAGATTTCCTTTCTCCTTCTTCACCTAACAAAAGCTCCCGGAGACAGCGGTTACATCACAGAGCAAAGATGACTTCTTCAGAGACGTGAAGTGTGTAAGGTGAAAATAGACCTTTCTGCGGTCTGTGTGACACTATCGTGGTGGAAACGTGTCAGTAGAAATTTGTCCGGACCCAGAGGACGGACGGCACCGGGAGTGACCCTGCCGCAAACGATGGACTCCGGGCGACGGGGATGTGTCAGTGCAGGCTCAGCACTGTGACAAAGGTGCCGCCTCGCGGGCGTGTTGACAGTGGGGACGTTGTGCACGTGGGGGCGGGAAGGCGCAGGAACCCCTGCACCTTCACTTGCTTTTTCTGTAAACCTAAAACCGCTCTAAAAATCAAAGTTTATTAAGAAAATAGAACTTTATAAACATCTGTTACCATAATGCAGGGTTTTGTGTTCTTACAAGACTCTCCAGAGATAGTTCTAAGACTAAATAAAATGATTTTTGCTAAAAACACAGAAATCTTCTGAACCAGGAGCATCCCCACAAAAGAAATAACATGTAAGACACGGACAGCTCTACAACGAAGGGGCCATCACAATCAAAGCAGTAACGATGCCGCGAGTCCGGGATCCCCGACCTTAACCCGCGTGTAGTTTCATCTGCGCGACTTGTGCTTCCATCAAGATCATTCCGAGGTGGCAATTGGGAGCCTCAAGACTGAATTCTCTTCACTTAAAAATATTCCACTCTTCTTAAAAAGAGAAGCATTGAATTTGTGTCAGGAACATAGTGCCATTTAGAGACAAAATAGACCTTGGGGGGAAATTCTTTAAACCCTTTAAAATAACACTTCCATGTTGATTCAGCAGGATGTTTCCAGCTTTATATTTCCGATACCAGATTATTCGACTTGATCCCCAATTTCGGGATTGCCACTTCTTGGACATTTCTGTAATTTAAGTCCCAGGACGACCTAGGTCCAGTATTCTATTTTCTGATCTTACACCTGTTTGAAATTACTTTCTGTCACAGTATTTTACCTATATTTCATGACCTCATTAAAATTTTACCTCTTCCAAGAAGACTTCCCCAGCTACCACAACCATTTTCCAGCATTTCTACTATATTTGTGTCTTGCCACCTAAAATGCACCCGGTCCTCCCAGCAGGTAGACGGGCTGCTCTAAGGTAAGCTATTCGGTTATGTTCTCAGGCTCTTCAAGGTGAGGATTAATGATCCTGGATCCCCACAACGCCTAGTACTTTGTTAGACACGGAACGTACTAGACACTTGTCTGTTTTTCTAGAAACGGCATCCAAAGTGTCGTGCGGTTTATTCAATGACCTATTTCCTTATGCTCTACACACCTCCTGGGTGCCTCCCACGCCAATATCTTCTGTCCTCAACCGCTCATCTCCAAGTTTGCAGGGACCTTTGTTTCTGCACACTCCGTCGAGCCTAAGGCTTGCTAGATGCCAGGCACGATACAGCCCTTTACGTATCCCGACTCACTAAATCCTCTCGATACCCCTAAAATGTATTATTCCTTGCCACATTAGAGATGAGGAAACTGAGGCACGGGTAGGGCGGTCAGTTCCCTGCCTGAGACCACTGAGCTGGTGAGCAGTAGAGCAGAGACAGAGCTCAGGCACCGCCAGCCTCCAAAGCGCAGCGGCCACAGCACCTCCTGCCGGGGGTTCTGTTCCGATGCGTCTGCTGTTGGCTGTTTGTCTCCGCTGGACGTTTCATGGGGGGCGTCTGGTCCTGATTCTGAGCTCCGTACCCTGAGCCCCGTACCCTGAGTGGTCCTGCCCATCTCTTCGCTCCTGTAAAGCTGGGTTCAGACCGAGCACGTGATTCTGCTCTCTCAGGGGCTGTACCCCATAACGGGGACACATGTACGGTCTTGTTATCACGACGATTATGGGATGGTGCCAGTACAAGGACACTGTTTTTCACATTTATTCTTGTTTTGCATCAAAGATACTGCGTTTGCTTGTACGTTGTTCTAGCTGTTCAACAACTCTTTGCCGATTAGATCACCAGATGGTCCCGACGTAGATCCTGATTAAAAGTGTATCGTAAGACAAATGCTATGATTTTTCAGCATTATCTTCTCTTTAGAAGAAACAGACTTTGATTTGGACGGCTACCGTAATAAAATGGGATGCTTTCTTTTTCAGCGACCAAACCGGACTTGAGTTTCAGACGCCCCGAGGCCTGAGCGGTTAACGCGAGCGCCGTGAGCGCCCCACGCCCCGCCTCGCGAACGCCCGCCTTCCCGCCGCTCCGGCCCCAGGGGCCTCCCGGTGCCCCGCGGAGGGCTTCGCAGCACCTGGGGCCCCGCGGCCGCGCTCAGGGGGCGGGACGGGCAGCTCGGGGCCCAGTTCTGACAGAGGCGGGCGCGGTTCCTCGTGAAGAGCTGCAGGGCCTCTCGAGCGGGCCGGCCACCCGGGTCCCCCCGCGGCCCGGGCCCCCCCCCGCGGCGCGCGCGCCTCTGCCCCGCTCGTCCTCTTTGCTCGTTTCCTGCTTCGGTCAGAGCCACGCCCTGCTGCCAGGGCCCAGAGGCATCACGGTCTTCCCGAACTTTCCAGAAGGTTCCGGACACGCTTGATGAAAGCGGCCTCTGCGCTTCCTGGGGGTGGCCCTCGCCCGGGGCGCCGGCGCCAGAGCTGCAGCCAGCGGGCCGCGCGCGCCGATCAGAGGCGAGCCCTGCCGAGCAGGGGGCTGCGACGCCCCGCGACCCCCCGCCCCCCGGGGGGAGCCTCCAGGCGAGGGCACCGACCCCTCACGACGCGTCGCCGCCTCGGGGTCCCCGAAGCGGGCACGCGCGCGACGCCGCTCGCCCTTCCCTGTGCCCCGGGGCCGCGGCGGGAGGCGGGGCCGGCGTGGGCGCCCGCGGGACACCGGCCGGCGGACCGGAGCCGCTGGCCTGGGCATGCGGGGGGCGTCTCCTCCCTGCGTCCTGACGCGGCGCCCCTCCATCCGCGGCTTTGTCCCAGTCTCCTCTCCTTGCAAGGACACGAGCTGGGGCCCACCTAGTTAATAACCATGGTGGCCTCGTTTCACCCCGGTCCCCTCTTTAGAGACCCGCTCCCCAAACACAGCCGCGATCCGCGGTCCTGGGGGGGCTGCGCGCCCGTGTCTCCCCTCCGAGGCTTCAGGAAGCAGCATTCAGGTGAGAGCTGCGGGGATCTCGGCGAGTCCTTCGCTGTCGTCTAAGCATTCTCCGCGGGTCTTCGCAGACCGATTTGCTGGACGGCGAGCAGTCGGACGGCTGCTCTTTACTGCTCTCCCCTAGTGCACTGCACCGGGCTCGGCACGTGCTGGGTTCTCGCTAGAGCTAATCAAAAGCGGATCACTCTAAACGGGCACACTGCCATTCTCTCGGTTTTCTGAGCACTTAATCTGCGCTCTGGCTTCCTTGAACTAGTTAAGTGTGGGACAGCTGACCGAAGCTGATGTCTGATACAATTCTTAAAAAGTAGGAAAAGCATATAACGAAGGTTTACGGAATGACTTAATGTGTCCAGTTAATTATACTTGCCTTTTTCTAACGGACCTCTGCCTCCGCACCGAAATCTCAGCGCCAAAGCGATCTTGAGAAGGAAGAACCAATCGGAGGCCTAACGCTGCCTAATATCAAACTATACCACGAGGCTATGGTATTGGAGCTGCATGATACCGGCACAAAAACAGACGCACGGATCGGTGGAACACGACAGAGAGCCCGGCAGTGAGCCCGCACCTATACAGTCGATTAGTCTATGACGAAGGCGGCAAAAACAGCCGATGGGGTAAAGACGGGCTCTCCAATAAATGGTGTTGAAAAAACTGGACAGATGTATGCAATTAAAAAAAAAAAAAAAAGGAAACTAGAGCGCTTTCTTACACCATATACAACAATAGACTCAAAATGGATTAAAGTCTTTGAGGGAAGACCAGAAACCATAAAACTTCTAGAAGAAAACACAGGCAGTAAACTTTTGGACATCAGGCCAAGAAATATTTTTTAAATATGTCGCCTCAGGCAAGGTCAACGAAAGCAAAAATAAACACATGGGACGATATCAAACTAATAAGTTTTTGTACAGCAAACGAAACCATCAACAAAATGAAAAAGCAACCTACAGAAGATATTTGCAAACGATACATCTGATAAGAGGTCAGTATCCAAAAATATACAAAGAACTCATACAATTCAACACCAAAAACAAACAGTCTGATTAAAAGACGAGTAGGGAACCTGAATAGACATTTCTCCAAAGAAGATGTACACATGCCAACAGACATTGGAAAAGATGCTCAACATCACTAATCATCAGGGAAATGCAAACCTAAACCACAATGAAAATATCATCTCACTCCTGTCAGAGTGGCTATTATCAAAAAGACAAAAAAAGAAGTGTTAACAAGAATGTGAAGAAAAGGGAACCCCGATGCACTGTTGGTGGGATTGCAAATTTGCGTTGACGCTGTGGAAAACAGTACGGAGGTTCCTCAAAAACCTAAATATAGAATTACCATATGAGCCAGCAATTCTACTTCTGGGTATCTATCTTAAGAAAACAGAAACAGGAATTCAAAAAGATATGTGTACCCCTATATTTTCTGCAGCATTATCCACAATAGCCAAGATATGGAAACAACCTAACTGCCCATCGATAGACGAATGGGTAAAGATGTGGTACATAGAAAGAACGGAATATTACTCAGCCATAAAAAGGAATCGAATCTTAGCATTTGTGACAACATGAATGGACCTGGAGGGTATTATGCTGAGTGAAATAAGTCTGACAGAGAAGGACAAGTACTATATGATTTCACTTACATGAGGAATCTAAAAAACAAAACAAGCAAATAAAACAGAGACAGACTCATAGAACAGAGAAAAAACTGGTGGTCACCAGGGAGGAAAGGGTGGGCGTTGGGAGAAAAAGGTAAAGGGGAATAAGAGGTACAAACTTTCGGGGGTAAGTCACGGGGCTGTAACCTGAGGCGTAGGGAGTACAGTCAACGCCATCGCGACAACTTTGTGCGGTCACAGAGGGGTGCGAGGTGTGCCATGGTGAACACTCCGTAAGGTATACAAACGCTGAATAACTATGCTGCACACCTGAGACCCACAAGATACTGTAAGTCAAGTATACTTTAATAAAAAAGTGAACCCTCGGCAGACCCTGCCCCCGCCAGAGGCTCGTTCTCTCCGAGGGCTCTCTCTCCCCCAAAGGTTAGGAAGCATGACTCGCCTCCGGGCCCAGCGGGGACCACGGGACTTCACCTCTGCCTGTGCTCACACTGGTAAGACGGCATATCCTCAGGCCCCTTCGAGAAGGACGGACGTGAGACTGAGGGGGTGCCTTCCACAGGCCCGAGTCATTTCATCACTGAAGCCTCTTTTTAAAAATCTGTGGATTGACATTTTTTGGTGGAAACGATAAGTGTTCCTTTGAAAAAAAGGTTGGAAAATATGACAAAATTTGTAGAAGGAAATTAAGCTCATTTGCATTAGCTACACTTAGCAGTGACTACCATTGTTATTTTGGGGTTGGGGATCCCCCACTCTTCGTTGCTATGGCCATGTGCGTAGACAACCCCTTTGTTTGTGAAATCAACTAAACCTTTACACACTCATCCTGGTGAGCAGCCTGCCTACTCAATGTCATACCCGGCTTTGGGTACTGAACATTTGCAAGTAATTTAAAATTCTTTAAACTATAATTTTTAGTGACTATATATTATTTTATCTTCATGGCGGCCATTCTCCGAGTTGTATGATGAGCGCTGCATAGCCACAGTGACCATCACTGCACACAGCTCCTCACAGATGAGCCGTGTTATCTATCTATCCTGAGACTCTGTATCTATTTCTACTCTGACTGGGGACGAGTGAGATTGTCTATCAGAAATTCTAGCAGAAATGAGAGTTTTATTAAAAGGAAAAATAAGAAAGAAAGAAAAGAAAAAATGTTGCAAATTAGGCAAAAAAAAAAAAACTCTCAAAGTTTTAAGAATTTGAATTTCTCTCCATTGCTAAAAACGCTGAGGGGTTTTCCCTTTAGTTTCCAATCCCCGATTCCTCGTCCTGTGAGTAACGTGTTGGCACTTTCCCTGTAGGAAATGGCCTGCCTGTGATCCGTGAGCATGTGCTTCTCTGGTTTCTCGCATACCTGTTAGCTATCTCACAATGACTTTTTGTGACTTACTGAAGGTTTTTGCTTCCTCCAGGTGTATGGAAGCCCAGAATGGCACGTGGACTCCGTGCTCCACATGACCACAGCGGGTCAGCAGTGGCCACGGGGGCCTAGGTTGCGACGGCTGCAGGACAAGCCAGGGCCAGCGCTCGCAAACACCGGTGGCCAGAGGGGCAAGCGGTGCTTTCGTGATGTTGTTACTGATCCTGACTGGAAGTCAAGTTCATTAGTATCTTGCTTATAATTTCTTCCATTGATCGTCTTCTCGGAAAGTACTTTTCTCTTCTGGACGTAGTTAAATGTTTCTTGATTTTTTAAATTGTTGTTATTTTTAGTGTTTGTGGTTTCCACGTGTTCCATTAACTCCACTTCAATTTGTTTCTATATACGGTATGAATTGCGGGGCTTAATCGATCCCCCAACTAAGGGTGTAAATCTTGCAACATCAGTTATTGAATTAGTTATCTTTCTTTGCAACCCACTAAGTCCTTCCCTATTAGCAGTCGCTCTGGGAAAGCCGGTCCTCCCTAGCGACTGAAATATTTACTCTCTGCCAGGACCTCAGGGCTGCGTTTCCTGTGGAGCTGGCAGAGCTGGTCCTCCCCTCCTTCTCGCTCACAGTTTTCTATTTTCTCTTTCATTAATCTGTCTTGGAAACCTGTGTTTCCCTTGTGAGTCACTCTGGCTTATGAGGCCACGGCCCTGCCATCTGACTGACAACAGATGAGAAAGCTCTGACGAGACGCCGCTCGGACCCGGTGAAACACGAGGCGGCCCCTGGGCAGAGGGGACCACCTGGACCGTCGGGGCGGCCCGGGCCGCAGCCGCGGGGGCAGAGGAACCGCCGCCGGGCCCGCCCGCCCTTCCGCCGTCCTGACGCGGAGTGCTGCGGCCCTCGGTCTCCCCCTCCCGTTCCGTGTGCCCCGCGCGTCCCCGGGCTTCCGGGTCTCCCCCTCCCGTTCCGTGTGCCCCGCGCGTCCCCGGGCTTCCGGGTCTCCCCCTCCCGTCCCGTGTGCCCCGCGCGTCCCCGGGCTTCCGTGTGAGAACAGCCGCGCTCTGCTGCCCCATCGCGCCCCCCACACCCGACCGAGCCCTGCCGCCTCCCGCTGCAGCCCGGCACCGCCCGGCGGGATGGGGCGCGGACGCGGCTGGCCGCACAGCACTTGAGACACAGCTAAAACCACTGAGCAACCGGATTCACTTAGTTTTGTTTTTTTAGTTTAAATTTGGCTGGTCACGTGTTAAGAAGCTGATCCCTATCCAGCCACACTACGTAATTCCTATAAAGAGCCATGGACACAGAATGCCTTTACAGGCAGACACGGGGCACTAACCGGAGCGGAGACGACACAGAAGGGACCACTCGTGCCCAGACGGACACTCAGTCACAGTGACACAAGTCCGTCGGCAGCAAGGCCCGCGGAGCCCAGCCCACGAGCCCAGTCCATGCCCTGCACGTCTTCCCCAGCACCTGGCTCCAACCTCCCCGAGAAGCGGCCCCGCCGCCCCGGCTGCTGCATCAGGTTTCCTCTCCTTCCGCTGGCCTCTAAGCGGTGCTGGGCCCGCTGGCCTGAAACGGCATCTCACCAGAGGCCCCGACGCACGCGCTCGCCCTTCGCCCCGTCTCCCCGGCAACCGCCTTGCTCACCTGCGGCAGGTGCGTTCCTCGAGCCCTGTCCTGGACACTGCCCTTCTCCCACGACTTCCTCGTGCGGTCTCAGCCCCCACCCGACACCTCTGTCCCTTCTCGCCTTACACACACCCGTCACTGCTCCTGGCAGGTCCTGAAACGAGGTCTGCCGCGCTCGCCCCCAGACCGGCGCCCCTCCCAAGTGGCTGGCCCCTGTTTGGGTGACCATAACCGGGCGAGCTTTCATTTTTCTGTTTCATCCACGAGATTTGGTTTGGTCTGGTTCAGAGACAAATGCCCAAGAATCACGGCACCACAGCTTTTGCCACAGTCACAGGACCTTTACACAATCTTAAAATACCTGAGATGTTTACAATTGGGCGTATTATGACAAGAATGGCCTGCAAATGTCACTTATGAGAAAAGGTTTTCAAACTCGATATAACTCGGTGACAGAATTCTCTCTAAGATACCTGGGTCACGAGTGAGGCTCAGCTGGTCATCGGCCTGCCCGCCCCTCCCAACACGCCCCTGGCGAGTGAGGGCCGCCGGGGACTTTACGGCGACCTAGGGTCCATCTGTAACTGCCTCCCTGCATTCCAAGTGGTCTTTGACCATGAGCTCAGGAGCTGTCATCAGGGCAGTGAGGCCGGGCCCCCGCGGGCAGAGAACCCGGGCCTGTGGGCAGTCAGCCTTGTCAGAATCCCCAACGAAACTTCCAAGCCGCCGTCGCCTGCATGCCCGTGCAGGGCGTCCCCGACTCCTGCTGCGAGTCCCCGCTCCCTCCCGGCCTGAGTCCCGCGCCCGCAGCCACGCAGCTTCCCCGCTGTTGGCGCCGCGGGGAGCCATTCCCGTTCCTCATGCGACGAGGTCGGTTTGGGGCTAATCAGATTTTAAAATGTCAACTTGCTTATCTGGTCCCTGGGATAAGAAATGCGAGATTCTCAGAAAATGCCAGGTGTGGTTTAGACTTTGTCTTGGGACGCAGAAGGGACAGACACGAAGTCCTCCCAGAGCGTCGAGAGGCCTGAACGGCGACGTGCGCGTGGAAGCGGCTGGTCCACGCAGGCGCGCGCGGGGCGCGTCGAGTTTCGGTTTTGCTTCTGTTCCTCGTCACTGTCATCATCGGGACTATGAGATGTGCTGTCGCAGGTGCGTTAGAGAGAGAGGCCGTGGAACCTGAAGTAAGGCTTTCCCCGCAATGTCAAAACTGAGGAGTCTGCACGAATGTCCTCCACCCCCTCCAAGAAAAAAAGAGAGAGAGAGAGAGAGAGAGGGAGAGAGAGGGAGAGAGAGAGAGAGAGAGAGGGAGAGGGAGGACCATCTTCCGGTGCTGCCGAGCCCGAACCGCTCGCAGGGGCAGACGATGCAGGGTCAGGGGGGAAGAAGCCGCCGCCCAGGGGCGCTGGCCGGGCCGACTCATGAGACGCCTCAGCCAGAGGCCCCCGTCCCGTGTGGCTGGGGACTTTCCAGGGAGAGGCCTCCCCTGTACCCTGGCTCCTGCGCTCAGCACTGGCCGACCTCGGAGACGAAGCCGCCGGACAGTGGACTGCTGGGCCCGCCTGGGTGGCCTGCCAGCACTGTGCACCTGTCACCAGCCCGTTCTGCCTGCCCGCTGCAGGCCGTGTGGCCACAGACTAGCTGGGCGCCCGCCACGCCGAGAGCCTGGCCACTGCCCCCTGCGCGCCCTGCGCCGGCGGCGTCAGCCTCCCCGAGGGTGATGACAGGTCCTGCAGGGCTCAGCCGCCCGGCCCGCTGCCCAGGCGGGGTCCTCGCTGCGGGCGTGCCTCCGTGGGTGCGCCCCACAGCCCCCCAACAGCAGACGGCCTGTGCGGGCTGTGTGGGAACCACACGGCAGTACCTCTGGGTCCTGCGGCCCTGGGTGGCCCCTGCCCCACCCGCCCGTGGTGCCCCTGTGCAGGGCACAAGCCAGCCCGCCGCCTCGGCCGCTTTCTCCACCTGCCTCGGCTCCGCGGCTCAGGACACAATACTGTCGAGGACGGGGACTTTCCTCGTGGACATTCTGCTGCCTGCGGATTCGTGTCTGCTCGTTCACAGGTCGGGGGTTACGGTGCCAGGCGCTGGGGCGGCCGGGAACGGGGGATGGGGGCACGGTCTCACAAAGCTCGGGGACACCGAGACAGGAGTGGCGGTCGCGCCCAGCTCGGCCGTGCCCCTGCGCCCCAGCTCGCTGGCTGGCGAGGCCCCATCGCACTGCGTCTCAGGGAGGAGCGGAGACCTCGGCCTTCGCGCTCTGCCCCCCGCGAGTCCTGAGCGCGGCCACCATCCCCGCGCTCAGGGCTGGCCAGCAGGAGGTGCCTTCTCTCCAGGGTTTCTGGGTTCAGGTGCTCTCACTCTCTGACGCCCGGACCAGAACATTTTGCCAAAGCGAAAGCCGCTGTGTCTCACCGTCTGCTCCACGGCTCCGTCCGCTGCTCGCCCACGGCCCACCCCTCCTCTCCACAGCACGCGTCGACTTCGCCGGTAAAGGGACTGCTTGGAAGCAATGGCGCTTCGGACGTGAAGATGCATCTTCTTTTGTCATCATTTTATGTACGCCTCATTGTAACGGTCCCCATGATTCAGGAATTATTTTTGGCATGAAGTTTTAGAAGTCGTTAAAAGGAACAAGAAGACACTCTGATGATGTAAATTTATAACTTTTTTCCCCCATTATCAGGAGCAACTGTGCAGGGTGTTTTCTGTTTAGTTCCCCTTGAAACATTTTTAAATAAATGGGAAGGGCGGTCCTGTATAAGGTGGCCTTGGATTTGCCTCCCAGGCCTTTGTGACTTGAAGCAGATTCGTTTATGGACTACGACCAATGTAAGCCTCTTAAACTCGACGTAAAACCAAACCAGCACTGCTGCTCATTTCTTAACACGAGATCCTGCCCGTCCGGCTGCGAGAGAATCTCCTCGGGGGCGTGAGAACACAGCGCGGCGTCGAGCGACTCGGGAGCCTGCGAGCGGGCCTCAAACTGCTCTTCGGCACCGGGGCGCACGGACGCCCCGTGTGCAGCGCCCCCCGCCCCGCGCCGCACCCCACTGAGGGGGCCGGCGACAGCCGCGCCCAGCAGGAGAAGCCCCAGCCAGGAGATGCACGCCGAGGCCGCGGGAGGGAGCGGGGAAGCCGGCGGCACGGGGGGATGTTGGGGGCGCAGGCGCGGGTCCCGGACCGCTGACTTCTGAAGGCAGAAGCCGCTGTCAGTGACTCACTTCCTCGGCCGGGCCAGCAGGGCCGAGCCGTCACCCCCGGTGACTCACTCGGCAGCCGCAGCAGCAGACATGACCGCATCCGCCTCCACGCCACACAGGTCGCCCCGCCTGGGCTTGCTCGCGTCCCCGCCCTCGGAGACTCTGCCCCGCCCGTCTTCCGCACCCCACTGCGTGCCCCCCAGAGCCGGAAAGCTGCTTCAGTGAAAAGCACGTGGGATTTCGAGGTTGCAGCCCTGACTTCAGGCTCCAGCTTTGGGTTTCGGGCCAAGACGGCGTGACGGCCGCGTGCGCGGCCCCTCGGCCGAGCCCCCCGCCGGCAGAAGGGGGGTGACCGGAGACGTGCCCACTCTCCACGGGGCGCCGTGCCGTCAGGGAAGATGCCCTCCGAGCGCGTCCTACAGACCGCGAAGCCGTCCCACCGCTAAGGACGGCTGGGAACTGGCGGGCCTGCGGGAGGACTTAGCAGGGTCTGGGAGTGACCCGAGGTCCTTGGAGCCTCAGGCCCTTGTTGGTCCACTGGCCACGCACAGAGAAAAACGCTCCCAATAAGAGATGATTTGCTCATCACAAAGGAGGCCTACGTAGGAAGACGAGCCGTTGTTGACTTTTATAATTTCTTAGTTTCCAAGGTCACTTCTTTGGGACCATGAGCCTGGGTGGCTGTGCTACTCTGCGTTCACGGCTGGACACGGGGACCGGGTCTTATCTTTCGGTTATTATAATTCTACTGGGGACGCTGTCAGGGGGCCGCTGGCATCCAAAAAATGTTCTCATTGTCCCCACACACGCAACTTTGAAAAGATGGAGGTTCATTCACAGTGTCTTCCAATCTATTCCCAGATGGGCTGACTTCCTCACTCCGGACACAGTAGCAGTACATGTCACATGGGTGGCACATACGTGTATTTTACGGTGCATCAGGTACCATCTTGCCACTGTAGCCGCAAGGGCGCTGCTCTCCGGCCCTGGATCCTTTCTTGCATGTCGACTATGGCTGCCCCAGTCTGTGAGAACTCTTATGCAAATGATATGACCCAACTTTGGGAAATAATAAACTAGGGAACCCTTTTCCAGCACGCTCAGTTGAACCCTGTAGCTGCATTTTCAAAAATGCCGAGGTTTACAGAAGAACAATCTAGCTTTACTAAGCAGAACCTTCAACACCGTAATTGTCCAGTTATCTGCCCAACGAGCATTAACTGAGACATGACCCAGTGCTGGAAGCCCATCTGAGGCTGGGGGCGTGAGTAGCCGCTAAGAAGGTGTTAGCGAGTCGAGGTGTTCACCGCCATCAGGGACACATGTGTGCCCAGCGGACGGCTCGATCGAAAGGTACGCGGCCGCTCGGTAGGCGCCCGCTGAGGGCGTGCGCTCCACACACGCGAGCACAGACGGGAGCAAAGGCGGCGCCAGTGACGCCGGCAAGAAGAAGTCCAAGGACGCTGGGCAGTTAAGTCCACTCTCTCCCCAAGAACCCTGCAGAGGAGCGGGCAGAGCGCTGCTCAGGTCCCTGAGAAATTATACTAACTCCGAAATATTAAAAGACTGCGCTAAAATAGAAGGTGCTAAAATTAGATTCAAGTGATAATGGAAGAGGACTTCGGAAGGGGACTTTTTAAATCACTAATGAATATTGAACCGTGAAGTTGGTTCTCGATGTCACCGGCCTTAGAATCAGTCAAGACCTGAAGCTGTTGGACAACATCGATGGCCTGGGCTCCATGAGACGGAATTAGCCCGCCCTTCGCACGGCCACCGCCCTGGCGTGACAGGGCATCTGCTTCAGGTACGAGGCTGCACTGCTGGCGACCGCCCCGGCCTCGGGCGGCCACACATGGGGGAGCAACGCAGCCACCGTCCTCAGCGACACGTGCCGATGACCCTCGTACGCAAAATGTCCCAGCACCGGGCATTTCAAGCACAGTCCCCAAACAGGCGCAGCGGCGCGGGAGACCGCCTCCCTGTGAGCGTCCCCGTTTGGAGCGTAACCGGCCTTCGGCGCTGCAGGGCGGGATCCGGACGGTCCTGCGAAGCTCCGGCTTCCTCACACCTTTAGACCACGGACTTCCACTATTGTTATTTCAACTACGACTTTTTAACCCCCCTATCTTTAGGAAATGTGCGCTGTGATGTCTTAAGGGATGCACTTCGATGTGGAAGGTGGCTTGTTTAGCATAAATATGTTGCTGAGTTCATTTCTCTTTCTTGAAGTACATCGCCATATAATGTATTCATATGTCTTTATAGTAACTGGAAAACCATCATGCCACAGGAAAAAATAATTTTCTTAAATTAGTTTTTGCTATTATTTATAGATGTGTATGTAACTGTATACATTTATACACATTCCAGTGTTACGCACACATTCATATATACACACATGTATATATATGATACATTTTGATGTCTATTAATGCATATGAAATATTATGGAATAAATTTAGAATCTTCTGAAAGATTTAAAGTGAATTTATTAAGATCTCAACAGTTGTTGTTCTCTTCAAAAACATTATTATTTATTGTTTTAAGAGAAACTGCATGGATTAAATACATAAAACCACGGACAGAGTGAGATTAGACTCCTCCGACGAGGGATTTCTTGAGGACCTTTAGTACTTCCTGTAAAAATATTTCACTCGAACAGCTGAAAACACCCATTGTTTAGAAGGAGTGGAGAAATCGGAATGTTCACGCGCTGTTGGCAGGGCCGTCAACTGGCAGGAACTTCGCAAGAGGAACGTGGACACGTCATCAGGTTTGGAAACGCACGCGAACCTTTGCCCAGACGCCCCGCCTCCAGGCCTCTGCCCGTGAATACGCGTGCACCAGGCGGGAGAGAGCCACGGGCAGGGCGAGGGACGTCCGGCCGTCCCTCCGGCTCTGCCCACGCGGCCTCTGCAGCTCCTGCCCCTGCTTGGGAAGCACCAGCACCCACGTCCTGTGGAGCGGAGGCCGCGACTGCCATAGAGGCTGAAGGTGCTGGGTGCCCCTTTTGCATGGCCGCTCCCCCTCCACGGGGTCCCCTGGGGTCACTCTGAGACAGCCACTCTGTCTGTGATGGTTAATTCTTCACGTTGACTTGACTCGGCTAAGGGCCCAGAGAGCTAGTACAACGTGATTTCTGGGTGGGTTTGTGAGTGTGTTTCTGGAAAAGATCACGACGCACATCAGGAGACTGAGTAAAGAAGAGTCTCCCTCGCCAGCATCGGTGGGCATCGCCGAATCCAGTGAGGGCTGATGGAACGGAAAGCAGGGGGTGGCAAACCCATCTCCTGCCCTCAGACACTGATGTCCCCAGTTCTTGGAACTTTGGGGTTGAACTGAATTATACCCCTGGCTTTGCCGGTTCTCCACTTGCAGATGTCAGATAGGCCTTCATAACGACGTGGGCCGTTCCCATAACATCTATCTCTCTCTCTATCTATCTGTCATCTCTCATGTATCTATCATCTACCTATCTATCACCTATCTATCTGCAATCCATCTACCTGCCCAGTTATCTATCATCCGTCCTCTATCTGCCATCTCCCCTAGCGCTTCGCTTTCTCTAGAGGGCCCTGACTAACACGTTCGCCCATGCCCATTTCTCTGGGGCGAGCAGAGGAGTCATGGGCCTGTCTGAACTGTCACCATGGGCCTGGGCCAGCAGCAGAGGGGCTGTGCAGGAGAACAGAGAGGGCCCTTCTCTCATTGCTGCCGGCTGAATCTGGCTTTCCTCATATAGCGGCTCACAGATCTGGTCTTTTTCAGCCCCGCCGTGGGAGCGCGTCCCACCCTCCCGGAGGTGGTATCTTCGGTGGGAGAATGTGAAGCCCATACCCTGTGGGAACGCGGCGGGGAGAGACCCCAGGAGCCCCGCCTCAGCCTGCTGGTTACACACGGAAGGCCACGTCCATTGGTTTTAGGTCGAATGGGATGGAGCCCACCCCCTGCTCTGCCTGCTTCAGCCCTCGAGCCACGGCCGGCTGTGGGCATGCGCGCCTCAGCAAGGACCATGACGTCAGCACTGTTAGCCATCTACTTCTGCCCGTGGCCTTGTGAGGTCCTTTTCTGACACTAGGGTGGACAGTGGAGATGATATGGCCTTTCCTGTGCTTGACCTGCAGGGGGCTGACTGTCTGCCAAGCACGGGAATGAGTGGATGCAAGGAGCACACAGAGCCAGGGGTCCCCAAACCACGGCCGGTGGGCAGATCCAGTCCCCTTCTGTTTTACTTTTCCACTGGGACACAGCTACGCTTAGCCGTCTCCCCGTTGCCCGGGGCTGCTTCTGCCCACAACCGAAGAGCTAGCTACGTGGAGCACAGGCATTATGGGGCCCAAGCCCAGACTCCCCAGCGCCTGGCCCTTCGCAGGAAGAGTTTGCTAACCTGTGTTACAGGAAGCTGCAAACCTGACCCAGGGCCGGCGGGACGAGCCGGGAGGAGGCCGTCAAGTTCCCAGTTCCCTCGGTCTGTTTCAGGCCACCCGGCTCCCTAGACAGGCAGCTGTTAGGGACACTAATCCCCTGCCCTTCCCTTCTTCTGTCCATGAACGCGGCCACTCAGTGGCTGACATGTGTCCTGGGACCCCTGGCGTCCCTAACAATAGAAGCCAAATAGAATACGCAAGTGCCTGAAACAGAGACTTCATTGTCAATGGCTTGATTCAAGATCTCAATTTTTAAAAGAACTCCTTTAAAATCAATTTACCAACTTAACAGTTTGCAGAAGAGTGAGCCTTCTGCTTTCTGGTAGTCGGGGTCAGAGATGTGATATTAATTACATTAGCAAAGCATCCCCAGTTCCAATATGAACCCTCTAAACAATAGGGGTCACCCAATGTAGCACGTGCTAATCGAATAGAACGAAGCATAATCCCGAGGGCATTGTGTCCTAGATAGAGGTGACAGATATTAAATTATATGAGAACGAATAGATCAAATAGCCTACAAATAGATTCAGGAAGTTTATTTTCCTAAAAAAAAAAAAAATACCCTACAAAACTCTTGTTTCTAATTTAAAATCCATCTGTGGGGGTTTTTCTGTAATACGCACTCACAACTTCGTATTTTAAGTAGAAGACAAAACGACCCTCAATAACCATGGGAAGGGATTTTGGCAGTTCGATGACGAGCACCAGAACTGGTAGGAGTCGGTGGCGAGCCCGGCGGGCCCCAGGGCGAAACGGAAGCGCGAGGCCCTTGCCCGCGAACCGCTAAGAAGGCCGCGAGGCGCACGGTGGAGCATTAAACTTAGTCTGCGTCGAAGCCCGTGGTGCGATGGTGTCTTCCTCGCCCCCCGCCCAACCCCGCCCCCCGCCAGCACCCAAACACATAGCAGGAATGGGGCCCATCGGAGGAAACGGCTTCGGGGAGTGGCTGTGCAAAGCTACTCAAGGTCGCACCTGCGGCATGACGCGTGCTGTATGGCTGAGCAAGGCAGTGCTGGGCAAGCTCCCTCCTCGGCTTCTTAGGTGAAATGACTGCGTTTTTGTGCGTTCTGCAAGGGCCCTTAACTGTAAGCACTTCTCAGCTGCACCCGTCACCCACGTCTTCCCTCCCGCCTTTGGGTGGAAAACTGCTTTAAGAAATCATCCTTCATCCGCGTGAACAGAAGCTGCAGACAGGCACGAGATGCCTCACAGATGGACACAGACGGAGCCCGAGAGCGCGGGCTGGGACAGCACCTGGCGTTTCACCCACGGGCGGCAGGCTGCTCTGCAGGCCGTGCCCAAGCCGCACCTGACCACACCTGCGGGGACTGCGACAAACCCCGCGCGAGGAACTGCGGCGGGAGAGACACTGCAGCAAAAACCGGAGGCCGTGGGCACGCGGGCGTTTTATTTTGCTTTGAAAAGAGGCCTTCCAGCCCGAGAGGAAAACGGCGGCATTGTTCTGCCCTGACGGCAGGGCCGCGCGCCGTGGCTGCCTGAACGGTGACATCACGGCTGGGTCACGGCCGCCGCTCACCCCGGCAGGGGCGGGGGCCAGAGGACGGCGGGCGAGGGCCCCGGCCCAGAGGGCCACCCTTCAACACAGACGCTCCGTCCAAGCGAGGGCCAGACGCCCCGCTCCTCGGGCGCCGGCGTCTGACTGGGAGTGCACGTGGGCGCCGTCCCCCCTCGCGCCCCCACCGCTCCGCCACCGCCCCCCGCCCCGCCCGCCCGGCCCAGTCCCAGGTCAGCGGGCGGCACTGCATGTTTAAGTGAAAAGGGTCGAGTGGCCATGCCTCCTCCCCTGGGAGGCTGGAGAAGCTGCCCCCGCCCGCCCCCAGGCAGTAACGGAGGCCAAGAGGGACCAAGTGACCGTGAGTGACGGCGTGTGACGGTGCGCGACGGCCGGAGGAAGAGGGTGCGCAGTCAGCAGCCTGACTCCGACAGCTCGTCTCGGCCACGCCCTAGCTCCGTCCCTCGTCCCTCTAGAGGGGAGCCTGCCCTCCGTCCTGAACATCACTCTCTTCATCTACAAAACCGGGACCAAAGCCTGTTTCTCCAGGGGCAGCTGCTCGTCTGCAGGGCCCCATGCAGAACGGTCCGAAATGCCACAGCGGTGACAAGGGTACACTGCACAGCCCCGCACGGGGCCCCTCTCAGCTCGGACGGTGCCACTGCCCAGGCGGCCTGCGCGCCACGCCCACCGGCACCTTCCAGGGCATGGGGAGGGGGCGCCGAAGGCGCGCTGAGCTCAGAGCTGCACCGGGCTCCGCGTGCAGCCTCAGTGGTCACGTCTTTCCGTTCAGGCAGATGGCGAAGAAGGAAAGGGGCTTCCGCGGAACTCACCAAGTGGGCACGCAGAGTCCACGTGCGAGAGAACGGTGATTAAGAGTCACTATTTACAAGCAGTTGGATTACAAGTTAAAAGGGAAACGAAGGGGAAATACAGGTTTCGTTGCCCCCACCCCAACTCCAGGGCAAAGAAGGACATTCGACTACGACAGCATCCCGCGTGCCAGGGCCGGAGGTCAGAGGCAGTGGGAGGCCAGTCTCCTTCTGAGAGGGAAGTCCCACCGACCCCAAATACAGAGCACCTGCTTCTGCTGGAAGGAGAATTTTAGGAAGCACAGTCCACTGGTCACTGAGTGGTGGCTGCTGGTATTTTTACACTAACTCCATGCATGAAGATTCATTAACGACTACGAGCATCTTAAAATAAGCGATTTTTTCCCCTCCACATATGTTAGGATTTACGAGGTGAAAGCGAGAGGATGTCAGAGAACATGGTCGCTTCCTGTTACCTTAGAAACAGGAGGTTCTGCACGCACCCCAAGCTCCCCGCACACTCCTTACGCGGGCCAGCCGCCCCCGGCAACGTTTCCACAGTGTCCTCAGCCTGCAGCTCCATGGCGCCCTGCGCAATCCCCGCTCGCTGTAGGAAAGCCTCTCCTTTCATCCGTCCCGAACCTGCCCTGTGGACACTTCAAAGACAGCCCTACAGGTCAGATGTTCTGGGATGGGTTCGCAGGTCCACGGTAACTTTAGCAACGGCTTCCACGGGCCTGAGAGACTCTGAGTGCGGCTCCACCTCAGTCTTCACCTTCTTTCAGACACGAGAGACCTCGCTTTTCGGTCAGTTCTGACTCTGAAGACCCTCCATCCACCTCGGCATAACACTTGCTCCCCCGACCCTTCGGTACCCAAATAATCCACCTGCCTGCTTACATGCGGCATCGAGAGGGGAGAGCACACACGCGTGGCATTTGGTCTACGGACGCCACGCGTGTTTTCGAAGAGTAGAAAATACGCAGCTGGTTTCATCGTTCCGAGAACTGCTAACCTTTTCTCCTGAAGTGGCAGGCACGAGGCGGACTTCCTGAGAGCGTGTGGTGTGAGCCCGTGACTCATGCCACTGAAAGGCCACAATTCAGATGACTTTTTCTAAGAACTTTCCCTCCACTTGCCCACACCAAAGGCAGAGGTCCTTTTTTTCTACTCATTCTTGCAAGAAAAATAAGCTCTCGCTAGGTCGTGATTGCTCATGGTAGATTTAGCCATCAGATTAAAATACAAATACATTCGCAACCACGGTGTTAGAAGAAATGTTATATAATTCCAAAGTACTGAGCATCTACTGTATGCAAAGAACACAACTGTAGGCCTTGAGAGTTACTGCGAAGGATGGAAGTAAATATTAACTTAAAGCGTGTGTTCTATGTGGCCTCAGTTTCTTCCACGGACATTCCTAACCAGAGCGCACGTTCCCACCGGTTCACACAGGACCGGCGGCATGGCAGGCGTTTCCTGGGGGCCTCGAGAGATATCTCACTTAAGTTGGCGCCGTTATTCTGCAAAGCCAAAGTAAATGCTGACCGCTGGCCACATGGTGGCCAGTCTTTCTCCTTCGCGTTGTAGTCACTTTGGAGGGTCCCCACTCGCGGTGACTGTGCCCGATGTTTTGGAGGGTCTTTGTTTCCTAAACTCACTCCTCGTTTTTCACGTGCAGTCTGTGCTGTCCACGCAGTGCAGGGAACAAGTCCTCACAGCTGTCACCACACCCGCAGTGGAGCGTCTTGGTGACGGGCTCACGCACCGTTCTGTGCCGAGGGGACGTACTTCCCACAGGCCAGCACCACTCTGGTCCCACCAGCAGTGACAAATGTTCAGACACACTCGGATGCCAGCAGTTGCCACGCCCTGGCCCGGGCTCGAATCCCTGATCCCAGCGTGCCAGCCCGGAGTGGCCCAGCGTGGGAGGGGGCAGCTGTGCCTGAGGGCAGCTTCTGAGGGCACAGGGAGAGAGCGGGTCCGGTCGGCACTGTGAGAGGTGCTATGGGATTCGAGCTTCCACCGCTGGGGTGTCAGGGCTGTGTTAAATTCTGCGTCCTCACAGAACTGAGGGTGGGTCCACCTCGTGGGCTGTTGTTTCTAACTTTCCAAATGATGACATTCAGACACAGGTGGGTTAAATTTCTCCACTGAGTTTACACAGACTTGGTGACAGAATCTGAACTAGAAAGAGGTTCTCTCACACCAGGTAATTCATAAAATATATTTAAAGTATCACCTTACTGATGCTCCCTAGAAATTCTTCTCTGTGTAGATTAACCAAAGAGGAGCCTATTTTTCTCTGTTTCTATCCTTTGCTTCTGCACAAATTGGTGCACTTATCACTAAGGCCATGACAAAACATCCCCTCTAACCTACAATAAATCATTTTAACATATTAGCTTTAACATAAAAACTTTCAACAAGGAAATATTTACTGATCGCCTACTGTGTACGAAGCAGATGTATTTGCTGCGGAGAAGACAAAGGGGAGAGATTTTATTTGAGGTCAAAGCAAATTACATAGAGATGGAAAGAAACTGCGTCCGTGCCTTGGATCGTGCACTTACGCACGCCCCCCAGTTTTGATTCGTTATGCGAGATGCTCCATTATCAGAACCATTTTGCCTCTTAGAACTGACTAGGGTTTGCGTGTCTCCTCAATCAGCCTGGCTCTTATTGTTTTTTTAAATCAGTTGCACACGGACAGAACCGAGGTCCACCAGCGGTAGTTATAAGGGCTTTTTTGCAACCCTTTTTTCCAGGAATAGGCCACGTTAGCAGCCCTTAGCCCTGAGGACACCCGCCATTCCGGCTTCCGCATCTCGACTGGCGGGCACGACCTCACCGCCACTTTCTGCGTGAAGCGCTCCAGTGGCGCGTTTGTGTCTAGTGTGTCCTGGGCACTCTGAGCCAGGACCTCGGACACGGCTGCTAGGGAGGAGGCCGGGGGCCTAAGAGAGTGAACGCGAGTCCTCGGTCGTTCTCCAGGCGTCGGAGCGAGGCCCCGGCAACGCTTGCCGACCCTGACCTGGGTCCTTGGTCACGGCCGACGGTTTTCTCCTCACAAACATCGATGCCCCGGCGCCCGGGCACGCGACTTGGGCGCATTTCCTCGGAAGAGGAGGCGCCTGGGCCTCACGCCCGGGAGCCCTGGGTCGGTCCCGAGGTGCCGCCTCTCTGGCTCGCCCCAGCGTCTCTCGGCCCCCGCGTCTGCAAAGCCGGGCGCTAACGCCCGTTTCTCCTGCCTTGCCGCCAAGGTCTCTGAGAACACGATGAGACGACAGATCCTGGACGAGCTCGGCGCCCTCACCCACGCGCCACTCTCCACGTTCCCGGGCTGACAGCACCACCAAATCTATAACTGGCGTGGTGCGTCCATAACACACACCGGTCCAGAAACGATGACAGATTTCAGTCTTCCCTGTACTGCCACTGGCAAACTGTCCAAAACAACTGTGTTTCTAAATCTCTTCGTCCTCCCTTTGTTTCCTAAGTTGTCTTTAAATAGCGTGTTAGGTGGCAAGGGCCAGAGACCCTCTCCGCTCACAGCCGCGTTGGGGATGAGGCCTTCCCTGGGAAAGGTCCTGGGCCTCTCACGGGGCCCAAGCAGAACTGGGCAGCCAGCGTCGCCGGGCTGACGCTGAGCCAAAGCTTCAGAAGCAAGCCAGCCTGGGACTTAGCCGTCAGCTGGACCCCTCCCCACTCTCGTTTTTTCCCACCCCCTCCCCCAGTGCTTTGGAGTCATTACTTCTCAGAACGGCGTCTTCGCCTGGCGGGGACACGGCTGCCGAGCGCTCTCGGTTGTGGCTACGGTGGCCTCGTCCCTGCTGCAGAGTCACCGTCACTGAGAACAGGGCGCGTCTGTGTTGCTCTGCTACTGCTACGACGACCTACACCATTCCGTTACTCTCATTATCACCTAGTGTTGCTGTTACAGATTCGGCCATTGGTGAGACACTGGTCTGAGTCCCAAGTCCACAGACTTGTTGGGAAAAGCCTCTCTGGCCCCACCCTGAGTCGGGCGGCTGACTCTGGGCCAATCGGTTGTGGCTTAGCATCAGGTAAGTGAAGAATATGAAAGCCGCCAGTGAAACGAGTAAACAGAGCCGGTGAAGTGCTGCTATGGAGGATGTAGATGGATGCATTGGGGTAGACGATAGGCAGGTAGATAGATGACAGACAGACAGATAGATAGACAGACAGATAGATAGATGTATGATAGGCAGATAGCTGATAGTAGACAGATAGATAAATAGGTGCTAGATAAGTAGATAGAACCTCCATCTTAAATAGAAGTAGAACAACAAAAAAATAAAGTTTAAATAATTATCTGAGGAAATGTCCACGGAAAAGTGAGTGTAGAAAAGATAAGCTATAGCCGAGAGAGGGTTTAACAGAAAGCACGGCCTCAACGTCCTGTCCGATCATTAGCAGAAGTGGGGCAAGAATCCGGCCGTCAGTTTTCTGGCTGCCTTTGCGAGATGTAAATAGAAAAGAGAATGATTCAGACTCCTGACTGGTTGCCATAGAGACGCTCAGCCATTCCAGCACCGAGAATAGGGACAAACTCTCCCTCGGCTCCAGGAGGAGTCAGGGCAGAGTATATTAAATGCCACTAACGGCGTCTTAAGAGCGAGCGGGACAACCCGGGCTGCCGGTCTGCAGGCCGAAAGCGACGCGGCGGACGCCCGTCAGCCGGGGAGCGGAGGCGCCGGCGCCCGGGCTCCCGCTCCCCACTCGCCTGGCTCTCGAGCCCGCATGCGTGTCGGACGTCACGTTCCTCCGGGGCAGAAACGCCCTCGGAGGAGGCGGGTCACGGAGGCAGGGGAGGTGCTGGACGTCGGCGGCGCGTGCGGAGTGCAGAGAGAACACGCTTCGCACAGCGACACACGGGTTCGCCGTCGCGTGTGTTTTTGCTCTGAACACTGGGCCGAAGCCTGGTCCAAGCGGCCGCCAGCCGCCGGATGCGGGCTGCCTGTGGCCCAGAGGACCTCGGCTGACATCTCTGAGTGGGCAAAAGGATTCGTGCTGCAGGAGATTCTCCAAAGACCTGTCCTCTCTCAAAAAAGATTTGACGAGCAAGCCATGAGCTAGTGAACAGCCAGGCGCCATCCCGGACAGTGTCCTCGGGGCCTTCTCGCTCCCGCGTTCTCAGGGGAGCGTGAATCAAGGGGCGAGGGGCAGTGGCATTCGCGTGAGCACCACCTGTGTAGTTCAGCCCTAAACACCAGAGAGAGGGGGACCCTAGTGCCTTTGGGTGGTACTAACCTTCCGACACCTTTGAGTCTGAGTCTAGAGCTGCGAAGTCCCAGCTGGGGCCCCCGCCTCATAGGGATGGCGAGTCGTTGAACTGAGACGAGCTGTCAGTGTGACATGCACGCTGGATTTCGAAGACTTTGTCTGAAAAGTCTCAATAATTGTTTATATTGACTACATGTTAAATAATAACATTTTGAATGTATTGGGTTAAATAAACTGTTACTAATACAAAAGTTCTATATGTGTTGTGTGCTTAAATCTGGCTACTGGAATGTTTAAAATCTCAGCTACGGCTCACGTCACACTCCTCAAGGCCACGGCCGGGCCGGGCTGCGCGGGGGGCGGACATGCTGGCAGCCGGGCGCCGGGTCCTCTTCCGGCCGCTGCGAGCTCTTCTGAGATCGGGCCTCGGGGGCCGCGTGCTCCCGCCTCTCCCTCCCCTCCTACTCATTGGTCCCGGCCCTGACGTCTCACCCTCTGTGTCTGTCCTGACCTCACGGGACGCCACGGCGCCTTGGCGTGTGTCTGGTCCGCTCACCGGCCTGGACACGTTCAGCTTCTCTGCCCACCCATCCTCTCCTCAGACGGGAGCAGACTGGTTCGTTGCTGTTTTTCCCTCAAACAGCACCTCTGCCGTGTTTCTCTAGATCGCAGATTTCTGATAAGGAGTGAACAGCAGTATGATTGGCAAGGAAATAAATAAACACAGAAAACAGCTCCCTCTTTGGAGAATGATTTCTGAGAGCTTTCCACAGCTAAGGGAAAATCCCCAGATGCCTCGGCTTAGTCATCGAAGCCCCTCACAATCGGGTCTCTGTCCAGGCGTCCGATTTCCAGCTCGCGCCCTGCGGCCTGTGGCCTTGCTCACTCGCCCTCAGAGCTGCGCGGCCGGCTGCCGTGTCCTCCCGTCCCCTCGGTCTGCCCAGGCCCTGACTGAGCCCCGGGGACCCCCGGAGCTGGCCCCGTCCTTCCCCCGGTCTCCATCGCAGCTTCCGCGCCGAGCCGCCTGCGTCGGTCTGCGCTCCGAGGCACGTCGGCGCTCGTCCCCCGACGGCTCCGCACTGCTAATGATCTCATGTCCTGCTCCTCCGAGGTCTCCATTCTCGCCTTCCTGGCCGTCTTCACTGCAGCCAGCGCAGGGCGGGGCTCGGCGAGGGTCTCAGCCTCGCCTTCGATGAACTGGGCCTGCGTGGTGCAGGGACAGTGATGGCCGCGGGCACCTCGGGGGACACGTTGGAAACGGCCTAATCGTTCAGCCGGACAGGGTGGCGCTTCACAGACGCAGCACGAAACACGCGTGCGGGGCCCCCCTCGCCGGGGAGGGGGGAGGCAGAGGCTGCGCCCCGCGGCTGCTGGTCAGTGCTCCGCCCGCCGCGCTGTCCACGGCTCTCCGCCCGCCACTCCGGCCCGCGCGGGTCGCGCCCACATCCGGCGCCCACGGCGAGGCTGGCGCCGGCCAAGCATCATTCAGAGTTTACTGCAAAAGAGCGACGGCCGGCACCCCATTTCCTGACCCCCAGACGTGGGGGTTTCAGCCCGCACAGCCCCTCCCGAAGCGCAGGCACCCGCTGCACAGAGCGGCAGCCGCCGAGCGCTTGTCTTCCGCGTCGTTTCCAAGGACAGTTATAGGATGGGCCTCGCCTTCCGGGAGAGAGGAACGAACACTGTTGCGCTCATTTTTAACCTGATGCAGCTACACGTGAATGTACTTTCTTTCCCTTCGGGTTCTCTGAGCTAAAGATCACTCAGATATTTGACTCTGCAAAATGTCACCGAGGCCAAAAGAGTCATGCAGAGACCGAAGGAAAGCGACTGGCCACGGCCAGACGGGCTGGTGCGAAGCAGCGACAAGCCGGGCAGGGCGAAGGGGCCCGTGGCCTCGGGGGAGTTCGGAGCGTGACCTGGCGTGCTGGCCTGGGGCTCGCACGAGTGGGCACTCTGCTGTCTGTCACCCTCCTGGACAGCGAGAAGCAGATTTACACCCAGAGCTTAAGGAGGGAGTGCCGGCCACCTTTGGTCAACTCGGCTGCTCGGCCTATCCTATGTCGGGGCCCAGGACTCTGGGGCGTGTCTTCTCTGGGTGATGGGCAGCTCCCAGAGGCCCGGCATGGGTCCGTGTGTCAGCATCAGACCAAAGCGAACCTGTTTGAATTCATACAAATCAGAACACTTTGTAAAGAACGGAGCACTCCAAAAATCCTAATCACTGCAAATACTTACCCTCCGGCTGCCTGACCACCAATCGCAACACTATCACTAAAGAAAGAAGACACGGCATCCTGAGACGCTCAGAATGCTGACATCCTCTGACTCTGGTCAGGACTAACTATAAACGCCTTGGTTAGAAAACGAGTCTCCATCCTGCTTTAGAACACGAAGTTTCTCCTGCAGAGTCCACGACAGTCTCCCCGCTCACTGCTGCAGGTGATGACGTCGCCAGGTTCCAGGGCCAGAGCCAAGAAGTCACAGACACGAATGCTGTGGCTCGGACACCTCCAGACGACCCACTTTACATCTCCTGTGCAAGTCATTTTCATAAGTAACGTCAAAGTTTCTTTTAATTGACTCCGAATTCGCTTTTGTGCTATATGTCAAATCCAGCTAAGCCATATTTTTATTTCGATGCTTGAAAATATACATGATTGCGCTGTCACATGCACTCTCTTTTTCTTAGAGGAAAAAAATATCAGAGGAAAGAGTAATGATATAGAAACTGACATTTACTTAAAATCAGTCACGGAACACCCTAACTGGAACTCTTGCTATTACAGTATCTAGCATACTATGTTTCTGACTTTATGGCAACTGCGAAAACCATTTATAGCAGCGTAAAGATCAACTTCTGCGTTGTCTGAGATAAACTTGACAGATTGGAAGGCTCCTTTGAAAATAATAATAGGAACTTTTGAAAGACGATGAACTGAAGTATTTAATTCGCGAGTCTTGCTGGCAGCCCACGCTGCGGCGTAATTAGACTTCGCTGTGTGCTCGCTGTTACTAATATTATGATTTATTAATTTGTGACATTTTTAAACTTATAATTTTATTGCTCTTTTTCCTTCTCAACAGGTAGTTGTCAATGAGAATTGCCGAAATCTGTTGCCTTTTAGCAGAAACAATGCTTCTTTTTGGCACATTGCTCTGTGCAATCCACAAATTCCTGCCATAAAATCCATGCATTTGTGTCCGTTTGATGCAAATCAAGATCATGACATTGAATTCCCACATGTTCTGATTAAGGAACACAGTTTAAAAAAATTCTCAGGAAAAAAAGGACAAATTCTGCTTTTCTTTGTCAAGTCTTGGGAAATATATGCTTGCTTTCTCTCTGATGAATAAGATTTAAAACAGGAAGGCATTGGCATGATTATTCTGGAGTTACTTTTATTTATCATAACAATGCACAGCATTGCCTATTTTGGAAGGGCGGAGCTTTAACTTCTGATGTGAAATTTTTGTTAAAAAGCCTTATAGGGAGCTAGGAGAAAGGGACCATCCATGAAGGAAAAGGGAAAGGCTGCGGGTTGATGCTGCGAGGTGCAGCGGGAGCCCGTTTAAAGATGACTCGTGATTTATCATTCTAAATATGCAGTTTCACACGTATAAAGTATGCCTTGTAAATAACACACACTCTGTTATTTAGTGACCTCCGTGAATCTGGAGTGGGATTTATTCGATGATTTATCCCTAACTCACGGCCCCGTTTCTAGAATGTTTTTCATTTCCTCCTGGTTTGGGGCTCTGTGGGGACACATGGGCAGACCCGTCAGCTCTGAAAGTTCCAGAAGGATCACAGCTAGCTCACACCATGTGGTGTCTCCCCTCCTCTGCACCCATCGTGTCCCCAGCCCTACTTAACCAGGGTGCTCCTTTGTGGCTTTTTATAACACATATTCTGAGCACACGCAACGTCCTCATTCTTCCTCACGTCGACCTGTAGACATGTGACATTGGTCTTTTTATGTGGATTTTAATGAGCATATGCTTCACAAGAATGAGGAATGTCGCATCTACCAATGATACAGAGCAGCCTTTTTCTATATTTCAAATAGCGTCCATTGCCATAGAAACTCAGCACTCTGGGAGCTGACATACACAGAGAGATGCTTAGCTAGCCGTAAACGGGAGAAGGTGCACTGAACCAAACGTGCGAGCTGGAAGTGGCTCGCATGCGTTCGAGCCTGCAGTCGGGGGTGCTCCGGACTCTCCGTGAAGGAGGGCAAAGGGGTCTCCGCCCCGTGCTTCCTTCTGGTTTGGGAGAAAGCCGCCCCCTGCCCCCTGCCTGTCTTCCTGCCCATCTTGCAGGTAATTTGGCCTTTGATGGACTTTATTATGGCTAATGTTATCTAACATTGAAAATATTACTAAAAAAAAAGGCATGTTAAAAATAACTTTTATTACTATTTTTTTATTACAAAATTTGTATAGGTTCACTGTAGAAATTTTTTTTAAATTAAGAAATACTAAAACAAGAAAATAAAACAAACATATATGCTCACTACCAGAATGAACCTCTTGGTACATTTGGTCCCCGCCCTCCACACATTTGTGACTAGATGGCATAATATGGTGGTAAGAAGAAAAACTCTGCCACTTTCTTACTGTGTGTCCCTGAGCAAGTTCCATCAATTCTGAACCTCCATTTTCTCATTTGTAAAATGGAGAAAATGTTAGTACATAATTCAAGGGCTCATCAAGAGAAGTGAGTGAATTCATTTACATAAAGTGCTTAGAGGATGGCTCAACACAGTAGCTGCCTAATAAATGTTAGCTTTCACTGTTCTTGTAATATTTTGTTTTTATTTATTTATTTTGGCTCTCACTTAATTTAATATATCTTAACATATGGACTATATGCACAATGGTGATAGATATTCTTAGACACGGCCGCACTCAGAAAGGAGAGAACAATGCCCATGGATCAGAAATAGAGGGACAGGTTGCACGCTCACAGCTCACGGTAAAATGGAACCGTGTTTGGGCTGTCGAGACTGGGGTCGATGCCACGGAGAAAGCCCAGGTCCGGCAGTAGCTGGGAAGGTGGCTGTCGGATGGGCTCAAATGTCTCTGCCCCGCATCTGAGGCTGTGGCCCAAGGCCTGTGCCTTTGGAAGAGGGCGGCCTCAGGGGCACTCAGGAACAGAGTGGTTTTGGGAGACGCAGCGTCTGTGTGGGCCAAAAGCCCTGAGCTGCTGCAGAGTGACTCGGGGCCATGTTCCCAGTGGGCCGAAAGCATCACGCCTGCTGGGAGGAGACGCGCTAGTGTGGGAGGATGTAGTCACGCAAAGTGGCGTTCGACCAAGACGGCGACACGGGTGAAGAATTCCACAGTCCCAAACAGGAGCAGATTAACAAGAGTTAGTTGACTAATTAGCAGATTAATAGAAGCATTAAAACTGGGAAAAAGAGACAATTACGCAATCTGAAAAAGAAATTCACACGAGTATATATAACATATTCAGGTGATGATGGTCATTCATAAAACAATACCGAGAAGTGGCAACGATGAAAAAGAATCCCGTGCAAATTCTAAAATTAATGATATAATATTTTCATTAAAAAAATCTAATGCATGTGAGGAGTAGGCAGCTGGACATAACTGAGTACCCAGAACACACGCCAGAGAGACGAAAAGATGGAAAATACCTAAAATGGTAAAGGACGTCCACGATAGACTGAAAAGCTTTTAATCGAAGAAAACAGAGCAAATAGGGGAGAGGACAATACTGAAACTGATAACTCGGAAATTTTCAGGATTGAAAACCTCGCGAGCAGTCAGAGGACACTCGGCACTTACGGAGCCGTCAGCTCCGCGCCTGCGCTCGAGGGGGACGGAGCTCAGGGCTGGAGTACGCTATGGGAAAAGGGAAGAGCACCGACAAGCCTGCAGTATTGGACACTGATCTTAGCGGAAACAAAGGATACAGAAGCCATAGGAGGAGCACGTATCTCTAAGGGCGAAGGGAAACAGGAAACTTGGAATTCTGTAGAGAAATCAAAATATTTTCAGACATTCGAGGATAAGATATTTTACTACCTACAGTTCCTCATGGAACAAAGATAATGAAGCGTATTCCTCAATAAGGAAAAAAAAGGCAGAAAGATAGAACAGGGTGGAATAATGAGTAATAAGCAGTAAAATCATGAATAAACATAGTTGGATCTTTATTTTTATTGAGAAATAAATGATGGTGATGATTTGTGTCGGAAAAACCAAGTTCTAATTAAATTTGAAATAATAACAACACAGAGATTGAAAAAGTAAAATTTGGAGGAAGTTGAAGCAACTGTGGTTCTGTTGACGAGGAGAAATTAACTTTAGATATTTACAGAAAAAAATAAAGAAAAACAAAGAAATGTAACTACTAAATTAATAGAACCAGTAAAGGAGAAAGAGAATTATTTTAATCAAGTCAACACCAATTAGGAAAGGAGATCTAATTTTAAAAAAGAAAAAAAAAAGCAGAGGAATTACAAAACCATTTGGTAGAATCAATGTTAAGTATTAATAGTGCAATCAAGGTGAACGCACTTAAGAAAAGACAATGTCTGTCTGGTAGCCAAAAGGATTCCCACCCCCCACCCCCGCCATGTCTGAATCCTAACCCCCAGGACCTGCAGATGCGGTCAAGTTCAAGACCCTGATATGAAATCACCTTTGATTATCTCATTTATGGCATATGAACCCTTACTGTTTAACACTCATTGCCTATTGCCATATGGAAATATTCTACCAGTTTTGACTAATTTTAGTAATGGCTATCTTTGGTAGAGAGGGAAAGAGAGAGAGAGAGAGAGAGAGAGAGAGAGAGAGAGAGAGAGAGAGAGAGAAGCCAAGGGAAAAGAAAGCCCTGGAATTTCCGCCACCTGTCTCCCTCCTTCTGACTTCTCATTCGTGCCTGTGGCTCCTTGAGCCCACAAGTGGGCATGACTACAGGAAGCTGTCCCCTGTTATGAGGAGACCCCCTCCGCCAAACACTGGGCAGTTCCACAGCATGGAGAAGGAATTCGAATCTCCATGGAAACTATAAACAAAAAGGAGCAAGTAAGCATGTAAATAATTAAGTTGGCCTCTTTTTATTCAAGTAATAATTTACCATTTGTCCTAAACATAAACCCATAAGCATCATAATCAGATGAATCTATTTATAAGTAGAATCTTTTGGCAAATTGCTTTATTTCTCGGGAACTTTAGTCTCAGTTTTCTCATTTGTAAAATGCAGGTAAGAAAACAAGGACGGAACTTTTTTTAACGGTAAATGATCATGTCTGCAAAGAATTTCCCTATGGCCACATGGTAGCCATAATTCTGGCTATTATGAGTGTTATACAAAACCATGTGGACTGCCTCCTTATTTCTGTTCTGGTTGTTTTAAAGCAGAAATCAAGCGCAGGCACTGGAACCTTCTGGGGCAGGCTTCTGCTTTGGTCCAGAGCATCGCTGTGCCACGCTCCGAGGCCGGAGGGGCAGCCAGCTGTGCCATCCCCACCCCTTCCTGAACTGGGGAGAGGAGCCCACTCTGCTCTCTGCAGCCGCTTGCCCTCCCACAGAAACCTCAGCAAGCCGCAGCGTTTGGTTGTGGCAGTGGCCCCTGTCCTAGGGGTCTTGGGACCGTCTCGATCGTCCTCTGAGATCCTGTGATGGGATCAGCATCCTGACTGGGGAGCCCGGCCTAGAAGAGCAGCTCCTGAGCTGCGGGCAGCCTCGGCCGCGACTCTCCAGGCATCCCGCCATGCCCACCTTCTCGTCAAACAGCAGCGCCAGCTCTTAAAGTCAGCTCTAACAGTCCCCTCTGCAAATACTCCAGGGTCCTTTAAGGTCAGCAGGCACCTTACTGGAGATACTCAGAGGTCCAACGGAAAAAGGAAGGTTCCTCGGGGCGACTTAACACCCAGCCTCGGTATTTTCAGGACACCCGATTTACTCAGAAACAATGCTCAACATAGACAGCGCCCGCTTCACACCTCGCTGCGGGAGAGATGCTTTACAGAGGAACACGGGGACCACGCAGGGCCCCACGGAGGCGTCGGGGGACTCTCCTACCTTCCTATCCTCGGGCCGTTACACTTTCGGAGTCCTGTAGATCGGTTGTGTCATTCCGCCATTCCAAACCTGCTGTGTGCCCCGTACGGGTCCCATTTCAGGTTGAGAAATGAGGGCCAGAGAGGCCAGGCTACCTGGCCAAGTCACCCGTCTGTAAAGGGACAAGGCGCCTGACTGAGGGGACAATGGCTGTGGCTGTTTGCATAGGACGTGAGCTGACACCCCGCTCACCCATCCTGAAGAGAGGTGAGGTTTCTGACATGTCCGGGCTGGAAGCCTTTACAGGGGGAGCAGAGATCCCGACCCTCGACACTGAGACGCGTCCTGCAAAGAACGAGGCCGCTGGCCACCATGTCGCCACAACCCTAATGCGTCGCCAAGGGCTCTGGTGTGGAGGGAGGTGGCCGGGACGAGATGAGAGCGACGGCCTGCCCACTAGCGCACTCCAGGACGTCTCACAGCAGCGTCTGTCCAAGTGTTTTGCAGAACTGACAGTTCGTCACATTATTTCTGTTTTGATACTAATTCTGAATTTCAAGTCAAGGAGTCCATAAAACAGTTTCTTTGGATGTCGGAGAAGTGCCCTGAGCGGTATGAGCTGTGTGCGTGTGTGTGCACGTGCGTGTGCGCGTGTGTGGGCATGTGCTGTGTCCGTGCGTGTGCTGGGGGAGGCGTGCGCCCTGGGCTTCCTGCCGTGTGGTCCCCAGGGGCAGGAAGCGGGCAGAGCCCGGGCTCTGAGGAAGCTGAGATGCTGCTGGTGAAGAAGCTGCTCAGATCCCGGGCCGCACGAGTCTGTCTGGTCTGCTCTGAGTAAAACTATCGTCAGGCCCAGGTTTAATATGTGAAGACTAATCTTTTTTCTTTTAATCTTTATCCCCTAAAAGAAATGTTTCGGTTTAAAAAGAAAAAGTAAAAATTGGCCTTCCAAAGGGATTTGAACATATTTTGTGGAATAATTGTCTACAGCTATTAAAATTGCAACCAAGACATGTCAGCTTCAGTGTGGATTTCATTAAATGTGATATGCGCTGACATTTTTGCAAAACAGTATTTCGCTTGCTAGCAAAATAAAAAGAGCAAATATGGTTGAAATTCATAGTTTCCTCTCTTTATTTAATCTCACCCTTTATTTCACTGAAATGAGACACTGAAAAGTCTCGACCGTGATAGAGATTCCTATCATTTCTTTACCAAGGTCTCCTAACAAAGTGTTTATCGCTTTGAGAAATTGGCAAAGTGAGGTCAGGAACACATCAATATTGAAATGTACTTGTCATTCGTTTCACTGATGTTGGGGTTGCTTCTTAATGAGAGGGGTACCGTAATAAAATAATTTGAAATTCCTTAGACACAGAGATGCATAAGGTCAGAAGAGAGGCAAGCACTAAATTGAGACAAGCATTCACAGTTTCATGAGCAGCAAAGACACATGTAGAAATAATCTCAGCAGAGTCAACGCTTCTTTCCTCTCTAGGGAGACTCGTAACTGTGCCCCATTCTCCACTGGCTGGACAGAGCACAGAGATGACCAAGTCTCTACTATCGACCATCTCGGCTAGTTCAAAGCTAAACGATCCAGGCAACCAATCAGTTATTTGCCTTTAATATGGTAGCAATCAAATGGCTTGGTAATTTTTTTTGTGTGTGTGATATCATTTTAACTAACATTTTTACCCTAAAATAAATAATGCTTTGACCCCCATCATCGGTCCTCAGGTGCATCTCTGACATTTCGGTAGGATAGATTTTAGAAGAGCACTAGGCAACAGTATGAACATTTGGAGATTTTGATAGTAACTTCTGAACTTGAAGTCGGCATCTTGGAAAGGACACTTGCCTGGTAAATTGTAAATGCTTAATAAATGTTCAGTAAATCAATAAACGGACGTAAGGGACTGATGCTGAACTCCTCACGCTTATTTAAAATGTGATCACGTTACAGAGTTTCAGTTTACACGCCGTGGCCCAGACTCGCTGATAACGAGCAAGGCTCGCCCTGCCTGTCCCTCCCACCTGACCAGAGACACCAGGCGCGACGCCCAGCGCTCTGAGGCACCGCCCCCCCCGCCAGCGCCCCCAGCACACGCCTTCCCCTGGGTCCGCCTGGAAAACAGAATCGGAACATCCACTCTCCGCCGGTGACAATCCGCAGTGGACTAGATCTTCGAGCCTCGTAGCGGCTACGCCAGAACGCCCGGACAGACGCTAGCGCGTGAGGAGACGCAGTGCCAGCGGCCGGCCCGCGCCAGCCGCCCCCCGCCTCTGTGCAGGGCGACGAGGAGCGGCGGCACGGCCGTCTGACCTTGTCGGTCTGGCTTCTGACCGCCGTGTTCTGGAACCTTCTAGCGTTCCTCTCATCAGAACCTGCGCGTGGCAGCTGATGCCTGCGTACCTCCGGGAGGTTGCAGTCTGCTGGGAACAAGCACGGTGCCACTGCCGGCCCCAGGGCGAGTCTGCCCTTGTGATGGGGGAGGGAATTACTCCCGTTGGGTCTTCCAACGTTTCTGCTGACTCGACCTGATACGCTGTGAACTCCATCTGGAATGCTTACAAGAGACTGTTTACTGAGCTATTAATGAAAAGGCAGCACGAGGACGTAGGGCCAGGTGGTCATGTTCTCCTCACAGAGCTTTGGTGGTCCGAAGCCAAAAGGCGCAGGCGCGTTTGCTGATAATATCGAACACACGCGGTCTCCCTGTCGGGCGACTACAGCAGGCCACGCTCGCGCCGGCCAGCCCTGGAGACAAGCCTAAAGATGGCGGCTCTCGGATTGAATCGTCCATCGAGGCTTAACCTAATAAAAGCTGGCTTCTGGCCCATGCATAATTAAATGGGCATATTTAGAAGTCAAGAAGGCATGTGCGTTTCCTGGGAAAATAATATAGTAATAGTGATAGAAATGTAAAACCCTTCATTCTGCAGGTCAGAGACAGTCACCCGCATGCAGTTCAAGCAAGCAGGCAGAGAGAGAGTTATTTTTAAAGTATCTTTAAAATGTTAGTATGTCTGACACATCCAGAATGATTCTAAACCTTTCACGGACAGAAAAATTCAAAATGTTAGTTTTCATTAACAGGAGTAGATACATACACTATTTTTACACGTCCAGCTAAAATCATTTAGAATGAATAGCAGAAAGCCATAGTGACTAAAAATGCAACCTGGGTAAAAACCTATCACATTTCTTTACGTCCCGCAGAGTCAAATAAGAAGAGAGGATGACAGAGACTTCCCGGTAACTGCACTTGGGGTAAATACGTCCGTTGTCCCCCACTCACAGACACGCAGAGCATGAACCAGCTCAGCACTAACGCCCGGGCGGCCTTCCCCCAGTGGGTACTGGTGGCCTAGCAGGGGAGTGACTCCTGCCAGCGCAGAGGACATTCCCAGAAGCACGCCGCCCGACAGTGCTCCCTCCCTGCCCAAAGCTGAGGCAGGCCACGCAAACCTCCCTTTCTGGGACAACTTGAAGCCGTGCTCAGCGAACCAGGACAAGAGAAACAGGTATTCTGGGGCACGCAGACTAGAGGAGGTGACCCTTTCTCAGTTCGAGCGCTCTGCAGGACACTCAGCAGCAGAGCTGGAGGAACGGGAGGCAGCCCTGTGCCTGTCCGTCATTCGTCACTTGCCAAGGGCCTGGAAGCTGGGCTGCTCACCGTTGGGACGGAAAGCTCTGCAGGAGTCAAAATCCAGAGATTCAAATGTCAGGTGGGGCCAAGAGTCACGCGCGAGAGAATCACAGGCTGTGGTCTGGGGACAAGCCCGGGACCCAGGGCCTCTAGAAAGAAGAGACCCGCCGTGGAAACGCGGGCCCGGGTCTCCCGGTTTTTCAGAAGAAACTGCAAATCTTCATCGTAGGTGGAGTGCCTCACTTTTTAACTGTTAACAAGTAATTCACATTTTAAAAATAAAGCGGAGACCAAAAAAGAAAGTGTTCAGGCAGATTTAGCCCACCCCGCACTTCCGATCTCTGACTTCCAGTTTGGGACATAAAGACCCACGGACGGAAAAGCAGCGAGACACGGCCGCCATAAGGCCGTGAGACAAAGGGATGATTCCACGGCAAGGGCACAAAGCGGGGCGAGACGGGGACGCAGAGCGCGCGCGACGACGGGCGGGGGCCCGACCGGAGGAGAGGCGCGCGCTCCCGTGGCCGCGTGGCGGAGCGGACGCGCGCTGCGGCCGTGAGGCGCCGCGCTTGCTGGCCGCACGCGTGCAGAGGCGTGATTACGAACGGTTCACCACCGTCGCGTCACCTAGAATCCGCGGATCCCAGTCCGTGCTTTCTGTCGTCCTCACAAAGCCGTGAATGAATAGCGGAAGCCGCTTCATGTACTTTTAAAGACCCAGCAGCATGATCCAGTTAAAAGCCCAGGACTCTAACCAAGACTAGGTGTCCGGAGGAGGCTGACCGATGAGACTGCCCCTCAGAGAACCCCGGGGAAAGGAGGCCGATCGTGTGCTTGTCCCTGATGGGAGGCGGGTTCGCGCGGAGAGGGGCGGCCCACCTCCCCGCTGGGAAGCAGCGCTCGGCCCGGCCCCTACGCCGCAGTGCGCATGGAGGGACCGTGCGCGAGGAGCCGCGCGGCCCCCACTCCGCTGCAGGCCGCCTCCACGGCACACCTGTGCGCCGACAGCTCCAGCACTGTCTTTCTCAAGTCCTCTGTGCCAACGCAAGGTTAGGTCATTGTCATTATAACAGTTTTTTAAAAAAGGAGTAGACTTTGAACTGTCACAGAGTCGTGTCCCACCCACATGGCCTACTGACCCAGTTATCCTGAACATGCTAACCACCCCCGCCAGGCCGATAACGTCCTCTTGTCCAGAGCATGGCTCTCTCAGCCTTGATCCATACGAGACAACCACAAATACCAGTTCTCTTTCTTTTTCTATCAACTGTTCCCGTCAGTGGAAAATTGGTAAATTTTTTGGAGAAATGGGCTTGCTAAAATTCAGTACAGTGTAATATTAAAGAAAGAAAGTTCATATCTCACCTTCAACACATTTCAAAAATGCAGGTAACTCACGGGTTAATTTAGAAGAACCAGACACATTTCCAACAAGGCATAAATTAAAAGTGCAAGATGTCATCCCCCATTCCGATGACGACTTCTGTCCGCAGAGGATAAACCACTACCGAAAATTTCTTGCCTTGCCCACGAGGGAGGAGGGTAACGTACACTTAAATGTTCATCTATTCACATATTATTTCTGTATGCCAAAGTAATTATTGGTCTTTTAAATTTAAGATATATTTGTCTGAAGAACAGATTGGCAGCTCGTGCTACCTGATGGCAAGGCTTACGGAGCTACCACAACCAACGCCGTGGGCACTGGCATCGGGACGAGAAATGGATTTCGGTGGCACGACGAAGATCCTGGAAAGGCACCTGGACGTCTCAGGGCAGCAAGGACAGGGTTTTAACAAGCGGTGCCGAAGAACGGACCAGGGCAATCATGGGAAGGTGAGCCCGCGACGCCCCCTCACGCCACAGAGAAGACCATGCACGCTGAAATCATAAACCGGGAGGAAACCGTAAGCGACCACCTTCACGACTTCGGGGTAGGCAAGGATTTCTTAGGACACAAAAAGCCCAAACTGTAAAAAAAAATTTAAAAAAATCATAAAATGAATTTCATCACAATTAAGTCTTCTCTGCATCAAAAGTTAAGAAAATAAAAAAGTAAGATGCAGGTTTAGGGAATATATCACAAAACATATATCTATAAAAAGAGTTGAAAACAGAACATAAAAAGAGTTTCTATGGACAAATAATAAAAATACATGAAAATACACAAAAAGGCAAAAGCCCTGAAAAATTGAAGGCAAATATCTTACAAACACAAAATAATGTCATTCTATATCATTAGCCTTCAGAGAAATGCAAAACGAGAATATAATGAGCTACAGCCTCGCCGCAGTAAACAGGACAGACAGTATTGAGTGCTGATGAGGACATGGGCTGGGCGCTTTCTCACACTGACGGTGGATGTGCAGAATGGTACACCCGTTCGGAAAACTTTTACAGAGTGAAACACATTCGTACCTATAACTCTGCATTTTCATTGCCTAAGTGTTTATTCACAAGAAAGAAAAACTAATGTCCACGAAAGCGCTGTACTTGACCATTTACAGTGTTTTTATTCATACGAGCCCCAGCCCGCGGACAACCCACATCTCCGTCGACAGGGGAGCAGATGAGCTGTTTATCATCGTATCATGGACACCGATCAGCCACAAACAGAAGGAACTGCCGATACACGCAGCAACACGCATGAGCCACAGAGACACGCTGATCGGAGAGGCTGGGCGCACATGGCGATGTTCCCTGTGATCTCATTTATAGGAATGTCAAGCACAGACAAAACAAACTGATGATGTAAGTCAAAACAGTTGCTGCCAACGGGGGTGGGAGGCAGTGAAAGGGAACAGGGGGAGGGTTCTGGGGCGATTCTTGACTGGATTACTGGCGTGGGCATATATATTCATCAGGATGCATGCAGTTATACATTTGAAGATCTGTGCATTTCTTTGTATGGAAATTTTAACTTCTATTTAAAAACCGAATCAGATGAATATTCCCATCTCGAGGCAAGTACATCAACCTCATCGGTTAAAGCACCCTGTAAGTTGATTTAAAATCAAGATGGTAAGATTCCTCTCCAAATCTGATTCTATGAGTTTCGACACGACACTCCATCTAAGTCCCTTAGAGAATATGACGTTTCGTGATTTCTGAGACTGTGGAGTAATATGTCTTGCAAAAATTCACCTCCGTTCTTGAATTAGTCGCCTCCTGAGAAGCTGGCAAACACACCACAGGGACGACGGCAGCTCCTTTCATTTGTGTGGCCTTCATCTCACGCGCCGAACCGGCTTTGGCCTCGGCACACACTGGAAGACCAGCTCGATCGCGCTGGGTTTAGAGAAATGTGGGGGCCAGAGGGAGGGAGCAGACACAGCACCGCCGCGTTAATCACCGAAATGAATCAGCACCCCGACCGAAAGCTTTCGGGGCGTGCGGCTGCTGGCAGGCCTGTCCTGCTGCATGTTTAAGGGCGGGGACTATTTAATTCCAGGTGGTTGTAAGAGGAACAGCATGAGAGACCAAGAGGAGATTAATGAAACGAGGACAAAATAGAAACTGCCAAGTCAGGGCCAGCTGCTGGCCAGCATGAATGGAATTACAGGAATCATTCGGATGAGGTGGAGGCCAAAGATAGAAGCACAATAGATTCCCGGAAAACCAGATCACAGGGAGAGCCACTCAAAGCTGAAAAGTTACACGAATCTCCAGTTTGAAATAAAGGGTATTTGTTTTTACATTAAACTTACACAGCTCATTTTCATTTATTTTAAGGCTTTCATTTTTTAAAAGTTTTATATATAGTTATATACATTTTTATATATAAATGTATATATAACTAAAATATATAAAGTATGTATATGTTTTATATATATACTTTATATGTATTTTATATATATAAATAAAGCATATTTACATATATTTAATATATAAAGTGAATGTTTTAACTTTAGAATGACTTTTACATATATATACACATATATATACGTGTGTGTGTGTGTATATATATATATAAAGTTAAAACTCAACCTCTGATTTTTCCAAGCATATTCTCTCCCAATGAGCTTAGTATTTTATTACCATGACAACATGTTGTCTGACCGTTTCTGTTTTCTCTTTTTCCGACAGCGTGTGCTGAGGCGTGACTGAGAAGGTAGAGCACAAACCCTCATTCGTGTGAATACACAGGTCCATCTCCTTGCGGACCAGGGGGAGGCCTGAAAACCCGCCCCAGGCCACCGGGACGGCAGAGGCGAGGGCCTCGTGGTGGCGTGATGGCTTTCTGAAACACTGCCTGGGCGAATGGGCGATGAGCCACAGAGCATTAAGAAGACAATGCTGTAACTGTCTCCTTAGGACAGACTTGTACCAGAAGGGAAGGGACCTTTGTCGTTCAGGTGAGTCAGCAGACTGACATTCGGTACAAATCGAGGACATTTCTGAAAAATCCTATTATCCCATGGATGACAAAGACACTCATTTAACAAAACAAAAGAATCATCATATTCTTACATCTCAGTATCTTCCCTCTGGATCTGAAATATGATTTAGTAGAGGAAAGGTGAAAACAGATTATTAAGCAGGAGATGGCTCTTTGCCAGTTCAGCCTGGAAAAAAAAAAAAAAAAAAAAAAAGCCTTTCTGTGCCCGGTGCTGTCACTTTTCATGAGCACCGACAATGAGCCAGAAGGCTGCAGCTGTATCTGCCGCAGAACTGACCACGGATTATATCATCGAGATGGGTAACCTTGAGCCACTCTATGTCTTTTCATAGGGGAGCCTTTGGAAAATAACAAGCAAACCATTAAGATTTGACCACCATCGCAACAAATACCACCATGAAATGGCCAGTAGAAATGCAAACATCATTTGCTCTGGGCTTCCTTGAGCTCTGCATCATAAAGATTGTACAGAATATCTTGAGAAACTGGCAACATTCCAAATTTGGCTTTGGGAAAGTACAATGTGAGGAAATTCATAATAACCATGTGTACTTCAGCTTCTTCCAAACTCGAAAATGTGGTTTGTTTTATTATAAAACAGAAATATCACAGCTTATAATACATCTCTTTTCCTAAAATTCTGCTCCACGTTAATGAATCAAAATATACTGCAATCTGTTTTGAAACGTAAAGTGCCAAGTTCCTGTATCATATTCCCAAGTTTCACAGATTAAAAACAACAATAACAAACCCCCCCACCAAAACAGTAAATACTAAACTCTAGTTCATGTAGAGGACTTGCTGTTAACTTCTTATTGCCATAGTTGAATAAATCATATCTTCTGATGCATAAAACACATGACTCCGTAAAAATGTTTTCATATTTCCAAAGATTTGTTTTTAGCAGGAACTGAAATGATTAAGTGACAGCGATGAGAGAGAGAGAGAGAGAGAGAGAGAGAGAGAGAGAGAGGGCGTCGGCTTTAGACCCATCATGACAGCGATATTCCAGAAGTCCAGGGACTTTCCATGGTGCCATTGCGTCAGGGAAGGAGTGACCGGGAGGAGGAGGGAACAGTGCGATCCTGGTGGGTGCCCGAGAAAGGAAAGGAAGGGAGAAGCCGGGGCCGTGCACCACGAACTGCCTGCTTTCCTTCACATTTAGGACCAGGCTGCCCTCGGATGACAGGAGGAGGCACTCGTCCCTTCCTAGCAATAACTTTGGGACCTTCCAGGTACCATAAATCACCACATACTGACGCTCCTGGAACCCACCCAAACATTCAGGAAATCTGCTTAAAAATCCCTGTCCTCTTCCTGCTCCCATTTCTTCTAATCCAAAGCCCCAACCACTGCATAGCTAGGAGGAATGTGGATCTTAGACAGGTTTTAAAGAAAGTGGTTGTGTCCGTTAGAAACATGCCACACCTGGGGCCCAACAGCCTGCAGAATTCACTGTGTACAGATTTTTTCAAACACAAACATGTGATGCTCAATGCAATTCCTTTTCAGCAAATACAAGAAACCATCTTGGCCAGTCCAGGACGAGCCCAGCCAGTTTCAGCTGGGTCTGTGTGTGCACTGCAGGTAGCACGGACAGCCGGGGTCTGGCGTGGGGTGAGGGGGACCTGGTCCTGGACAAGGCTCCCTACGTGTGCTGCCAACACCCTGTGAGATGCCCATGCTCCACTGTGTCTCCAGCCACTGGGTCCCGCAGACCGCTGTTCCCATCGCCACAGACGCAGTCCCCCCTTTATGTGTGCCTGTCCCTCCCGGCCACCGGGGGAAGCTGGCTTCTCTGTGCACGTCGCAGGGCACGTGATGTTGGATCCGTCAGTCCACCTCCTTAGACAGCCCTACGTGAGCCGAGATGGGCGCTGTGGACAGGGCGAAGGCCCGATCTCCGCAGCACACACCGACGCCTAGCCTAGCTCTAGCGCCCCCTCCCTCCTCCTCCTCCTCCTCCTCCTCCTCCTCCTCCTCCTCCTCCTCCTCCTCCTCCTCCCTTCTCTCCAGGGCAAGGAGTTGCAACGCCTCTGTTGAAGGGGAACCAGCTCTTCATAACTGGACACACAGGCGTCTTTCATTCAGGCGCCACTAACCTTGACTTCCCAAAGTGTTTTCTCGGTTCACGAAACCTGACCGACATTTAGGAGCGAAGCGCACAGATGAGGAGGCGCTTGAGAGAACTGAAGAAGCTGCTAAGACGCTTCCAGGTCCTACCGTGGCGGCGCCCCTCACCTCCGTGCCGGGGCTGCGGGCACCAGTCAGCCCCCGCCGCTGCCGCAAGGCCGGAGCTCCCACTGACCCTCTCGATAAAGCGCCAGCAAAGGAGCATCGTTTGCAAGGCTGCCCATGCATCGGGCATGCTGAGGCCCCAGGCACCCCCTGCAGCCCCCTCTGGACAGCTTCCCAGGGCGCCCCTTCTGTCTTCCATGGTATAGAATCCACAAGTCCCTTTTGCTGTGGCCACGCTCACATCCAGGCCCATGTCCAGGGCCATGTCTAACTGCAGTCCAACCTCTAAGGACTGATGTTGACTTTTTCGAATCAGAAGCCTAGATCTTGCTTCCCTGAGGTCAATGACCACTGAATGTCCAGCTACAATCTGACTTGGGACGCGCTTCCTTCCCATAAGTCTTCCTGTCTGCTACATCTGCAACCCGCTCATGCCCCACGCTCTAAGGAGGTGGGAGGGAAGCAGGTGTCTGTCCCCGGCAGCTTCTCTGAGACACAAGGCTGACACACGAGCAGCATGAGGCCATGAGGCTGGTACTCCTGTTAGGAGCTCCATGCGTTGGTGGGTGGCCTGGATCCTGGGTCCCCATCCCCTGCACCCTGCTCATCACCTTTCTCCCCAGAACTGAGCCTTTGCGCAAGCACCGCAGCCCCCCTCCAGAGCCCCCAGCCCACAATGTCCTTGGGAATAAGCCGATTCTTCTGAGCTTGAGTCAGCAGTGATGTATACTGGGTGACAGTCTGGAATTCCAGTCCCAGCGAGGCCCCCTCACCGCCGTGGTGACCTCTGCCCCTGGCGCTTGACTTCGTCCAAGAGAGGAGAGGCTCTGTGAGCATCCGCTGGTCTCTCCCAAATGCCGGAGACCCCCAAGCCCTCCTTCCCACGCGCTTACTCTGTGGGTCTCTGTGGGTAGCGTCCTCCCGGGAGACAGTCTCGGCGGCCCAGAGCACTCGCCAGCACGGATCTAAGAGCATGTCCGTGTCTCCTCATTCTTCTGCAGAACACCCTTCAGATCTAGCAGGTACACACTCAGCAGAACTTTTAAACTCAGCTCATGATAACCCACGGTCTTTCCCCCGTGTTGGGGACCGCATCCTCGAAGGACGGGGAGCTGCTCTGGTGAACCCTACCTGCATCGTCCAACCCCGGGACGGGCGGAGCGCACAGCCCGGGGCTCCCGCCGCTCGGCCCGGAGCCTCCTGTCTCCTGTCGCAGCGACAGCCTGCCCCGCGGAGGAAGCGCCGGTTCTCTCCACGGCCCAGGTGCAGGGCAAGTCTCGCTTTCTCCAGCAAATTTACAGATTTGACCTTCGACTACGGTACAGCTTTATTTACAAAATTCTGAGCAGAGTGAGGCCCAGTGGTTCGGTATGATGAAGGGCATCTTGGTTTCGCTTCCAAATTTTGGCAATTATAACTTAACGCTGTTGTAAACATGGGTGTCCATTTGGGTGTAGATATCAGTTTTCAGCTCTTTTGGGTAAATAACAAAGAGCGAGATTGCTGGATTATATGATAAGAGTATGTTCAGTTTTGTAAGAAATGCACCAAACTGTCTTATTTACAAGAGCAAAAAGTGGATATAAACGTGACGTTTAACTAAGGAGATTGACTAAAATATTGATTATACAATAATATTATAAAATCTGGATCATCGTTACAAGATATACTACAAATGGACATTTCATTATTAAGTAAAAGGACAGGTGATATTTCAGGTGGACCAGAGATATGTTAAAGAATGTGATTATCTCCCGATGACGGGATTATGAAAGGTTTTCCTGTCTTTTTTCCTCCATTTCCAAATTTTCAACAATTAACATGTATTAACTTTTTGTTCATTAAGAATTTAAACAAGCACATCAGACTCAGGTATAAAAAAGGATTAGAACACTATTCTCACTTTTTCGATAGCTTTTAAAAAACTTCTGATGTTTTGGTTACGTTTAAAGGTCCATTTTTTATTTCTTCTAGGAGAAATGGATTTAAAACTTAAAAGAGAAGGAAAGTTTGAGTGGCCCGATATGAGATTGACTCAACCCCAGGTTTTTAGCTGATCAACAAGATTTTAGGACCACTAACAGTATCAAAAAACAACAAATACAAGACTAATGAGGGTGAAATTCACTGCAGACATATTTTCTCTTCCAAATATAACATGTCTTGAGCATGCTATCAGGCCGCATAAAAAGAAGAGGAAATATTTCGATATTATCTGTATTTTTCACAACAGAAACCCTCGATCATCATGTACAGCTTCATCAGGAAACCCTGCAGAGAGGAGGAGAGAAGGGGGGAGCGGCGACGGCGGGCGCGCGGGAATTCGAGAGCACGGCAGGCAGCGGCGCGAGCCCCCTCCCTCCTCCCCCACCCCGTGCACACGCGCCTCCCCGTCCGCCTTCGACGCTGGTCTACAGCTGAGCTCCGTCTGCTCCTTCTTCTCCTTAACACCTTTTTCCTTCTGGAATCTGATTCAGTCACATGAACAGCTGCACCGAGTTGCTATGGCAACAAGAATCTAAAAAGCGCATTAATTTCCCTACGAGGGGCTGTGAAGACCAGGTGGGGGTGGCCCTGAACCCCAGCGCCCCTCTCCGCACTGAGAGCAGGACGGCCGCCACGGGCGGGCAGAAGCCCCGGCTGGGAGGAAGCGCCCTCCGTGCACGATCGCCTCCTCACAGGTCTCGCAGGACACGCGACCGCAAGTCGTGGTGGCTTTGCCGCAGACTCGCGCATTCCTCTTCGATCCTCCATGAAACGACAACGGGAAGAGGGGTGCGGCTCGCGCTTCCATCCATCTCTGATGGACTCACGTGACAAAAGTTCGCACACGTCAACCATGGGATCTGGCCTCTCCTCTTTGCCGTACAGAATGCACATGCGCGTGCTATGTACATGGCATGGCCAGGGGCACACACGCGTGCACACACACTGGCACACGCACGCTCCACGAGAAGGGAGTGAGGAAGGCAACGGCCACCCTAACGTTTACGGCCAAGCGGCGCGGGGCAGGTCGGCGTCCTCACGGGCCCCGGCTCACGGGGACCGGCGGCGGGCAGCCTGGGATTTCTGCGAGCGAAACCGAAACAGCGCAGACAGCGGAGCACGTAGGTGGCCGAGCTGCCGAGTGCAGCCTGAGGAGCGGAGGGGTCCAGCACGGCTCCGCTCTCCCCGCCCCAACCCACGAAGCACTTGGCAGTGGCGGGGGACACGGGTCAGCGCTGTGGGTCTGCGAGCTGCGCAGAAGCGCCAGCCACAGGGAGCTAGCCTCAGGGAGGGAGGGAGGGGGGAAGGAGGGAAGGAAGGAAGGAAGGAAGGACGTAAAGACGAAAGGATTGGTGTGCCATTTTACTCCCCTAAGGAACATGTAGCTTTAGGATTTCTAATCTATTTTTCCTAGCGTCTCCTCTGGTCATAAGTCCTTGTTGAAATTTGTACCCAGCATACTGTGACTCCGAAAGAAAAGCTAATTTGAAATGACCTGAAAAAGCACCAAACCAGTAGTAGAAAGTGTCGTTTCCCACAAATCGCTGTGCGCGTCCACAGCAGCTCGGTGAAAGTACATGGACGTCCCTCGCGCCTGCACCTTTTGAGGCACCTGGGGAAAAGCTGCAACGACAGGCGGCCTGCGCGAGTTCAGCGGGACGTAACCGCCCAGTCGGAGGCTGCGGGGCTGCACTGTCGGGGAGCTGCGTGGAGAGCCGGTGGGGATGCGGGAAGGACGCCCCGGCGCGGAGCGGGGCACGCGGCAGGGGCACGCGGCAGGGGCGGAGAGGGGAGGCCTGGCCAGGCCGCGGTGGGTGACAGCACGCTCGGACAGACGTGGCCCAGGCCAGCGTGGGCGGCACGTGTGGCTGCGGACAGTGCTGTGCGGGGCTCGCCCTCTCAGGACACTGCGCGGGAGGGAAGGACCGAGCGCCTCGCTCAGGAAGACAGCGCAGCCCTTCAGGGCCTCCTCCAGCAGCGCGCAGGGAGCGGGGGCGGGGTGGGGGGCGTGCAGAGGGAAGGGGACCACGCCGCCCGGCGGGGCGGAGCCTCGAACACTGGCGTGTCTGCGCAACGCTCTTCAGGACACGTGCCGTCCAGCGTCTCAGACGCATCGCTCTCCCGTTCTCCACTTAGCGGTCATCCGACAGAAGGAACGGGCGCTCACGGCTGCCGCGGAGAGCCTTGGCGACAGTGCGCAGTGAGTCGCTGCCTCAGGGCCAGCTGACCCAGCACGGAGGTGCGGCGAGGGTTCGAGGGTTCGGGGTGAAGGAGGGGCGGCTACGGGAGCAGTGGGGGCGGGGCGTGCTGGGACAGCCCTGCTGGAAGACAGGTCTTTAGATGAGCCTTGGGGGGCTGTGGGTGGGAAGGCCAGGGGACACGCCCCAAGCACAGGCAACCTGCGGAGGCCCTAGCCAGGAAGGTGGGCGTTGGCCGGAGCCCAGGGCTCTTGCACAGAGCAGGGGCCTGCGGAAGGGGTGCCAGGCCGTGGGAAAACTCCACACCACTCGGGAGTCAGCCGCTCTTCAGAAGGCAAAACGCACCGCTGGGAAGGTTTTGAGCCAGAAAAGGGCAATATCAGTTTGTCTGCTCCAAAAGACTTTCACTCTATCCCAGGCACCAGACTAAACCAGAGAGCTGGCCACCAGAGGCCGAGAGAGCAGCCACGAGGTGCCGGGACGGTGGGGGTTGGGGCGCCCGGCCCCACAGGCGAGAGTGCGAAGGGCTCCTCGTCCTTGTTTGTATCGCTCATGAAAGAAAGTTCTTGCTGTGACCACTTCCTGCACTCTAATTTTTCTTCTAAATCTCCGCTCAGGTTAGACATCATGTAGCCAGTAACCAGAATGGAAAAATGCCTTGTTCTCATGGTGATCTGAACTAACAAATATGGGATGAAATGACGAAACATCCCAGATGATAAAAGTAATTGTTATCCACATTACTAGCTCTGCGGCCGACTCGCACGGAGGTCAGTGTGCTCACAGGCTCCGGGCGAACCAGGTCACCAGTTTCATCTGAATACTGTCTGCAGTCCCTTGCACACCTAGAGAGGGAGGCGGCCCCAGCCACGCAGGGCAAGGCCAGGAATGCTAACGGGTCCAACAGACCGGTTCAAAATAGAAGCGTGAACCTTCAGTTCATGAGGACGTGATGGTTACGAAACCGGAGCCGGGAGAAACGATCTGAGCTCAGGAATTTGGTACTGTGACATTACTCGAATTTCTGACATAGTTCTTGACCCGGGCTTGGCAAAATGTGCAGGCCATAAATAGAGGCACAGGGGGAAAGGTTACTAGAGACTGTACAGTTCCATGAACATGAATTTCACTTTCAGAAGGCCCGGCAAGGAACACATTGAAAACATGCTTCACTTCCTCTGCAATGGCGTGGCCACACGGGGAGCCCACCAGCGGCCACGTCATGTGCTACAGGACAAAGGTGAAGTGTAGCACGCACGGGGACCGAGTGAGAGCAACGGAAACCCACTTTGGGAATGCGATTCGGCCGCCCTTCACTATTTTCTGTTTAAGTGGCGGTGACGTAAACTTTAATAACACTCCGAAGTGATAAATCCCTCTTTTTGAAGTGCTTCCCCGTTCCCCGTGCATCGAGGTCCCATCCTTAGGAACTCACCACAGGGTGCGAATCGCAGTCACGGGGCCACAGAAGGGGAAGGGGCTGTAGTGTCCGGCACGGGACAACACAGTGTGCACGAGGACGGCTTCCAAGCTCAGGTCCTGGCATGGCTCGAGCCGTCAGGAGCTTTCGGACTAGAACTTCAAATGACAAGCTGTGGCATGATGAAAACGTCCCCGAGCCCCTACAAGCGCGCAGCGTGTCTGTTACGCTAAGGAAGGCTATGAATGGAGGGCAAGGACTCACAGGGACTGCTGAACGCCATCCAAATCTAACCTTGGGAATGTCACCGAGATGCTGAGCCTCAACCCAGGGGGAAAAAAAAAGAGTTCAAAAAGTCACAAAACAAAAACCCATGCTCTCGCACGCTCAGGAGACGGAGCAGAGAGGGTAACTTCCAGGAGCCGGGATTGGTCCTTTGGTGTGTTTTGCATGCTGCCCACTTATTTGTAAGTCTCTACTAAGGGCCCCAAATCTTCTGGAATTGAAGCAGGCACTTGGAGAAGCCTTCAGAGACTGAGGTCTGCATTAAAAACATTAGCCTAGAGGCCGCAGAAGAATGAAAGGCACAAATACAGTTGAACGCTTAACGACCTCAGGAAGAATAAAGAGATAAATTCTTCTAAAACACTAGTGATGATTAGCCTAATTAGTCTCTGACAGCTTGAAATGTGTCCTAAAGAAAAAGGTGCTGCAGCAATCTGGGATCCGCATGCTGAGGAAAAGCCACGTTAATGGTCTGTAGACATCAAAACAGCATCCGGCTGGGTTACATAATTATAATGAAAATTACATGGTATTTCAGGACCTTCAAAAAGTTCCTTAGAGCTAATTTTTATTGCAGAAAAACTTACTTTGAGTTTTGCATCACGCTAATTATTTTACTTATAGGGGACTTTTTATTATTATCATAAGCCTCTCTTTTTTTGATTTGGAAGTGGTGGAGGCGCTAAGCTAATAAAACGTAGAAAAATTCTCTAACAATTTGTTTCAATTTAACATTCAACGAGGGAGAGATTTGTTTCCTCTGCAGATTTTAAGAGATTTAAATAGGGCCGTTTATGTTCAGCTCAATTAAGCTACTGATCATTCTATTCTTTCAGCAGTAAAGTGTCCTGAACCCATGATTACTTCTGAGCATAAAGCGGCCTGCATGTCCGGGCCTTCAGTGCCTCAGTGCATGACCCGTGCAGAGACTGTGCACACGGCCCGGTTCGCCCTCTCTCAGGTGACAGTAAGTGGCCTGGTGGCCTAGACTTGCTCCTTGGTAGAGCAAAAGAAAAAGCTAGATAGTTCACAATTAACAGAGAAAAATCTGTCTATTAAAAGAAAAGAACTTATCAGTTCTTGGGACATTTAGGGGAAGAAAACAGACACGCTGCTCAGAAGCATCCTAGAGGACCCCTTCTGTTGGATTTAAGAGGGCAAGTGATGTCCCTCGCCTGTCAAGAGATTAGTCTTATCATAAGTGAGATCGCGCGGATAAACGACAGTGCGAGGTGGGTCGTGTGTAGGTAGGAAGTGATTGTAATCGTTTCTTTCGGGCTGTTATTTTCCCTGGGTGCCTAGTGTGTGAGGCTCTGAGGAAACAAGAGAGAGGGAGGATCAGTCCGCCAGGAACTCTCAGGCCGGTTACACGTTTCTGTCAAAACGGTGAGAGGAGAATTCTTTTTCTAGAAATGCCCAAGCTCGCTGGTTTATGACCCACCCGCCTTCCAACTCAAAACAATGAGACACATTATGTATTAAATATATGAAGAACACATATACTAAGTAAAAATCTATTTGAAGACATTGTAGCTCTACCAAGGTTGAATCATATGATTTCACAAATGAAAATACAGGCTATCCAGTTAAACTTGAGTTTCAGATAAACAATAACTTTTGATATAAGTACGTTCTATACTAAAGTTATTTATTGTTTACTGGGCATTCCAATGTGACTAGGTGTCCTATAACATTATTAATCTGCCTTTGTACCCGAATGCCTCCCGCTAACGGCACTGAAGATAACAGCGCCGTTACTTGTAATCAGAACAGTATTTTCAAGTCCAAGTCCACCTCCGTTCACATTAGCTCCTCTTCACTTCTCCGCTGCCCACGCAAAAGAGCCCGAGCGCTTTAGGAGAACCTTTGAGTCCCTGCTTTTCCTTCTCCCTCACCACATCCTGGGCTCTTCTCTCTGCTTTCATCGTGTTTGCGCATTACGCTGCCTGCTTTTCCCACCCACGGGGCCCATGGACATGCTCTGTGTTCACCATGCTCTGTTTTCAGTCACGCTTTTTTGCCAGTTTCCTAATACTGGGATCGGCCATTCCTGCTCTGTCCCCTGTCCACCCGAAGTTCCATGCGATGTGGATAGAGGCCTGGAACTGAGCATAAAGTGTTCACTGAAAACCCACTTCTCAGCTGCTTGACCTAGAGCAAACCACATCACCTCCCAAACTCTTAATATCGGGGCTCAAATTAGGGAATGGACCAGGGAGATGCAGTTGTCAAATACTTCTGTCTGCCTCATAAGGCAATTTTGTCTTTTTAAAAATACAAATGAGTGTATTTTACACAGTAAAAACTTCCATTCACCACCCTGCTCTCTTCAGAGGCAACCGACGCCATTAGGTACGCGTTGAATATTTCCAAGCTATCTTATTTGCATACAAGAAGACAGATTATTTCCCACTCTCTTGCACAATATCGACATACTGTTTTTGTTATTTTGTATATTATTTTTCACGTAACAAAATAAAATAAGTGATAACTCCATATTTCTACAAAAATAGTCTGTCATTTATAGCTACATAGTATTCCACCATATGGGTTTTATAATGCATTTAGGTAATGACCCAGTGATGGACATTTAGTTATTTCCAGCCTTTTGCTATCACCTATGATACTGCAATAATTTATCAGATAATGTTTTACACATGTGTGGATTACATTTAATGGGTAAATTCTTAAAAGTGGAAATCCTAGATGAAATGGTATACAGATATATAACCGATGCTACTGCTAAATTCCATTTGATAGAAAAGGATCCATTTATACTCCAGTAGTGATATCCCAAAGTTTCCATTGCCTTCAAACATTTGCCAACAAAATGTGCATTAAACCCTTTGTTCTCTGATAATACGATCAGTAGAAAATATCTCCATGCATTTTAATTTGCAGTTCTATCATAATAAATAATAAGTTTGAGTATGTTTTCACTTATTTAAGACCTATTTGAAGTTCCTGCCTTAAAACTATCTGTTCACAAAAGTTGCCCTTTTATCCATTGAATTGTCGTCATTTTCTTACTGATTTTAGATGTTCTTTATATAGTTATGAAAAGAGTCCTTTGTAACATGAGCCACAAATGTTTCTTCACTTGTGTTTCCACTATGGTAGTTTTTGTTTTATGTTGCAAAATTCAATAATCTTTTTCCTCATAGCTTTTGGGGTTTATGCCATATTAAAAAGTCTTCCTCATTCCACGATTATTTTAAAAGTCTCTTCCTGTGGTCTCTTTTTATAAGTTTATTTATATTTTACATTTATGTCTTGGATTCATCTGAAATTTATTCTGCTCTAAGGAATGAGGTATGAATTCAAATTTATCTCGAAAGTCTCATGAACTAACTCATGCAAGCAGTTACCATTTTTAGGTAGTTATTAATAATTGTCATTTGAAAAAAACACATAATTTCTAAATTCAGCTATAAGCTTTGCAGCATTTTCAAATGTAAAGGAGCAGAGTAGTAGATATCTGTGAGATAATTTACCTCCGTGCAGACTCGTGGTCTCCTATTTATAACACCCGCAGGCACATCCCCTTACAGCCACCAGGCATTTGGAACACAGAGGCTGGCAATCACTGTCACAGCCTCTTCCGTGACAAAGTGTGCATGATTCTGAATCTCTCCCTTCCCCTGCCATTACCCTATTAGTCTCTGAATATGATTTATGGTACAACAAAAGGCAAACCTCACTGTTATTTTATCTTACATTTAGAATGAAAAGGGGAAAAGGTATTCGAAGGCAGATTATTAAAGAAAAGCATCGACCCAGAGGCATCATCAAACCTCCAGGAAGAGACTTAACTATATTCCATTAAAACGCTCACTGGTCTCTGGCAGTTTGAGCATATTAACACAATGCAAGGTTCAGCTCAAGGGTCTTTTCTTTATGCAAAAGTCACCTCTGGCAAACTAGATGGCATTTGTGGCCAGGCTTCTCCACTGGAATACCCAACGAGCACAGGTAACCACATCTGCTAATTTGGGGTGCGAGCTACCACTGCAAAATATTTTACCCTCATTATTCGATACGAATTTCAGCAATCTGACTTTTCCACTTCAGTCACAGTGTGTAACGGCTTTGTGAGTTTTCATACAATTCTACCTTAGATTGACGTAATTTTTTCCTAAGAATTTCTAACACTTTCATTATATATAATCTTATTTTCATTTTCCCCTTAAAAATATGAATGCGATGGTTGAAAGAAGTGAAATTGAGAAGGGTGCTGCTTTTTCATCACAGATCATGAGAATGGAGAAAGTGGTGGGAATGACTTGGGCGCGGGGGGCGAAACTGAGAGCACCGTCTTGGAATTCGTTTCTGAGACGGCTATAAACCCCACGGAAGGACTTGTCAAGGAGGAAGTCGGGGTGTCGCGCCAGAGACAGAGATGCAGAGATTGTCAGCACAGACAGCAGGGTGAAATCGCCTAGCAAAAAGGGGAGCTGGGGAAGCGGGCCGGGCCGGGGGCGCGCTGCGGGGCTGGCGGAGGAGGGAGGGGCTGGGGCGGGGGTGAGATGCCAGCCGGCGCAGCGGGGGAGGCGGCGGGGCCAGGGCCCGGGACGCTGGGGCGGAGGGACAGCGAGCGGTCGGCTGCGTGGCGCGGCAGTGAGAGGGCGGGGATGGCCCCCGGGCAGGGGGAGAAGGTCTCAGAGACCACGGAGATGCGGGGCAGACTGCACTAGACAGTGATTTGGAGGTGACCAGGAGAAACCGGAGACAGTGAGATGAGAAAACTCATTCCTACACAACTGAGCGACGGGGTGGAGAGAAAGGGCGGGCTGGAGGGGACAGACAACCGAGCTAGGGCCATGTGACCTGTAAAATCATTCGGATGAGGATGACTCACAGCAGGAAGGCACAGTGGGACTGCTGGGCGGCGGGACATGCCCACTGCCATTTCCAGTATGAATTTACATGGAAGCCTTGGGCGACTTTCCCCATGAGCAGTCAGCGAGCTGGGGCAGCCAAGGAGCAAGGAGCCGGTGGGGTCCGACCAGAAGCAGGGCTGTCGGGCTGAGAAGCCAGGCTTCAGTGGGGGAGATGCTGGGGCGCGTGGCGATGGCTTGAAGAAGCAGAGGCTTTTGAGGGAGAAAGGAAGAGAAATGGTTCAGGAACGTGGTCTTGTGCCTTCCTCTTTCTTACAAACAGGAGCGCGTCTGCGCACGCCCACAAAAGGTGTGATTCTGCACAGCTCGCAGGAGGGGCTCAGCGGTCTTCCAGGCCGCCACGCCCACCACACTCAGTGCCACTCTGCCTGTCCTGACAGCCTCTCAGGTGTGTGCCACACGAAGGGAGATTTCATCACTAGATGAACATAAAACATCACATTCTGTAACCCAGCTGACAGTAAAAATTTCCCTCCTGAGTTTTCTAGACAGTATTCTAAGTAAATTCTAATTTGGGAACTAGAGTAAGATCACCTTACATAAATTTCCCATTCATTCAGGATAACATTTTCAAATTTGAACTGTGATAAAAATACTAGCCAAAGAAGTCAGGCCTGGGGGGCGGTATCGGTGGGAGTAACTTCTGAGAGCCTGGTATATGAAGGAACAGATTCTCCTGATAACCCGCCACACTATACAGGGGCAGCCGAGCCCTCTGCCAGGTCTCAGTGTTAAATCATGACGTGATGACTCACCGGTGCATTTATCAAAGTGCAGGGAGACACGCGGCTGCCTGGAGCGGAGGGCCCGTCTACGGAGGTGGCCGCCCCAACCCGGGACGGGCAGGGAAGGAAGAGCAAAGCCATCGGGATATCGGGAAACATTCGAACTACAGCCATCGCATCGAATATGCTTGCTCTACAGGAAACATCTTACAGTAGTTAAAAAAATATAGAAACCGAAACGACCCTGGTAGTAGGTCCTCTAGGTCACATCTCATTCATCCACATGGCTGTTCTCCACTTTGCCGAGGACCCCCCTGAGTTCCGGCCCATCCTCCAAGCCTTGAACGGCATGTCCCCAGAAGCTTTAGTCAATGCTTCCCATATTCTCGCGCCAGGAGCAGTGTTAGGTTGGCCACCTCAAGGTGTCCTCAGAAGCCTTGGGAAAATGGAGTTTAGGGTCCTATCTCACAGACCCTCACTGAATAGGTCTTCGGTGGGGCCTAGGAGTCTGTAATTAAATACAGATCTGCGCAACCGACTCTGACACCCAGGCAGATGGGAGAATCACTACTCCAGACTACGTAAGGGGTGACATCAACGAATCATCTCAGATCATTATATAATAAAATATGTGAAATGTAATAAAATGTTCACTTTATGTGGTGTTGCTGCTCTGGGTTGTAATGTTTCCAGGATGAGTAGCCAGAGCGGCCGCTCAGGTGAGCTCCACCACCACTGCCCCCCCCACCCCCCGGCTCCACCCCGAGGGCAGGAAGCAGTCCCAGGGTGCCCTGCACCCTGCACTGCACCGGGGGACAGACAGCCAGCGCCTTTTTTCTCAGAGTGATGACGACTCACAGCTACTCCAACAAACCGATATTTTAATCTTCAATGACTCTTAAATCGCAGAACAAGATCAAGAACTCATGTGTCAGTTCATCATCTGAGACACGCAGAATCTAAATAAATATAATTACGCTTTGATTGTGGGGGCTGATTGTGGTGATGATTCGAACAACAATTGACAAGAGCAATTCCATTGATAATGCAAAGGTTACCTTCACAGATACTGTTAGAAACGCGAGCTCGTGATAGACAGATGTCAAGCATACGTGTGAAGTTTTATTATTAATCATTATTTTATCAAATATAAGTGGAAAATAATACTTCTTAAATTAATAAATCATCTTACGTAGTATTTTTAAATATAGTTTTCAAACTTAATCAAGGATTATAAGTATATATTTGAGTGTACCATCTAAAGCTCTGAAAGTTTTTATTTTTCATCTCTTACAGAGAAAATGAATGAGTCATTTCACATTAGAGATCGTATTATATTCAGGCCCCTAAGCTCAATGAGTAACAAGCAAGGGATCTAAGTTAGGTACAGACCTGACCTAACAGGCATATAAACTCAGTTGATTTGGGGAAGTTTTAGAATCCTGTTGAACATATAGTGAGCTGCACCTCAATACTTGTGCTGGTTTTTTAGCAATAGAGCTTCTAAATTTTAAGCAGCTACGTAGTCACTCAGAAGAAAGGCCCCATTCACCACCCTGCTTCCGGCCAGGTGTAGCCAGTGACTCAGTTGCACCCCACTGGATGAGTGGGAGAGAGGGTGCCGCTTCTGATGACTTTCCTACAAGGAGTGGGCATCCCAGCTGGAGGACTGTGGGTGTGAGGGCCCCAGGGGGCTGGCGCCGCCTTCTTGATGGGTGGGAGCCACTCGCCAGGTCTGGTGGGAATGAGACCTTCTCCATCGCCATAGGAGCAAAATAAGCCCGGCCTCACGGAGGCGGCTGCTACTTGGTCTGGGTCATTTGCATCGAACCCATGCTTACCTGACCCTGGCCTCTTGAGAATGACCCCACAGGCAGTTGCCACTTAACCCGGCACCCTTCGATGCTATTTCCCTCACTGTCAGCCAGATCAGAAATGGGAAAAGAAAAAGCCGAGGACAGGGGCCGTTAGGCCAGTAACCGCCTCTCCCTTCATCTCCGCTTGGGGCCAAGAAGAAAGGCAGAGGTGTCTGCCCAGCAGGGTGGCAGGAGGGGGCTCCTGGTGTCCCGTGGTCCCTCTGTAGATAACCAACGGTCGCTGGATCAGGTAAGCCAAGACGGCTGCTTCCGACAAGGCCAGAGGCGAGCGGCTTCCACGGCGAAGGCCTGCAGCAGGGCCAGGAGGAGCGTGGCGACCGTGACGCCTCTGACGAAAGGCCCTCCGCGAACATGCCCCACGGCTGCACGCCACGCTCGTGGACACGGTTCGGGGCACAGAGTCTCAGAGGCAACTGCCTATGGACTCTCTTGTTCTTTAATAGCGTATGCGTCAGCCTGACAGACATACGCCAGAGCAGCTTTTAATTGTTTCTACTGTTCGCTTACTTCTTTGCATCAAACATGACTCGCATCGTTTGCATATTCACCTGAAATCTCCATCCCCTTATCCTGGTAATCGCTTCTTCAATAAACACTGCCAGGTCTGTGGGGATTTTTGTAAAAACAATCAGCCTTTCTTCAAGCTGAAACCGGTCCATTTACCTTGAAGTTCTGTTTTTTTCTATTCGTAGTTTCTGCTGATCCCTCCTGGCAGGAGGGAAGTTTCGCCTGCACCTGCAGCGACTTGTTCTCTGTCCCGCGGTTCAGGCATCACCCTGCTCCACAGCCGCGCTCCTGGCAGGCCCGCGGCCGAGCCGAGCTGGGCGGAGCACGCCGCCCCTGCCCCTTCAGCGCTCGCTCCGTTAAGTTCATCGGGGGTCTGGGGGAGGCCGGGAGCACGTCACCGTGACGATGCTCGTTCGGATTTAGTGGAAAGCGTGTGTCACTGGGGAGAACAAAGATGTTTTCACGCAGTGCCCCGCTGAGTAAGCCCCGGGGAACGCAAAACACCAATTCCGAAGCCACTTTACAGCCTCTGCATCTCGGCCGGCGCTCCCTGTGAACGGCACTGATCCGAATAGCCAGGGAAACCTGGCCTGGCCCCTCGTCGCCAAAACACCCTATGCACAACCCACGGCCCTCCGGACGCACAGTCCAGACTAGCGCTGAGTCGTGCGCTGCACGGGCCCCCGTGGAAGAGGAAGGCGGCAGGGGCGCCGAGGAGGCGCAGGTGGCTCCTCTGCGGGCTCTGCCTTTCGCGACCCCCGGGAGCCACAGGCAGCTGTCCCCGACAGGAATCAGCGATTCGAGTGTGTCAAATGCTCTGACTCCCGGGGCACACCTCTCCCATCTGGCGGGTGTGTCATATTTCCACACGCTTGCGCGGCAGTGGGCCATTCCGTGGGCCCCGGGACCGAATGCGTGACCAGACGCATGTGCACACGCACGCGCCTGGGCCTCCCCCGCTCCCGGGCCGGGCCCGCGGCCCCCTTCTTCAGCCCTTCCCCCTCCAGACGCGCACGGCCGACTGCAGAGTCCTGCATGCTGAGACACTGGACCTTTGTCCAAATTACTGCTGTCAGATGAAAGACGGGCTCCCGGTGAAAGCTGAATTTCGGACAGATAACTATGTTTTTAGTGTTATGTCCCAGATATTAATTATTTCTTGTGTATCTGAAGCTTAATTTTAACTGGGCATCCTGTATGTTTATGTGGTAAATCTGGCAACCTTAGTCCAGATGCAGTTTCTGCCGCTAACGCAAGCACGGCATTCGGCGTCAGAGGCGCCCCGTTTCCTCGTGGCCAGAAACAAGAGGGAGGGGCTGCGAGGGGAGGGGGACGAGGTGGGCACGCGCATTTCCGTCCCTGTCCCCTGCTCCGTGAGAGCTGGTTCAACGCCGGACTTATGCACCTGACAGCCCCTCACTGAACACATCCCGTGGGCCAAGCCGCACCTTCTGAACGAGCCATCGAAAAAGGTGCGTGCGATACGGGCCTCGGGGGTCAGGCCCAGCCGTTCTGCTTTACCTCGACGGCAGCCGTGGCGCAACAGCTCCTCTGTCCTAAACATGAGCAAGGTGACACACAGAGCATCTGTCACAGCAGCGTCACCAAGGACGCTGGACAGCAATGTCATTCCAAAGGTGACCTCCCCGTCCACCACCCTGTGTCACGGGCTCTCCAGTGACAAGGCAGCGCGGATCCCTGGCGCCAAGCCACCACGAATGTGACCGGTGGACTTGCCGGCCCAGTCCCACCTCGGGCACGCTTTGCGCTTCCTGGGGTCCTGGACTCACTGTGGTGTTCGTCAGGCCAGTCCTTGCCACGCACTCGCTGGACGCCACTGTCCCTGGGGGGGCACTTTGAGAGAGCCCTTTGAACGGTGCCTGTCCCAAAGCCGCATCGCAGATATCAACACAGAACGTGTTAATAATGCGGCAGCTGGATCTTTTCTCTCACCAGGCCTCCTCGGGAGCCACCCCGAGGTGGGACTCGGGGTTCTAGGAGGGGCCGAGGCCCTGGGGAGAGGGGGGACCCCTGTTGAGCACATGGCTTGGGATCACAAGAGCTGAAAGTTTAGTGACATCTTCTTAGGTCATGTCGAAATGTCCCTGGGGTCAAAACAGTAGACAGCAAAGAGCTGCACGAAGAGGCCATGCTCACCCAGCTGAAGAGAGGCGGGTTTCTCCCTAACCGTCCGCACGCCGCCTTCTAAGGAGGGGCTGCTCCCTGCCGGAGGGGCGACGAGGAGCACGGAGGGAGCGGAGCTCCCCAAACTCTGCCTGCCCGGGAGCTCCCCGAGGGCCCCTGTGCCTGCACGCCATCTCGAAAGTTCTCCATACGACGCAAGTGTCTTCTTGGTCTGTTGGTTTATACGCATATGCATATATAAGTAGACTTGCTCATAGTTCAAAATGTAACGAACTCCGCAGAGATTATTAGGTAAATAGCAGCACCCCAAGCCCCTCCCTATTTCTTAGGGCAACCAGTTTCAACATTTTTGGCTCATTTTTTTTGTTTATTCTTTCTATTTTTTAATAAAATGGTTATATGGCTACTTTTTGACATTTCGGCAGAACCTAGGCTCTACCCGTCTGGGAAACAGGATGAGCTCCCTCTCTCCCCACGGTGCAGCCACCTGAGGGCCCTCCTTCCTCCCGACGCAGCTGGTCCCGGTTTCATCGGCACCCTCCGTTTCCCTCACTACGACTGTGCGAACACTACCCGCAGGGGAGGCAAGTACTGTAATACGCTCACTTTTCCTTTCCTGTGCGTTTTATTGTCCCTGTTCGTTTTGATTGCTTAGTTGCCCACACTCGCCATCACTTTGACCGCAAGCACGCTGCCCGTGGTCCAAGCGTCCTCGCCATCATCTCAGGTGTGCCAGGCATCTCGTCGGCTCTGTCTTTCTGCAGGACGCTGCCGCGAGGCCTCTGACGGCCCAGTGCTCAGCGGTGTGCTGCGTCTGGTCACCCCAGCCCCTCGGCGGCTTCTGGAGAGCCCCACCTCCCTGACGCCCTGGGGCCGTGTTTGATCCGGGCACCCGTCCTTTTGTGGAGAAGTCTGTTCTTCAGTCTTTTCCAATACGGGCTTCTCGAAGGTAAAGACAAGAACCCGCATGTCTGAACACATATTCACTCCAATCTCATTCCTAATCAGCAGTTGGGCTGAGGATTGAGTTTCAGGTTCAAGGTCACTTTCCTTCAGGATTTGGAAGGTATTCTACAGCAGCGGTCCCTAACCTTTTTGGCACCAGGGGCCAGGGCTCCTATGAGAATCTCCTGCCTGATGATCTGAGGTGGAGCTGAGGCGGCGATGCTGGTTCTGGGGAGTGATGGAAATACAAACGAAGCTTTGCTCACCTGCTTGCCCGCAGCTCACCTCCTGCTGTGCAGCCCGGTTCCTCACAGGCCACGTACTGGCCTGCGGCCCTGGGGTTGGGGACCCTGCTCTACAGTCTTCCAGCTTCCCCTGTTTTGGATGAGAACTCTGAACATTTCCCATCCTTGCTGCTTTACAGTGATCTGTTTTCTCTCTGGAGCTAGTAGGACTTTTTCCTGTTCCTACTGTGATGTTCATATTAATATTGCAAACACAGTTATGACTGACTTACTCAATAAATATAGTTATATCAGCTACTTGTTAGCGCTGCGCTGGGTGCTGGGTTTCTAAGAAACAGGACGGACTCCAGGCAGGTCTTGGACCTCAAGGAGAACAGTCATGAGAATCAGAGACGTGCTTTCTGACTCAGACATTTTTTTGTTGATTTAGAAAAAAACTCTAAGGACCAACCAGGAATCTAAAGAGATCTTCGGCTCTTGCAGCTGCACACTTTGCGTCTGCAAAGGCCATTTTCTGCTCAACACATAGACTTGGATAATAAAAAACCTATGAGCTGAAATTGGGAAATACGGCTCAACTGTGCCAGCCATGAGGCAAGTCTCAGGGAGCAGATTATAACGAGAGAGTTCCTCCAATGTCCAGGCGAGGAATGCTGCAAGAAACCTTCGCCCTTATCTGTAACCGCAAACGATGAGAGAAAATATGCGGCAGGACCTAGTTTCCGACGGTCGGAGGGTCGCTTCTCCCCGCCACTAGTTTCCGACGGTCGGACGGTCGCTTCTCCCCGCCACCAATCCTTAGTGGTGACCAGAACGGCCGCTTCTTCCTTACTCCACGAGGACTTTGAGATGCATGAACAAACCGGGAGGGAGGAAGGAAGGCCCGAATGCCGCCCATCGGAAGCTCATCAGCTCGGGCCCCAGGAACTCAAGTTGAAAATGGGACACTAGGTTGGGGAAACTTGAAATTTGGAATTAATGGGGTGGGGGCAGAGCTGGCCGTGGAAATCGAAGGCGTAGAAAGAGAGAAGTCTGGGGTCACACTGCGATGTCCCCACGTTGTCTGGGAAGAGAGGAGCCGCAGGGCAGCATCACAAAAGGCCCGAGGATCCAGGCGCCCACTGCGGAACGCTACGCAGAGGGCGGCCCCCACCTGAACTCCCAGGGACGAACGGCCAGGCCCTGCCCCAGACACACTCCATCAGAAAAGCGTGTTTTAGCAAGTGCCCCACGTGGCCCCAGTGTGCACGGAGGTTTGGGGGCCACTGTGTAATCCTGACGGAGACGCGGACACACCGCCTGCTGGGAGAGGGACAGCAGAGGACGGGCTTTCCACACTGCACCCGCTGGGCGTGTTCGCACAGGTGGTGGCCGGCCTCTGGGTCTGGCGCCTCATCTCCCGTCTCTCCCCGCCCAGAGGCGACTCAGGATGCCATGCTGTTGCTCCTTCCCCGCTCGAGGCTGCACCGGAAACCCATTCATCTCCTGCTGGTACACGCGGAGCGCGTGTGCACAGGTGCGCGCACCTGCATGTGTATGTTTGGTGAGCTGCGGCAACTGGAAGAAAAATTCTCTTAGTCTGTGGTGAGTTAGAAAAGGACTTTTTTTTTTTTTTTATGACAGTAGGCGCATTTATAGCTTTCTCTCCATTTCTATAAAGTAATTAGAAAACTCGAGAAATTTGAGCTTGGGCTGGAATGTGGAACAGGGCTGGCCTAGTATCATTTCACAATGTTGCTAGTCTATAAACCACGGAAGGATATAACACAATTAAACCCAATTTTATTTATATGATCAAAAGCCCAGGAATTTTAGTCTGATCACTTCATGAGACGGTGCTGGAGACCTGCCTTGCAAGCTAAATTGCTGGCAAGTCAGTCAAATCGGCCCACTGTCAATTGTCGACAGGATGGCTACGTATCAGAGGCATGACGCAGATTTCAGGTATGGAGTGTGGAGAAGGCTCCTTGTGCTTCTCTAACGGTCCCTAACGGTTCCATGGCACAGAGAGGTGGGGCGCGGGGCCAGGAGCCCAGATGCTGTCAGAGGTGAATGGATAGAGTGAGGCTTGGTCTTCAGGACAGACCGCTGGGCCCCGACTGCTCCCCTGTCAACCTCCTGAGCCTTGCGGCCAGGACAGGATGAGGGAGTGGACACAAGGTCCCTCAGGTCACTTCAGAAAAGCTGCTTCAGCCAGGTAGTGACCGTGAGGGGCAGCCAGTGGGACCACACATGCACAGGCCCCAGAGACGCCTCAGGCGCAGCCTCGAGCAGCCCCTTCCCACTGGAGCCTCCAGCGTGCTGACCGGCCCCCCTGTCTGTGCACGGCCCAGGACGTAGGCCCCACAGCCGGACAGTGAGCAGTGCAAGGGCTGAGGGTGTCCCTGTGCATGCCGCGGCCCCCGCTCCACCTCCCCTGTGGGTCCACCCCGCGGAGACAACCCCACAGCACTCCTGGCTCCCTCGCTCCTGACCCCGGGCTGCTGCCAGCCCCCCGCCTGCCTGCCTGTCTCCCCTGTGCCCTGAAGTTACTAACCTTACCAACCTATTCCTTCTACGTACGAGAGAGTCCCCCCCGACTTCCCTCTCGGATCGATGCAGCGCAAAACAGCAAAACAATTATCATGAGTGCGCAGAGCGGCGAAGGACGCTGTGGGGGAGCCTGGTGCAGGCAGGACGGACGCTGGCGCTGCGGCTCCGCCACCGGCGCGCCCCTCCGTAAGGTGACCTTCTGCTGCGTGGCACTTCGGTTTTTTTAGGGCCACCCCGCGTGCAGCCAGGGATAACGCGATGCGCTGGGCTCCCCCCGGGACACTCGCCCCCAGCGGGAGGATGGCCGGGCAGAGATCCGCCCCGAGCATCTCCAACGCCGAGGCCGGCAAGCGCCGGCGTGGCAGTCGGGCATGAGAGCGAAGCTGCCACATTGTCCAGGTACGAACCACTACAAGAAAATGCTCACCGAGACACGAGCAGCTCACAGACCCAACTATTCCAGGGAACCCCCTCTCCCAGTTCAGCTGTGATGCCGCGACACGGATAAAAGTAACCCTGGCAAACGGAAGTTTACTAGGTGGCCTCTGTGCTGGAAGATTCACCTGCTCCTTCCAGGAGCACATTGTCCACCGGCATCTAAGTGAATCCTGGGGTACCCTTGAAACAGTGCCCCCCGAGGGGAGCGATTATCCGGTGAGGTCTTGGAGAACACTCTCTCCCAGCTTGAGGCCTGTGTCCTATTTAATCAGTCTATTTCAGACGTGATTAAAAAGAAATCCAAATGTAGTTGCCGCCATGCTTAGCTGAGAAGGCAGGCTTGAGAGAGTGCTGAGGAGGCCTGAGAAAAGGCGCCGATGCGATCCTTCCCCTGAACACTCAAAGCCAAGAGGCAGTGCATTTCGATCGTAATTTAGAGAAGTCAGTCTCTGAGACAAAAGCCTGCTCATGGAACGAGCCTCAGCTTGTACACACACACTCACACACACACACACACACGCACGCCTTTCCAAATTAACTACTGAAGATAATGAATATATACTTTGCCTTTGCCCCTAGCTCCTGGCACATAGCTCCTACAACCCTTGGGACATTAGGGTGATGAGTGTCTGAGTGTCTTTTGTACGCTAATGAGATGATGGGTGGGGTGGGAGCCACTAGGTACAGGCTGGGGGGTGGTGGCCGGAAAGGCCGAGGCAGGATCAGAGGGTGGGGCTCTCAGCCCCCGGAGGAGGGGAGAGGGGCTGGAGATCAGAGCTCAATCAACAATGGCCAACAATCTAAGTCCCGTGTGGGTGAGTGCCCTGAGGCTCTGAGAGGTGGTACTCAGGGAAGGGCTAGGAAGCTCTGCATCCCTCCCCCACACCCTGCCCTATGCCCTGCCATCCCCTGGGTCCATTTCACAAGAGATGGCTGTGGACAACCCAACGGTCAGGGCCACACCTTCCCTCTGGCCGTCACCCTCTACAATTCCACATCCTGTTTTGAGTTGTGAACCATCCGCATCCTCTCCAAACCCTCTCCTTCCGGCCTTCGATTGTCCACTTCCCCTGGCTTCCCTTCTCGCCTGCGTGATCTTTCCTTCATCTCCCAAGTCTCCTCTTCTACCTGCTCCTTAAAGGCATGCATTTCCCAAGGTTCTTCTGTGCATTTTCAATCTTGTGAACTTTCTCAACAACCCTTGAGGCTCTGAGCATCGTCTACACTGCTGGCCCAGCAGCTCTTCTGAAATCCAGACCCCGTCTTCACCTGCCTGCAGGATACAGCCCACGGGTATCCCATGGCAGGGGAGATGCCACACATGCAAATGGTCCCTTCCAGTTTGCTTCGACGGGGGGTTTCTGCTGTGCGTGTGTGCATGTGCATGTGTGTGTAATACTAGAAGATAGATGATAGATAGATGATAGATAGATAGATGATAGATAGATAGATAGATGATAGATAATCCATCCTAATGCCACCATTCACCACCTGGGGGATGCCTTGTAAAAACCACTGACCTCTTGCCTGCTTAGAAGCAAGGAGTCACTCTCTCTGTCTGAGAAGTGACATGAAGTTCAACAAAAACTGTGCCTAGAATTCACTTGACTGTGGACAGGGACCGTAAACAAGAGCCCTTCCAAATAATGATTCGATTCCAGAAGTAGTTAAACAACTCATGTGCATCAGCATCGTTTTATGTCTTACTACAGTCTAGAAGAAACTAAAAGAAGAAGTCTTTTGAAATGTGCAGGTACTTTCCACCTAGGTAATCACCTACACTTGTTATCATATGTTGTTTCTGTTTGGGTAAATGTACACACTCTAGGGAATATGTATGTGTAAGATCTGCTATGATAGACTGTACTCCAGACACTGTTTGGAGCTACTGCATGACGCCTTTCCCGAGCACCGTCCAAATCCTGCTGGGAGGGGCAGAGCTGCAGAACGAGGTGCGTTTTCCTCTGAAATATTAACTCACTACTACAATGATGTCTGCAGGGAAGCTGTGTAAACAAGTTTCCATCTTTCGTTTTCCAACTAGAATTTCTTTCCAATTGTCACTTCGAAGTTTCCAAGTGAAGCATTTGTTAAGAATAGTAATTTGCCATAGAGAGAGAGGCCTTTGAATTGTAATGGGAAATTTGAGGAGGTGAAATATATTTTTTCTTCTACTTGTTATTAATTTTTGCGTATTCATCCCGCATTTCTCTCTGCTTTGGAAAAAGTGATGTCTTCGTGTGGCTTAAGGGTCCTACTGCACAGAGCCCCAAATCTAACTGTGATCCTTTTTTTTTTTTTTTATCACCGTTGGTCATTATTTGTCCATTTTTTCTGCTGATCTCATCATGATGGTATAAGCCATTCTACAATTCTCTCCCCCATACCTATGCACGAGGTATTATGATTGGATTATTTTCCTTTGTTGCTATTCTCGTCAAATTCTCAGAGAGCGTGTACATGTTTGGCAATGGGAGAAGAGGTCGAAACTGCCATTGTTTTTGCCCTGACTGGCCTGAGTCAGCTGATGGGAATTCTGATTGCATGCTCTTAGGCCAGGATGTGAAACTGGTTTGGAAAAGTTTTGGAAATATCAATCCAAGAACATTTCTTTCCTATTTATGTGTATTAGTCATTTTATTTCCTACTGAGGATTATTTATATCATTCAGAGTTTCCAAGTACAGAACATGACTTTGAAATCCCATGGTTTCTGGAAATCGTTCACAAAGGGAAAGGAGACGAAATGAACCAGTCTTCAGGCAAACAAATTTCATTCTTAGCTTTTTGAAAAGCAAGTACTTCCTGTCTTTTTTCCCCCTCCTACGACCCTCCCTTCTTACTCTAACATGTTGATATTTCTTATGCTGTGATTCTTCTCTCATGTCTATACAAAATCGGGACATTGGTTGAAAGACCGTGGTCTTAACATACTGTTTACCCAGGTTATCAAAAACACACAGACATGTGTGAGTGCGATGGACAGGCATGTGTCATGTCTAGACATATACTATATATGACACATATGTGTGTATGATATATAGATGTGCATCACGTGCAGCTATTTACTATATGACACATATGTGATGTATAAATGTGTGTCCTGTGCAAGTAGGTACTATGCATGACACATATGTGTGATGTGTAGATGTGTGTCATATGTAGATATATACTACATATGACGCATTGTGCGTGGTGTGCAGGTATGTGTCATGTGTACGTGTGTGCTATGTATGACACGTGTGTGTTTGCATATACATAAAGAGACTACATATGACGCATTGTGCGTGGTGTGCAGGTACGTGTCATGTGTACGTGTGTGCTATGTATGACACGTGTGTGTTTGCACATACATGAAGAGTGAGGGAGAGAGAGAGATGAAGAACGAGGTGAAGCTAGGAACTGAACGGCCCGCGTGCAAAAGCAGGACATCGGCGAAGACTATCCGCCTCTTCTATGCTTCTCCAACTCTGAAGAAATCATATTTAATTTGCCCGCTTGTTCCCTACTCATTGGTCGGGCCCCTTGACGGCATCGACACTGTTCGGGTACCAGGGCTGCTGTGATGAATAGGCAGACGAGTCTCTAATCGTATGGCGCTTCCAGTAGAATGGAGAAAGATGACCGCACACAAGTCAAAGCCCTGGCATCAGAAGGAGAGGGGTGGCGTGGCTAAAACAAACTGGGGAGCGGTGACGACGACGACCCAGCAGGCCACATTGGACGGTGGAGTCAGGAAGCACCTATCTGAAAGGTAACGTAAGCTGAGACCCAAATGACAGGGTCAGCCACGTGAAGATACATAATAGGGTCACTTGAGGAAGAGGAGATGGCTCGTGTAAAGGCCCCAAACCAAGAAGGTGCTTGCGTTGTTTGAGAAACATCAAGAAGTCTTGTGCGGGCAGAGGCCACAGACACGAGGTGGCAGGAGTGTGGGGAGGAGCGCAGCGGGGTGAGGCGGGCGGCGGGTGGGCGCCCGTCGCGTGGCATCTCCGAGGGGGGGGCAAGCAGGAGCCAGTGCAGGGTAGGAGGAGAGAGTGACCCCGTCGCCGTAACTTTGTGTGGCGCAGCCTGGCTGCCGCATGAAGAGTCGAGGAGGAGGACCGTCCGGAAGGCTGACGCGCTCAGGCAAAGACGGTGTGTGAGCGCAGGGAAGGTGGAAGGAAGCGGGGTTTGAGATACGTTTGGGAGGCAGGTCGTTTCCGGCTTAGGGCTTTGGCCTCAGGAACTGTGGGCACCGATGCCTTTTCTGAGACGGGGAAGACTGAGAGAGGAAGTAACGCTCTGCTAAGTTTAAGATGCCGGTGGACATCTAAGTGGATCTGCCAACGCGGATAAATGTGAAATGGTAAATGGACTTAAACAGGGATTCTAGATCCAAGTCCCAGGGGTAGTGGCGACAGACCAGCGGAGGCCGGAGAGGTGGCGGGCAAATCGGGGCGGCTTTGGGAATACAGTCTCAAGCGGGAAGCGGGCGGTCACGGTCAGTGTTTCAGAGATTAAGAAAAACAAGGCTGGAAAAGTGACCGCTGGCAACCAGCTGGCGCTCACCGGCCTTGCTGCGTGGTGCCCGGCGCCCTCACGGGGAGGGGCCTTGGGCTGCGGGTGCGGCTGGGGGCCTCCCAGGCAGCCCAGAGGTTGGCTTCCATTTTGTAAATCGTGTGACGTTAAGGCACATTTGGTCATATGCCTCGCCAGTCAACATTGTTCACATCGTGTTTGAGTCTCTTCATGTAAACCCTAATAACCACAAAGTGATGGCGACACATATGGGTGTTTTAACGCATTTGCAAACAGAGAGAAGGGATCGCTTGCAGCCCAACCAAGAAGGAAGCAGTAAGTATCAAACGTATTACCATATGACTCTCCAAACCCCTCGACGTGACTGAAATGAACTACCTCACCCCCCTTTTTTTTGGCCTGAGTGAAGATCACAGTTTTGTTTGTTTGTCTTGTTTTTCAGAAAGGTATTATAGGCAGAAAAATTCATCAATTAAGATAGTGGAGTAATATTGTTGGAAAGTATTACTGTTGTTGTCTTTACCTGCTTTACAATGAATTAAAACTTTTTCTTGCACTTAGGTTTAAAAACATCTTGCTAGGAATACAGCATCTGGAAATCCTGCTGCCTGGGGGTGGGACGGCGGGCCCCGGAGAGGGAGCAGGCCCGAGCGGTGATAAATGAGCCGGTCAGCACCGTCCGTCCTTCCTGTGCTAAGCCCTGCACTAGGGGACACTGAATTTACCCCTCTCTCGTTTCCTATTTAAAACTCTGCAGCAAATGAAAAATTACGGAAGAAATTTAGAAATAAAGAGAGGGGGAAACTTTGATTTTTATAGTCATCAATGAAAATGTGCCTCCTTTTCTAAAAAACAAATGGGCCTCTGAGCATGCAGGGTGGGATTTAAACAGAGTCCCAAACTGCACAGGTGCTTCCAGATAGAGCCACCTGCTCATTTAATAGCAGAAAAATTTGGTTAGAAAAATCTACAGGAAGCATGTTAGGTCAGACTTGAACTCATGACTGTGTCAGTCCTGAAGATCAAGCTGGCTGAGGATGCAGACCCGCCTCGGGAAGAGTGCTAAGACACCCACTGCCAGAGCCTGGCCCCAGGTGGGTCTGCGGTTTAAGTGCTGAGGACATTCTTCAAATCATAGGTTTGCTTCCTGGTCTTTTCTGGAGATGAATATTGAATAAACACAGTTGTTCAGGTGGGGTCAGGCCATGGCACAGGGGTCAATGTTCAATAACCAGCTCTGGGGTGGGGGGGGGGGGTGGAGGGATCCCTAATATGAAGTTACACAACTCCCATCAAGACCAATTTCAGGCTCTTGATTTTCACACGGTCCATGTGAAGGCAGCTCTGGTCATAAATGTCCACAGTCCATCCTCCAAGATCCAGCTGAGCTCTGGGTGGGGCCAGAGGCTGGCTGGTTGGAGTGGTCGCCAAAGAAATGGTACCCTGGCCGCCGTGCTGGCGAGGGAAGGCTCGCTTACTGAGCGGAAGCTGTGGGGGCTGGGCGTCCTTTGAAAGGCAGGGTTTCCATGACGGCTGGTGCGCGCACGGAAGAGAATGGAGAGGAAACATGGGCCCGCACTGCGAGCGTCTTTAGATGTGAAAGAGAGCCTAGCTCCGGCTCCTCTTCTTTTGAGGCAAATTTACCGTAACAGCCCTCGGGAGTTCCCGGGGTCCTTGTCTTCAGTCGCCCCCTTACGCAGGAGCCTTCCACTGGGGCCCTTTCTTGGCTGGTGGACAATTACAATACCACCTCACTGCAACTCCCTGCAGACAATGATCGCAGTAAAATCACGGACCTGGAGCATCTTCTCCTGCACAGGGTCCTTAAGAGACTGTTTCTAACCTGTGCCTCCAGGACACAAAAACTTAAAAAGCCAAATATAAATCGGACTTATTTGCAGACTTTCACGGATCATGACCCTCCCTCCGTGCAGAGGTGAGTGTGAATTCTCATTCACAGAAAGGAAATCCTTTTTTATATCTAACCTCTGTGTCTCATCTTCTCATGTTTAATTAATTCCCTTTTTCTTGTCCTAAATGAGGGAATTATCCTGCCACTGTTTCACATAATTAAAGATGCCGAAAAATCTTATTAGTTCAGACCCTACTAATTCACAAATTGTGGTCATTCCCACAAGGCCTGGACTGCAAAGATAATTAGATAAGCAAGCGATCGGGGTGAACAGAATTAGAGGTGCACCACTTAGTCGCTTAGAACTGTTTCTGCGCGCCTTTGAAGCCCTCCTCGGCGGCCTGACTGAGGGGAAGGGCTTCCCGCTAAACACGCCACCTCAAGCCCTGTGGGTCAGCGCGCGGGGCAGGACCAGATCCTCAGTGCCACAGGGAGAGGCTCTTTGAAAGCCCTGGAATGGGGGGGGGGCGGGGGGAGGAGGACAGGGTTCAGAGGCCGAAGGTCATTGAAGGGCATTTCCCGAACACCTCCGATAAGTCGGGCTTAAGACTCATGCAATGACTTCACTTTCTCGTTGTTTCGTCTCTGCTTTTCGGCCGCCTTCGCTCCCCGAGCAGCTACTCGCTGACGGCCCGCACCGGGCGAGGCCCCGAGGACAGCGGCACGGCGACCACACACACTGCTCCCCGGTCAGTCACACAGTCTGACGGTGCTTGCCGCTTGCAGGCACCGTCCTGAAGAAGGTGCGGGCAGTGACCTCACGGCAGGGCGGAGCAGACAGGTCACGGCAAAGGCGACCCACGGCAACACCTGTGAGGGCGCTAATGCAGCTGGCCGGTCTGGGGTCCCACCTCGGGCCGTCCCCGGGGGGAGGGCCCTCAGGCGCGGCACCGAGGACACTCGCGAAGGCGCGAGTGGGACCGAAGGCAGCCTCCTCCCGGCGTCTTCGCACGGCCGTCCCTCTGCGTGTGTCTGCGTCCGCCCCTTATAAACGCACCGGTCATGTTGGATGAGCGCCCGCCCACGGGACCTCACTTTAACTTACCCTCCTCTTTGAAGACTGTCTCCAAATATAGTCACGTACTGAGGTCCCGTGGGGTAGGAATTCAACACACGAATTTAGGGGACACGACTGAGCCCAGAACATCTACCCAGAGCCCGGCTGAGGTCCCTGTTAACAGCCGGCACCAGCTGCAGCCTGTGCGTGATGAGCGACAGCGCCTCCAGCCCCACACGCTGAGGACAGACACGAGCTGCTCGACGCCCCACAGGACACATGAGCACGAGACCTGTGTTTTACCCACTCAGTCCTGGGTCCCGGGGGCTGGCTCCTCAACAGGAGTGACAGGAATATGTGGGGGGAGGGGTCACGCAGCATCTCACTTGATCTTTACACCTATGGCCACACGCTCTACGGTGAGGACAGCGAGGCGCGCGAGATGCCCAGCTGCTGCGTGGTGACGGCAGATGTGAACCCACGCCGGCCGCTCCCTGAAGCGGGTCTGGGATGCTGTCGGGGCCCCGTACCGATGACCGAGCCGTCTGCCCAGGCCTGGCTGTGCCCCCTACCCCGGCCAGCCCAGAGGACGCCCGGGGCAGGTGTGTAGTTCGGCTGTCCAGAGCACACGCACACACGCATGCAGCGGCGGCGGCAGCAGGGCCCACAGCAGCGACGCGTCCACGTGGGCCGGGGCACAGCTGTCACTGCCTGCACCTTCTTCAGGACGGTGCCTGCTCAGGGGGACATGTGCGGGTGGGTGCAGGAGGGTGCCCTCTGGGCACGGCCCCAAAGAGCCTGGGTGCTGTCCCTTGACCTCATTTGCCAACCAGATGGGAGAGGACGTTGCTCCAGCTCTTCACTCCAAGGCCGGGTTGCGACGACACGAGTGGGTGGCCGGACGCCAGGGAGCCCAGCTGGATTGTCCGTAACCGCACTAGCATGACGGCTTTTTTTTTTTTTTTAGGAGAAATGGATCAAACATTCTTCCCCTTTTCTCTCTTCCTCTCAGAAACATCTGGAGGATGTGCTACTCTTCTGGTGCTCCCTCTCGGGGAAAACATCTGCGTTTTTTCCTGCCGCCAGACTCAGCGGCGCACCGAGCTGGGCCCCCGGCACCCCCGCACGAGCTGGCGCCACCCCGACGGGCGTGGCAGCAGCAGGGGCGGCTGCCGTGTGTTCTAAGTGCCTCCTCGGGCGCCGCTTAACCCGCGGGTGACGTCCAGAAGGGGGCCTGCCGAATGCGGGCCTCTGTAAGTCGCGCATGGCACCGCATGCGGAGATGTGCTGTTCCGCATTTAGATAACATGCGGACAGGCGTTCCGAAGGTACAGCTGGTAAGGAACGGACACGCTCTACACCAGCGGTCCCCAGCCTTTGTGGCCCCAGGGACCAGCGCTCCCATGAGCATCTAGCGCCTGAGGATCTGGGCTGGAGCTGAGGCGGGGACGCCGGCGCTGGGGGCGGCTGCGGACACAGACGGAGCTTCGCTCACCTCTGCGCCGCGCACCTCCTGCTGTGCGGCCCAGGTCCTGACAGGACGCGGACTGGTACTGGTTCACCGCCTGGGGGGGTTGGGACCCTGGCTCTACGCGCCTGTATGTAGCATGTTTAGAGGTGCAGCTTAAGCTGCAGGGAAGCCAGGATTGATTTCAAGTAATCAGGTTCTCAGGTCACAGGCTGTTGTCCAACTATAGCCTAGAAAAATAGCATATTGATCTGCTGAGTCAAAGAGAATAATGTCAGTGCAGAATTAAATAGATAGGCACACACTTGTAGCATCGCCAAGGAGGGAAATAATCTCTATATTTCTGGTGTAGGTGTATCAGATGTAAGTGCGGTTTCATCTTTATCTGTTCCTTCCCACGCTCACCACTATCAGAGAAACATGTGTAATATTGCTAAGGTACAGCTCGAGGAACTACTGTGCTGTGTACCAACTCACTTGTGTCGCAACATGCAGAACAGCACCCCTCGTCCACAGGGCATACGTTCCCAGACCCCCAGGGGATGCCTGAAACCAACATAGATGCCTGAACCCTGTATATACCACATCTTTCCTGTATCTACATGTCTACAATAAAGTTTAATTTATACATCAGGCTCAATGAGAGATTGAGAGATTAACAATAAGTAATAATAAATCGAACAATTATAACACTAGACTGTAGCAAAAGTTATGTGAATGTGGTCTCGCTCACAAAGTATCTTACTGTACCACACTTATCCTTCTTGTGATGATGTGAGATGATACAATGCCTACGTGATGAGATGAAGTGAGGTGAGTAAGACATCATTAAGTAAAATCGGGGTGACTTGATCCCAAGCACTATGATACCCTGATAATCGATCTGATAACAGAGCCGGCTACTAAGTGACTAATGAGCAGGGAGCATATACAGCATGGACACGCTGGACAAGGAGACGAGTCACGTCCCAGGCAGGACAAAGAGAGATTTCACCACGCTGCTCAGACCGGCACACAATTTCAAATGTATGAATGGTTTACTTCTGAAATTCTCCATTTAATATTTTCAGACCACAGTTGACTGTGGATAACTGAATCTTAGAAAAACGAGCCCACGGATAAGGGGGACTGACTGCTGTGTCATCAAACCCTAAAGTTGCTGTGTTATTAGCTGTTCACACTTTTGCAAAGGAGAGTTCAACTCCTGGCTTGATCACAGCCTAATAATGCGACATTGAGCAAATTTCTCTGTCCATGCTCCACATTTTTTCATCTCCATATTGGAAAAACAGCATGATGTGCCTCGAAAAATCAAAGTGAGGAATAAGTCAGGTGATGAGCTGAGCAGGGGTGGTTTTCTGCTGGTGTTTGTTTGCAAAGGACGTCATGGGAGCATCAGGTGCCATCCCCAGTTCTGTAAGAACATCCGTGTGTGTGCGCATATGCGCGCTTATACACTGACGTTACATAAATATATATGAGCCAGGCCACCCACAGCTGACCACTCAATGTCCTTACTTTTCAGCAACCTGTAGTTTTAGCTGTGGCTCTAGCGGCAGAGCCAGGACTGGTCCTGGCTCAGCTAGACAAACCATGCTTGAGCCATAGATATAGAGTCTCAGAACTTAAGCAATCCTTAGAGATACGGTATAACCCTGTCACTTTGCATTTTTGAAGACAGGTCCCCGTGATGAAATTGCCTTCCATAGTCATGCAGGAAGTTCCTCTCAGCCATCCTGACCATAAACAACAGTCAGTAAGAGGAATCCAGTAGCAATCACGATGCTTCTTCTGAAACTGCTAATAAAACACATAATCTAGATGATCAATATATAATTCTTGTTAAAGTTAATTTTTTAAATTTTCGATGAAAACTTTTTTTCAAAAATGTACAAGAGTTGAACACCTAGCATAATGATCCTATGTATGCCAAATTCATCACTTCTTAAAATGTGGCCACACATGTTAACCTACCTCTTTTTTCTTTTTCCTTCCTTTCTGATGTGTTTTAAAGCAAATTACAGCCATCATCATTTCACTCTTACAGACTCGATTACACGCCTTTTAAAAAGGGGACTTTTAATATAAATGCGAAGCTATTTATCGCCTAATAAAAATTAACAATAATTCCCTGGTAAAATCTAACATAGAATCCACATTCCAATTTCAAGAATGGTTATAAAATTTTTTTTAAGAGTTTTACAAACTAAGGCCCCATGAAGCCATGTTAACTGGTCGGTGTGGCTCTCCGTCTCTTAACTCAGACCTGTGCCCTTCCTGTCCCCTTCCTTCCATTCATGGCACCGGCAAGCTGTCCTAGAAAAGACCCGTTCTCTAGATCTGCCCATTTCCTCGCGGTGAACTTGTCCCTTTCCCCATTTCCATAAACTGGAAGTCACTCCAGGGCTTAGTCAGATGCGGGCTCACTGTGCTGTCCAGAGTATTCTATGCCAGGTGCTGGGTGCTTTGTACTGATCTCCTCAGGAGCTGTGGGGCCTGACTGTCCCCACTCTGTCATTTCAATACTGAAATGACAATACTCGGAGTGCCAGCTGAGCTCTCAGCAGGGCTGCCAGCCCCATGAGCCAAGAATTCCCCACAGCCCAACACATGAAGATCTGTCCTCGGCCATGATGCACGTTACACGCTGTCTTTCACGCTTTTTACACGAGCTGTGCACTCAGGGGGCGGGGAGCGTCCACTCGCCCTAATGAGCAGGCAAAAAGACAAGCCGAATAGTCATCGTTTCTAATTGGACACAGATTCAGCAGATTGATTCATTATTTCCAAGCATGGCTGTCAGCGTTCTGCACGGCGCCCCTATTAAAACTAATATCCCAAGTGCCAGTACCGCCGCAGCTGTCAGATTAACTTAGTCCCGAGTTGGCAGCGCCCGCCTCCTGTCCAGGACTCTGCTGGCAGGTTTGTCAGCACAGGCGCGGATGACACCGTCCTCCCCTCCATTCCGGCCCTGGCCAAGGCCCCCTTCTACGCACACCGGGAAAATCCCAGCTCTCTGAGCCCTGGAAACTCCATGCTTTAGGAACAGCCTCCTCCCTGCCACCAGACAGGATACAACGCTCTGCCCTAACCATTCGAGCTGAAGTGTTAAGGACTGACTGCACCATTTCCCTAGCAGGAAAATAGAGAAGGCACAAATTAAAGACGCCAAGTAGTGATTTTCAGTCACCTGTGGGAAACGCACTGCTGGATGTGAGTTTGTGGCAGGACCGCCAGCCCCCCGCCCCTCACCCCGCCCCTCCTCCTTACTCATCAAGCTCCCGGCGTACTTGCGGTGGCAAAGCAGTCACCTCTACGACTAAATTCCCACCTTCCTAGGGGTGGTGTTAGCCACAGTTTCCAGTTTCCTTGTGAAAGTATCTTTTTCAGCCTGATGAATTGTCATAATTAACTATAATGCCATTGTTCTTTTTCAAAATTGTCCCGGTTTAGACAATTAAAGTGTATGGTCACCCTAAGCAGCCAGGACCCAAGGGATGTAAGAGGAAGTCACTGGGAGCAGCTTTGGACAACTCGTTAAAGGTGTCCCAGTCGGCTGGGACACGTACCTTTGGGTGTCCCCACCCCTTCCTCCTACAGCCTTCGGGAATACAGAAACGAGGGCTGGCGCTCCAGCAGCCACTTCAGACTGTGGGGCGGCCTTGAGGATTACTACTCCACGTCCTAAGAAGGGCGGAGCAGAAAGCTCGGAGCCGGGTCCTGGCGGCCCTGAGGCCGGCCGGTCAGCTCGAGGCGCGTCGTGCCTGAATCACTGCCACTCACACTCCCCTTCTACTTTCCTGGGACCCTGGTCAACCGCGGCGGCTTTCTAAAGTGTCCGGTAGTCCTGGCTCAGCTACGATCCCTGCGTTTCCCTCCCTTTCTGTTTCTGGTTAGGCCGGGCCACCAGGGCGATTCCTGCGCGGGGTCCAGGGGGAGGGGAGCGGCAGTCCGGTTGCAGCTCCCACCGGTCGCTGTCACTGCCTCGCAGACTCCCCTCCATGGCACGGGCAGCCCCACCTGCTCCTGGCTCCTCCTGCTCCTGGGCCAGGTGTGTGTCCAGCTCCCACAGGACACCGACGCCCCCCGCATCGGACACAAGGACGGACTCGGGTGTCACCCCGCTCGCGGCCCCAGCTCGTCCCTGCGGGCTCCGGCCCGATCTTCTCTAGCCGTCCACTCCCTTTCGTCGCTTCCACTTTTCATCTGCCCGCCCCCCCCGACGCCTGAGCCAAGCTCCCGGCTCCACGGTCAGACAGGAATGCGACGGCTTGACAGAGACTGCTTCGCCGGCTCGCCGTGCGACGGGTCAGACCTCACAACACCACGCAAGCGAACACTGCGTGCGCGTCTGCTCGCATTCGCACCCTGACGGCGCCTCTCCTCTGCCCGAACCCACTGAGTCGTCTCCGTTAAGGAGTGCCGCAGACCGCGCCTTCTTCGCCACACCTGGTTTCTGCACCTTCAGCAAGTACAGTGAGGACATGTGGCCGACGGGTCAGCTGCCTCAAATAATTCCCTCCTGCCCCCTCCTGCAGCATGCCCCGCCCAACGGCCAAGGCTAGGGAGGCGATGACCGCCCTTCGCAAACTCCATTCAGAGGTGTGTGAGGCGCACGTGGCTTCGCTTCCCCAAATGTGCCCGCAGGATCTTGGAAAGGTGGCAGAGAAGTCGTGATGCATGGTCCACGCTTCCGCCGTTTCTGGTGTTTCCAAAGCAAGCACGACAAAGAGGTGGCATGTTTCAGCTGAAGCGTCAAGCAGCAGGCGAGGGTATCTGCTGGTGTGGGTCTGGGCAAAGCCCCTGGGGCCTGCGCTGGGGTCCCTTGCCTTCCTGCTTACGGCGGAGATGGCGGCCCTGCTGGCACGCAGGCGCTGTGCGTGGCACTCTGGTGATGGTCCCTTTCCAGCTGGCCAGCTAACTCCTTTACTCCCTTCTGCTTAAGCCAGGCAGGAGTTACTTGCCGCTGAGCCCTAACGAACAGGGCCACCTTGTGTTGAAGAGCATGGTTCCGAGGTAGGCAGAACCAAATTTCCACCTACACACTCTATTACTGGCTCCCAGAATCACGTAGTCCATGATTTTGGAGGCTCTATTTCCTCATGTATGAAGCGAAAATAAAAATATCTACCCTGAAAGTGTGTTAGGAGGGCTTGATGAGGCAGCTTGCTTTAAAAACGCAAAATGCGTGCTCGGCACATAGCGGATCGACTCATGCGGGTCTTTCCACCACCCAGGGTCCCCTTTTCTCCTTTCCTTAGAGAAAATGTTTTCTTTCCCCTTTTCCAGATTTCTTTTTATCTTTCTCAACTTTTTATTTGGAAAACTTCAAGCCTATAGAAAAGTTGAAAGAATAAGGTAAAGAAAACCTATTCATTAGATTCGCCAACAGCTAACGATGGCCCCACATTGGCTGCGCCTCTCTCTACATGCATAAACGCTCGTCGTTTCTTCTGCGAAGATGTTCATCCCAGCAAGTAACGGTCTCCTCTCACCCCGCCCTCAGGCGACTTAGGACCGACACGGGAACAGGACCCGTGTCCCAGCCGCCCAGCTCCTCCGGTCTCGGCCTTTGGCGCCGCTCTGCCCTCCATCAGCACCCACTCTGCGACCACGCACCACATCTGCCCGCATGTCCCTTCAGTCCCCTTTAACGCGGGGCGCGCCCCGACTTTTCTTCCTTGCATCTTTCATGGCATTGATGTTTTCAAAGAGCATGAGCCGGCTGTCGTGCAGGATGTCCCAGGGTGCGGACTTCTCTGTTTTTTCTGACTGGATTCGGGTTAGATGCTTGTAGGGAGACTATCTCCCTGTAGTGCTGGGTTCCTCCCCGAGGGCACAGGCCCGTGCCTCGCGCTCTTAGAAGCATGAGCGGAAGGTAACCGAGGGTCGCGGTGCTGGCTGTCTGTTCCTGCGCCCCCAGGAGCCTCTGCTCAGCCAGTAACAAGTAAGGACGGTAGTGACAGTTGGAGACCACGCAGCTCTCTCGTTTCACAGTCACCCTTTCGCCGTGGGCTAGCATCTGTGATGGTCACTGCCTGACTCATTACACCACCAGTGGCTGCAAAACGCTTTCCCAAGGTTCTTGATTCTGCTTTCACTCAAACTTCGTTCCGTCGCCTCACCCTTGCCGTCCCCAGGGACGTCCTTCATGTCCCCTTCTGCTGACATGCTCGCTCCCGATGCTCCGGAATCCCCCAGGCCCACATCCTCACTCCACAGGCCGCTCGTCCACTCTCCACACCTGCGACGTGCTCAGCGCTCTTGGAGCAAAGGATGTAATCCTTGGACGACTATCTCTTTTTACCTCTCTTTCTGCTTTCAATTTTCTGTAATCAGAAGGCATTGTTTTCATTGGTAAAAGCATTTATATGTAAAATATATAGAGAACATAAAAATTATTAAAGATAATATTAGATTCGCCCTTTGAGATATATATCTGTGTGTGTGATGTGTGTGTGAAACAATCCATCCTTTCCTGGAAGGTCATTTTAACTTGTTTTCTCTTCAGACTTCCTCTTTCTGGAAACTTCTTCAGTATCTAGCAGTTTCCAGAACGAGTACCTCCCTGCTTTCGCCGTAACGAAGCTGGACACACACGCCCTCGCCCCCTCGTCTCCCTTCGCCCCTTTCTCTAGCGGGGTTGCACCCCTTCTGCGTCCCCGCGCTGGCCTCCTCGGTCATTAGAGAGCTCGCAATCCTCCTCTGGTCTCGGGGCCACACTTGTGGCTGGCGGCCCAGCTGCTCCGTGGACGGGGCGTGTGTGACAGCTTTGCGGGTCGCTGCAGGCTGCAGCTTACTTTCTCGGCTTGCTTCTGTATGGAGGGCTGGCTTCTTCCCAGTCTGCACGGCTCCTGTCCCCACCCCGCCCCGTCGTCCTGCACCCGGAGGCCTGCACACTCCAGCTGCCCACCTGGCCCCTGTGCTGGGCGGGGCCAAGCGGCAGCCAGGCCTCGGTATGGCCAGTGCCAAAGTGCCCGCCCCGGCTGGGGAGAAAATCTTCCTGGGGGAAGTGACAGAGCTGAGGGCCACGGCACTGAGGGCTGGGGTACAGCCGGGACGCTGGGGAGGGCCAGCGCGGCAGGCCCCGGGCCTGGAGAGGTTGAACGGTAGTCTCTCGGGGGCGGACTCAGTGGGGAGTCCATCCAGTTTCTGGACTTCGGTCTGCAGACAGGCCTCAAGTCTACGCAACTGACCCGGGCCTCTCTTGAAAGATTCAAGCCTACATTTCCAGAAGCGCCCAAAACCATCTTCCTAAAGCTTAACTGCCGTAGCCCCACAGTGCACCCCAATTCGTGCTGATGCAGCCAACATCCTCGGCTCTCCGGGCTCCGTGACGAGACCACGGCAGGATCACTTAGCCATGAGCACTCGAGGGTTCTGCCAGAACCAGCACAGCTTCCCTGGCCGAGAGCAGCTAGCGTAGGCAGCTGCAGCAGTCATGACCTTGTCGAGGTGACTGACCTAGATAGCTCCCGCCCACCACCTTGACCTCAGGTAAATGCTTCCTTCTTTGCTACTCCTTCCCTTCCAACTTCGTCCCTTCCTCCTGGGTCAGGGCTTGGTTATCTCACCTTTGAACAGTTCAAAGTCTTTCCTCTGCATCTCTCAGTTTAGTGGCCCATGTCGCATGGGGAGACTGAGCGCCCGCCGTGTGCCCGGCTCTCTGCAGGGAGAGCCCTGCCCGCACCGACCCGTGTGCCCTCCAGTGCCCATGCGCTGACAGAAGCAATCCCCGTGAGCGCGCCCAGGCGGGTCTTGGCGCGTCACTCGCGGGTGAAGGAACGAGGGCTCAGGTCCGCTGAGGCGTCACAGGACGCCGATCCGGGCGGCCGCGCCCTCGCGTCACCGTGCTCCCTCCACGCCCTGACTGCCGGCGCGGCCACGGCGTCGCGCCGGCGGAGCACTCACGGCGCGCACCGCAGAGCGCCCGGGCCCCTGAGGCCCCGCCACGGCTTCCAGGGTCTCGCTGTGAGAGCCACGCTCGCGTGGGCCTGTCCGGACAGCTGGCCTTTCCTGAGCGTCCTGAGCGAGGGCCCCTTCTTGCACTGCTGCCGAGGTCCTGCTCTCCGCCTGCACGACTCCGAGTCGCCCTCCTGCTTATCCGACCCGACTCCGCCCTCGCAGGCCGGCCAGGAGGCGTCCACTCGCTGGCCCCCCTGCCTCCCAGAGTAAGCTCCTTGCCTGCCCCGGCTGTCCGTGGCAGAGCTCCTCCTGACCTCCCGCCTTGTGCGGCTCCCGTGTGTCGTCAGGGACACAGAGGGGCGTCCCTCGCATGCCCCCCAGGAAGGAGCGGGGTCTGCGCGCGGCCCCGGCGTGCATCAGTCCCAGCCCCTGCCCTTGCGCTCCACGGACACCGACGCCCAACGCCCCCCACGCTCAGCCTGCCGCGCGCCGCTGGCCTTCGAGGGGCCCCGCCCCGCACGGCGCGTCACTGTGTGTGCTCGGACGTTCCGAGTGATGAGTTTCTCTGAATAAGGTCCTAAACAGACACGCCTTCTACCGAAGTCTTTCCCTTAGTGAATGAGTTAGTGCTATGCACCGAGTGTCTGTCCCCAAATCCATACGCTGACACCCACCCCTCAGGGCGTGGTGTCAGGAAGTGGGGCCTCTGGGAGGTGATGAGGTCATGAAGGCGGAGTCCCTGATGGGACCAGCATCCTCAAAACAGAGACCCCAGAGAGCCCCTCGTCCCTCCTGCCATCTGAGGTCACAGCAAGAAGACGTCATGAACCAGACACCGACTCTGCCAGCACCTTGACCTCAGACTTCCAGCCTCCAGACTGTAAGAGACACATGTCTGTTGTTTGTAAGCCACCTGGTCAGTGCTGTTCTGTTACTGCAGCCCAAGTGGGCAGGACAATAAGAAAATATGAATAATAATTTATGATCAGCCATTCGATGCCCCAGCTTATAGACCCAGCTCTGTTTGAGGAGTGACAAATGTGAGAACATTATAAACTATCTCCAACCATCTACCATATGTGCATACGTGGAAATAAATTAAAGAAACATGGAATGACCTATTTCTCAAACCCAAAGTGGAATCTAAATTTTGTTGTAAAGTAACATCCCTGCCTTCCTGCCGCACTCCGACCTTCTAGAATTATTATTCGAGGTTAACTGGAAACATTAGTACTTTGAAGGTAAAATTCTGGAAGCCATTGGGATTTGTCAACAGGCAGAGTTTAGAAACCACTTAATGGTTTCCGTGAATGCATCACAGACCTCGGGCTTCGAACACGGCTCCCAACTGCTTGCCAAGAATTCCGTGTTAGCTCGGAAGTCTATATCTCTGTCACCATCAGTGCAGTGTTGCTGTGGCATGTTAACATTTTAAAGCCGTGAGAATGCCAAGTACTCGGCTGTCTGGTAACCTGGGTGCCTTTTGACACAATATCCTGAACCGGAATTCTGATGTGTCTGAATCTAGTTTTCTACGAACGCCCCTGGAGACAGTGCTCTGAAAGCAGCTGCTGCTCCCTCTGATGGCCCCTGCACCGGGCATCGATGCCCCATCAGGGGTAGGAAAAGAAAGTTCTTAAAAGCCACCATTCCATTTCCTGTCCTTACTTAAAAAAAAAAACAAAAAACAAAAAACAAAAAACAAAAAAACAAGAACAACAACAAGAAGAAAGAAAGATAGCACCACCCCCAGACTTTTCTATAGTAAACACAACAGACGCAGGCAAGTTTTAGCGCAAACAGGATAAAGTGCTTTTGCCTGGACCTCTGGTGAGTCCATACGCGCCCACACCCGCCGTGGAAATCGCAATTAAGGACAAGAGAGCAAGAGAGTGGAGGACAGGCTGGCCAGCACAGGCCTCCACTAATTGCTGTCATCTTGATTTTATTTCTTCTGAACTTTAAATCAGGATGATAACTCTCAGGTGAAAAATCACGACGTGGTTTCCATGTGTAACCTTTCCATAAGAACAATCGTAATGTGTGGAAAGTTTTAGGAAAACTATAATTAAGGAGGTCTGGCCTTGTAGAGGGAGAGAAATAAAGACCGCCCTGTCAGCGGTAAAATGTCAAGCACGCTGGCTCCGCAGTGAAACAGGCTTTTGTCTCCGAAAGGCTGGGTGTGTGTGTAATTAAGAGACTGGGGTGCCGGCTGAGGCTGCTGCGCCCCCATCGCTATCAGCCCGAGTGTCTAAGCAGAGCGGGGAGGGCTAATCACATTAGCAGGGACGACAGCGGCGGAGCTGAGAGACCCACGGAGACACGGAGCAGGCCCGGCGGAGCCCTCCCCCCTCGGCGTCTCTCATGTTCCTTCTTCTCCGCTCCCGGTTGTGACTTGGCATTTGGTCCCACATTTACACAGGGGCGTCACCACTGAGCCTCCGAGAGTCAGGGGCCTGGGCAGCTGTGCCGCATCCCGCCGGCAGCAGCCATCCTGCGGGTAGCGGAGTCAAGCAGTGACTCATTTGGATCTCGTCCACTTCTTTCTTTTGCAAAAGGGGCAGAGAAAAACAGAAGGAGACATGTACCTTGCAGCACAAGGTGCTGTCACGGTGACGAGCTAAGAGGCCGGCCAGCACGCAGCAGACGGGGGCCGCAGACCTCCTCTGGGCACGCAGGGCCGACATGCACGAAGACGTATCGATCCTTGCCGGCCTGGCTCGCGGGCCAGGTGGAACGGTCTGCATATTAACACGCAGCCCGAGACACTCTGCAGACAGAGTGGGCAGCAGCACGGGGCCAAGGGCCCCGAGGGCAAGCCGCGCGGGTGCCAGACGGCGCAGCCACTCCGGACGACAGCTTGGCGGTTCGGCACTAAGCTGAGCCTGCTCTTAACCACGCAATCCAGAAATCGCACTTCTTGCTATTTTACCCAAAGGAGCCGAAACTTGCGCCCACACCCAAACCTAGCACGGATGTCTAAGCAGCTCCTTTCATAACTGCCGAACTGTGGAAGCCACCAAGGTGTCCTTCAGCAGGCGATGGGTAGATAAACTGCGCTACACTCAGGTGATGGAATATTGTTTAGCACGCATAAGAAATGAGCTATCGAGCCACAAAAAGATATGGGGGAAGCTTAAATATATATATTGTGTGAAAGCGCGTCAGAAAAGGCTCCATATTAGTGTACGATGCCAACTATATGACATTCTGGAAACAGCAGTTGCCAGGGCTTAGGGGGAGGCAGAGGGGAAGAGGGGGAGCCCAGCGGGTGACACAGTAATGGCGGGTACGTGTCATCACACCTGTGTCCAAACCCACAGAATGTGACCACCAGAGGGACCTAACGTCAACCATGGCTGTGGGTGATGATGGCATCACTGCGGGCGCGTCGGTCGTAACAAATGTGCCACCCGGAGGGGGCGCCGATGATGGGGCGGCTGTGCGCGCGTGGAGGCAGCGAGCGTAGGGGCTCCGTACCTTCCCTTCGATGCTGCTGCTAACCTAAAACTGCTCTCAAAATAGTCTTTACGGGAAAAAAAAGCTGCACTGGACCCAACCGTACCGAGCAAAGATTGGGGGCAAAGTTTCTGACACTTAACTTCACCCACCTATAAGAGACTGAACTACAGTGCAGTTGAAACCATAATCTGTAAATTGACTGGTTTTTACTGGTTAATAGGAATGTTCCAAAATGTTTTAAAAATTGTGGGGTTTTTTTTTACTTTTTTGCTTTTCTTTTTGAGAAAAATGCATTACTGTATTAAAATTATATTTCAATTTCATTCTGATATATTTTGAATATTAAAAGAAAGTGAGAGAGAGCGAATCTTACGTATCCTTCTACTTCACAGAGGTTTCACCCATAGCTCACAAGGTATGTTTTCCTGGAAAATATGATTTGCATGCAATCAGTACTATGTTGACACTAAGATGATGTGTTTCAATGGGACTTCAACGACTCAAAGTCATTCACTAGGCCTGCGCCAAGTGTCTGCCTGCTAGACCCGGATTCCTCCCCAAGGACATTAACTGGAGTTCCACTGGTGTGTAACGTAGCCAAATATGCATGTGGGAACAATGGCCTTCCCTGCAGAAACTCGAGGTATTCGTAGCCCAGGTCGTCTGACAATAGCAAGCTGGCATGATTTTCGCCAGTTTTTCTTTGGATGACTCTTAAATTGGCATTCTTATTTGTTTGTCAGTGAAGATAAAAGCATTTGCTCGAGGAACATCTGCATACATGGAAACCTGCTAGGTTGTGGGTGACATCTCAGCAGGGTTAGGGCGGTGACATGGAACACCCTGTTCACTAGCTTGTTCACTGTATGTGGTCTGCAGTGTTGAGTCGCAGACCGGAGCGCTGTCTGTGCTGGACCGCCTCTTTGTGGTGATGTGCTGTGTGTGTGTGTGTTTGTGTCCCTGTGTGTATTTGTGTATTTGTGTGTTGGGGTGACTGGTCAATCAGGGACGAACATCACTAAACACAAATCTAAAAAATGAAAGAAAATATCAAGAACCACAGACACTGTCTCCAATTCAAGAAGTCACTCAGAAGGACTGGTTAAGGGAAACCGCTGGGCCATTGTTTCTCTGGGAATGTGGTATTGGCCATACCCGCCCAGAGTCAGTTCAAGAACTTACCCCAGTGATTCACAGTGAGCATCTCATGCACTGTCCAGGTTAAGAATCTCTGCATTAGTCTGTCTCGTGAATGACGTGAAAGCAAAGCTTGGGCTCAGGTGGCATTTCCCGATTCCCTCGTGCTTAAACTCCAACCACCTGATTAGTTTACGAAGTGCTTTCCAGGCCCCTCTGGTCTAACCAAGGTGGTCCCCGGGGGATTATTTGGGGACCTGATTGGAGGAAGTTAGGAGGTGGGATGGGGTGGGAGAAGGAGCTGGTGGAGTTCCTGGACTACATGCTTAAATCAGCATCACTTCCCGTCGGTGTAATTCATATATTATGCTTTGGGGTAAAATTCTTTAAAAGAGCGAGTTTTACAGCTTTGAAAAACATCTGAAAACGATTCTAACCTTTAGCAGTTTTCTCCATTGGAATCATTGGCATAGAACTAGGTTCTACCTTATCAGAGATTTCAATAATCTGATAAATTGCATTCTGGCTCCCCCATGAAATTGACCATCTTGCTGGAGGTAAACATGGAAGAGGGCCCGATTGAGTTGATTTGAGGCCTGAATGATACGTTATGTAAATGAAGCTCATGTTGCCTATTTTCAGATGTATTCAGTTAATAGAAACAGTCTAAGCAAGGGATGACCGTGATCTTAAAGAACTTGCTCATCCTGAAAATCACTGACCCACAAGAGAAAAATTAGCAAGGATGCAAACACATGCAATTTTTATTAACTCTACTTAAATATTAAATTAAGCTGAAATTTAAAACCAAAGCAAGTAATGTAAAATATATTCGAAATGTATAACAGATGCTATATTCACTTCTGCTCCAGGTAAGAAGGAAGAGAGATTAAAAAAAGAGAGAAGGGATGGAAAATAAAGGCTCTGGTAGTTCAAGACAGAATGTTGTTTTCAATACCCTGCTGTCTCCTTGGCCATCGGCACCAGAGTAACTTATCTTCAGGACCTTGGACCTCCAACAGGTCCATTAACCACCATCCAACAAGCTCTCAAGTGCCTGTGTAAGCGCTGGGAGCCTCTGCTCTGAGCAATGTGCCTGGAATAGTCCCGCCAGTAGGTAAATTATATTCTCAGAAGCTGCGTGGATGGAAAACTTGGTCACTTCATGCACCAAGGAAGAATGGACTAAGGATGAATGCTGATATCCAGAGACAAAGAGATTCCTTATTTACATTTTAGAAAAGATAGTTTATTTCTACATTACCTTTCGATTATTCCTAAATGTGTCATCTATAGCATTGTTCACTAGAAAAAGATTTATTCTCGAAAGAGTTGAAAATTTTTATTGGCTTTGTTTTTGTTTTTTACTTATTTAGCAAATCCTTTGACTGTAGGTGATAGGTAAACACAATTTAGCATCAATCTCTGTTACTGAAAATTCTGCATTAATGTACTGAGAAGCTTTCAACTTTTAAAATATGGTAAACAGCCCACTCTGGCCCAGATATGCTAATTTGCCTGCCATGTCTGCATGCTCAGAATTCATCATCCTCCCACGGACTTTTCTCTTAGTCAACAGAGGTTGATATTTGGGTATGTTTCTCTTCCTTTTTTGTGTGTTCATGCCACTCTACCTGGAAATAAAATCAAGAATGATACACATAGGCTGAAATTAACTCTTCCATGATACTTTGCATGGATGGGACCATTGGAAATAGCCATGTCCTCTAAAATGAAGGAGAAAAAACTCCAAAGAACACAGCATCCAAGATAGAAGAGGAACATTCAAAACTAAATAAGTAGACAAAAATCTAACGAAATATGATCATCAATTTTAGTTAAGCCTGGAAGATAAAGACAGGACTGTGATGTCAAATATCTAAAATGTTTTCAAGTAAAATGTAGTTAAAGATGGGAAGAGGCAGTTGAATGCCAGGACCAACAGACTAAGGAATACAACGCGTCCTTTTGAAGCCTTTAAATTAGGATTTAAAATATCACACAAGGACCTAGGCGACAGCAGCTTCCTTGTGTCCCTTCCATTTTTGCCATTTCTATTACTCATCGGTTGTGCACAAGTCTTTCCAAAGGGACATGAGAGGTTAGTTCTGTGCCGCGGTAGTGGTTTTACTGACAGTGAGGTAGCTGGAATTAGTGGGGTTTAGATTCTGAGAGAGTCGTCGCCACCTTGAGAGTCGCTGATGTAGTTAAAGATGGGAAGAGGCAGTTCTCTGCTACACACTGGTCAGGGTGACTACCCAGAGATGAGGCTGGGTTCACAGTGCTGTGTTTGGTGAACGTTTGTCGCTCTGCCTTGCGAGCGTTTGTCTTTGCGCCTCTGGCACTCAGCGGCTCCTTCTCAGCTTTCATTCCCTGGGCCTCGGCTGGGATCCGCTCCAACTAATTTCCAGGAGCAGGCGTTTGACCAAGGCCTCATTCTGTTGGGCCAGTGAGCCAGTCCACTGCAGTTGGGCTCCATCCCGGGCCTTTGCTGGAACTCTCAGGAATTCCAGGGCGAGCTCTCTCTCAGGGACGTCAAAGGCCTGTCTGAACCTCTGGGAAGCCAACTTCTTAGTGCCTGCCTGAGAATAAAGCTACCCAGCTCCTGATCGATTCCTGGTGACACCACTTCAGCACGTGGAGTAATGCTCCTGGACTCCGACTTCATGAATCCGTGCCTCCCCCATTCTGGCTTTGGTTTGGCTTTTCTTCTTTTTTATCAGTTTGAATTGGGTTTCCATCGTTGGCATCCGATATTATTAACTAACAGACTGTATTTAAGAGAAATATTAGTAACTTAAAAGAATACATTAAAAAAAAAACACTAGGGCAACTAAAGAGACCTGTAAATCAAGTCACTAGACAAACGGTTGAAGAAACTGGTGATCCTTGGTTTCAGGAAGAAGTCAGAGGAGATACACTGTCCCGGGTATTTGCAGGGACGTCACCTAGAGAGGGAGTGGATGCTCCACGGGCCTGTGAGGCACGTGCAGCCATCACTAGTGTTATTCAGGGGCGCTCGGTGACCAGTGGTGTTGCTGTAAGAGATTTCTCCTCAGGGAAGTAGTGATGCCCAAACAGCTCAGAGTTGTTTTGAACTCATAGTCTATGACACTATCACTGGAAAGGGGGGTTTCTTTGTTATTCTCAGTGTGCCCTAAAATCGACTAGGCTGGCATGCCAAGAAAACTCAAATCCATTCCACAGAGGTGCAGGTGGGGTGGGAGGCAGAAAGGGGAAAGCGAAGATACACTGCCTTCGGGAGGTCTGCTGGAAAGCTACAGAACACATCTGGAAGTCACACGTGTCCAACCCAACCTCACCCGGCTTAAAACCACCCTGGCCGTGCGCATATGCGCGGCGCACGCAGCTGCATGCTGAAGCCGTAGCGCATACCGAGGATCCCATGGAAACACCGGCGGCTCTGCAAAATGGAGTCGCTATCGGTGCTCACTGGAGAGTTTGCTTTTTAAGAAGACAGAATTTGGGATCAATAGGCTTTTACCCAGAGTGGAATACAAGCCCCAGGAGCCGGATGTAGTTGTTGGCTCCAGCTCACAATGGGTGCTAAAAACTGTTGAGAGACTGACCACTTGTATCTGTAATAATCTCAAAATATTTTAGCTTTGAAATTTTGATGGATTTTATTATTTAAGTGGGTGTTAAGACATCTGGAATCATTTCCAGAAAAAGTAAGGATTGTGCAGTGAAACATTTATTTAATTATTCTAGCTTCTGGTGTTTACTACTTAATTGACTAGTGGCAAGATTTGCAATAGATATAGCAAACACCAATTTCTTTTCTGAAAATGAAAAATTTAATAGATGAGTTTTGTAAATAATATGTCAGTGAATATAGATATTATGGAATCTGACATTGGAAGGCAGCTTAAGAGTGGCCGAGTTAGGCACAAGTGACAGTCCCAAGGTCAAATGACTAATAGATGGGCTAGTTTCCAAAAAGATTTGTCTTTTTTTCTAATTTATATAATAATGCTTGAGTTTTTGACAGTGTTTCCAGGCCATCTTCTCCATTTCTGTTCTGGTTGCCTTAGTAGTAACAGTAGATGTGACTTAATAGCTCTGTATTACTCTGCTCAGGCTGCGGTAACAAAAATAACACGGGCTGAGTGACGGAAAACAGGAATTTATGCCTCACAGTCCGGAGGCTGGAAGTCCAAGAGCAAAGTGCTGTCGGGTTTGGTCTCTGGTGAGGCCTCTTGCTGGCCTGCAGGTAGCACTGTCTCGGCGTGTCCTCACCTGGTCTTTCCCATGTGCACGTGTAGACATGGTGTCTCTTCCCCTTCTTATAAGGACACCAATCCTGTTGGATCAGGATCCCAGCCTTCTGACCTCCTTTAACCTCAGGCCCCTCTTGGAGGCCCCTGCAAATGCAGATGTTCCGCGGGGGACAGCTTTAACACACGAAGTTTGGGGAGTCCATAACAGTCCCTCTTCGTCCTTTCTTATGACACATTATGCCGGGGGCTCTGACAGCAGACCCTGGTGCTGCTCGTTTGTCAGTTCGACCTGCACTGCAGGACGGAGATCCCAGACCTTAACAGTGCACAGAAAGCCTCCTTCGTGACGCGCCCCGCTTCCCTCCCTGGCTGCACATCCCACTGCGGCTTCCCAATCTGCATCACCCCCTGAATGTGCCCCCACTGCTCCCTCAGCTACAGCGACCTCCTCACACTTCCTTTCCAGGTGAGGTGCTGCGCCTTCCCAGGCAAACTTCACCGGGACTCGGGGACCCTGTCCTCACTGTTCCCACACGCCTTTCTCTCCACACCGGAACGGGATGTCTTCTGTGCCATGTTGTTCTTATTTGTTCACATGTTATTCACCTACTTTCCCCAGTGGAAAGGTTTCCTGGAGGACAAAGGCTATGTGTACATTATTCTGAATGCCCAGTTCCTAAATTCAATCTGGAATATACTTGACAGCTGATATTTGTCGAATGAATGGTCACTCAAGTATTATGGTCTGGGTTGAACGCTCTTTTGTCGCTAACTGGAGCAAAGCCCATTGGAATTCAATTTTGCTGACATCTTTCTGTTAGGTGGGAATAGATGCCATCTACACTGAGGACCCTGCATGGAACGCAGATCGCTCCTTCTGGGCACATTGTTAACATGTCACTAGATAGAGTTAACATAACTCCAGTAAAGAATGTGCACATTAAAAAAAAGGGGGGGGGGGGAGGGATAGTTGCTCAGTTGTTCTAAAAATATTCTTTCCCCTTTATTAATGTTGTCTTTGAAATATATTTGTTCAGTTAGTTATCTCATAAGTAATTCAGTTTCTGGAATAAATATAGTACCAGTTTATAACACAGTTTCATAATAGAACTAATATTCAATTGCAGGGTCACTTTTATGTATAGAATAGCATACAATTGATGAATCTCCCTTGCGCAGTGAATTTTTTTTGCAAATGATAATAATTTATAGCCAGGTAGTTCTCCAGAGTTTTTAAATCATTTGCATATATATTTTTTAATTTGATTCTCATAGAAGTGATGTGAGGTTACTGAGCAAGAGGGGAATTTTTTTCTATTTTATCTATAATGAAGACTGAGAGGAGTTGACAGCTGATGGAGGTAAGGCTAAACCCCAATTTTCCAGCCCAAGTTCATTTTCAATTCCTCTACCTGATGCTGCCCTTAATCATGTACAAGAATTATAAAGGAGATGATGAAATTACCCTTGCTTTAGAAATATGTTAAGCTCTTAAAGATAAAATTTATATACCGAAAGTGCATATGTTTGGGATGACACAAAACTAAATGGCTACATTGTAAAAGATACGAAACAAAAGAATTCCCTTGTTCAGAAAATAGGCATCTAAAAATTAGTTTTAAATAAATGAAGTTACTCGTGGAAATAAGAGTTCTGAACTGTTTTATCATCATTTAAAGAGGAACTAAAATGTTGGCAATAACATATTCATATGTTCATTCACTCATTCATTCATTCATTCATTCATCAAACCTTGGCACAACCAACAATGGCACAACACAGGCAGGTGTTCTCATTTCAAGCATTACAACATCTGCCTATTACCTAAGTACACCAAGATGACGTGAGCAGTGTGAAGCAGAATGAGATAAATGGTCCGTATAATCTGCAGACGAGGCCAGGCTTGGTTGACATGCCTGATTTAAACAAATTCTAAGGAAAATAATATCTCCGAGGCAGAAGATAAAGCGGGGTGCATAACTGAGTGAAACACCCCTTTTGCCTATCTGCACCACCTTTTGCCTAAATACCTTTCCCACTACTGGGCCCTGAACTGCCGGTGCACAGCAAACACCCCCGGATGCAGAAAGGCAAGGGACGATGTGTTAGCTAAGTCACACATCTTGTGATTGAAATGAACAGCAACGCAGAAATCGTAAACCTGCGTCATAGGAGGAAGAGACAATGACACGCATGGAGTGCTAACCATGCGTCGAGAGTTGCTCAAAGTGCTTTATATGTGCGGCTCCCTTTCCTTTCCAATCAACTCCACGAGGAAAGGACGGATGGCCAGGTACGAATGGCGATCAGAGCCCCCTGACCTCATCGTCCTAGTCTGTCACAGGGGCTGTGAGGTCACTCGCTCAGACACTGAGCAGATTGTTGCCGAGTTGATATCAGAACACAAAACGCCTAATTCCAGAGCCGGGCTGCCTCCCTGACAGAACGCACGTGGTTCCACGTGGGTCTTGGCGGGGGACCACAAAGGCGTGAGCTCACGCTCGTCAAAGAACGCGGTAGTTGCAGTGTGGCCCTTTGCAGACAGGTGGTGTAGGCTGTTTCACCACAGCAGAAGGAAGCAGTGGCAAAACCCTGCGGTCACCTACATGTTTCACCATCTGATCACCGAAGATGAAAATGCAGTCACGTTCAGGGTTTGTCAGCAATACTTCACTTTTCTTCCAAACTCAAGTATTTTGATTACAATAAAATAACAAAGAGTTAGGTGATTTTCTAGGACAGTTGTCTAGAAGGAGTGGCAGTCCCCAAACCCTCCATTCCGCCAACCCAAATTACTCAGAGAAGTGCCCCGACTTGTCACTGCTCTGGACAGATGTCGCCTCGGATGATGAAGCCGACTCGCTCTGTCAACACCCACTCCCCTTTTTCTCAAGGTCTGATTTTTGGCTCAAGGTGCCTGAGTATTTATGTTGGGGGTAACGTCCCACATCATGAATAGAGCTTATTTTCAGTTGAGAAGACAGGAAATAAATGAGGGCCATGGAGATGAGAGGTGGCCAGCTCTTAGTCACACGGCCTGCTGGCTGCAAGACGATGAAAGCTGCCTCGGAAGGCCTGGCGAGGCCAGAACACTCTGCGCAGAGGTCGCGGAGCTTTCTTAAAGCTGATGATGAATATTCACAAGGGGCAAGGGTGGTAAGAAATGCCACAGCAACCTTTGTCTTCAAGAGAGCTACAAAACAAGCCAGAGAGACTGATAATTTTCTCAAATGATGAGGAATAAGGCTTTGTCTCACTTAAAAAGCAGCTTCCTGAACAACAGAAATCGCAGCTCCCAGGACTCCCGAGAGATCAGAGTACTTCTGATCTCCACGGGTGACGGAACCTACAGACCGTGACTAAGACAGGCTTAAGCAGATAAATCTCTCACAATGTCATTATCATCTCCAGCCACTGGATTTACTTTTTTATGATTTTTCACCCTTAAAATTATTGAGTGAAGGCAGCTTACCCTCTGCAAATTTGAGTGGCTAGAAATCTGATGATCTTGGTGACCTCTAGCACATATTTAAGAAATTTATCACATTTCTCAAGCGCTTATTGTATTATTAAAGTCGTAATGTCTAAAGAAATGTTTCTGTGATTTTAGTTAGATGGATCTGGGGTCAAATCCTTCCCTTTAATAATACACTCCAATGTAGCAGGCTTAGGAATACAAATACATTAAATGTGAAGCACAAGTCTTTATATATTCTCTCATTTAATTGAATCACATTTAGCATTCCACGTGTGTCCCTTACACGGTTATAATGATTCTGACAATTTCCAGCAGATAGGGACTTGCAGGGACTAAACAAAGCCAGAGCCCTAAAATCCCCAAAGGCTGTTGCTTACAGCTCACTGGGGACTCATCTGGCTCTAGGAATCACATGTTTTCCTCCTGCAGGACAGCTGTTTCGTGCTTGGGGCTGTGTTGCAGTATACCTGTGTGGTCACTCCTCGTCCACAGGCACTGCCCAGAGCTTCTGAGCCTGCTTCATCCATCCTGCCTGACAAACGCAGTTGCTCAGAAGACAGCCGAGAATGACCACACATTCCCTTGTTGCTTACTGCAATGAGGTGGAGTGCTCAGTGGCAAATGGACTCTTTCTTCATCCTGTAAAATAGGCACACTCTCTCTACATGCGGAATGGACTGGTGGACTGATTCCTGATGACAGACACCCAGCTTTTAGTAAGGTCTCATCACCCAAACTCATGTAATATTTTACCCAGTGGTTGCCAAAACCTCGTACATCAGAAAGCTCGCTCCTGAAATGTCAGGCTGATGGGTATCTCAGTGCAGTGACATCCTTTCCTATCTCTGTCCACAGCACAGAAAATAAAGGAGAGACAGCTTCTGGGCTGTGAGCCCAACCTGACCACTTATTTTGTCGGGTTTGTTTTCTAAACAGGATAGACCGGGTGTCAGAGCCTTCTGCATTCATTCTCAGTTTATGCTTCCTTTCCTTTTGTCTTCATTTCCACAAATGTGTATATGGCAAAGACTGGCCTGGCATCTTAGACTTTTCTCAGAAACTTGAACTAACCTGAGATACCACAGCCAATCCATCAGCCTCTAGGAGTTTGCCTTAAAACTCCCTGCAGACATGGTAGTGTTCCCGGGCCGTAGATTAGTGATGCTCACGCTTGATTGTGAATCACAGTTTCTGGGGAACTTTCAAAAATACGGATTAGTGGGAGTCACTGCCAGATACTCCAACTCCACAGAGAATCTGTGTTTACTATTGCTCAGAGAGGATTTATCTCTGCAAAGGTGTCCACTTTGGAGACTGAATTTCTGACCATGGAATACCAAGTCCCTCCCAGAAAGTCAGTCATTTACTTCATGTGAGGAAAACCTCTTCCTTCCTCCCCTTTCTCTATTTTTTCTTTATAAATCTATGTTTGTAAAATACAAGTGATATATGAAGAAGGAAACAGAAGTAACTGCAGGTGTTTCACAAACATTTTGCATCCATTCACCCCATAGCCTTTTAAGATAATCAAGATAGAGATAAGGAGACAGATAAGAAAACAGGGTCAGAGGGCCCAGTAACTTCCAGCACCGCACAGCTGACCATTGGCTAGGTGGGGGTTCAAGCCCAGGCCTGCGAGACTTCAAAACCCTGGCTCCTTCCGCTCTAGTAAATGGCCTCAAATATGAAGAAATTGTGAATTTTTTTTTGTTTAAAAATGCGACAGCTATTAGCATTTTTTCTTTTACTTTTTCTTTCGTACCTTCTTCTGTTTGTGGCCTTTTATGTATTATGTATGCTGTTTATAATCAATTTCCTCAATGGCCAATGTGTCATCGGATCTCATGTTTTTACATAGTCATTAGAACCATCCTTTCTGTTGTGCGACTATTACACATATTTCAGTAGATTAAACACTCCCCAGTTGCTGGAATTTAGGTACATTTCAGGGGCCCACTTTAAAAGCCAGCGTATCGGATGGAGTTGGCTGCAATGAGCCGCACGGGGCCCGGGCTGCGGGGGGTTCGGGTGTGCCCCTTGCGCGGATCTCTCGCCCTGAACGTTCTCCCGGGAGGTGCCGCGAGGACCTGCGGTCCTACTGCTGAACCGTCTACCGTGCACGCTCAGAGCAGGGGGTGCGCAGAGCGGCCTATCGCTTGGCAGGAGCAGAGCTGATGCTAATCCAGGTAGGCCGGTCATGCTGGTGCTGAGCACTGAGCGTCTGTGTCCCCCAAACTCATATGCTGAAGCCCAGTCCCCAGCGTGACGGGGTCTGGAGGCGGACCTTCAGGGAATACGCAGTTTAGATGAAGCTATGAGGGTGGGAACCCTGACGTGAACAGCGACCGTATAAGAAGAGAGAGGAAGAGACACCAGAGCTCGCTGTTCTCTGCCATGTGAGGACACAGCGGGAAGGTGGCCATCTGTAAGCCAGGAAGAGGGGCCCCACCAGGAAGAGAATGTGCCAGCAACTTGATGCTGGACTTGCAGCCTCCAGACCTGTGGGGAATGTGTCTGTGGGTTTAGCCCCCGGAGTGTGGTTCCTGCCGTGGCAGCCTGACCTCGCCGCTGCAAGCAGCGCCTGGGAAAAGCAGACAGCTACCCATGAAGTGTATCAGTCAGTGTGCTGGCAGAGAACAGATGGCGCAGATGGCACGTCAGCAAGAGCCAATTGACAAAGTCAATGAAAAGACTATTCACGACACTACAGGAGGTGTTAAGAAAACCGACGACAGTGGCGATGACCCCCTTGGCCTGAGGCGGGTTTTGCTGGGTCCGCATCCATGGAGGAAGGTTTGCTCTACAGGGCTTGGCTGAAAGTCTACAAACACGCCTCGGCCGTGCCCAGCAGAGAGGGGTGGGGCGTAAGGACCCCACTCTCCTCCCTTCTACGCCTTTGTTGGCTGCATTCATTAAGGAGGCCAAGGCCAAACGCCACTGTCCGTGGAGGTGAGCGTCTCAGGGCACAGATGGGGCAGAAGCGGCAGAAAGCGGATCTGGGAGGACCTGACAGTCACAGCACAATCTGTCCTTCCTACCACTTAGCAGGTCATTTTCCCATACTTTTAGGTGGGAAAAACGTGCATACACAACACGGGAGCTCGTCTCCCATCAACCGCTCCACGTGACATGGTATCGATTTAAACATACCTCCTCTAAGCGCCGGAATGGCACACGCTCCGTCTCCGGAGCCCTTCACATAGAGCAGCAGGGAAGAGGGCGTGGGGGAGGGAAGAACGGCTCGACACGCACCGCAGATGCTGCGGGCCTCCTGATTTCACAAGGCCGACGGCCAGCACCCGGCCTCCTCCTCTCACCAGACACACTCCGCCAACGGGCCGGCTCACAAACCTTCGTTTGCTTGCTTGTTTGTTCGGTTTGGCCTAAATCCTACCAATGAAGGGTGCAAACACTCAGTACCCTATGTTTATCGCACTCCTGTTATTTCCTGTTGACTGTTATGATGGGACTCGAGAGTAGCAGGCGGCAACTCGATGAATACTCAGGTTTCAGAGACAATCTTCTGGACTTCGCTGTGCAAAATCAACCCAATTTTTCCTCAGTAATTGAGGTTAGCCGCACTGAGCCATGCAACCTCCTTCTTTGCCCTTGGTCCAGTGAGATGAGCACCCTACAATGGCTAGGGACAGCCTTAGCTCTTAACGCAACAAGCCCAGGCGATGCCCCCAGAAGCATTCCTCCATTGGATACTAGGTCTCTAGACCCAGCAAGCCCAAGATCCAGGGATGAGAAGCGGAAGTCTTGAAAGTGGGTTGTGATGGTGAGGCAGGATACCTGCATCTGCCCCTAGGCTCCTGGACCCAAAGGGTTTTGCAGTTGGGGAAAGAATATCCTACATTGGCCACTGGTTTAAGGTGTGTACAATGTCCCATAGGGCAGTACGCTGACCTGGTGGGGTACTGTCTCCTAATCAGCAGCATGACTGAGCCTCCATCATACTTACCAAAGCTTCATGCCAGCTGCTTCTGAGCAATGGGGAGGCCAGTGAACCCGCTGCCAAAGTCCCTTGGTATGAGACAATGGTCCTGTGATAGTCTGTCAATGAGCTGGACCTTCCGCATGTCCACAAGTGAGGACTTTGGCATACATTTTGTGGGTAGGGTTTGCAGACAAGTATTTAGAGCCTCTGTGAAGACATATCACTGCCCTTCCATGACGAAACAGTTCATAGAATCAATATCCAAGATGTGGCTGAGTCTCTCCTCTGAGAAGCAGTGCCACGTGAAGCTTTCGACCTTGGCTCCCTATGTTGGCAGGTGGGAGACTCAGATGTGGCCAAGGCCAGATCAGCCCAGGGCAGAGGAGCCCAGATTGTTGGCCTTGCCCACAATCCCACTGCTGCTGGCAAGGCTGCTTGTGCGAGGTGCCCTGGGCAGGTGTGGAGCAGCTGTGGGGAAGGGCGAATGAGCTACACAGCAGGCAGCTTTGTCCGCTGCAGGTACATGAGATTGTTTCATTCCCTGTGGCCATTGTGAAAGGTACGTCCCCAGGCCTCCCAGTCACCAGTCTTCCAAGTAGCCACCATTAAATAATCATATCTGAACAGCAGGCTCTCTGCCCTTCCACGAACCAGGAGACCCTGGAGTTTGTGTGCACAAACCTCCTGGACCATTCCGCGAGAGCTGGAGCACAGCAGCCCGCAACTCTTGTCCGGTGTAGACCTGTGGGCCAGACCCATGCTTTCTCCTCCTCTGTTAGCTCATTATAAGGAACTCCAAATGGGGCTTTCTCACCTGTGCCGAGATGGGGACAGAGCTACAGGTGCCAGCGTGTGGGACTGGATCCCGGGTGAGTTGCTTGTGCCCGATGCACCTGCTCAGGCCAGTCCTGAGTATACTCTTTCCGTGTTATAATGAAATCCTACCTTGCATATTCAGAGTCAAGTTTATGATCCGGTGCTTTGGCTACACCCCGTTCTCCACGGGTTGTGTCCCCCAGCTGCTGATCTTCCACAGTCAGAAATTTAGTCTCCACAGGGTCTAGAAGTAAACCAGGGGGAGTTTTTCAAGTGCAGAATGTTGTCATCAGGAGCTGGTGTGATCTCAAGATACCCAGGCCTGTGTGCGACCCTCTTACAGTGGTTTGTCAGAGGCTCAAAAGGCCCCTCCCTCTGCCACGGGCCCTTCTGGGTACCACTGGGCCTATGGGGAGTAGGTCCACGTGGGCAGACAGTCTCCACTATACCCTAGGTCAGGAAGAGACTTGTCTTGCCCCAGAGATGTTAAAAAGCTGGAGGATAGAGGGTTACCTGGGTCAGGACAACAAAACCAGCAGGAGACATATTGCGCCAAAATCCAGAGAGACCACTGAGAGCTCTGCCCGTGACTGGACCCTTACTTTAAAGGAGACAACCCCACATTTGAGACAAGTTGACCCCGAGGAGTTTCCCCAACCTGACCGACATCTGGACCCCCACAGCAATTGCCCCGCATTGGCCATCAGGCAGCTCGTAAACGCCACCTCCCAAGTCTTTTCAGCATGAAGATGCTTGTTCATAGACCAGCGTTGTTCTGCGGGGTAGTCAGGCCTCCTCCAGACCTGTCAAAAAGCAGTGGCTCGGGCCCAGCCCTGTGGTGTGGCCATCAAGGTTTATAGCTCCCTCAGATACAGGTAAGCTTAGTCGGATTATCTTTATTGACTGGCATCACAAAGAAAGCATTTACTCAATCAGTGGGTGTGGGGAACATATCGGTGGCCAGAGGCTATGTTGATTTATTCCAAGGAAGATACCACATCTGGTACAGCAGCTGCGATTGTTATCACTGCTGATTACGTTTGTGATAATCCATGTCATTCTGCAAGATCCATCTGGCTTTTCCACCAGGCAAAGAGACAAGTTAGATGGAGGAAGGGAGAATAGGAATCCCCACCTCTACTTCGTGACATCTCCATGGAGACGCAATCTCTGTTATTCCTCCAGATCATCTGATTTACTATCTTGAGGATGAGGGCATTTCCAGGAACTGCCATTTGGGCCCTTCTTCCTAACAGTCCTTACTCCGAAGGTAAGAAGACGCACGGGGGGATTCCGACAGGCGGTACATGTATGTGCAGCCTCTAGGACTTCAGCAATAGCCATCAGACGAGCCCATGGCCTAACTGGACCCCCTGTGAAAAAGGCTTGTGCTGCAAACCTACCTATCACCTGCTGCCTCGAGCCGCCCTTCGGCCGACAGGCCACAGTGATAGTTTGTGTCTCTGGGGTTCAATGTCCTTTCAGAGATCTCATCCAATTACTCCCAGAAAATCAAATTGCCCCTGTCCCTCAGTGCACGGTGTCCCGTTGACAGATCGCTGGTCTTCCTGGAGGGACAGCCAGCGTCTGCCTTGCTGATGAATGCCAAGGTTTCTCCAAACATCTGGTGATGGCAGCTAGATGCAAGAGCCCTCACTGAGTTGTGGGGCTTTAAAGAGGGTCAGGACTGGGCACAGGGAAACCCAGAACCTCATCCGTGACATGTGGGATTCAAGATGCCTTAAAACGTCCAAGTGGAAATGTCTAATAAACACTTGGGTACTTCAGTCAGAGCCAGAAATCAAAATGGGAAGGAGCCGGCAATTACACGGTAATCGAAGCCATCAACCTGGATCTGAGCTTGGTGGAAAGGCAGCATTTATAGTTTGTGTGGAAAAGAGAACCCAGCAAAGAGTTCTAAGGAAGATCATCCAGCGTGGTTTAATCAAAAACAGAAAAGGGAGATGTTGTAGAGACCGTGAAAAGAAAGTATTTAGGAAGGAGGAAGTGGTCCATTGTACTAAATGCTGCCAGAAATTCAAAAAAGAATGGGGACCAAAAAATGGCTCTTTGACTTTGTGACATGAAGATGACCTTTGGAAGAGCTGTTTCTGTGGGGCTCTGAGGATACGAACGAGACTGAGTGTGCAGCCCATGCAATGAAACACTGCTTAAGTCACATAATTCTGTCCTTCAAAAACCAAAGGGCTTTACGTTTGGAGCTTATTTTATGTGTGTTGATTCTGATTTCTCCATTATCACACTGGCATGATTCACATTCCACTGGCCACTAGCTACTGAACAATCCTTTTGTTTCGTTTGCTGACATAGATTTGGCTCAAGCCTCACAACATACCTGTGAGGCTTCGTCAGAAGGGTTAAGCTTCCTGAGTAATTTATTTGTCTCCCGCGCTTCTGTCATGACAAAACCGAGGTAGCAGGGAGCGAGCTGTGAGGCGCTTAGCATGCTAACCAGGGTGCCCGGCCATGAACATCCACCATCTATCACAGAGCAAAGCCAGCCGGAATTCCTCACACAGACCTCACAGGCCTTCACTTCCCGCACTGCTGCCGGAAATTCAGGAATCGGCATGTTTCGTTATGTTTAGCTTTCCTGGGCGTCTTCAAACATCTGACATAGTCACCGGCATTTTTGAGCATTCTCTCTTCCCATCTCTGAGTAGGTACAGTCGGTACTTATACCTGCTGACTTTTACACTGTGATTCACAGCTGAAGTACATTTGGGCATGAGACCACTGTATTAAGTTCCTTTGGGAACTGATTCCAAAAAGATAGACAAACCAGAGTTCACTTGGGGTTGGGTAACACAAGGTTCCAGAGTGGATAGGACGGCAGAATTTACTTATAAAGATCATTAATGTGTAAGCAGGAAGAGTCAGGCTAACTAAGCGTTAAATGGGAATTTAACTACCCGTAACTCTGGGATCAAGGTGAACCTAAAACAGCACCCAGCCAAGAAAACGAGATTGACTGACAGCACCGAAGGGTTATTAAAACTGTTTTCTACAAAACAACTCTGAGGAAGCTTAACGAAGAGCTTCATTCCCACGGCTTTAGTCATTCGTTTGGACGCAAGTGGCATTCTTCTGCTGTCTACATCTCGTTCTTCACAGCGGTGGTTTGGTTTTCTGCAAACCTGAATTGTTTCCACGTGATAAGGATTGACTTGTTCTGTGTGTTGTCTCCTGGAATGCAGATCACTCAGTAGCCAGGCGACGAAGTCATCAAATTGTTACTTCTCTTGAGACACAGCTCTTAAGCGGGAAATAGAAGCGCGTTTTTCATGGGGAAGATGGAAGTCTGAAGCAGACTCACTGCACGGATTTAGAAGTGATAGTGAAGTAAAAGTTGGATGGAATGCCACGGCAGATTGACCAGCAACGATCCGAGGCGATGACTCCCCACGCAGGCTGAGCTGAGGGACGCGGGAGGACTCGCTGGGCCATTTTCTCCACGTCGTGTCAGGTGAGTGCTCTGTGGGTGCAAAGGAGACGAGCCGCTCAGGAGGACACCAACAGCAACGGCCCTGCACACAGGGCCTCATTCCATCCTCACGCCGGCGCTGTGAGCTGGAGATCAGTGTCCCCTTCAAGGAATGAGCACCTGACATTCAGAGGAGTGACATGTCACAGCCACTCGGAGCACCGCTGGCACCTGAGCTCATGGATCAGGTCCCAGAGGCCATATTATTAATCACTGGTCCCTGTAACACATGCGATTTCCGTGAGTGCCGTGCATTTCTTTGTAACATCCAAACCTGTTTGTTTCAGTACTTCTTTAGGTGCTGGCTGGGCTTGAAGGTGACGTGGAGGAACTAAAAGCAATATGCTTGTTAAAAACCATCTACATTTTGGCGGTCATTCAATTATGTGCAAGGCCTATAAAAATAATTTTAACATTTAGTGAGGCAGAAATTGAGCATATCTTTTTCTCTTCTAATGAGAGCTTTTTGATATTATCAGAATGTTCATGTATTTTGTTTCCTGTAACAAGGCTGCACAGTTTTATATAGAAAGCAATGTTATCAAGACACAATGTCCCTTTGAGAACTTAATAATTAATTCCAATGGAGACAAACGAGTAGACTCAGGGAAGCAGCAGAATAAATATTGACATAGACAAGCGATGTATGATTTGGTCAGCTGCCTGAAATTCTTTCTCAAGGTGAGCGTAAAAGTGTCACACTAAGACAACTAAACAGAGCAGAGCCCACCAAGAAGATGGCTCTATGAGAAAAAAGTAAAATGACTTATCATAATAAAGGAGCTGTAATGAAGAAAGGGAGAACAAAACTTTTAAAACTATAGAGTGTCAGGAAATGTTCCCATCGTTAGAAAAAATAAGACAAGTAAGGGTGATTTAAGAGTGGATGGTGTGTGTGGTTTTTTTTTCTTTTATCTTTTTTATTTCTAAAATGTGTTAAATATGCATGGATTTTTAAGAACAAACTTTTTAAAAGTCAGCCATTTTATTTGCTCTGTGTTAAAATGATTGTATGAAAAAGAATGGGCCTGCAGGATCTTTTAACCAGCAAACACCTGAAAACACACAAACTTACTCAAAGTACTTAACCATTATACTAGACTGCCTCCTTCAAGCAACTGGAAAATTTTCATCATTAGTCATTCAGTGAGAATAATCTTTAACAGTATTTCATGCAAATTGCCTTGAAAAACAAGAGAAACTAAAATACTTAAAACACATAGCAAAGCAGTTTTTTGTCATAGCTTTAGCAAATTCTGGGCTAGCAATGAAATGTGAGTTTCTCTTTGCTGTTTTCATATTAAGGTTTGGTAGAGATGTTTAACGGCTGTCGATGCCAGTTTGCAGAGGAATACTGCTTAAACAGGACTACATACTTGTTCTTTACTACCTCTTTAATGTGTTGCCTTGTCTTAGACTGACCTATTAAATACCTTTCTAAAAATCTAAACTACAATGAGGATGGTGAAAAAAGCAAACTGTCTCAAATTGACCATGATGAAACACTGCTATATTCTTTCTTATGTTTGTTTTTTGTTTTTTGGTTTTTTTTTTTGCTATGAACAATTTTTCAAATGCTTCATGTTGTGTTGTCTTAACAACATTAGGCAAAGTCATTAAACAAATTAGCCACTGGCTAAAATTTACTGTTAATATTCTAAGATTTGGTGGGGAAGATGCTTTGCGCTAAATATGGGCACATAAGTAAACCTCTATGAGGGTCTGGAAATGGGAGAGTGATGTATGTCTTTCTTCAGGATGTGTTTTACAAGACAGGAAGAAAGCCACTTAGAGCGGTCGTGAAGAATTCTTGGCCTGGAGCCAGTGCCTGGATCGGCCACTGGCCATCTGACCTGTGAGATCTGAAGATGCTCTCAGCATAGCCTTGTGGGGAGGGGGAGATAGAGACGCACTTAAAGGGCATGTAGGCGGCACTCCGCAAATGTCGCTGCGGAGTGCTGCAGATCTGTGGGGAGAGGAAGAGGGGAGACCCGTTTGAGTTCCAGAGAGCGCTGTGCTCTGCAAGTACACAATGCCACGCACACTTTAAACAGATTATTGCACGCTAAATATCCATTCCTGAAAAAACTACAAATGTTACGATGTTCGCTGGAAGGCTATTTTACAGGATAATTATATGATTTCTGAGGAGCACTTAAAAGTGAATTATAGGGTGCAGTTTCCATGTTCTCAGAGAACTAATGGGTTTCTTTTCACTGTCCTTTAAATTCCACCCCGAAATCTCCTGGCATGCCCTATCATTCAGCCGCAAAGAGGATGAAACTATATTTTGCTCCCTGGTGACATACAACGATTAGTCATTGTCCCATGAAACGGCACCTGACACTTAACCCATCCTCGTGGCCTTTCAGTTAGCTGCACAAGAGAACCACTTTTCCTTTCGGTGGAAGGTGCTTTGATTTTCATCGTCTTCCCCATACAGATTTTACCCAAAGGAACCAAGCTGTCACTCACACCATGTGAAGCAAGACTGACATCACCTCCACCTAGCTCTGGCTGGTTAGAGGCTTTCTCAGTATGCAAAGACCGGGTAGGTCATCTAGTCCACCTTCTGGTACGAGAAAACCCACTTTCATGGACTGATTAAAGATTTCGCTCCATTTTTCTTGTGGCCATGTCTTTCAGCCCGTCGGGTTCTCCATTATTTCCGTTTGTAACCTCCCCAACAGGCCAAGAGACCGAGTCAGGCCTGCTCATCACTCCTCCTCAAACGCCACCTCCAACACATACCGTGCTGGTTTTACATATTGTCCAAATACAGTAAAGCCTGGGAAGGGAGAGGGGGCGTATAATGACAGATTTTGAATGTTTCATATCCTCTCTACTTATTTAGTGTCACTAAGCTTTTGCACTCTGAATATGGCCTCCCCAGTCTTTTGAAACTCTAAGTGTCCCTCACGAGGATTTGTGAATGATGCTGACATAGCGGTCACCTAATTCACATTTCCCAGACGGTAATCTGCCGAGCGCATGCTGAGGGACGCTTCCCCAAAGCGACTTCACGGTCATAGAACCATGCAAAAACCCGGGCAAACACAGATGAACAGTATGTCTCTACTGAAGGCGCTCTCAGACTCTTGAACACAATTGATCACATGACGAATGCCCATAAAGGAAGCGGGTATGCAGCTGTCCAAAATGCTTTCCTTTGTCTGTTGCAAAGAAAGGGCGTGGAAAGCTTTTGCAGAACTAGCGTTTCAAGGATTCTGTTTTGGAAAAGGTTGCTCTGAAATACAGGATATTTCCTAGAATGGAGGTGGGTTAAGATGGATTTGAGGCTGGTCCAGCAGCGTACTTCCTTGGGGAGCCAATGAGAAGGGCAAGGACAGAGTGGGGCCCGCGAGTCTGCCCAGGGAATGCAAGGGAGGGGGACATCACCTTCACCGGAGCCCGTCCAAAGAGGGCATCCCACAGAGGAGCAGGGTGTGAAGGGGGACCCCACGGAGGGGGAAGGTGGGAAGTGGGACCCCACAGAGGCATTCGGCCAACATCAAAATGTATCCGGACAGAGGGCAGACTGAGTAAGGCACCATGACCTCCCCTGCTTCGCACAGGTGCCAGCCAGACGTCTGATAGGCGCCCCCGACTGTGCTGCTCTGCACCCAGAAGCCCACCTAACACCTCTCCATGTCGAGGTCCAAGCGGCTCTTCTGGCATTCTCTGTTTCCCTCTTTTCTGGTTGCCAGCCTTTAGGGAGGCATTTTGCACCAAGAAAGTGAAGGGATTATGAATCTAAGTCATGACTAGACGTTTACTCAGTTCCTTTAAGAAGCTAAGCCTCGTATTGGTTCTCAGATTTCTTCTAGTGTACCTCTATGAAAGAAGACTATTCTTCCCAGGTATTCTTAACTTCACGATTCCTTTGAATGTTAGTATCATTATTATCTTATTTAAAACCCCATCTATGGAAAAAACTACATAATATCTCTTGAAGCCTAATCATATAAAAAATTAATATGCTGGCACAGACTATAAGCTAAGCATTAATCTTCTTCCATAACATTTCATATGTGTGTGTGTATAGTGTATCTAACCATCTTCCACTGCAAATTTTTTTTTAATTAAATTTGAGACTCCACAGCTAATTCCTTTTGTCTTATTTTTACTTTTCTTTACTTGGTGCCAGTTCACAATCCACAGTCAGTGAGGCTTTCTTGATGATGACGATAGAAACAGTAATGATTTAAAATGTGCAAAATCTATCTGAAATTCTAGGAAATATTTCCATTTTCCAAAATATTTTTCACTTCAGTTAGCAACTCAGAGGAAACATCAACAAAATGAATATCTATAGTCAGAGAAGAATTTTGCCTCAATTTATGCTATTCAACTACCTCGTCACAATACGGTGAAGCACCTTTGCAGGCCACAGAGATTTTTATTTGCGTCACAATTGGAAAACTATTTCTTGTTCTTTTTTGAATCTTATAGAAGATATTTCATTTGGCGTTTCATTTAATTCTTGAGAAGTTCACTGTTTTTTTTTTTTTTTTTTTTTACATAGCCAGCATTTCTCATTTAAACATGGCTAGGTTTTATCATAGTTTCTATTACCAGATAATTTGTGTGTAATTTTGTTTTCATGGAGACTATTTTTACCAGAAAAACACAATTCCCTATTTCTTCATCTTTAATTTGATGATGGTGAACTTATTAAGACAATAATAAATGACATAAAAATGATTGATAACAAACCTCTCGAAATAGGAACCTGAGATGCTGTCTTATCAAATTACCCCGTGAAGAGTTCTTAAAAACACTTGTAGTCATTTTTTAATCACTGTTTGACATTATAAAAGACAAAATAACAGTTCACTCACTTCGAGATTGTTAACGGGATTAATAAGCCATGGCATGAAAAGTGGGGAACACAGTATAGCGAACACTCAATAAATAGGACCTGTTATTATTTTGGTTAAAGGTATAAAGGTATGTGACAAATCCACGTGTGAAATATCACCATACTAGTGGACCACATGAATCTCCTTTTCTGGTTTACCTAAACTCTGTAAAACATAGCACGATAAAATTTTAAAAATCGAGTAAATAAAATTATATTTTAAATATTTTAAGATATATTAATTCTGACAGATTAACTAGATTTGGGAGTATGATGCCCTATGCCTTCCTTGTTTTACTAAGGTATACCCACCACCTCCTCACTGATTCTTCAAAGGCATTTTATCTGTCATTATTTAAATTCTTCAAGATCCTTTTTTTCCATTTCCACATTCAAATCCCATAAGAAATTCTGTGACATGCCTCCTGACTCACATGCGATAACATCTTTCACATCTGGACTGCCCTTACGTAATCTAAATCTTGATATTTTTTAATGCCATGGTTCACGTTGTTGGTATGCTGTTATTTTGATGCATTTGTTTTTTCTTAGTAATATAGCATGGACCATGAAATCAGAGATGTCCTTGGTACAGTGTTAGATGTGTGTGGGTAGGCAATATATAAATTAGATTTATTAAGTACGAAAAACACCAACAATGGCGACGACGTCTTAGAAGTCATCTTCAAGGCAACAGGAAAGCTTCCTAAGATTCTGTGCATCCTTTTGGATTCAGAGCTTTAGTGCTCATGTCTCTCTCTTTGCGCATCACTCTGACTCTCACAAAAATGTTTCTAGGTTGCCCTGTCCTTTCTCCCTTTATTTACTCTTTCACTTTGGGAACATCCCAACATGGCTCTGCTTTCTCTGACATACCCTGGGGCTAGGTTTTTTTTTTTTTAACATAAAATAAAATGCAACCTTTGGAAGGCTATTTATCTGTCTTCAGAAAAGGTCACGGGAAGAATGCAATGGAATTTTCGTATGGTTCATCCATCAAAAGTGCAGCTCCCTGTTGATTCTTCGTGAATTGTCAATTTCCAAAGAGCCTCGGGGACTAGCCTCATTTTTTTGAGAAGAAATCCTTGGTAAGGAAAAGAATGAAGTGATAAATAATTTTTCTGGTGTTCTCCTCTGGGAAAAACAGTCAACTTGCTCTTAGCCTCAGGCAATAGTGTTTCATGAACAGACTGGACAAAAGGAATTTGTAGTGATAATAATAATGTGAATTTGGTAGTAATGGTATAAGAAAAAAAAGAAGTTGCTGCTTAAATATGAGGCTCCTATGAATGGCCTGTGTTGGAGAAAACTAGCAAAGCCCAGAAATTAACTTAACCCAATGGAGATTGCCAAATACAGCATTATACATTGGCTAAAATAAATATCTTTTAAAAGGAACTGGAAATATCATATCAAAATTAACCTCCTATTTGGGTCCATGAGCCAAGAAACTAAAATAATCCTCAGCAAATCTCCTAGGCTTAACCATTCCTGGCACTAAGAAGAAGCATATTTTATGAGAAAAGCTGATTAAAAAATAAAACAGGAAAGGCCGCTGTGCATAGCATAGTACTGGACATTTTTGCAGCCACTTACCACACTGGAATGTGCTTGGTAAATAAAACTCTGCTACTCCTGCCATTTCACCCCTTCATTTTGACCTCGCCATCCAGTGAATGCTAATGTGAATTATTCTCCTGCTGTAACTTATCACTGCTACTCTTTAATGGCTGACATTAAATGACTGACATTGTGGTGTTGGTGAGGCCTGGTTCCTCGGGCTGGGACAGAGTAGCTAACAATCTGTGGGTTTGCTGGGCCAGACTGTTTGAGAAGGAAAATAATTTGATAAAAGGTCAAAGGTTATATCTTGGAAGAATATAATTTTTAGAGACCAATTTGAGACAATTTGATGGTTTTATCAATATCAGAATTTTTAGCACCAATGTTATAAAGATATAGAAGTATAATCTGCCCACCTTGGCAACTGTCTTCAAAATGCTGCATTTTTTCGTCCTTGGAAGTTCTAAATGAATCTTTTCATATCTTCCATCTCTCTCATTGTATGCATGTTTTCTTTTACATTGTTGGCAAATTTTCAACATTAATAATAGCTGTTTTATGGTTTTTCTGCTACTCCTACATCTTTCATTTCTAGCTCAGGCTTTACTGGTTAATGTTTCTTCTATAATGACTCATGTTTCTCTTCTTCTGTCCCTGCCTGCTAGGCTCTGCTCTGCTGCTCAGCACGTAAGCTGCACTGGATTCTGTCTTATTCCTTCAGAGAGCATGGGGCTCTGTTTCGGCATGCGGGCAAGTTACTGCAGGTTATTTTCTTCTTGATGAAATAGCTTCTGGGCTTTGGCAGACCAGGTCAACAGCAGCCGGTACTCCAGGGCTACGTCAGCCCCACAGCTAAGAGACCCTTCTGAGGAGTCTAACCGAGCCCCTGTCCCCTGTGCGCTCTCTCTGCTGGGGCGCACGCTCTTCCCTGCCCTGGGCAAGGCCCCGTGCGTTGGGTCTGCTGGCTCCTGGAGGTTCCCCCCAACTCGGGATGTGTGAGTCAGTTTTCAGCCAGAGGATGGAGGATCCTGGTGATCTCAGCAACGCCCTCCATGTGGCTCCTTCTCCCAAGAGCTCTGCCCCGTTCACGTCAGCACCCTGGCCTCCTGGACGCCGTTCTCAGCCTCCTCGATTCGGCAAGACCTCAGATTACCATGAGGAAAGCCTCTTCCTGTGTGCTGGTCCGGAGAGTCCTCCAGGAAGTAATCTGAGGCTACTTTAGGGCTCGCCTTGTTTCTCTTTTCTCAGAAACTTATACCCTGGGCCACCAGTTATCCAATGTCCGAAAGTGTTGTTCTGTCTATTTTTTGTATTCTTATAGCAGGAGGGGATTCCTGCAGCCTAGATGCTCCATCATTTTAGTGAATGTAAATTTGAGACCAATTCCTGCGAGATGATATAAAGATATGGAGGTATGGACACACAGAGACATGCTAGCAAGCAGACGGCCCACAGCATCTGTATTTCTGAGGGTGTCTGTTCTCTCTCACTGACTCAGGCACGCCGAGCAGCAACATGACAGCCGTCTACGTGGACATTTCAGGTTCTTAGAACCAGCTCTGCAGGAGGCAGGTCATCCAAGAAATGCAGAGAGACAAGACGAGGGGTCTCCTGACCTCAGGGACTACACCAATGGCAGGGACAGTGGCTGGCTGAGGTTTACCCCTTATGAAAAGACCATGTCCTTGTATATCATTCTTCATCAATAATAAAGAACGCTAAATTGTTAATACCAATTAAGGTTATTGTGTTTCTATTATATCCTGATTAGCTCACTCTGCTAATGTTTATGAATAAAAAATCACAGTATTCGTAAGGAAAGAAATACCTGACATACGACATGAATGCAATGTAAGCGGAATGAATGAAACTGAATCATCGGGTCTTCTCTCAGAAAATAAATTTGTGGGAGGGGTAGAATAATCACCTTGCTATTTTTTCTTTAACATTTAGCACTAGCCACCCTTCTGATTCTGAAGCAGTAACGGGTGAATGGGTATTCTGACCTCAAATTATCCAAAGTCAAGGATAGATATGGTAGCTACTTGCTCAGAAGCTGTGGGGGTCCTTCCAGGAGAGACTGTTTTTGGAAATACAGCGGCCCCTGCAACAGGGTGGACAGAGAAGCACACACGGGCTACCCAGGGGCCGCCCGGACCCCTGCCGTTTCAGGGGCTGCCGGTCTGCATAGCTGTCTCTCCCAGGGAGTATGTGTGTCTTCAGAACTTGATGAAAACATCAGTCTCCTTCACTTGGAGTTTCACCAAACGTAACCACCAGCCGTGGCGACTTTATAAAGCATGTAAGAGTTTCTGTGCAGAGTATAGTGCCATCTCACTTTTCTGCCCCCGACATGAATGAAAGAGTGACTCATCTAAGAATAAGGAAAGGCAACTGGATTTTCTACGAGCCGGTTACAGAACTCCGCATGACTCACTGCGAACTTGCTACAGGACCCGTGATACCTTCTCAGAAAAACAAGACTAACCTAAGCAACGGTTTTGCTGCTCTGATAAAGTTGTTTTCAGAAATAAACTTGATGCTACCTGAAAAACAATCTGCAAAAACTCCCCAAACAAGTATGTCTGAAAAAAAGTTTTGTGATGGTCAAATCTGCTGCTGAATGAAAGAGATACAGGGAGGAGAAGGAGGAAAGGAAGGAAGGAAGGAAGGAAGGAAGGAAGGAAGGAAGGAAGGAAGGAAGGAAGGAAGGAAGGAAGGAAGGAAGGGGAAGGGAAGGGAAGGGAAGGGAAGGGAAGGGAAGGGAAGGGAAGGGAAGGGAAGGGAAGGGAGGAAGGAAGGAAGTCACCTTTGCAAAGGACAGACAGCTGTCTTCCCACAAGGTCTGTGTGTCTGAATGTCAATACCTGGTTGGTACTTCTGGTTTTCCCTGCAGCTACTTTCTTCAGGAAAACGAGAAATTGTACATCCTACTTTTAGTCAAGCCATATTTGGAAGAGTCTCCCCAGGAGATTTTTGAGGATTATGAAGCAGATCCTGGAGACGCCCGCTAGCAGTCTGAAGTGTGTGAGGCAGAGGGTGTATAGACCATGTCCCTTTTAAGGAAAAGAATTTCCTGAGAGCATTAGTCTTTTCCTGAATGTGCAATTTTTTTTTTTTTTCAAATTCAACATCTCAGAGCTTAGTTGGAACACCCATTCAAGCTTACTGGCAGGTAAAGGCAGAGCCAAACAAATAAAATCAGCTTCAGCAGAGGCGGGGAGACATTTAGACCAACACCAAGTTAATTTGTTTTACTTTAAGAACAGGGGATATATTTTAGGTTTAAGATTTGCTCAGATGTTCTTTCCAATTTAAGTATTGCTAGTTTCAGAATGTATACAATTCTTTCACCTCAGATAGACTACTAACAACACCTGCTGTGATTGTGGTATCACCACAATTAATAATAGTGTCAGTAGTTACATGGTATAAACAGTATATATCACAGTGGATATTAATTAATGATAATATCCACTGTGATTGTGGTATTGCTATCTTCCCTTCCCTACTCCCTCTGAAGAAGAGAGGTAAATGAGAAATCATTAAACCAAACTGCCAATTCACCGACCAATTATCTAAAAGTGTTCAGATGATGCTGGTACTTTATGGTTTGTAACCAAACTTTACAAGATTAATTAATAGCTTTTCTTTGTAGCCTCAGGGGTGAAGCTAAGTCTCTTTTAGGGAACCAAGCAATTGTTTTCATGCAGATAATGGAAATAATTAATATCGTTAAGTATGACTATACTCTGAGTAAAGTATCAATGACACAAAAGACGACATGATGCTTGTTGAGCAAATATTTAAAAGTGTGGGAATAGTCATTAAATAAGGGCATGACTGTGGATTGTTGATTTTTTAACCTATGTTTTTTCCCTAAAATTTTTACAACGGGCATATATTCACGGTTTTGTTTTTAAAACAAGACAGCCATGCTTGGAATGGGAAAGTTGAAAGGAAAGAACACTCGCGATTGCACAGAATCAGCATGGACAATGAACACGACCTGAGAGCAGCACTGCCCACGCTGAGTGAGCTTCGGAAACCCAATGGGAAGACAAACCGGGCAGCCTGCGAAGCTGGCTGTGGCCTACAAGGGTACTGGGACACGCTCTTCTTAAAATCTGAAAATACACGTAGCCTGCAAACACGTAAAAACAAAACAACATTCTGATATTCTTAAACAAATAGAGAAAAGCACATTTATGATAAAATACGAGCCTGCTGTCACATTGCTGACCGAGGAAACATTGCTGAGGGCTGGCTGTCAAGTGCGCGTGTACGTGCACACGCATGCACATGCATGCACGAATGCACGCCTGTGTGTGTCTGTGTCACTAAATCCCAGCCAGTCAACACTCGGTTAAGTAAACCTCATCACTGTCTAGGGCAAATCTGGACAGCGACACCGCAGAACAGCTCTGAACGCTGGCTCGCCACCTCCCCCTAAAGAGGAGGTGGTGCTAAAGCTGCAGCCTCAGCGAGAGCCCCTCTTCCCTCGGGGGGCTCACTGACGGATGGATTACAAGTTTGTCCCTCTCAGGACGGAACCCGGCCATATTTCAAAGACTCAGAGAAAGCGGGGAACAGAGATGATCCTTGAAACCTCCTGAAAACCTCATCGAACCCCGGTGCTCAGCATGGTTTCTCGCAGCCCTGGAAATCTCTCTTTAGGCTCAAATTCACCTCTAAAAAGAGACTGATGTCAGGTAATGGTGCTTAAAAATGAAAGGAGAGGAAGCGATAGAAGAAGACCTTACCAGTGGGAAATACGTAGAAGCACCGGACTGCCTGCCTCTGCTGGACCTCTATCTTGTCTGCCATGAACATGGGTTCTCAGGAAGGATGCCCTGCATGCAGAGGGTGCTCTCCTCTTGTGCCCACACTTCAGGGTCCCAGATCTCCTGCCCCCGGGGCAGGGAATGTGGAGAGGGCAGGGGTAAACGACTCCCTCTCACCACCTCTAGGTTACTCCAGCAAAACTCAAAGCTAAAAGCATTAGTGTCCCATCAGAACCAGGTACAGGACAGATCAAATGCCAAGACTGGAAATCGAGAATTTAATTGGGGTGTACTTCCTGCAAGGAAATGCCTATCAAATTCCCTGGTAAGCATTGTTTATTGATACAGGACAATGTTCAAGAACTAGTTGTCCTACATGAAGGCACTTGAAACAGTATGCCTTCTTTCCATCACATAAAGCCCTGGTCGACCTTAACTTATCCTTTAATGAGTTTGCCCTCTTTTTCTCTTGTTCATTCATTTGCTCATTCATTCGTTCATTCATTCAACAAATATTAACAGAAGAGCTGCTGTGGGCCAGGCCCTGTGTCAGAGGTTAGGCGTAGGTATTTCCCACTGGATCAGACCCCACCACCCAGGGGGAATGGCCATCACACCACATCCGAACAGAGTTACAAAGGATGACCACCGCCAGGGAGGAAGAGTGCCCATTGTTACAGCGACCTGAATTATCCTGGGTCACCAAGGGGGCAGTTTTCCCTGAGGTCATTAAGGGACATGGATGTGGGGGTGGGTCTTGTCCGAAGAGAACAGGGATGTGAAGCCCTGGGCAGAAGGGAACATCTCATGGGAACAGAGAGAAGGAAGTGAGGACAAGCCAGGAGGTGAGAGGGAGGGCCTTAGTGGAGGTAGACTGAGGTGACAGAGGGCTGTAGCAGCTGTCATGTATTTAGTTTTGCCCACAGGGCCTTGAAAAGCCCTTGAAGCATTTTAAACATGAGAGACCTGAATGTGTAAAAGGCCACTCCAGGGGCAAGTGCAGAATAAGTCAAGAGACAAAAATGAATGGGGGAAAAAAAAACAAAAAACCAGAGGGTGAGTGGCAGTGTAACCCAGAGAGTACGCACGCAGTAATGGTGATGGAGGATGATGGATGGGGTGGATCCCGGAGGGGAGTTAGTGATGGACTGCACAGGAGGAGGAGAAAGAGGTACTGAATATTGAGGTGACACCCCTATTTCTGTGGTGCCCGTGGGTGGATGTCAGCATTCTGTGATGAGGATCCTAGGATGAGGCAGGTTTAGAGGGCACGCAGCTAGGTTTGTTCTGGACATGCTGAGGTGGTGTGATCTTGACACCCCAAATGGATCAGTCAACTTAATCATTGGAGGTGCTTTTCTGAAGCTCCGAGAAGAGGTCAGGAGTATATGGATGGCGACTGAAGATGCAGGCGGGGTGAAACCACCCGAGGCGAAACGAGGCAGAGAGGTCCTCGCACAGACATTTGAACCGGCCGCAGAGCTAAAGGTCAGGCGGAGAAACATATGCCAGAATAAAAGACCAGGTGAGGCAAGACGAGTGGAAAGGACAAAAAAGGGTGGCGACAGCGAAGGGGACAAGAAGGACGAGGTGGCTAAGCAGGCTGGACTTTTCTGGGAGTGAGCGTGACAGGAGACAGGCACACTCCTTCGTGTAACAATGCCGAGAGAGGAGGAGACAAAATGGAATATGCTGTCGCACGAAAGGGAGCAGAGTGAGATATGGAGCATGGACCCCTCTTTTGAGAAATGTGGCTGCAGAGGAGAAAAGACAAGAAGCTGGCCATGGGCGTGGCTGTGGCCATGGGCATGGGGACAGAGGGCTCGTTCTCTTCAGTGAAGGGACTGCCCGCTCAGGCCAAAGCTGATGGAAGGCGGTCCCTTCAGAGAGAGAAGCTTGGAAAAGGCAAGGGGAGGAGGAAGTCCTGGTGTCCCGTGACCCCAGAGCACCACTGGGTGGGGTCTGGAGTGCAAAGGGGAATGGCAGAGTTTCTGGAAGGAGCCCTGGCCCACTGGAAATGCAGCGAGGAGCCAAGGGCCAGGCCGGCGCATGCTGTCCAGCCGCCTGTAGAGACCCTCGGACAGCCCAGATGGCCCCTGTGTGCCTGCAGGGCTCGCCCCATCCCTGCCAGCCAAGCCCACACTCCTCCCGGATTGCAGCGAGCCTTCCAGCTGTAGCTGGGTCTGCAAAGAAAGTCTGCAAATGGCACTGATGCACTGAATGCCTACAGGCAAGTCCCTCAAGGTGCAGCCACCGCAAGTGACGCTTCTGTCCCTCAGTTTACAGGCAACTTCCCTAGGGTCTCCGCCCATCCCTGGGGCATCCCAGGATTTGTAGACTTGTGGCTGTGCCACACACAGACCAAGACCAGGGCAGAGAAGGTACTGTGAATATCTTTCCAGTGAGGCCTGGCAACCAGCCAAGGGAGGGCAATGACCTGGGGCTTCTGAGAACCCCGACCGCCAGGACAATCACCTCCATTTGGCAGGCACCCTCCCCGATAACTTTTCTTATTGGACTTCTTTTAATAATGCTCCCGATCCAAGTGTCAGCATTTCCAGACAGAACAAATTGTGCCTGGGGATGGAGGTGGACATCAAGAATTAAATACCACATGTGTTTGGCTGCAGAGATTTTAAGAATGCAAGAGATGGTTACAGCAGCTTTATGCATAATTGTCAAAGCTTGGAAGTGACCAAGGTGTCCTTCAGCAGGAGAATGAATCAATCCAGATGATGGAATGTGACCCAGCGAAATAACTGGGAGCCCGAGCTGTGCAGAGCTGTGAAGCCACAGCACGCAGGGGCAGGGACCACCAGGAGGCAGAGAAGGAGGGCCCGCTGATGCTCACTGACCCTGATCCAGGTGCCGTTGTGAAGTGGCTGCTCTCACGGCCTCCTTCAACCTGCACAGCAACCCGACCGAATGGTCACTGCTGCGTCCAGTCTGCAGGTGAGGAGGTGGCGTTCAGGAAAGTGGGGCCCAGTCATGGGAAGTGGGGTTGAGGTCAGGACTCTGGGGATGAGAGCAAGAAAAAGGGGCTGATCCTCGGGTTTGGATACCAGACCGACCACAAGGCAGGCCCAGCAGGGAAAAGGAGAGGAGGCTGCGCGGGAGGACAGGAGCAACTGGGCAGGCCTAGGGCAGAGGGGCGGCCGGACTCTGAGTCACCAGGCTCCTCTGCTCAGGTGCAGCCTCATCCAGGACTGCGGGGTGTGAAACGACCACTAGCAGTGGGATCGGGGGCTGCGGAGAAGGGGCCTGGGCCAGACGTCGGGGTGCTGGCACAACAGGGCACCTGGGTCTCAGATCTCCCCTTTCTTCTGTGCAGCAGCCTCAGCCAGAGGAGGAAGCAGCTGGATTGGCCTGCGCATGGGCCCACAGGTCAGCTCTGCCACACATTTGTTTCGAGTCTGCTCCCTGCAGGTGATCCGGGGGTGCTGTTGGAAATTGATATGGTTGTCCTCCGGGATGCGATCATGCCCAGGAGACAGTAAATGGATGACAGATGGAGACCTGTGACCTGCGCATATGGGAGATGAGAGCTATGCGGGCTCCCCAAGAAGAAACCTCAGTGAAAACATCAGAAAGCCGCTGGGAGGGGAAAGAAGACAGAGATGAATGATAAGAAGGGTGAGATAATGAATCCCAAGAGAAGTAGGCAAATCCGAAGCCACGTAGACAGAGAGGGCCCCCGACTGGACAGACCTGCATCAGAGGGGACAATTTCATCCACTGGGCTATGTGACAGTAGATCAGCATTTATAATCAGGAACAAAAGGGATTGAGGTGCTTCGTCTGGAATTCAGGGTTCCAAGCATTCATGTAATGAATTTTAAGCAGAAACAAGAGAAAAAGTGCAATAGTGATTAAAATAACTACTAATCCTAAAAAACAACTTATTATCCTTGCAATTAAAACAAAAAATACTGGAGTAGAATAATAGTACCCTGTGCTTAGTCGGGAAGTGTGTATGCTTAGACAGAAGATTCCCTCTGTAGGGTCTGTTAGGTAAAGGTCAACTTCCAATCGTAGCTAAATGAGCCAAATGTCCTTCTAGATCCAGTAAAAGCCTGCTCTGAACTGTATTTATTTCATGTTCATCTGCTATTGTATTCAATATTCTGGGGTGGGAGGAGTCCTTTGCTTGATTCGGTCACAAGATAGGGGAGCAAATGGTAGGCGTTAGTACCATTTGTCATCCCAAGTTCTTAGTTTGTGACATGTGTGAATCACGTTACCACACTGTTACCAGGACAGAGTTATGACAAGCCTGGGCTGACTCTCCAAATGAAGTCACATATTCTGCAGGAGGCTCTGGAAGAGGGGTTGAGTTCTATTCCAGGAAGCAGAGGAAGTGTCACAAGACAGACATGTGGCCATGTGAATGGCCTAAGTGGGTGACTTTCCACTTTACATGCCCAGTGGTACCTAAATAATGCACATGTTGGCTGCACAGCTACACTGATGCCATTGTGGGTTCTGACTGCCACCCTGAATCTCGTCATGAGCACAGGTCCATGTCTCCCATGAAGCCGAAGGCAGAGGTTAGAAGACCTGACTGGGGAGGGTGGCCATGTGCGGACATTGGGTTTCAGGTTGGGACTGAGCTGGAAAGTGGATCGTGGAACATCCCAGACTGGGTCGTACTGAGAGAATCATGGAAATCATTTGAAAAGCTGATAGTGCACATGGCAGGATGAGTCAGCCTTCCAGCCAGGAGAAAGCTAGAGGCAACACAGGCCTCTTCGGATGGCTGAATCCATCCATCCATCCATGTAAATGGTGTAGATAGTTCCTATGCTAAGGATGGATGCTCTGGTCTCCCAAGAAAGAAAGACTACTTAGTCTATGAGCCTCGGGAAGGCCCAAAATAAACAACCGAAGGTGCGTTACTTCCGGCGAGCACATCCCGAGGTCCTCAGGAGTAGCTCTGCTCTTTCTGGAGGACGGGGTCATCCTCGGCGCGTCCTGCCTTCGTTTCTGCTGCTTCTGTCATCACACTGCCTCTGCGTTACACAGAACCCAGCGGGTTCCAGCAATCTCCGACTAGACACTCATGTCCCAGAAATACTCATTCCCTCGGGATTCAGTGTGCCGCCACGGCAAGGCCGAGGGCGTCTGGATTCACACCTATTCTAGCTCTCACATCCTATCCAACTAATGGCCCTGGTGTGTCTCTGCAGCAGTACGACCTGAGGGATTGAAATTGGTGCTCTCTACTGACTGTGAATCAGGTAAGGGGATATGGCTGGACGGATTCACTGAATATGAGGCCACAGTGGTTCAGAAGGTGTTTATTGTGGACTGAATGTTTGTATTCCCCCAAAATTCATGTCCACACCGCCAATGTGGCCTTTGGGAGAAATTAGGATTAGATGAGGTCATGAAGGCAGAGTCCTCAGGATAGGATCAGAACCCTTCTAAGAATCACGAGAGACTCTGCTTCCTCCCTCTGGTCTCCGTCTTTCAAGGACACAACCAAAAGGTGTCTGTCTACAACCTGTGAGAGAGCGCTCATCAGAGCCCCGGGTCCGATCTCAGGTCTAAGTCTCCAGAATCTGAGAAAGAAACATCTGCCATGCTGTCCTGCCCAGTCTCTAGTGTTTCGTTATAGCCGCCCATACTGTCTAACACGAGACCCAAGGACAAACAGGTCAAGTGTATCGTAGATGCCAGGCACGTGGTAACCGTGTGCCTACTGTGAGAGCCACCAGCCTCGCCTCCGGGAGAAGAACAGATTACAATCTCTAAGTGAAGAACTCTAGAGGCTGCAGCCTGATCTAGTGGCTGCATAATGCCAGGACCACATGATTAGACATACGAACACCAGAAGAATTTCCTCTTATGCAAGTGATAATTCACTTGATCAGAATTACACCGCAGAAGCATACCTGGGGATGGGAAGATAGAAAATAAAATGAATAGATTCAGCAGTCCGCCACTGACTCTTGGAGGGCTTCAAATTTGCTATTTGTGGACTTACTGGAGTACTTTCAACTGGAATAATTCAGTGGCATTACATTTGGACTACTTAATTAGTTAATAAAAGCGAGCATTATAGAACATTTCTAATATGTTAACAGTGCATTTTGTAAAGCATTTTTGTTTTATTTTAATAAGATACTTGATTAAATTTGTTTTAAAAATCATGCATTTTTAATAAAAAAGAGCAAGGTAATTAACCTTGATACTTAAATAAGGAGCATATTTATAATTTCATCAAATAAGGAACATGTGCCAGGGTGCCGGGAGGGAACCGAGCTCGTGACCTGTGCCTGTGTGCATAACTAAACGTTTGCTATGCCTGGGGATTCGTTGGCAATTTAATTTCAGACCAATTAAGAGAGAATTTGACGGTCCCAATTAACCCGATAATCAAGAATCCCCATACAACGTAGATTTCACTTAAGAATTTTCTAAATGTGGGCAGTCACCTTAGGCAACATCTTAAAAGGTGTTCTGAAATCTAAATTGATGAAATCAGTGACAACATTTCCCTGCAACCCAGAAATGTGTACCATTTTCAAATCCTCCATGCACAGAGTAAATTTCCAATAAGTGGTTGATTATTATTTTATCAATATTCCTACAGACAAGAGGGAGTCTACTGAGTCTTAAAGCATGCATTGGGAGAGGTTCTTCACAGGTTAGTTTTCTGGTTTAACCCTCGCGAACCTCATCTCCAGCATGGGACCTGAAACCCCAAGATCTCAAGGAATCATCCAGAATGAGTTGTGGGGCCAGGATTTGCTCTGCAGCCTGAAGCCATAGCCTGACTTCTTCCATCAGCCCAATGAAAGAGTCCTAAGCAAAAATTCATTTATTTACTTATTCATTCATTTAATCTCTGTTTTGTGCCCCAAAATTATTGTAAAGTAGTTCCAAATAGATTTAACAGAATGAACTTTTTTTTTTTAACAATACCAATGCAAACTATATTCACAGGTGCTGAATGAATTTATGTTCCAAAGTAGAACATATTCCAACCTCTTGCTGTTCTCCCAAAGCTCCTTGGATTCAAAGTTAAATAGATTACTAAAACAGACAAATGTGATGAAACTGGTTGTCAAGTTGCGAAGTATTCTTCCGTGGGTGTGCATAATAATCACACAGGTAATTGTCTCTGGAATGTGCTACCTGGATTTGTAGTTTTAGAGGAAAGGTAGGGGGCAGAAGTGGTTTCACACTCACACCCTCACAGCGGCGGCTGCACGGGCAGGAATAACTGGTCTATCCAACTCATCTCAAGTACACGGTAACCACATAACCGTAAATGGACAACTCATTCATTCAAAACTCTTGACCTGTTTGCTAACATGGATCCCTGCAAATAACAGGGTGTGGCTAAATTCAGATTAAATAAACAAAGGGAAGGAATTGTAAATATTTTTAAGTTATTAAGACTTTTAAAATTTTTACTTAAGGCTAAAATGCCATTTTGCTATACATGACTTAAGCATTTAACTCTGTCAAGTGCACAATAAACTATGCTCGGGTACAGACTGTTTCCTGTTAAATACTACACTGAGGTTTTTAATACTTTCAATAGAAGTTTCCACATCTGACAGGTGTATGTCAAACAACACATCTCACCAGAATTCCTCTTGACATCTCTGACAGCGCATTACGAGAGTGGGTGCCTATACTAACATTTCACATGAATCCACTCATGCTTAGGTTAGGGTGTCGGACATATGGTTTGTGGAAATCCTGGGTGCATTTGCATAAGACATACAAGCTTTGGGAGAATGGCCATTTTAATCGGGCTGACTAACTGAGATGAGAAGAAGGAGGTGTGACCATCTGTTTAACTTCATCTCGAATTCATTTAGCACCTGTAAAAATTAGATTTGAGCCACTTCTGAACCCAGGAAACATAAAGAACCTATCTAACAATGCCTCTCGTGTCCTTCTTCAAGTAAAGGAAAGGTCAAGGTACAAATAAATACACTATACACATATGCACGTGTGTGCACACACACACACAGATACACAGGCACCCACAAAAACACATGTATATACACATAAACACAAATTGCCTGCCCTTTGAAATGTAAAGTCTGTAGTCCTACAGTTCACTTAAAAACTATGTCTTGATTTTAGGATTCTAAGACATTCTTAGATATGCTAATATTGGCTGATATCTATAAAGGCAAGCAGGAAAAGGGTGAAGTTATCATGTGTAAGAAAGATAAAGGCTTCTGAACTGAAAGAGGTAGTTACAAAATTTGCCAGTTCATAAGCTGTTTACATCATGGTAATAAATGGGCACACTATCTTCCCTAGAAAGGAATATACCACCCTATATGAATATTAACATGACAGGAAAATAAAGAGATTCAATTCCAAGCTATATTTTAGTGCATAAAGAATGTCTACAAGTTAGTAGGCAGTCAATAAACATCAATTGGATGAATTAAGAACATTCCTGTTCTGAAGATTTTAAAATGATAGACTTGAGCTTAAATATATATATATTTTTTATCTCTTGAGATGATCCTGAGGATTTTGTCCTGTAGTTCTTGAAATAAATTGATAGATTTTCTAATGTTGAAATTTTAAAAATTTTCTTGTATTCTTGACTAAATACTCTTTGTGACTGTAATTTTCCCTTTCTAATTGTAGGCTTTTCTTTACATTTTCTCTCTCTTATTAGTTTTATTGAAGATTTAATTATTATTAATCTTCTCAAAGATTTGGCTTTTGTCGTAGTTCCCTATTTTATTGATTTCTGTTCTTATAATTTCCTTTTTTCTTTTTTGATTTTACTCTGATGCTCATGTTTAGCCCTGGCTTTTTGAGTTGAAAATTCATCTTGTTTTCAGTCTTCTTTGTATTTATAGATAAATTTATAACTTTTCATCTGAGTATTGCTTAAACACCGCCCCTCACATTTGGGCATGTAATACTTTTTTGTCATTCAATTTTCAGTACGGTTCTAATGATTTCCTTTTTAAAACAAAGGATAGTTTTGGTAATGTGATTTTATTCTTTTTAAACAAAGGATTTTTTTAAAGCTTTATTTGTTAATTAGGTCTAACTTGATTGTATTTTTAATAAACTTATTCAGTTAGTTTTCGCCTATAAATGTATCTTAATATGCAAAGTAGCCTAGTACAGAATGTTTCACATGGGCTACAGAAGTATGAATTTCTATTTTTACAGGTGAAGTTATACATAGTATATACATATGCATGTGGACATACATGTATACATACATATGCACACATAAAACTGCTATATATTAGGTTAATATCTTTCATACTTTTTTTGTATTCTTCAGTTGAAAATTTCCTAATAAATGTACTAAAATCTCTAAATAAAATCCATTTTCCCTAAAAGTTTCTCAGTGTTGCTTTGTAAATTTTTTAGGCTTTATTGTTTGTAAGTTTTATATCTTCTTATGCATTTTTCCAGTATATTATATTTTTCTTTGTTTCTTATGACTGAGTTAAATTGTAGTTCCTTTTAAAGTTACTGCTTTTTTTGATCATTTTCTTTATTTGTGTAATATATCTGCATCTAGAACCACATTGTAATTTTAAACCTTTCTGAATATTTTTGTATGTCAATTATAGATCATATATTGCTTGATGTTTTTTCTCTATCAAATCTGTAAGCTGATACTTTTATTGAATTTAACATAAATACATGTATTATAATCATAATTACATTAAAATTTATCATTTTACTCATGTTTTCTATATTTGATATTTAATATATCATTTCTTTCTTTTTATTGGGGATAGTAAATTTTCTCAGGCCTCTTTAAAATTGATAAATTTTATGTCAATTATTCTGTGGTTAACATGATCTCACATCTGTGTTTTTTCATAAGCTAAAAAGAAAACTCCTTATGACCTACTTCATATATGTATGGCTTACGGATTAATGGTAAAAAGATACCCAGGATGCTCCAGCTAATAAACGAGAAAATATTACTAAAGAGTTTTTGAAAAACCTTCTCACCCTTATCACATACTTCGAATTCCCACTAGTAACCACCATCTTAATCTTGGCGTCTATCATTGCAGTATTTAAAGTTTTGCTAAATGTGGTGTATACCCCTAAACAATACATTGCTTCATTTGGATGTTATTGAAATGTATATAAATGGAACACTGCTCTATGTAATTTGTTTTGCTTACCATTATGTGTTTGAGAATCATTTGTGTTGATACATAAACGGGTATTTTATTAATTTCTATTCATGTAGATATTTACAGTTTCAATAAACCACAGACTATTTTATATTTGCCTAGGAGTGGACATTTGAACCCACATGTTTTTACCTTCTTCCTACTATGAGTAATGCAACTATAAACATTTGTACACATCCCTCCAAGGGCCAATGGTTTTCTCTAGGACATGCACTATCAAACTTGTTATTCTTGCCAATCTGGTCAGAGGAAAAATCTGCCCTCTTTTAATTTGCATTTGTATTTTACTAGTTCCTAAGAGAATGATCATCTTTTCACAAGCTATTTCTTAGCATCCATTTAAAGTGTACATTTAAATCCCTTTTGATAGTTATGTACACCCCATGAAACAATCATCACATTAAGATAACAGCACATCTCCCCTCCCCCAAAAGGTTTTCACACTAACAAACGATCTTTTTGTTTTTTTGACACTGGCCCAAAACAATAATCACTGTAGACTGGTTTTCATTTTACAGAAGTGGAATCAAACAACACTATGTACCTTTTGGTGTATAGATTTTTTCACTCAGAATAATGATTCTGAGATTTATGTGTGTGTATCAGTAGGTCATCCCTTTTTGTTGCTGAGTAGTACAGGCATACCTCAGAGATATTGGCAGTTTTAGCTCCAAATCACCTCAACAAAGAGAATATTGCAATAAAGTGAATCACACAAAATTTTTGGTTTCCCAGTGCATATAAAATTTGTTTACACTATGCTATAGTCTATTATGTCTATGGTATGTGCACATACCTTAATTTAAAAAATACTTTATTGCTAAAAAATGCTAACTGTCATCTGAGCCTTCAACAAGTCATAATCTTTTTGCTGGTGGAGGGTCTTGCCTCGATTTTGATGGCTACTGACTAATCAGGGTGGTGGTTGCTGACGGCTGGGCTGGCTGAAGTAATTTCTTAAAATAAGACAACAATGAAGGTTGCTGCATCGATTGACTCTTCCTTTCACAAACAGTTTCTCTGTATCACGTGATGCCGTTTGGTAGCATTTTACCCACAATAGAACTTTCAAAGTTGAAGTCAGTACACTCGAACCCTGCCACTGCTTTACCAACTAAGTTTATGTAATAGTCTAAATCCTTTGTCATCATTTCAATAATCTTCACAGTACCTTTATCAGGAGTGGATTCCCTCTCAAGAAACTACTTTCTTTGCTCATCCATAAGAAGAAATTCATCTATTTTATCACGAGATCAGAATAATTTAATCACATCTTCGGGCTCCACTTCTAATCCTAGTCCTCTTGCTGTTTCCACCACATCTCCAGTTATTTCCTCCACTTAAGTCTTGAACTCCTCAAAGTCATCCATGAGTGTTGGAATAAACACTTTCCAAATTCCCGTTAATGTTGATAGTTTGACCTCTTCCCATAAATCGCAAATGTTCTTAATGACATGTAGAATGGTGAATCTTTTCCAGGTTTTCAATTTACTTTTCCAAGATCCAACAGAGGAATCACTGTCTATGGCAGCTACAGCCTTATAAAATAAAATGTATTTCTTAAAAGAGAAGATTTGAAAGTTGAAATTGCTCCTTGATCTATGGGCTGCGGAATGGATGTTTGTTAGCAGGCATGAAAACCATATTCTCATTGTCCATCTGCGCCAGAGCTCTTGGGTGACTAGGTGCATTGTCAATGAGCAGTAATATTTTGAAAGGAATCTCTTTTCTGAGCAGTAGGCCTCAGTAGGAGGTTTGAACTATTCAGTAAACCTTGTTGTAAACAGAAAGATCCAGGCTTTGTTGTTCCATTTAGAGAGCACAGGCAGAGTAGACTGAGCATAATTCTTAAGAACCCTAGGATTTTCAGAATGGTGAGTGAGCACTGGCTTCGACTTAAGGTCACCAGCTGCATTAACCCTAACAAAGGAGTCAGCCTGTCCTTGGAAGCTTTGAAGTCAGACATTGACTTCTCCTCTCTAGCTATGAAAATCTAAAACGGCGGCATCTCCTAATATAAGGCTCTTTGGTTTATATTGAAAATCTGTTCTTTAGTGTGGCTGGATCTTCTGGATAACTGGCTGTAGCTTCTATAGCAGCACTTGCTGCTTCACCTTGTAATTTTATGTTGTAGAAACGGCTTTTTTCCTTAAGCCCCATGAAGCAACCTCTGCCAGCTTTGGACTTTTCTTCAGCAGCCTCCTCAGCTCTCGGCCTTCATAGAATTGAAGAGAGCCAGGGCCTCACTCCAGGTTAGGCTTTGGCTTACAGAAATTTCGTCGCTGGTTTGATCTTCTCAAGCCACTAAAACCTCCTCCATGTCAGTGAGAAGGCTGTTTCGCTTTCTTTGGTGTGTTCTCTGGAGTAGCATTTTTAATTTTCTTCAGGAATTTTCCATGTGCTCCACAACTTGGCTAACTGTTTGGCACAAGAGGCCTACCTTTCAGCTGGTCTCGGCCTTTGACATGCCTTCCTCACGAACCTTAGTCAGCTCTGGCTTTTGATTTAAAGTGGGAGACGTTCAGCTCTTTCTCTCATTTGAGACTTAGAGGCCACTGGAGGGTTATTCATTGGCCTAATTTCACTATTGTCGTGTCTCAAGGAAGTGGGAGGCCGGAGGAGAGGGAGAGAAGACGGGGGATGGCCAGTTGGTGGAGTAGTCAGAGCACACACAACATCAATTAAGTCTTATGTGGGTATGGTTTGTGGCGCCTCAAAACAATTATAATGGTGACATCAGAGATCACGGATCACAGATCAACATAACAAATATAATAATGAAAAGATCGGAATATTTTGAGAATTATCAAAATATGACACAGACATGAAGTCAGCAAATGCTGTTGGGAAAAGGCGCTGTAGACTTTGTTCAATGCAGGATTGCTAAGAACCTTCAATTCACATTAAAAAAAAAAAAAAAAGCCATTGCCTGTCAAGCCCCACAAAACAGATATTGTATGTCATTTATTGACATACCACTTTTTGTGTATCCATTCATATCTTGATGAACATTGGTTTGTTTTGTCTATTGTGAATAAAAATATTATGAATGTACATATATAAGCTTCTTTGTGGTCATATGCTTTTATCTCTCTTCAGCAAGTACCTAAATGTAGAAAGGCTAGGTTATATGGTAGATGGACATATTTTTTAATACAGCTGAAAAGGAAAACCTCTGTTTCTCCATGCTCATAGAATACTTATGTACTCCAAGTGGATGGATGTTTTACTCGCACCAAGCAGTTCTGCAATTCTCTGCTGCTACTGAGTGGATGTCCCACAATTTAACTCTATCCTGACACTAGCCACCTGAAAATAAGAGCAGATCCCACAGGTAAAGGGCTCAGTCCCACAAGATTACACCTCGTCTCAGATGCCATTGAAAGCCCAGGTTGTTGCCTGTGCTTCTGACTGACCGACTGGAAGCAATTCAACTTATAGAAATAGTTGGTGCATAGGTAAATGAATGGATCAGAAAAAAAAAATTATAATCACTATTTTCCCCTTTAGGTCAATTAATAGTTATAGCCTACATTACCCACTGCAATGTATGTCGCATGTGAAATTGTTCCCGGATTTATGACACCCATCTACAATGTTCTTAATGCACTATTGCCAAAGCATAAATTTCTTTCAATAATAAAATGAATTTGACTTAAATGGTTTCAGCTAGTAACCACCCACAATCAGCCACATATTCCTTTCGCTAAAACTCCAGACTGGGAGTGGATTAAGCACCTTTGGGTGTGCTTTCAGAGTGCCAGGGTGGCACTCCTGGTTACAACAAACCCTCTGTAAAATTTGAATTTTCTTCATCTAGTTTACTTATACTTTTTGTTAAATTATACATAATGATAGGAAAGCTATGAGCTCAGGTAAAGATGAAATAAATGTTTTGCATTTTGTAAGACTTCTATATCATTACATAAGGGGATGTCTTAGTCCATATAGTTTTTCCGAATGTTGGGATGGTTATTTATAAAGAACCCTTCTACGTATGCAGTCTCACCCCATCATCCAGCAGACGGTAGAGCAGAAGGTCCCATAAATTTCACAGACTGGATTTTATCACAATGTAATTAATAAAACCAACATAATCATCGCTAGATAAGGTAACTGCACTGTAAAAATTTTATTTGAAACTAAAATTCTATAATAAAGTGATAGAGAATTTTCTACAGACACTTTATATCTTATATTTCTGAAGAGGGAGTAAACAGAGAAAAGTGTCAGTGAAACATCGCAGTTCTTACAAAATAAAACACAGAGAAGGATCACTGCCCTAGCACAATATAGCTTTGTGTCTTTAATTTTTCATGAGTTAAAGAATCAATGTCATTCTTCTCTTATCAAGCACTCAGGTGGTGATTAAATGTGGGGATTAACATCCTGGGAAAATGACCATCTAGAAATTAACTTGATGTTTCCAAGGAAAGTATGAAGTTTTATTCAAATAATATTTTAAACTACAGGAAATTTTAATGGCCAACATTTTGGAACTCTAGCATCTAAGACTTTACCAGCTGTACCAGGACCAGGTCATGACAAGCCACCTTGTTGTCCACTAAATCTGACCATCTGTTCATCTTCCAGAGAAATGTACACTTAGAATGACGGTTTGGGGGTTTCTTTACTACTTTTTAAGACTAGAAATGCAATTTCCCCCCTAGATTATGCTACTAAAAGGTTCAGATAAGAGAATCTGTAAAACATACAGTGATTTTATGTTCTATGAAGTGAAAAATTATCTATCATTTTTCAGCTTTATGCACAAAGAATTATCCCAGGCAGCATAGTTTTATGACACAGTTAAAAACGTTAGAGTTGGATGATATGATATCTCAAGGTAATTCATTTCACTCCAATACATATTTGTCAAGAAGCATATACGTACTGCCTTTTTTTCATATCTCACTTAGGAAAGAGAAATAGCACTCATCAGCTTGCCTTACCTACATCCTGCTCACAGAGCCTGTCCTAGAGCTGTGGGAGGGAGAGAATGAGCATGGAGCAATAGTAGTGCTATATTATCCTTAATAAAAACCTCCCAAATTACCACTCTCCACTGAAACATTAGGATTGCTTTAGATTAATGGATGCTTGCAATGGGCCAGGTATTATACTAAGCGCATTTGTGAGATAGCCCCATTCAATTATCACAGTAATCTCATGAGCTAACGACTATTAATATATGTATTTTCCAGGGGAGGAAAAAAGGGTTTTCCAGAAGTTCTTTGGTAAGAATCCAGGTTATGCAACTATCATTACAAATCGTCTGTCACCCTGGGCAGCAGGATCCTGCCAAACACCAGCCCACAGGCGCAATATAAAAAGTGGCTCCAAAATTCTGTCACCTGGCCCATGATGAGGTGGGTAGGTCTCACCTTGACTCTAGGCTTTGTGACTGACAAACAGGACAAAGCTGAAGTGATGTCTGCATCAGAAAAAGAGCTGAGAATTTACTACTATTCGAAGTGCCCGCTTAACGTACTGTCAGGAGCTTTGCCTTCACGGCCCCGGGGTACTGCAGCTGCAGACACTGGCAGGTGGGGAGACACACACTGACTGGACACACAGCCTAGGATATGCAAGGCACAGATGGTCTACCCCAGCCTAGGGATGCCAGTGAAGCCCACGACTGTCTTGGTAGGGAGCCACTGAGGACACGGGTGCCCTGTAGGAGCTGACCTCGCTGTCACTCCACACCCCAGCCTACCTCTGCCTCACCTCGCTGTTCTGATCCCTGTTCTCACCTTTGCTTTTCAAAGATGTGCCTTGCTCTGGTCTCTGCTCACTGGTTGGGGAGCTGCCCCAAGCCATTCATTCTAGCAAGGAGGTTACTACCCACCTTTCTGACCCCACCTTCTCTAATGATCTACTCTGACTAGTTCATTCATCTTTTTGGCTTCAACATCTCTTTGAGTATCTACCCTATAGACTAGAAGAACAAACTTAAGTGCAGTAAGGGACCAACTAGGTAACATTTATGAGAAGTAACTGGGCACCAGACAACGGGGAGTAGTGGAGCCTTTGGCCAGTTTATCTGCAATCTAAAATAGATTTAAATGTTTTAAAACATCACCAAGATGAAATAAGCCTAGAGGAATGGAACTAGAGTAAAGGGCCTCATTTTGACTCATTCACAGACCATGTCACTCTGGCTCAAATCCATTCTAGGGATTACTCAGTGAAGCACCTTGGTTCTGAAGTCATTACAACGGGAGAAGGAGGGGACCTCTCCTGCATCAGCACGTATTGGGATCAATCAGCAGAATCCTTTCTGCCTTGAAGCACCTGATGGCAGAATAATCTTTAAAATAATTTCATGTATAATAATACTGATATATTGGTATGGAAATTATGACTGAAATTATTCAAAGAACCAATGAGCTACCAGGCACAGACAGAGGTGTTTATTTTATCTGATTTTTTTTTCATTTAAAAATATTACAGGAGCATCAAAAATTTTTTAAATAAATAAATAAATTAAACAACTACAGCTGGGACATGCCACCCGCCAATGAGATTTTTCTGTTTTTGAAAGATCAAAATCTATTTATTTTCTCAAGCTGATTTTGAAAGCTGACTTGTCAGAAATAAAAAGGAAGAACAAAATTAAATTTTCCTGTACCCTCGAGATCCCATAAGGAATTTAAAAAGCAAATGAAAACTTAGAGGAAATGTCTCCTATATATAAGCCACAAAGAGTTAATATTTTTAGAATATAATTGACATAATTTGAAAAGAAAAAGATACACACCTCCGTAGAATGGAGTAAGAGATTAGTTTTGAAAGAGAAAAGAACCATGAAATAAATACCAGATGCTGTTTTCTCCTATCAAATTGTCAAGTATTTAAAAATAAGTTACAGTATCCAGAGTCGACTTGGATTTGAGGAAGTGAACAGTCTCATATACCGTTGGTGGGAAAATGCATTTATACAACCTTTGCACAAACTAATTTGTTCATTCCAGAAGGAAATCTGAAAAATGATAAATCCTTTGATTCAATAATTCAACTTTAAAGAATTTATTATAATAAAACCATTATAAATATACTAAAAAATTAAACTTTAAGTATTCTCATTGTTAATATACGATCAAATATTTGAACAAGTCTGGTAACAGAAGAGTATATATTATAGTCCCATTTGAGTGAAAAAGATTATTTATGTGTATATATGTTTTAAAAATTACCTGGAAGTATATAAAACGAAGAGGCTATTCCAGAATGGTGGAATTTTATATTATTATTATTATTATTATTTATCTGATAACCTAAGGGGACTATTTATTTTCTTTAATTATCATGTGTTATGCCAATAAATGTTTTAGTAAATGAAAAAAATGTTTTCGTTCCTTTGTTAGTAAAATTAAATGCTTCTAGGAGAAATAAATGAAAGTGATATAATTATTTTGTATGAAAGCGATCTAATTATTTGATATATTGATTTGTATTAAAATAGTGCCATTAAAGAACATAAATACATATACATGGAAAGAATACTAAAATAAAAAAAAAATAGTCCTCGAGTCCAAGTGATGGAATGATGACAGATGTTCATTGTCTTCTTTGCTCTCTTCTTCACTAAATTCTCTATAAGAATGTTGATTACTGTCTAGGAAAACGTACTTAAAATCTAGCCTCCTGCGCATTTCACAACTACACTGAAGAGCCTCCTGGAAGTACTAAAATAAAACAAGATGGTCCCATGATCTAATGTTAAGGGGGTGGGGGGTGGGGGAAGATCACCTAAATTTAATCCAAGTAGAATAGACATATAGGTATAGAAACACGACAAAATATTAATAGACACCACCTGTGGATGGTGGATCCTCAAGAAGGTTCTATTTTCCCCCTCCCAAATTTCCAAAATTTACTATAATAAATATATATTTTATCATCAAAACCAAGTGACGAGAGCTATTCTCAAGGTTGGCACGTTTCGTGAAAATACTAAACAGCACTAGATTGTGTCACTTGACTTAACACACACGGCGCTTTGTAGTAACTCTAAAGGAAATGGCATCGAACGCATCAGCGGACCGAGAGCAGGAATGTCAGCGTGCCTTTGCCCAGCTGGAGGTGTGACGAACGCTCCCCCGGGAAGGAGTCGGGGTGGGGAGGACGTGGCTGCTCGCCATGCCCTGGGGGATACGCGTCCCTCCGCCCTGAGCAGCGCAGCCACCGACACCGAGCGCCTCGTTCCCGCCGTGCCGCCCGCATGGCCTGCAGGTGGCCCCTTTCCAGAGCCATCGACCGCGCTGCCAGGCACAGTCGCCATGAGACCCGCGGCCAGGACCCGGTCCAAATAGCGCCCGGCTGCGCCCCGCTGGGGACGGAGGGTCCGGGGAGCCAGGGGACTCTCGGCGCCACGGCCGCGCGCCAAGGCCTCGCACCCCGCGCCGTCCCCCAGTCTGGGGCCCACGGGCAGACGACGCGCCGCGGGGCCCGGGCCCTGTCCCTCCGGCCGCGGGCAGGGCGCGGCCGCACCTCGCAGGGCGGCGGCCACGCGGCACGGGCGTCAAGCCCGAGCGCGCGCATCGCGGCGTGCACGCCAGTGACGGCGCTGGGATGGGGCCGCCGCCCTCCTGGCGGCCCGTGCGACACGGGTCGCGCCCCCCCGCCCGACGCCGAGCGGCAGCAGAAGGCCCCAGAGGACGCGACAGTCGTCCCCAGACAGCCCGCGCCGCGGTGGCCGCCCGGCCGCGCCCCCTGAGAGCACGCGCGGCGCTCGCGGTGCGGCCCCGTCTGCGCCTGCGCGCCGTCCCCGCCGTCCCCGCCGCCCCCGAACCTGCTCCCCCGCCGTCCCCCCGACGTGACGCTCCGCGCCGCGCGCGACGTCAGCCCCGGCGCCCGGGCTGGCCGCTGTGCGGCGACGCTGCCCTCCCGCCCGTCGCCACGTGGCCGGGCGCGGCGCCGAGAGGACGCGACTCCCGAGGGACGCCGACGCCGCGGCCGAGGACGCGCCCGGGACGCGCCGAGCCCGGTAGGGACAACGCGCGCGAGAGGACTCACCGCGCCGCCGTCCCTGTCGCCTCGGCGGGGACACCGCGTGGCCGCCCCGCGCGACCGTCCTGCGGGGCGGCTTCTCCTGACGCGGTTCGCGCGAGGCCGGCTCTGCGGCCGCGTCGGCCTGGTGCCGGGTCCGTCAGGTGCCGGGTCCGTCAGGTTCTGGGTCCGTCTGGTGCCGGTTCTGTCAGGTTCCGGGTCCATCTCGTGCCGGTTCGGTCAGGTTTCGGGTCCGTCTGAGGTGGGTCCCCCCGTCCCGGTTCCGTCAGGTCTGAGGCGGGTTCCGTCAGGTTCCGGGTAGGTCTGAGGCGGGTTCCTGCGCCCCGGTTCCGTCAGGGTCCAGGTCGGTTTGGTGTTGGTTCCATCAGGTTCCGGGTTCGTTTGAGGCGCGTTCCCGCGTCCTGGTTCGGTCCGGTATTGGTTCGGGTCTGAGGCAGGTCCCCGTGCCCCGGTTCCGTCAGGTTCCGGGTCCGTCTGGTGCCGGTTCCATCAGGTTCCGGGTCCGTCTGGTGCCGGTTCCGTCAGGTTCCGGGTCCGTCTGGTGCCGGTTCCGTCAGGTTCCGGGTCCGTCTGAGGCAGGTTCCGCGACCCAGTTCGGTCTGGCGTGGGTTCGCTTCAGAGGCGGGTTCCCGCGCCGCGTTTCCGTCTGCCGCGGCGAGGCCCGGCCGCACACCTGGCCTCTTGCGGCACGGCCTGTCCCCCAGGCCGGGCGTCCTGCCGCCTGACCTGGAGGTCGGGCCCCGTCGCACGTGGCGTGCCCTCAGCCGCACGTGCGGGCTGCGCGCGCCGCTGCGGCAGGGTTTGGGCGGGAAGCGCGTGCGCATGCGCGGTTTCGCCGCGGGAGGTGGGCGGGGCTCCGGAGCGGCGTCGCGTTCCGGGTCCAGCCGGCACGAGGTGAGCGGGCCGTCTCTCCCGCGCGGTCCCAAGTGGGGCGTGTCGGGGTCCTAACGACCGCGGGGTGTGCGGGCGCCTCTCTTCTTGGGCAGATGCAGTCTGGCGGGAAAAGACCCGGTTCCGTCAAGGAGGCTGCGCGGCGCGATGTCCCTCACCTTCGCCGCTGGCTGCCTGCGCGCGAGGCAGGCGCCAGGCTCCCATCTCCGCCGTGCGTGGAATGCGGGCTCTGCCGCCCCCCGTCTTCCCGAACCCCCTCTTTTCACATCCATGATGAGAAGGGGGCTACGAGGAGTCTCCTAATGGGTCCAAGATGCCTCGGGCGACCTCTGAGGAGCAGAGATTGCCTGCGCTCCCCATGCTGTAAGGACCCGTTCCTCTCTGCGTGGCCGAGCATCTTAAGGTTCACTCTTCGGGGACTCTCTTCCCCCTTGATGGTGACACAGTGCTATGGAGTGTGAACACATCGATTCAGTTACCCAGGGGAAGGCGGCAGGCAGCAAGCCCCCTAGCCTGCCTGGTCTCTCCCACAACTGGGGAGACCCCCGACTCACGGCTTCATTACCTGCACTCAGCCTCAGTCCGAAAAGACTGCATGGCAAATTCCAGAAGTAAGCAATTCATTAATTTTAAATTGTGCCCCATCGGAGGAGTGTGATGAAATCCCTCCCAGCCCCACTTCGTCCGGCGGTTTTGAGTCATCCCTCTGTCCTGCGCCTCCACGCTACATGCTGCCACCCGGCAGTCACTTGGTAGCCCTCTCAGTTACCAGGTCGACTTGCGGTGTCTCAGTGTCTGTGCTGCAGTTACCCTGATTTTTACTTAATAATGTCCCCAAAGCCATTCATGTAACTTTTATTACAGTGTATTGTTATAATCGTTATATTTTATTATTAGTTATTGTTGTTACTCTCTTACTGTGCCTGATTTATAAATTAAACTTTTTTACAGATATGTGTATATAGGGAAAAAAAAATAGTACACATAGGATTCAGTGCTTTCCACAGTTTTAAGCATTCACTGGGCGTCTCGGGGCGTATTCTCGTGCATCAGGGGGATGGCTGCGGTCTTCTGTCTCACATGGCATTGAATTCAGTTCTCCCAGGGAACACATCTGATTTCAAGGCTAGGACATGAGCTGGCAAGGAAAGTGTATATTTCTAGGGAGTGTCTTCCGGTATAGTTAGCCTGCCTCCCTGTGTAAGCAGCCACTGTGGTCAAGTGGACAAGCAAGTTGGTGGTTGGAAGCTCTGGATCCTGCCTAAAGAATACTCCATCTCACCACAATGAGTGAGATTTAATAGACCTGCACACAATCTAATAATTACATAATGTATTGTTATTCTAAGAACTCATTCCTAATGAAGGGAAGCCTCTGTGTGTGTGTGTGTGTGTGTGTGTGTGTGTGTGTGTGTAAAATGTGACTTTGTGCTAAATTTTACATAGTTTGCTATCTCACAAGGTGTATCGTTCCATTAATTTGTGATAATCCCGTATTCTTTAATATCATCCCTCCTCAGAGTCTATTAGTGCAAAGCACACAGTAAGCATTCAGCAAATACCTGGTGAATACTGTGCAAGCTGAGGCCTGTTTGTGTTGAGAACTGAGAACTGCTTCCTGCAGTGCTCATTTTCATGAACTTTTCACCGAGGAATTTCGAAGTTGGTAAAATGGAAAGGTGTGTAGTAAAAGACAAAACAAATTTGGAGATTATAGACTAAATTGAGAAGAATCTCAAAAATTCACAAACTCGACAATGAAACTAAAATAAGATATCAAAGGAAGTTAAAGATAAGAAAGAAAGAAGGAAAGGAGGGAGGAGGAAAGATCGAAGAAAGAAAGAAGGGAGGGAGGGAGGAAAAGAAGGAAGTAAGAAGGAAGGAAGGAGGAAGGGAAAGAAGGAAGACCGAAAGAGCAACAAAGTAAAAATTTAAATAAAATGATTGTATTTTTTATCCCAATAAGTGGCTGGGAATAGAACATAGATAATTGGAAAAGGGTAAGAAAAAATAACTCAGTACAATAAAAGAGTTTCTTAAGAAAGGGCAATGTCTTAGGTGTTGGGCCAGGGAAGGGTCAGATGAGGCGCGGACATTAAGGTGGTGTCTAATATGGAAATGAAGTGGGCACAGGGGTCACAATGACAGTCTCTGCTTCGGCGTCTCTTTAGAAGAGGTTTTGTATGATCGTGTGAGGCCAGGACACACGCCAAGTGGTAGACATGGAACTGTGTCTCCCTCTCACTCCCGGGAGAGGGAGAATCTGGAAATGTGCAACAATGTTGTCACTGCTTGTCTAGACAGAATGGTTTCAATGTCAGGATCCATCACCATCTTCCAAAAGTAAAAGATGATGAAGGCTATACTCTAAAATGTTTCACAACATGTTTTAAAACATAGAGTTATTTATAGCTACTGGATCTGATTCTCGCTAAGGTCATCAGTAATTTCTATGTTGCAAAATATAGCAACGAAAAATTCTATCATTATTTTTACTAGTTTTCTCTGAAAAATTAGATGCCGCTAACCAGTCTCGCTGTTCTGAAACTCTCCGCCCTCAGTTTCTGTAATATTCATTTTCTCTTGAATGTTATATCTCCTCTCTAGTATTCTACAGTTTTGTCCACTCTTGGAATCCCTTTTTCCCGCCCCATCCCCCTTAAATGTCAGAGTGCCCTGAGTGGTCTCACACATTTTCCCCGGGTGACCTGCTCATGGAATAGATGTGCTGGACTAGATGTCTATATATTTTACCTTATCCTAGCATTTTCTGCATCTTTGTGTTTTTCTCAATGAACTTCCAGACTAATGTAAATGACTATCTGATATTTTGAAACTACCACCGATATTATATCGAGATAGGATTTATGAGTTTGAAACAGTGACAGGTGCCTTACATCAGATCTTCATCAATAATGCTGTATAAACTGTGTGCTAGGAGAGTCTTAAAGTAGCTTCAGCGAATAGAGAAGGACGATTTTCAATTCAAGCGACATTGGGGAGCATTGACTGGGCGCTCACCAGATCTTTGCTAGGCGTTGCTAATATGTGATGAATCGGGCCTTGTCCTTAACCTCTAGCACAGAAAGTGTAATATTTAGTTTATACTGCCATGCTTTGTGTTATGAAAATAATTCGAGGCTTTTAATAAAATTTCTCATTAAATTATGGGATAAAAATGTTAAGTTTTATGCCTAAAAATCTTTCAATCACTGCTCATCTTTATAACCCATCAGAATGTTACCAGCAGGGCAGGACTTGTGCTCTCTCATTTGCTCATGGTTTCATTTACCCCCGTTCACAGAAACACTCATGTGTTAATGATCCTCGTGCCTGAGAGCCAGCTGCACCCCATCCATCATTCTCTTCCTATATTTAAAGTTGTATCCTTTTTCCAATTGTCACTCATTCACTCATTGGAACCCATATTCTTAGCTAAGATGCCATGAGCTGTAAAATTCTTGACCTTTAAAGAAAAGTTACATTATTTTCCAGAATTCTTCATTCCTGGTGACAATCTTGTCACCACATATACATTTTTTTTTTTCACTCTAGATGCTTCTGGAGTGAGAAAAAAAGCCCTGTCCCTCCTCCCATCTCTCAGAAGCATAGCTCCCTGTGGCAATCCCTATGTAACGCAGCAGGAACACTGGGCAGAAAGAGAGGACAAAAGAGCAGGTAGACGTCAGCAAGGAGCAAGACCTCAACACCCAGCTCAGAAAGGCCTGCCGCGCCGCTCCCCAAAGCAGCGCCTTGCTTGGGAGACTGTTAGGATCAGACACTCGTCTATGAGGTATTGCAGTGTCTCCACCACGCTCAGCAGGGTACCCGCTACAGAAACAAAACAGAAGTCTCAGGAAGCCATTCGCAAGAGGAAGAAGCACCAAAGTAAAATTGATGAGGAAGATATTTACCCCAAAGCATAAAGGCAATTGGAAATAGTCCCAAAGCCCATCAACATGGAGGCGATAAAACAAATTAGATTACATCTTGTCCGTCTCAATTCCAGTGTGTATGTTGAGGGATCCCCCCGCATCAACAAGCAACTCTCGGACACCGACCAAGTGTCCCGTAATTCAGCTCAGTTCTGATGTGATGTACCTGGAGACGGCATTGGATTCTACAGGTTGAAGCCTCAGCCCCACAGGACTGCCCCCACTTCAGAAGCCAGCGCAGGTCCAGGTCGTCACCTGCACTTCTGAACGACTGGCTATAGATTGGAGTTTCCCCAACCCCCCCTCCTTGAGTTTGATTAATTTGCTCACAGAACTCAGAGAAATATTTAATTTGCTGGATTACCGGTTTATTATAAAAGGATAAAACTTAAAAACAGCCAGATGGAAGAGATGCACAGGGCAAGGTATATGGGGGAGGCGTGGGGAGCTTCCCCGAGGTGAGCCACTATCCCCGACTCTCCACGTGCTCCCCAACCCGGAAACTCTCTGAACCCCATTCTTCTGAGTTTTTACAGAGGTTTCGTTACACATCGATTAATCACTGGCCATTGGCAACTGATTCTGTGGTGGCTGAAAAATGACTGCTAGAAATTTATTACTTGCAGGAAATTACTGCTTGGCTATTGCCCATGGGAACATAGGCCATCGCCCATAGGAACAGAACATTCTAACAATAAGCTTTCTGCTTCTGTACCTCCACTTGCACGCCCAACCTGCGGGTCGATAGGTAATGAATAGAAGAAAAATAGACCTTTGTGTTTACACAGAATGAAGAATGAGATTTGGGGCTTAAAAACCCTGTACCTCTACATTTCAGGGTTCCTTAATTTGGGGTTTGCGTACCCCTGGCAGACCCAGCTGGCCGAATAAAGAGTGTGTTTCCTAGAACTCACTGAGTTCTGGTGGTCCATGTGTCTTTCAGGGGCTGGCGACTACAACAATTCCACCTTCTCCCCAGAGGTCTGGGTGGGTGCTGGACAAAAATTCCAACCCTCTGATCACATGGTTGGCTCCACAGTCAACCTCCCTTATCCTTAGGTGCTTTCCAAAAGTCACCTCATCCACATAACAAAGACACCTTTATCGCCCTCCTGGCTTAGGAAATTCCAAAGGTTTCAGGTGCAGTGAGCCAGATAAGGAGGGAGAAGACCCAATATCTATAGATTTTTTTCATTATAAATCATGATATCACAATATTCATTCAGTAACATAACATGGCAATCCGAAATGGTCATGCAGAGTCATAGCCATTGACTTGAAAGTTATTCGTGATAAGAGTCAGGCTCTGTACACAATTATTTTGTGAAGTAAAACAAGATATCGTTGTAAAGTGATAAGGAAAAGAAGCAAGGGGAGTGAGAACCTACAGGACCCGTAAACACGGCACTAGCTGGGCGCCGAGGTGCTTTCTGTGTGTCCTTTTGCTGCCTCTGCTGTATAATATTTAGAGTAAATATATATCATGTAACAAGGCAAAAATAAGTAAACGTTCCTAACATACCCAGTGAAATGCAGAGGCGTCAGGGCACGGGGGAACAGCTCTGGGCGGGAGCCCGCAGGCCCAGGTCCCACTTCTGGGTCTGCTGCCAGGACATTGGGAAAGGCCATTTAGCCACCGGAGCCTGAGTCTCCCACCTTGAAAGTGAAGAGACTTTCAAGCTCACTAATGGCCGTGAAATTTAAATTGATAGGTTTATTAAACCTCTACATCTCACTATATTGTCTATACGCACAATGCGCACTATCCCAACACATTGTCAGACACTCCCGTGCGCCTCAAACGGTAGAACCAAGGTGACCGACGTCTCTGCCAGGCCACAGCTCTGCGGGCGGCTTCTGTTGGCCCATGGCTTCTCACATGTCCCTGGGCACAGAGGCCACACAAGGTCGGGACACAGAATCACCACCAACATGATGCTGTTCACTTGGAGCCTCTTGGTCTCCCCTGAATTCGATGTAAAACAAAGGGAAACATTTTTATTTGGGCAGGGATGCCCATTTTTCACTTGGGAAGGGACAACTCCTGACAATATTTGCAGTAAAAAGGCATAGCTGATTCTCTCACTGCTGGTCTGAGAAGCTTAATGTGATCCAGTGGGGGGAGAACAGCACCTGTTACATGGGCCGAGAAATGCAGTCCTCTAGAGGAGTCCCCGGGGGCGTGTGGCCTAGACAGAACGCCTCCTCCCTGAGGCAAAGGCCCAGATGCCCCAGGCTGCAGACCGGGGCAGGGCCTGGAGCCCAGCAACCTGGACAGCAGCCGGAACCCACCTGTGGCTGCTCCAAAGCTGGCGGCGGGGAAGCCTGACGCAGCTGGCAAAGGGAGCTCTTTGCTTCTCAAGCGGGTGGGCGGCCGGACGCAGGGGCTCTCAGGGGAGTCCGCCGGCTTCCGTGGGCAGGGTGAGTGGGCTTGGGGAGTGTTGGCCAGGACCCCCAGAAGGCCCCGGCAGCAATCTGAGCCTGAAGGCCTGAGGACAGGCACCCCCGTGTATAAAAGCAGGCTCTAGAACTCCAAGGGGAAAAAGGGGTTACTTTATTCCCCTCTCCACCACCACCTCAAATTCGGCTCCCTTTTCACTGTGTGGGGAAGGAAGAAACATTCCTCGACGTTTCGAGGTTCTTCTGGCTGATCTAATAGTTGGATCCATGTGAGACAAATAACAGAGAAAATTACCAAATTTAAATACATGCGTACACATGGAACTCCACATACGTGAGAGGTTCAGGGACAGAAGGGAGAACGAGGGGCACGTGACCTCCTGCGTGAGGAGTAAGACGCCTTCCTTCAGAGGGAGGCAGGCAGGCCCTGCGGGACCGCAGGGAGGACAGAGGCCCCAGGATTAGAAGTTCGCCCCGCCCTGCAGACAGGTGGGGAGGTTACTATGGCAATAACTATTATGGGCAGGGCTCCTAATTTAAATTCTTTAAGGGAGAGGTGAAAGTTTCTTGTGGGCCGCGGGGTCTCTATTGCCTGTGGCTCAAAATAATTCACATTCCAAAGTGGCACATCTTGGGGAGGCCTGTTCTGAACCCCTTCAAGTGACATCCCCACCGGGACGGGTCTTGGGTGACCCCCGGGCTTTCGGGGAGTGGAGCGTTGCCATGGCACCCCGTCCACTATCTTTGCTTGCTGACACTGCTGTTTCACTAGGAAAAAACCAAAGAGGAAGGATGACTGGGCAAAGACGGGAGGAGAGCAAGTAGTCACCAGTGAGGAATGTGGTTTTAATCAAGGTCGGTTTTCAGGAGTGACACTGACTTTCTTATGCAAACTCAAAGATCTTTTGCATTTAATCAGAGGAAGTAATAGAAAGTCTTCTATTTGACCGAGAACCCTGGTAACCCACGAAAACAGGAGTTCCTAATGAGAGACAGAGCCAGCCTGCCAGCCCTGAAATAGAAGCGACTCTCACACCAGGGAGTGGTGAGAACAAGGCGTTTTCCTGGGCATTGTTTTGTGGGACTTGGTTACGGTTTCAAAATGTGTGTGTCTCATTATTAGCACAATGTTCTACCCTTGCGCTCTAGTCAATATTTTTGTAAGATAATATTTAACGATAAAGGTATTTTTCTCACTAGTTTTTTCCCTGTCGACAACTGGAAGTTGACCTCTAACTTCCCCAAAGCTGAACAAACAATGGTGGTGGATGTTTGCATCTGTCACTTCTAAAACGCCTTCCTTTGAAAATCTGGAATGAAAGAGTTTCCTTAAGCCCCCCACCCCCTTCCAAAAGGAAAGGGCAGCAGAACGAAAACATCTTCTTCTTATTCTTTTTTCTTCCTTTCCCCCTTTCTTTTTTTTCCTTTTTTTTTTTTTTTTTTTTTTTTTTAGGCAAGCCTTAGCTGACCTCGAAGATTGCAAGGACCTTGTCAGCTTACAATCTTTTATTATTATTCTTTTTTTTTATGCCTACAGCACCTAGGTGGTCTCCCATCCAAGTACTAGCCAGGCCCGACCCTGCTTAGCTTCTGAGATCAGATGGGATCGGGCACGTTCAAGGTGGCATGGCCGTAGACTCCCCCTTCCTTTTTCAAAATGCTCCTTAGAGCAGCAGGAAGCCGAGTCTCTTCTAGAAAGCTGAGTGGTGGGCACCGATGAATGAATGCCACTCGTAGTAACTCCTTTCCACACAAGAATGTGCGCCGTCAAATGAGAATTTGATTTTTCCCCTCTTCCTCCCTATTTCTTCTCATTTCCATCCCAGAAGCTTCCAGGGAAGTGCTGCATTTGAACGTATCTGTGCTGGGCAGAACTCCACGGAAAAAGCCCCAGCCACCTCCAGGTGGGATGCTATTATATCTAAGCGGCATTCACCTGGGAGTCAGGACACTTCAGATGTCATCATGGCTGGGCCGCAGCTTTGCTAAAAGTCACTTCTCTTCTCCAGGCCTCAGCTTCCTTTCCAGAAAATGAGGAGTCTGGAATGACACCCTTTTGACATTCGCTGATTTTATGAAGCAGCCGGGAGCAATTGCCAATAGATGTTTTGCGACAGATCAGGCTTCTGTAGATCGCGAACCTTCAGGCTGATGCCAAGGTCTGAGGTTCTGTCCTCATGTGACATCGACTTTGTGGGGAGAAAGATGTGAAGCCAAAAGGCTGTAGAGTAGGTACTTTCTGATGGGGCGGCTGCCCTCTACCATGTGTTCGGGGCTGAATGAAGAGCCTGTGAGAGGCGTGCGGCTGTCCCTAAGCCAGGGAGCACCGACGTAACCCAGGGAGAGGTTTATAGCTTCAGCTCAGCCCCGTGACGTCGGCTGTGGGGAGCCCTTGTGGCTGGTTTCTTTCTATTTCTGGGGCCTGGACCATAAAAGTGGGACACACACTCACGTCCATATGCTATGGAGAAACACACGTTCCCAAAGTGTCTATTGGAATGGCTATTTTTAAAGCCACAGCTAATAATTTACCGTCTGTTGCCCTGGAGCTTGCCCGAGTCTAAAAATAGCTGTTGTCGAGCTTTCCGACACCATCAGCAGCACTTGAGGACAGCGCCGTTGGCATCGAGTGAGGCCTCAGCCGTCAGGAAACGCACGGTCAAATCAAACCCAGTCCGGATCCGATGTTTAAAAGATGGATGCGACCGTCGATTTCCCATTAATTAGATTTGTAAAGATACGTTAAGCATAGAAATAAAATGAGGGCCAACAAGAGACATCATTTGTGCTTAAGACTGAGTCTGAAATCGTATTCATCACCTCTTGAGTGGCAGTTCGGCAACATCAGAGAGAGAAAATGAAAGCAAAGGGCCCACTTAGGGCTCACGGCTGACCCTCGGCCCAGCTGGCAGCTCCTAGCTGGGGCCAGGGTCCCCAGGGGAGGGGACCGGCTCAGCCGCACGCGTTTCTTCACACTCAGACTTTTCAGGGTGCTGGGCGCCTCACACGGGCTGAATCCACACTGGAGGAAACCCCAGGGCCGCCCTTTCTTTCACCCCAACGCAAATCACAGCTTACGTGGCCAAGGACGGAGAACAGCCTGCCGCAGTACTTCTGATAGCTGACGTTTAGTTAACAGGAGCTAAAATGTCTTTGTGTGTTTGCACTCGAATGTTTAGGGAATATTTGATGAACGTTTGATTTCTTAAGTGCTGGGAAAGGTATCACAAATAGGGAATTCAAGCTGGGTTTTTTTTTTTTTTTTTTCGATTTGGCTTCCTTCTGGCTATGTGCTACTTACATTATTGTGCTTCTCTATCCATCTGTCTATCCATCTGTCTGTCCATCATCCATCTATCATCTATCGGTCTATCTAGCTCTCCATCTGTGTATCTAAATATCATGTGTATCTAAATATCATGTCCATCTTGGGAAGGAGGAATTAAATGAGGGTATTTTCAAGTTTCAAGTGAATTGCTTCACTCGCATTCCTGATACATTTACAATTCTCGGCGAACTGGAACAGAGTATTTAGCTTAAACACACTGTCAATGTTTAGTGCTTTGGGCAAGATATCGAAAGGGGGAGGAAGTCGGAAGAGAGAGGGAGAGAGGGAGAAGACACGGGTGCTCTCGTCGGCACGGCGAGGCTGTCTTTATTCCTGCACATGAGAGAGAATGTTTTCTATGCACCTATTATTCTCCTGCTTCCCACTGAATTGAAACTGCAGATAAATATAGAAGTCCCATTTGAACATAGGAAACGGTTTCTGACAAAACACATTCCTCCCTCCCTCTCTCACACACACACAGGGACCTCCCGCCCACAGCTCAGGAGTGAGTCAGAGGCTCGGCTGGAGCCAGTGCCCTGGAAGGAGGGGGCTGGGTCCAAGGGTTGCAGGGCGCAGGCTGGCGTGGCCTGTTTCAAGAGCTGAGATCAGTTGCAACGGCTACGGAGGGAAATTCATGGATTCCTATGTCATTCCAAGCATTTCAGTTTATTTTTGTTCACACAGAGACAAACAGGGAAACGAACTAAACCCTGTATTATCAAATTGTATTGGAGCAAAGCATGGGATACCGTAGTGTTTGATTTTGTAAGGAAACCCTCAGAGTCAAACACGAAATCTAAGCTAGCTGCCGAGTGCTTTATTAGGTCTGTCCCAGGGCTACAAATATCGTATGTTCCTGTGTAAACATCACGTGGGTAACTAAGGAAAATATGGACTGTGAGTCGTATAATATTTAAAATGGTTTCGAGTGGTATAGCTTGAAAAGGTTCTACAGTAATCCGCTGTCTCTGTAGAGGAAGACACCTTCTGCACAATTCCCTTTGAAGTTTTCCATTGTGGTATACGGTCCAGTGGCATCAATCCTTGATTTTTATTAATCAGTAATAAATGTGGCGCAGAATATCAGGAATTACTGTAGAATATATTTTTCCCATTAAATTCACTCGTCGTCTTTTCCATAAAAAGCAGTATTTTCCATTGTAAGAGACTGTAAATCTAATAGTACAACTTTTTCCTCACCTCACCTAAAATAACAGAGTATCTTCCTTCAGACTAACCCTCATTTTACATGATTTTAGAAATCTTAGAAATATGTAAATATTTTAAAACTCGCCTAACTGTATCCTCTTTAATTCAATCTCATCGTTTTTACCCATAACATGAATAGAGCCTCATTCTAACGAAACGAAACAGAAAAACCAGGGCACTTGGGCTATGTTTAGGTGTCAGAAGTTTGAGTCTGTCGGGTCCCTTAAGAATATAGCGATGTGGTCTCAGACAGACTTTCAGTTGGAAGGAGACAGAAATCGGCCCAGAAAACCGTAGACTGCGAAGCAGGCCACAGGGGAGCGAGCCTGTGTCACGAGCCTGCGGCACGGGGGAACCAGGGCCGGAGGCAAAGGAGGAATCGCAGCAAACGGGGAACAGGTGGCCCGGGACCTGGCCGGGTTCCGCCAAGCGCCCGGGGCCTCAGGAAGGGTGGCAGGCGCTCCGCTGTCCAGGGGGACGAGTGTCGGCGGTCGGTGCCGTTCTGGGTGGCCGGGTGCGGTCGGGGGTCTGAGCGGCGACGTCCCCCCGCAGGCGCGGTGGCGAGAGCCACGTTTACAAGTGCCGGCGCGTACCTTCATCCCGCCCTCACGTCGCTTGCCCGGTTGGCGGCGTTGCCAGGCGGTCCGTATAATCGAAACCATTTTGAGGACCCGAGAAAACCATGCTTGTTTTAAAGTCGATTTCTTGGGAGACTTTTGTTCCAGATATTTCAAAGAAGGCTGCCGAGACATTCCAGGGATGACTCGCAAGCCAGCAATAAAGCTCTGACTTTTTTTTTTTTTTTCTAAAGAAGAAATGTAATCAGAAAGATGTTTGAAGATGCAGAGCAAAGGTCATGCAGGATTATCAGCCCCTGTGTAAGACCCGACCTTTGACGGCCTGGCCCAGGGGCGAGCGCTGGATGGAGCCTGAGGAAGAGCTGGAGAGTCCCCTGCACAGTCTCGGGCAAGAAGAGGGAAGGGACCTCGCTGAGACCTGAGCCGGCCGGCCAGGCTGAGTGGGGTGGAGAGTGGCGGACGGGAGGTGGCTGCTCTCCCCCTGGCCAGCCAGCACACTGTTGGGATTCTCACCACCAACACGGTTCACGCTTCAGACAAAGAGCTGCGACCTCCAGAATGAGATTGTCCCCAAACGCCCAAGCTAGCGGTTCTTGCCTGCAGAGGATTCAGGCCCGTCCTCTGGCCGCCCCCACCAGAGGACAGTGGCAATGTCTGGAGACATTTCGTTTGTCACAGCTGGAGGTGGCGGTGCAGCTGGCCTCGAGTGGGAGGGGACAGGGATGCGGCTGCATCTGCTCCGATGCACAGGACAGCGCCCTCCCCCCCAATGCCGGAGCACATCTGGGCTGAAATGTCAATAGGGTCAAGGCTGAGAAAACATAGTCTAAACTATCAAGAATGAAACGGGTCTGACATCTTAAATTTATTTATAATTTTTACGTATATAAGGAATATATAATAATATTATGCACGTATAACATATAACTATGTAACTATATAACTACATAAATTTATATTAATATTCAGTATATTTTATATATATTTAAGTATATACAGCTTATGTATATGCATAGGTACACATATATAAAGATATATAAAGGAAAGGAAATACAGGATTAACAGCTAAATGTGCTGATTTGCAGAAAAAGACAATAGCATTGTAGTCAGTGTGTCCAGCGGAAGTCACAAATCAAACAATGAAACTGACTTACTTTCAGAGTCCCTACAAAGAGCCTTGAATCGCCTGGCCATCAAGGAGGCCCTTCGGGTTCTGGTCACTGGGTGCCCGCCCAGTGCTGCCGTCCGCACGGACGGACGGACAGATGGATGACTGCCAGTCCAGGCGGCAGTCCCGGGCGCCCCCACAGGCCCGGTCCGGGTTCAGGAGCAGGGTGTCTACCGTTCCGACAGCCACGTTTCTTTCCGTAACGAAATGGTTGCGCAGTCTTAGTTGTTTCTAAGCCGCCGATGTGTGTGGGAAGAAAGCCTCTCGATCACTAGAA